>NC_140777.1:71182571-71859933 GCF_044657685.1 Stegodyphus dumicola
TGGCCGATTTTAACAAAGAGATCCTTTTCAGCAAATTCTCGTTCTATGTGACACTGTTTCGCCTATTTTTTCATCGTGAATAATGAATGAGAGAAATCTCCATAAATACCACTCAAACATTGATCATTTCACTAGGTTTTGGATCTCTTTTTGTCAAAAATTTAACAACCGCACAATATTCAATTTAAACGCTCAGGAAAAACTCACAAAATACTCATTTAAAATAACTGTCACAAAATAATAACACTTACCAAATTTCCGAATTTACTCATTCAATGTTCCCACCATATGCGTATAAAAAAAAATTACTGCTGAACGATTTTGTAACTAGAAGGCTAGACGTTCTCAGGTCTTTCTACTTAAGTTCTTCCCACATAACTCAACAGTAAACATACCTAACTCAGAAGGTAACAAACAAAATTTTCTCTGATGCACACAAGACATTTCGACAAACAAATATCTTAACCAATATTTTAGAAGATATGTAACAAGTCACAGTTGGACTTCACTCCTTAATAATTTTTGTTAAAGAATCAAGAATTACAAAAATGAATAATGTATTATGATAGATGGCCAATTACGCTAACTTAGTTCCGCCTAATAAGATCGGCAATACGATACTTATTTATTGCATGCCCGTACCACTAATACTGCGCACAATGACAGCAATATTAACAACAAAATAGAAGTTATTAAATTAGTAAATTTACAGTTTAGTAAGACAATGTTATATGTACTGTTACATAAAAAGTATTCCATGCAAACCATATCAGTTTAACTGCTATATATATATATGTAATAATAAAATTCCATAGTCAAAAATACACTTAAAACTCTAACTATATGTTCTTTTCATTTTTAATGGCGACGTTCTCTTATTTGAAAGTACGTGGAATTAAATCTACAGCCCCGTAGTCAAGTTGTTTTTCCCGCCTTTTCTACACGTACAGTTATAGAATGTTCTCGAAATATTTAAAGCGAACTGGATTGGCTGACGTCATTTCTTGGAAGCTCCGCCTTTCCAGAGGCTATAAAAGGACTCGCAAAAGAATATCGGGGCTTTTTCTTAAATGTCATGATGCAGTAAACTTTATACAAAAAGTTATTAGTAGTTCTTTTTATTTACTCCGGATATCTGATTTTGTAACTGCTATTTCTCCTGAATAATAATAAATGGATCCTGTTTTTTTTTTTTTTTTTTTTTTTTTTTAAACTTATCGTCTGATAATTTAAGCTACGACTAAAGCTGGTACATTATATATATATATGATAGACTGAGATATACAAGTAATGCAGCTCCAATCTTTGATTTCATGTTAAATCTAAAAGGACATTAACAAAGGTTGAAAGCTGCTTATAGCTTTCAGTTCTAACAAAATTCGGCAACACTTAGCGAGACTACGTATATACGGTCCTGACAACACATTCATAGTTGATGATCTAGCAGACATCATCTTAGAGCAGAAAGCATCATCGTAGGTGGAAACTTCAATATCAGACATATGAGTCTGGGAATGTGTTCGACAAATCACAAAAAGAGCATACAGGCTTACTAAAATAAACAAATGTGGTCTTTTGTACGCTGAAACTGCAAAGTGAATAGGTATAACACTATTAAAATACGAATAGAAAAGTTTTCAATGTAATAAAACAAGTTACAATATTCATAAAATAACACAATGGGTGTTGATTGTCAGTGACCTACACAGAGTCTCCAGAACTATGCAGTAAATTTAAATAGATTATTAAAGTAAGCCAAAGGGCACTGATGGCCATTAAGGATATTTGTAACTAGTAACTTAAAAGTCACAAATTGCTAGCAGTTTTAACACATAAGCCACTAGTGTTGGATGGGAGAGTAAATTTAGATGAATATTCTAAATAAAATTTAAATGAAAGGCACATATGGCCATCAAAACCATTGTTTATTAGCACTTAAAGAGTGATTCAGACTGAGGTTCTAAGCTAACAGAGACATATGAATAGCTGACACAGCTCTAAAACCAGTTTTTCCTCAAAACTTCATGCATAGAGAAAATAGCTGACACATAGAACTGACACCATCAGCACAGATGAAACCCAGCGTGAATGGCCCTTTACAGATTGACAATCACTGGCAGTTTATCCCAAGGTCACCAATATTTAGTGGTACAGTAAATTTAGATACATTTTTTAAAGGAAATTAAACCAAACAATATGGTGCTCATCAAGACATTGATCACCGGTGACCTGTGAGTTGACACTCATTGGTGTCCAACCCATACAGAGGCGTAGCTAGGGTTTTCAGTGCCAGGGGACAACTGAAGATTTTGCGCCCTTTTCTGTGTGCCAAGAATGGAAAACATTTCATTCTGCAATTTCATCACATCAATTTGGCACCCCTTGGATGCTGCGCCCGGGAACAGATGTCCCCCTTGCCCCACCCTAGCTACGCCACTGAACCCATAAGTCATCACTATGATGCAATGCAGTAAACTTACATCATTACTAAAGTCAAATTAAACTGATGGATGGTGGTGATCATTACGGCAGTTAGCCCATTTACTTATCAGTCACAGGTGTAGAACAGTGACAAGACTTATTAACTCTTGTGGATCATACATGTATGTTGGCATAACACAACAATCCAAAAATTTTGGAAAAATTTCACTAAAGGCAATTTTAAATTTGAAAGTAAGTTATCTATTTAGAACAAGAAAATAAAATAGCTGTATTTTGTGATTAGGAGAATTTCTTTTGAGGTTCTTAGAAGTGAACTTGTTGCAAATAATGCTTTTATCAATTCAAGAAGAATTATGAGAATATTATCAAATTCTGAACTAAATAGAAGGATTGTAAAAAAATAATGTCTACAGCAGTACAAAGAATGACTGCAGTGGACATAAAACTACAGAAGACAAATGGACAAATAAGTTTATTTTAGCTTTTAAAAATGTGTTTGGAAGCATTTCACTTCTGTGCACCCAAAATGAAATTCTTCTATACTAAGATTAAGGTCTCTTTTCATTTTTTTATCCTCAATACAGTTCCTACAGTTTTTTACAATTTCTTCTGCATTACTTTTAATGACTGTGTCCTTATAATGCAAAAGAGAACTTTTACTCATACAGATTCTCACTTAATTACCTATACAGCTACTGATCTTTCCAAAACATGAATACAGCATTTGCCAGAAGCCCTTAAAACTATTAATAGTAATATATAAATTCATTTAGAATGAAGCACTTCGTTTTCCTTCAAATCAATAGTGACACACACAACATCTACTTCTTCAGTCACATCTAACCCACCAGTGATGTGAGGCCTTACAGAATACTGGTAATTTGTCCGAGATTCTCATACCTGGTATGAACAGAGCAGCTGCATTAAGAATTTGGTTCAAACAATGTATGACATGAACATAAGCTAAATTCCCTTAAAATATATCCCACAAAAGCATACTCCCTTCTTTGGCAGATGGCCCTCGCATATTTTGCCTTAATTAAAGCAATCAGTCAGTAATATTAGCAGTGGATATCTAACTCTTTAAATGTTTTCTTCATCTATGCAATGCTAAAATAACAATATTTAGAGTACATTCTGTCATTTGTTTTTGCTTACCCCCTTTTGTTAATACATGTGCTATAAATAAAGTATATTCAGTCATTTGTTTTCGCTCTCCCCGCCCCATGTTAATACATCTACTATAAATAAAGTAACATTGTTATCATATGCCATTTTTAGTAGATAATTATGCTTCATTCCACTCATATCATTTACAATATTACATGCAACAACAAGTAACAATGTGGTTTATGCAGGTATAATATTATTGAAATTAAGTTTTTAGCAGGGATTGTACCAAACCTAAAAGTTGGATATCATGTAATAATATTCAGATAACTTTTTAAGTATGAGATAAATTACAAAATATTTCAAGGGTCTGGATTTTTAAAAAATTTACTTGTACCAGATAGCTTTAAAATTATGAAACATGAAAAATCTAGCGAAATTTAATAAGAAATACCCCCTTTCAGAATTTATCTCAAAATGTCTTCAGTTCGAACACATCGGAAAATAGGCATTAAATATATTTAAAATTAATCTCCGCAAAATGAAAAACAGAGCAGTACATACCCCCCGAACTCTCCTGCTACAGTTGCAGTAACTAGACATTGTTCTGGATTTATCTAGATGTAATATATATATATATATATATATATTCCTTTATTAAGGTTTGGGTTTTTTTTTTTTTTTTTTTTTTTTTTTTTTTGGTCAGGGGTATGTGATTACAGTAAAGCCTTGAGCAGGGGTTCTCAACTGGTGGTATGCAAGAGAAAAATAGGTGCTATGCAAACAAGCAAGATATTTTTAACTATTAAATTCAAAAATTAAAACCCGAATATCCTGATTGAGTTTTTCCTCTAATGCTCGTAAATTTATGCAATTTGAGCTGTGTTCAAAAGCGGTGGTGGTAGTACTAAAGGTTTTCAATTTTTGTTTAGATGGTATGCATTAGTCAAAAGGTTGAGAACTGCTGGCCTTGAGCGTTATCTGCATGAAGTGGAGGATGCCTTCGTGGAGGTCTTTCTAAGGGCAACTGGCTCATTTACAGGCTACACACGGGGAAAACCACGAAAACGCCTCTTTTAACTATGAAAAGTTGGGGTTTGTTTCCTATTTATTTCAATGTCAACTTCGGTTTAGTTTGAAACAATAAGCATCTAATATTATTTATTCTCTTAGTAAGCCTTTCCCATGTAAAGTTCGAAAACGCCTCTTTTAACTACGAAAAGTTGGGACTTGTTTCCTTTTTATTTCAATGTCAACTTTGGTTTAGTTTGAAAGAATAAGCATCTAATATTATTTATTCTCTTAGTAAAGCCTTTCCCATGTAAAGTTCAAAGACAAAAATGTTTGTCTCGAGTTAATTTTTACATCATTTTATATCATGGATTTACTACAGATACCAAGATGTAATGCAGAAGCAATCAATTATTTCTAGATATGTGAAAATCAAAAGTGTTCCAATTTTCATGCAATAAATACATGATAGATGGTATGCAAGAAAATGTAGTTCAATACAATTATCCTAATCTGCAAATGCCTGTAATTCACACTCCCTTTTGGATGAACGAAAACGTATTACATTTCTATTGTATTTTGAACAAGGAAACAACTTTATTTTATTACTGAAGTAACATTAAAAATTTTTGTTTCAAATATATAATTACTTTTGGGTTGTATTTTCCATTACTATTTTAATTCATTTTGCATTTATGTGGCTAACACGGTCAAAGAGTTTATTTATCCACAGCTTTTCAGATGTCATGTTTAAATTTAATGCACATTATATTTGGCTTATTTCATGCAATGAAAAATCTTGTTTATATCAACAATATATAATGGCAGATCTTTAAAAACAGCATTTTTAGAAATTTTCTTGACATTAAAGATGGAAAGCATGCTAACAAAGAGATAAAAAAGAGAGATCTTTTATGACTTTGTTAGCACGCTTTCCATTTTAAAGATAAGAGAGATCTTCTTTTTTAATAAATCAAATTTCAGTTTTAGTACTTTTTATAAGCTGCTAGCAGTAGTATTAATGTAACTGCCCATACATGAAAAGTATTGGGACAACTAGCATAGGGATCAAATTTATATTATCTTTTTATCCATGCTTCACTTCCGATTTAAAAAGTCCCCAATGAGTATTGGTAGCTTTGTGATTTGGTAAAAAATGTTTGTTTGGCTAACTTTACACATCATAGGTATAAAAATAATATTAAAAATAAGTATTTTACAAGAAACAATAAATGTTATGAGAAAGAGCACAACTGGATATAAAATATTTACATTTTTTTAAGGGTGGATATAGTTCAGCAAAATTACTGTTAAACATAAAGCTTGTAAATCCATTTGGACTCAAATAGGCGTATGTTACACACATGCATGAATTGGCTGTTGCCATGCATCTACTCAAAATTACGACAAGAACAAAATGAATTGGTTTTTGTTGTGCTCAAAAACATTGCAAAAAAAAACAGAACAATTTTATCGAATGTTTAAACTGAAGATGCAGCTAATCAGAAAGTAGATTTTTTTTTCTTTGGTACTCTTCTGTTACCAGGACCAGATTCAGAAATGTATGTATGCATGCGTGTATGTATGGATGTACACACACATATGTGCGTGTATGCAAACACATGCCTACCTATATCCATATATATATTATACATACAAGAAAACATACATCCATACATTTCTTTATCCGGTCTTTATTTTATTGCTAAGAGCACTTAACATAAAATACTTTACCATGTTTTTACAAAAGTGTTCTTTACTTCCTATAAAAATTTCCCCATTGTTTATTTTTTTGGCTCCTGCTACATTTCTTTCCTTTTGCATTGGCATTATTTCTTTGTATTTAAATGTAATAAAAAATATTAATTTTACAATCAATAATCCTGATTAAATAACTGCTGACAAACTGTCAAAATGAGAAGGGAAAAGTGGTTTAACCTTTTGAGGCCGGGGCTTTGGTAGCAGTAAAAGCTACCAAAGGACGGGGAATCTTGAACCGAATGCTTTCCCCCCTTTAAGAAATTACCTCCTATTTGCAACAAAGATTCTTGTGTGCAGTCTAATGGATTCTCAGAGGGGTGCATCTATGCCGCAAAAGGAAGATCTTTGAAACAGATAAGTGGTTAAAACCCTAGGGACGTCAGATTTGACATTTCACCCCACTTTTCAGCCTGGAAAATGGGGGGAAAAGACATGGCCAGTGGACAACCCCCTCTTTTCAAAGAGAGGACTCTATGGCCACTATAATGGCCATCCCGTCTTCAAAAGGTTAAGAGTAAAAAGTGAGTTCTTATTTATGTGTTGGACTTCGGTTAGGAAGTATGTTGCTTATTTTGTGCTTTACACCACAAAATGCCTGCTGGTGGTACGATTAACCTGAAGTTTCTGTACACTTTGGAACAAATGGGAAAGCAAACATTGATTGACTAATATGCTAGCGAAGATTTAAGTGGCTTCTTCACCTCTCAATAAATTACGCAGCGAGATTTAAGGATTTTGAAATCGGATCTCATATCAACACAATGGAAGGTATGTGGTGAGTAATAAAAAGAGATTTTCAAAAGAAATGCCACCAACAGTTCAGAGGATATTTTTTATTTTTATTTTTGTGAATTTATGTAGCAACGGCAGTATACAGATTCTAGTTCAGATAATTTTAAACAGTTTTTGGATGCTATTAACGAATTCTATGTGCGATACACCGACGACACAGAAATTTCTAAATAAGGTAAGTTGATATTTCCTTTTTGTACTGTGCAGACTAGATAACAAGTATTTCCACTTTTATGTTATTTTCTTGTTTTATTTTGATTTAAAGTGCAGTTTATTAATATTATAATTTTGAGCATGTGTGTTTTAATTATGTTTTGGACGGTATTTTATTTGGAAGGGTATTGCACATAAACACGAATGACGTCAAAAAAATTTTCAGTTTTCGCCAAAGGATACACTGAAATATACTTTTCCTCAAAATAAAAGCTGATATTCCACACCAACAGATGGTTTTTTTTTTTTTTAAATCAACACTAAAATTTTCAGTTTGATAAAAATTCTGATACAGTAACAGCAGTTATTTCATATTTATCAATGAAAAAATTTGCACTTTCTTTCACACAAGGTCAAATATGCAGATACTTTATTTTTCAAAGTAGATGCATCTCATCCTGAAGGGAGTATAAAACTCTGATTTTGCTTACCTAAATACCTCTCTGCCTCTAATTAGTTGCTATATTTAAGTTAAAAATTTTGTTCCAAATTAGTTGCTACATTTCAAGTAGATGGAGTCAACGTCCGATGCACTTTAGTAGATAGACACCAGTAAAATTATACAATGAATATAACGCTGTATACTAAATTTTCATTCTCAGTTTTAACCTTCCACAAATGTAGCACTTATTTTGGGACAAAGTTTTCAAAGCAAAGGTTAGAGTGTATTCAAGGGTACACCTTGGATTATTGTGAAGCTGTTGTTTCATGTATCACCAAGTATTTGTTTCATTTATTTCCAAGTTGTTTTTTCTTTTATGGTAACCTGAGTAGTTAAATGTTATAGAAACCCTATTATGATGCAATTGATTGCGTGATTGCGGTGAATTAGAATGATGGGAAAAGATTTGTATATGCCTGTGTGCGTTGGATGTTGGTTAGGAAGTATGTTGCTTAAATTGTGGTTTATGGTAAAATTGCTGAATGTGGCGTGATTAATTTGAATTTATACACTGTTTGGAATGAAATGGAAAAAAATATTAATTGACTGGTGTGTAAATGAAGGTTTACTTAGTAGCCATTATAAGTATGCTGCTTACGCGAAAGAAATGCATATTGTTGAATGTCAGAGGATACCGGCACTACAGAGGATATTTTTTATTCTTGTTTTTATGAATTTATGGGGTGACACCAGTATACAGATTCTAGTTCAGATAATTTTAGGAAGTTTTTGGATGCTGTTAAGGAATTTTGTTTGAATGAAGATGGAAATTTCTAAATAACGTAAGTGGATATTTCCTTTGTGTAGTGCTAAGATGAATTTCTTTTTTTATGTTATTTTATTGTTTGATTTAAAATGTAGTTTATTGAGATTATATATTTTTTGTTTGGCTCTAGTGTAGAACTGGCTGCTCTTTTGACTTCTTTAGTAAAAATAGATCGATGTGTACATGGACAAAGTCAAGGGAGGGCCTCAATGCCAAGTTTGTGCAATTCTCTGATGTTTTTTTTAAGTGAAAATAGGTTGATGTGGACATGGATACCGAGTTTGTGCAATTCTTTGACTTGTTATTTTGGCTTTGTGTACCGGCGATTTTTGGAGGTCAAAGAATTGCACAAACTCAGTGTCCATGTACCGCCAAAAATTGCGTAAATATTTTTTTACCAAATTTATAGGGTTTGCATGCTCTTAAGCCATGCTCCATTTTTAACGACTCTACTGCCAGTATATCAGAAAGATCTTCTTTATGTGCTTAAGGCAAAGCCTTAAAGGCTTTCTGCCAAAGGGAAAGATGCCTTCGAGGAGGATTTTTCTCAGGGAAACTGGCTCATATATACAAGACAGACCATTGAATTCACAATTCATTAACTAGAAGACAGTTTTGTGTGGTTACTGATGAAAGAATCCTTACAAAATGAGTACATTAAGGGTGCGCAAACTGTGGATTTTTTAAACTAATATGGTACTGATTTAAGGAGGGAATAAAAAAGGGATTTTCAAAAGAAATGCCACCAACAGTCCAGAGGATATTTTTTATTTTTATTTTTTTGAATTTATGTGGCAAAAGTAAACACTGTTGATTGATAATGTAGCACCCTGAAATTTCTGAAAAATGTTCGGTAAAAGTATATTTGACGGAGCCCCCTTGGCAAACTTGGCAATTTTTGGCGGCACATGGGCACAGAGCTTATGCAATTCTTTGATTTGTTATTTTACCTTTGTTTAGCGACGATTTTTGTGCCAAAAATCACCGCTAAACAAAGACAAAATAACAAGTCAAAGAAATGCACAAACTCGGTATCCATGTATACATTGACATATTTTCACTTAAAAATACATCACAGAATTGCACAAATTCGGCACTGCGCACAAAAAATATATAATCTCAATAAACTGCATTTTAAATCAAACAATGAAATAACATAAAAAAGCACTACTCACTACACAAAGGAAATAGCTACCTACCTTATTTAGAAATTTCGGCTAATCTTTAGAATATGGTAACAGGCAACATTTTGGTAAGGCGATAAAGGTTACTAGCTAGGACTTTAGCAATAATCTGAGAAGTACCCAGTTTTGTCTCAGAGAAATGAGAGATCATGAGACATGTAATGTGACATTTTCCGGAAAATTACGACCGTGATTTTAGCTAATAAGCACTCAGAAACAATTTCGCTGCTAAAGTGCAGAATCGCTTACTTATTTCTTTGGCACTTTTTACAAGAGTAAGAAGAATTGGATCTTTGTCAATTTTCTTTGACTTTTTAAGTGAAAATAGGTCGATGTGTACATGGATAAAGTTAAGAGTGTCCGTAATGCCATGTTAAGAGTGTGTGCAATTCTGGGATGTTTTTTTAAGTGAAAATAAGTTGACGTGTACATGAATACTGTGTATGTGCAATTCTTAAAAACGCGGAAGCAGTGGACGATTCTGCACTTTCTCCCAATTTCGCATCTACTCTTCGTCATGATTAAGCACTTTTGTTCCATAAAAGTTCTAGCATAAGCGTAATTCGGCTAGCAGATTCTTAGAAAAAAATGTTGAGTAAAAAAAAAAAAGCCTTTACTTCGTGAAAACAAAATGGCGTCCAAAAAAAAACTAGCAGGTTGCTGTAGCAAGATTGGTCGCCAAATTTTCGCCAAAAAATCGCTAAGTTACCATAATTCAAAGATTAACCGAAATTTCTGTGAAATGCACAAACTCGGTATCCATGTGCACTACGACCTATTTTCACTTTAAAAAACATCACAGAATTGCACAATCTTTTGTGTTGTGGCATTGCACACAAAAAATATGTAATCTCAATAAACTGTGTTTTAAATCAGACAATGAAATAACATAAAAAAGCACTACGCACTCCACAAAGGAAATAGCCAGCTACCTTATTAAGAAATTTCTCTGTTCTCAGTCTGTGGCATACGAAATTCCTAAACGGCATCCAAAAACTTTTCTCAAACCATATTCCCTTTCTAATGGAACGCTTTATATGGTGACCATTTGAACCTATCTTGTGAGAAAGCCATCTGAACAATTTTTACGTTCGACCATATGCACTTCCTTTGTACAAACAGGACACTTATAATTGCTACTAAGTAAACCTTCATTTACACACCAGTAAATTAATGCTTTCCCCCCTTCATTCCAAATCCTATACAAATGTCAAATTAATCTTAGTACATTCAGCCGTTTTATAGTGTAAACTACAAAATAAGCAACTTCCTAACCAACACACAAACAAGCCCTTACAAATCTTTTACGTCATAATAGGGTTTTCATAACATTCAACTACTCAGGTTACCATAAATGAAACAACAACTTGGCGATAATCCAATAGGCACCCTTTACTCAGGTTCCCATAAATGAAACAACAACTTGGCGAGGGCATCATCAAATATAGGCTAGTCAAATGTTCAAATGAAATCATGAAATTATTTATTCATGAAATGTGTAAAAAAAAATAGCATAAGGATAAACATGTTAGCAAATGACTAGGTATTACTTTGCTGAGGTGGAAGGCATAAAATAAATTGAATATATGACTCTTAAATTTCCTTATGAAAAAATAATTTTAACTTTCCATAAAAATTTTCTTATGTATACTTTTAGAATTATAAAATGTTAAGTGAAATCTACAGCTCAAAATATTATAGCTTATGACACAGCACAAACATTATTTGTGGATTAATAGGAATACGATATAATCAAAGAAAAATTTAAAGGTACACTTCTGTTATTGGGACTGGGTTCAGAAATGTATGTTTGCATGCATGTATGTATGTATGTGTTAATGCATGCATATATAAATATATGTACGATGCACATACATATATACACACATGCTTATATTCATATATTTCTTATTCTGGTCCCAATAACAGAAGAATACCAATTTAGTTATTAACACATTGATCAATAGGAGTTTTTCGCAACTGAATAACATACACTACCATATGAAAATGTAGTAACCTTTATAACACTACATAATAAAAAATTAATGATAACCATATTTGGCTAATTTATTATATAATGTATATATGTAATGATATAGTAATGAACAAGTAATAAATTATGAATTAATCTCTGAAAATGAAAAAAATTATTGGTACTTTTCTGTTACTGGGACTGGATTCAGAAATTAATGTATGTATGCATGTTGTAAAGGTATACACACAAAAGCATATATGCACACGTACATACACTGCATGTTAATACATACAACATATATTTCTGAATCCACTTCTGATAACAAAAAGTACCAAACTGTTTACATACAGCGGCCATTTCTTGCAGAACATCTGAGAAACTGCCGGTAACCTTTTACAAAATACAATATCTTATATTTCCAAACAAATGCTCAGTGTTCTTTCTAATTTTAGAGAAATGCTCTAAATATTTCGAGAAAATCTGTCACTAGGTTGCTTTCGTTAAAGATCAAGAATCTAAAGCTCTAAATTTCAGGTCAGTAGATTTCTTTTTGTACAGTTTAACTCAAAAACTGAATTCAAGGTGCAGCATGTAACATGCAAAAGCTCATACAAATGTGCTCATTTTAATAACCTATTTCACACTAAGTCTTAATTTTAAACTATTCTATATATATATATATATACGCAAAACTGAAATGATTTTTAATTTTTTCTTTATATATATATTGTGTGTGCGTGTGCTTTTTTATGATATATACATATAATATATACATGTATATAAGAACACATAGTAATACACAGCCGAATTTATAACAACCAACCTCGGTATGTGATAGTTATTTAATGCCCTAAAGATCGACATTTGCAGAAACGACACCAAATATTCATGCAAATAACCAATAAATTATACATCTCGATATTTTACTGAATGTCATATGGTACAGTCTGGAAAGCCATACATCATACACTATAACTAGACACACCATATATATATTATCCTTACTTGTGGGAAATAAAATCTAAAGTTTTATTTCCTAATGCAAAAAGGTATATGTGTATTAAATACGAAAACGATCGAAATTAATATGCAATTTAAATCTCATGCATTTAATTTCATAAAATGAAAAAACTAAAACTTACATCGCTGCTATAAGATTAACTATTTGCATTTAACAGTGAAATTTGCATTCACCTAAGGCACTATAAAATTTTTTATTTAATCAAATTAAATTCAGAAACAGTCAAACAACCGGAAACCGTTTAACACATCTATTAAAGAAGTTACGATAAGAATTACGCAGTCTTGTTCTATATCGATATACTTGTTAGTTCCAGTTTCGTTCTGCGAAACAAATATTGCGGTTTGCTTCTTCACTGAACTGTGACTCAAAAAGGACAACGGAGATCATCATTCGTTAAGCGGTGTTCGACCTGAAGGCCTTTACCACTACATGTTTATCAATCCCCTAAGGACCTGTAAAAGTTCGTTAAATTCCATAAAAGTGAAAAAATCCTGTGCACTTGTAATAAAAGTACAAAGTCTTCAGTAGTGAAGAAGTTGATTAGGCGTGGCGCCATATATTTAGTACAGATGAAGTCTTCGTTGGATAAGCAATAATAGCAACTAAGAACTTTGACATATCTTTTACACATTATCGTAGATTTGACACATTATCGTACAGTAAAAATAGAAACTAACATATACAAGGTGCCAGAAATTTTTGTGTTTTCGTCTAAGGCGAAAGTACCTATATCTTAAATCAAAAATGACAACAAAAATATTCAGTATGAGAACACGGATTAAACAATCAAGCTGTTCTCCAAATTTTAAATGCTAAAGTAATCAGATCTACACTACTTAATTATGATTTCGAAAATCATATGTGTATTGCTTTCTTAATATTAATAAGACGCAATATTTAAAAAACGTGCAAATTCACTTAATTGAAATTCTTCTTGCCAAATTTTGAAGACAACAGCAGCTGTAAATATTTTAGGGGTGTAAGGAGAGTGTTCAAAGTAAGTGGGACTTCACTTATCCGAATCAATTGGAACCGGACCACATTCGGATAATTGAATTTTTTTCCCGAAGAAAGGAACTACTATATGTACCGTATGTTGAAAATGGGAGGAAAAAACTATTTTGAAAGAAAAAGAGGTTTTAATTATTTAAAATGAATGTACAATTTTACGTTCATGTTATAAAGCGTACTGTACAGTACTTACAAGTGCTGAAAATCATTGGTTGCTGAACATCTCGGTCAAAGTAAGCTGTTTGACTGTCTTCATCCGTTTTCGTGCTGCCAAATTGCGCATTGGCTTGACAATGAGAAGTTGCATGCGGTCACACTCGCGCTGACGATCCATCCACTTCAACACAGTTTCAAAGCCTACAAACGCTTCACTAGATGATGGTCCCGTGTCTGCTTCAACTTCGACATTAAATTCATCTTTTTCTTCAACACTTTCTTCTCTCACACTTTCATTAAATTCATCATCATTTAGAATTTGAAACCCAGGGTCTGAGGAATCACCCATCATTTGCTCCTTTTAATATCTGGAATCGTTGATTGTCCAAAACCGTTCATCTCAGCCACCTGTTGACGCGTAACTCCTTTATTTGACTGCTCTATAATTTTTAGTTTATCCGCTAGCGATAATACAACGCGTTTTCTTTTAGAAGCCATTGTGAATGACGAAACGCACTCGCAAACATAACAACGGACCTACGCGAAATAGTACCGTCACAATACTGCAGCAGATCAACGACACCCTGACTGACTAGTAATCAAAACGAACAGCAACAAGTGGGTCGGGCCTGCCACCTGGCGACGGACGACAATACTGTAGCCAATAATAGACATGCACTATCAGACGGTGACTAATCTTCCCAATAATGTTCGCTAGCTTCGCGGAGGAAAGAATAATAGCTCACGTAGACAGAATCATTATTTTGCAAATCGCAGTAAGTTTCCGTCTTAATTTTTTGCTTAAAATCTGAAAGCGATTCGGACAGTCGAAGTTCGGATAATTGGAAATGTACTGCATAAAAAATGTTTGGCCGAAGCGTGACTGGGAAACATAAATAGCACATACCGCAGATTTATTATTTCGATGCCAGTATTCTGCAACTATGTATTTATTATCATGGATTCCGTGTACTTATTAGCTGCAACATTCAACTTATATGCACTATTTCTCTAGCATACTTAAATATGTTTTGTTCATGCTCCTTACTTAGACAAGTAGCTGTATTAATTTTTCAAATGTACTTGAGGCAACTTTATGATACAATTTGCATATTCTTAATATTATATACAAATATACGCACATGTGTACCTTTGTGCATTTGTTCTATTTGCGTAAATTTGTGCATATGTGTAACTTGGTGTACCTGCTTGCTTAATATACCTACAGTCTATTAGTTAGTTTCTCATTTTAACTGTTACTATATCTGCTGCCCGCCCTTTTAAGTTTCTCTCTTCTCACTTCTACACGCATTGTAGCGAGTTCTAGGCTTCATGCAAATAATTTATAACATATTGTTCTCATCATAAAAAGAAGGGGGGAAATATAAAACAAACAGATGAAGCACTGAGTCTGTTAGAGTTCATTTCCGTTACCTAGACACTATAGTTTTTATGAAGTTTTTCTGTTTCGATGCAAGGGAAAGTTCCAGTGTACGGGAAACAGTTTTGTTGTTATCTCTTTGGGCCGGAGCTGGCCTTTCTGAGCAGGTTGCTCTCAAGTTAGATAGCGGCTCAGTTACTGGATCTCTCCGCAGAGAGATATGAATTCTCTTGGCAGAGTAAACCCAAACTGCTCTAGAGAGAGCTGAAAGCACACTAGAGAAGGTCTCTCTTTCTCTCCACTACGCAACCAATTCATTAACTAACTCATTTTCTGGAACTGCGTTCAATATTTTTGTTCAAGTTGTCCTGGGCGTGTCAGGATGACTTCCTGATTTCTCATTTGTCCGAAATATTTCAAAGCCTCTCTCGATTGGTGAGATACCTTGATTGAAAGCGGCTATAATGATGGCAGACCTGGGAAATCTCGGTCAGAATTTTTCGATTCCGATTTGGGACTCAAACCGGGTGATTTGTGAAAATGCATAACAAAACACTTATAAATGGACGTAAGGAACAGAAACAAGTGTAAAGAAAACAAAGACTTGATAATGGTACGTGACTGCTCCTCGAGATCTCCAAGTGATCATTAGGAAATAACCTCTTTCCAAGAATTTCGGGGTGGTCGTCAGAAGAAAGCTGAAAACGTTGCTGCACCTATCTTTTTGTAATTAAAGAATAATTTGGAAGCGTAGCTTGCATGTTTTTTGCTTTTGTTTGCATGAAATTCTCTTCTTAGCTTACTGCATTCTATTTTCATCATTACCAATCTCTTAAAACTAGCTCAAATACACAATACCCCTCTGTCGGGGCCTGCTCCTGATCAGAGTATTTCTTCTATTCGTTTAGCTTCTGATAAATAACAAATGTTTAGGAGTACTAAAAACTTTGAAATGAATCATCTCTTCTCAGCGCAGCTTCGTCCTTGTTTTAATCAGCGTTTTCACTCTTTTCCTCACCGCACTACACCCGCGGATGCTAAACGATGGTCCATGAAAAATTGGGGCTTTGTTTATATTTTTATAAAGATTCAGTTTAAAAAATGACTAGTAACAAAACGTGTTATGGAATTTGAATTATACTTTTTTTTTATTTTAGCTACTAGTTTTAGCGAAATGCTCCCGAAATGGAATTCCTTTTCCATCTGAATTACAAACCTATACTATTGTAGTCACTAATAACATATTTTTTCCCCGTGCCCAAAGACAGCTTGATTAATTTTTATGAGAACCATATGCATTCTGGTTTATATTCTCATCAATGGATATTTCCGTTTATGAACGGCATTCAGCACATCTGAACTTAAAATTCCATTTTGAGATAAAATGTTTCTTACTAAGACAATTTAAGCACAATTTATTGTTTTTAACTATTTCATATCTTTGATTTGCATTTAATTTTGAAAGTGAGTCATACTTATATAGAGAATAATTATTATGTTTATAAAAATTTTAAATTTGCTGCATAACACTTCAGTTTGTGATATTTCGTTGCGTTGCCGGTTTGTTCTTGCTTTTCGGGAACTTCCTTTTCAGTAATATGGAAATGTAAATAGAGACGTAAATAAGTGACTATATAGTTAAGTGTACTTTATGAAGATTAAAAATAGCCATCGTGATTGTTAGTTGCTAAATGCACATGCAAGGTTTTATACTTCTCATGCAATTTTTCAATGTGAACGAAATATATGTATCAGTAAGATGTTTATAGGCTTTAGTTGCACTCATAATATTTAAAACTGTATATAGTCAATATAGTTTAGTAGCCATATAAGAGGACAGTAGACCATTTTTTAAAAATTTTTCTTCAATTATTAATATAGAATAAATAAATTTTGCAAACATGTGGTTAATAGCATCGCCATATTATTTATAAAAAAATAAAATTTTAATTTTTTTTTTAATTTTAGTTTTTTAAATTAAATTTTTAACAGGTATTTTAAAATGTTCCCTCCGTTCCATTTTTTATTTTTTTTTCAATTGGTTTAACTTGACAATCACATAAAAGTATATTTAAAATAATTCTATTCATTCATAAAAAATTTGTTAATAACTTTTAAAAAGAAAAAAAGTATTTTCTGGCACTTATCTTGTATTTATGTTTTTTGTGGACGGCATTTAGAACATGCCGTCCACAAAACCTACCATTAATTATTATATATTTCATCCTCTGCTTGCCTGAAATTGCTATTTATGAAATATTTCTGAGTTATTTTATTAACTTACTTAAGTAAAAATGATTGTACTAGTGTGTAAAATGAATATTTTGTTGAAATTATCGTTATGATTTTTAGTATTTCATGCGTAATTTATGTCTGTTTTCAGTTTTAAAGATATATCTGACCAAAAGATAGATTAAGTACATGATAGTTCTGTTTTCTGTCCTAGATGCCGTAAGGAGTGAAAAATCGTAAATTTTATTTTTTGCTATTAATATGTTTCAATGTATTTTCTGTGATCCGTGTTTGCATCTAATCAGACTTTTTTATTTACGAATTATACTCAAAATAGTTTTAAACATTTTATTGAACTAGTATTAAGGTGATAACTGTATTAAAAAATAAAGTAGGTGCCGGCCCATTCATAGAAACACCCCGGCAAATAGAAGGCGACCGGTTTTCTTCTTTGGGCAGATAGCACATATTTTCTTCTAATAGTTACTTAACATTTCATAATTATAACGTCTATTTTAAGATAGGTGCAGTACAAAAAATAATATTATATTTACATGTACAAAACTGTAAAATTATAAAATTTGACAATTTTTAGGAATGTTTTGTTTAAGTGACTCACCGATAGCAATCTTACCCTAAAGCTAAACTAAACTGAAATAGGTCCATAAGTAGTTTTTGCAACACCAGACATCTATGTTTTTTATAGGCATAGTGTAGTTTTATTTTTTTCTACCATCAAGCATGTATAAATTTACTGTTACAAAACCTCTTTGTATCTTTTGTAAGTAGCATGATAATGGGGGTTCTGCGACAGGTGGATCAGTGGATCAGGGGGCTTGGTCAATGACATCACAGAGGGCGGGGCCAAAGGCAACGTCATCACACTAGGAGGCGTGGTCACGAGTGGAGTTGAGTTGTTGGTAGACTGCTGATTGAGTTGTAGACCTCCTGCTTTTCATTCAAAGTTAGTTTTTTTTTAAATTGGCAACAGGAAATATTTTCTGCATCTTAATTTTGATGAAATGGCGATGCTGCCCTCTCTTGACGAAAAAGTCAATTATATGTTTTAGATATATATTTTTTAAGTCTGGTGTTAAAATTATTCAATGCGCGACTCTGAAAACAATGTAAAAGAAACAAATATAAAAAAGACTTTCCTTTAATGATAGTTCATCATGTCATGAAAATGAAACTACAAGATAATTTGTTTTTGTTACTCAATTTTATTCTGATACTTTTATCCTTTCTAGTTTTCCATGAAACTTTAACTTATTTCTTAGGTTTTCTGTTCATAATAACATATTCATTTACTGTCATATTTTTTTAATACTTAACGTTTCTAATTTGTAATATTTTATTTAATTTCCACATACTATTTTTTTCCCCACCTTTCATAAATTTCAGCATACCCTGATTTTTAACTTATATGTTATATTTCACAAACGTTCCCGCACGTGCTGTTTATTTGTTACATTACTTAATTTTAGATGCAATTTCACACTTTTTTTAACGTTATAATGTTCAATATATTCTGAATTTTAACTTCATTTACTTTTTTTAAACCATTCTAGTATTCTATACACACTTTAACTTAGTGGTATGAAATTGTATTTAAAAAGAAACGTTTATTTTTCATGATCTTAGTTCTTTTACTAAATTTCCTACAGAATTTCTAATTTCTTTCACATGTTCAACAATATTTTCCTTATATTACCGAATATTTTTTTAAAAACTTAAGTCTATAACTGTTAATTGCTTTTTTTACGTTCACGATTTCCCTTCTGTGTTTATATTTCTTAATTCTAGTTTAACTTATTTATTATAATGTTTTTATTTCTGTCTCATCACTCGTAATTCCAACATTTTATCCCTTTTTATTCATTTTAACGATATGGATTGTTTTCATTTACTCCATATTCAAATATTTCCTTACAATTTTTATAATACTTGTTTTATTCCTCGATCATAATAGATCATCTACAGGTTTTACTCAGAAATTTCCATTCACAACTTTACAGTTTAATACCATTTATATCTAAATGTATTTCTTTCTCATATAGTTTTATGGTCTTGAAAGTTTCTAACATCATATTTAGTTTTAAATCCCGATTACCTTTAAGTGTGTTGATAATTTTCATTTCTAATTTTACAACCACGTTCAGTGTTTCATCCACACATACCAAAATATTTCTTACATTTTCTGATATTTAGTCTATGTCATATTTCAGTACTACAAATGAATTTACACTGCTCACACTATTATTTTTTCATATTTTAGAGACACTAACTATACTAATTTTACTATTTTTCCTGCACTAATTGCATCTATGTCAGCACTCATGATAAACTAGCAATTGTTTTGCATCACATGCATAAAGAAATTCTTAAAACCAACTTTTTCAATATCGTACTCAAATTACTGTTTTCCAGATAGGAATTACCAGTATTCTTTGGTTTTACTCTGTTACATCTTTTTAAATTTTAACTTCTTACTTTTAATTCTAACATACATCTTTTAAACAGTTTTTTCTTTTAATGATAGCCTTACTTATTTGTTCAAATTAATTCTTTCATTCACCTTCTTTACTACCTTTCAGTACCTTCATAATTCACTATGCAAACGCAATGTCTTTCACTGACATTCTGTTTAATAATACCACAAGTTTACTTAATTGACAAAAAGCGAATTATTTCTCATTTCAAAATAGAACTACTATAATTTTGCACAAACATTTCCTTTATCCATTCAAGCCACCCCTTAACCTGTAACTGACGTAGCGATAGGAAAGGAGATTCTTATCATATGCTCTTTCGACATTTGAGGTTTCTAGAACTTCTTTGACAGGTATATCAATACCATCAGAAAATATACTTAACACTTTTACCCTGTTTAAAGGCAACATACTGTTATAAGAATGGTTTTAGTTAAATTTATAACACAAATAAACGCATTTTGTGCTAAATAGGCATAAACATTTAGATTCAGAATATTTCTTTTTAATCCGATGTAAGACTTGAATTTCATTCATGATACGGATTGTCTCTTGATTTCCTTTTTCTTTACCTTTCACTAATAGAAAATTTTTATTTTACAAGTTCAGCTTTTAATGAAATAGAAATAAAAACTACGATACACCTGCTGTTTTTAAGAAAAGGAACTTTGATATATTTCTGGAAATGTAAATGCTTTTAGAGTTTTTTTCTTTCAATAATGTGGATTTTCATTACTTTACTAATTTCAATAATTCTCTTATTAGCTAATATGAATGAAAGAAGATTGTCAAAAATGTGACGCAGTATAATTCTTACGAACATACGTACCTTTACCAGCATACAGATATTACCGATTGAAATGAAGAAAGATACAGATATTTTACTCGAATCTACATTAAATTAAAAAAAAATATTTAAACACATTCCAAAGAATAAACGAAAACTCAATAGATATTGTCATGTTTGTATATATGAGATAAAAGTTTTATGAATGGTATTTAAAGTAATGCTTAGAACTTCATAAAAGCGAACAATCACTATGTTAATACACATATCATCAGTTATTTACATTAATCAATGTAATATTAATCATTACATGTACTATATGCATATATATTTAAAGTTTAATTGTCTTACAATTGAATAATTAACTATTGAGAGAAAGAGGTTCATATCTTACACTATTTAATTCACATGGAACAAAGTTTTCCATCAACCACATTGAACCGCGTTTATTAAATTCGCCAAAGCTCTTTTATTTCTGCATTTTCACACTCACGACACATTTTAAATGTAACTATTGATTACTATTTCAAACACCGATATCATAACTCAGTGTAAAACTACATCATAACTCATTTTTTCCCTACTAACTACAATTTCATATATTCAAGAAGTACATCTAAGACATGATCATTTTCTATGTTCTAGCAAATCGATTCAATTGCGAACATACTATTAAGACTTGCGATTTTAGAAGACTTGCATGTATTAACGATGTCAACGTTCTTCGTTTTTATAAGATTCACATCAAATCATGTCGCATTCGAATGTGGTGTAAGAGATCACTTTTTCTTTTAAACACTTGTAAACAATGGATGCAATTTATAAGAAGAGAAGTATCATGCTGTTTCAAAACATCATCATCAGCATATTTCTGTTTCTTTTGACACCGGCAACATTAAAAAAAGAAGTTTCCTGAGATATTCTTCAAATTCTGTTTTACTTGAAAAAATGTCCGAACATTCAATACGATGTAAAAGATTCATATTGTTTTAAATTCTTATGCTCACTAAATATTTTTTATCACGATTTACTCTTAAAAGTAACTTTATAAGTTTTCATATCCTTTTTACATGAAAAGAACTTGTGATTATTCACTACAAAATTCTAAGACGAGAAGCTTCGCGACTTTTCAAACTACAAACTTAAATTTCTTAGGACATACACTACATCTGATGTTTCTTTCATGAGATTTGAAATATCTCTTCAGATTACTCGTATTCAAGAAACCTCGCAAATATATCACATAATTTCAGCAAATAATCGCTTCATAAACTCTTAAATTTTCAACACGAGTGAATCACTTGAAGCATATACTGCACTGTAAACATAAAATACTTAAAAAAATTGTTATAAAAAATAAAAATACATTCATTTCACCAAGAAGCTTTCTAGTTAAATACATATATTTATTTCCAAAGAACAAGTTTCTGTATTATACATAAAGTACACTTAGGATTTTCTTTCATTAGTTAATATCAAATTAACAACAATATCCATTTACTAATATTTGATATACATGTTTGCTTTAAAATTAAAACTAAAATTTCAATATATTTCTATAAAAAAAAAACATAAGGAAAAAAAAATACTCATAACATCAACCAAAGACAGAAATTTAAATAGAATAGCTGTACTTATATTAGTGCATTTATATAATCTTCATAACATTTCGATTCAAAAAACCTATTACAAAAAAAAAAAAAAAAAAAAAAAAAATGAAACATTTTTTTCTGCCTTAAAGAATCTCTTATATTTTTAAAATTAATACATAAAAATATATCTTCCCCAATATATTTAATTCTATCCTCAACACTTATTATAATGCAATCATGTCTTGTTTGTGAAGGATGATTTACAATACAACCTTCGCATTTAAATAGTTTTTTAATCACGGAATTTAATTCAGTTTTGATAGAGTTTATGAGTTCTTTAAAACGTTCATCATCATCACTTACCATATTCGAACAATTGTTTTTACATTTGATTTGCAACAGTAAAATAATTTCAAAAATACTTTTATATAAAGTATTAGATACATCAGGAATAATTTCTTTCAATTTTTTTAAAATATCACAGTTTACTTTTAGGTATGTAGGTTTTAGTTTAAAAGAATTTTCATCTTGTTTAAAAACTTGTTGAAAAATACACTCACCTTCTTTGTTAAAAAACTACCAACTCATTATTGCAAATGATGCTGGCAGTCGTATAGACAAGATTAAATTCATATATTTTTGAGGAAAATTCTTGCCATGTTGCAGGAGTTATAACAACACCGCGTGTAGTACGGTATAATATTTTATTTTGTTCCACACATTCACGTAGATGAATGTTCATTCTGTTTTCAAACTGATTTATGGACACAAAATATCCCCAACCAAGAGTCCACTGTGCAATCAACTTCGAACTTTCTTTTTTCTGTTCTCGATTATTCGGCATGAAGATATTTTCAGGAACAGACTTCATATAGTGGGCAAACCAGTCATCCTCTGGAAGTTCATCCTCATTATCTTCCAAGCGTCGTTTTTTAATTTTCGAAATTTTTATGTTTCGGAATGTGATACTAATTCTAGGATCTTTAACGTCAGGTTGAGAGGGTATTCCGTGCATCCAAAATTGATTCGTTGGGAGTTTCATTACAAGGAGAGTTCCATGAGTTAAGTCCACGCTTCGAGATGTGAAATTTCGCCTGGTAAATACCATTTGACGTTTTGCACCTAAACTGATGATAGGTATATCACTTTCAGGTTCGAGACAAGTTTCATTGTCTTTATGCGTTGAAATTTTCGCCACTCCGTCAGGATAATAGTTCAATAAAGCAAAATTATATTTTTTGCCAGTTATCGTTTCAACATAATCTTTTACATTTAGAAGAGTTTGAGCCCATGGTTCTGCACAAATGCTTTTTCCAGAGAATTCGTAACTAAGTCCTTCATCACCAAAACCGAGTACTTTTCTTCGTGAAACATACTGAGTCCCATTAATTTCAAAACTAATATTTTTAAAATCATAATTTGATAGTTCATCTAGCAAAATATCAGCTTCATTTCGTGAGTAAAATTCTTCGTATAATTCCACATTTAACTCTGTATCACATATATTCCTCATATTCGCTTCTGAATCTAACGACAATTCTGAATGATATAGAAATACGTAGCATTCTTAAATAGCAAAAATTATTTAAAACATACATTAACGAAATGATTTCATCAACACTTATCGTAATACATTCTTGTCATGTCTTGTTTGTGAAGCCAGTCTTTCCGGCGTCATATGTGTAAAAATAATCATGATAGGATAGTGGGAAAGAGTTATAGTGTCCTAATGTTGTTATTCTGAACCTCGATATTACATATATGCATAAGGAGAATCTTAAAAGCATCATCCACTTATCATGATAGAGTAATGGAAAATTTCTAAAACTCTGATAATCATACGCGAAAGAATGTATTATCTTAAGGTTGTTGTTGCTATTCCAAGTTTGACAATACATACAGAAGTGAAGGAAGACCCTTGATAAGTGCCTGCATCAGGAGGAGCTGAGGGCGTGGCCAACGACGTCACACACAGGGCGGGGCCAAAGGCAACGTCATCACACTAGAGGGGCGTGGTCTCGAGTGGAGTTGAGGTGTTATCAGACTGCTGGTTGAGTTGTAGACTTCCTGCTTTTCATTTAAAGTTAGTTTTTTTAAAAATTGGCAACAGGAACTATTTTCTGCATCTTAATTTTGATGAAATGGCGATGCTGCCCTCTCTTGACGAAAAAGTGAATTATATGTTTTAGAAATATATTTTTTAAGTCTGGTGTTAAAATTATTCAATGCGCGACTCTGAAAACAATGTAAAAGAAACAAATATAAAAAAGACTTTCCTTTAATGATAGTTTATCATGTCATCAAAATGAAACTACAAGATAATTTGTTTTTATTACTCAATTTTATTCTGATACTTTTATCCTTTCTAGTTTTCCATGAAACTTAAACTTATTTCTTAGGTTTTCTGTTCATAATAGCATATTCATTTACTGTCATATTTTTTTTAATACTTAACGTTTCTAATTTGTAATATTTTATTTAATTTCCACGTACTATTTTTTTCATACCTTTCATAAATTTCAGAATACCCTGATTTTTACTTATACGTTATATTTCACAAACGTTCCCGCATGTGCTGTTTTGTTACATTGCTTAATTTTAGATGCAATTTCACACTTTTTTACCGTTACAATGTTCAATATATTCTGAATTTTAACTTCATTTACTTTTTTTAAACCATTCTAGTATTCTATACACACTTTAACTTAGTGGTATGAAATTGTATTTAAAAAGAAACGTTTATTTTTCGTGATCTTAGTTCTTTTACTAAATTTTCTACAGAATTTCTAAATTCTTTCACGTGTTTAACAATATCTTCCTTACATTACCGAATATTTTAAAAAAAACTTAAGTCTATAACTGTTAATTGCTTTTTTTACGTTCATGATTTCCCTTCTGTGTTTATATTTCTTAATTCTAGCTTAACTTATTTATTATAATGTTTTTATTTCTGTCTCATCACTCGTAATTCCAACATTTTATCCCTTTTTATTCATTTTAACGATATGGATTGTTTTCATTTACTCCATATTCAAATATTTCCTTACAATTTTTATAATACTTGTTTTATTCCTCGATCATAATAGATCATCTACAGGTTTTACTCAGAAATTTCCATTCACAACTTTACAGTTTAATACCATTTATATCTAAATGTATTTCTTTCTCATATAGTTTTATGGTCTTGAAAGTTTCTAACATCATGTTTAGTTTTAAATCCCGATTACCTTTAAGTGTGTTGATAATTTTCATTTCTAATTTTACAACCACGTTCAGTGTTTCATCCACACATACCAAAATATTTCTTACATTTTCAGATATTTAGTCTATGTTATATTTCAGTACTTCAAATGAATTTACCCTGCTCACACTATTATTTTTTCATGTTTTAGAGACACTAACTATACTAATTTTACTATTTTTCCTGCACTAATTGCATCTATGTCAGCACTCATGATAAATTAGCAATTGTTTTGCATCACATGCATAAAGAAATTCTTAAAACCAACTTTTTCAATATCGTACTCAAATTACTGTTTTCCAGATGGGAATTACCAGTATTCTTTGGTTTTACTCTGTTACATCTTTTTAAATTTTAACATCTTACTTTTAATTCTAACATACATTTTTTGAACAGTTTTTTCTTTTAATGATAGCCTTACTTATTTGTTCAAATTAATTCTTTCATTCACCTTCTTTACTACCTTTCAGTACCTTCATAATTCACTATGCAAACGCAATGTCTTTCACTGACATTCTGTTTAATAATACCACAAGTTTCCTTAATTGACAAAAAGCGAATTATTTCTCATTTCAAAATAGAACTACTATATTTTTGCACAAACATTACCTTTATCCATTCAAGCCACCCCTTAACCTGTAACTGACGTAGCGATAGGAAAGGAGATTCTTATCATATGCCCTTTCGACATTTGAGGTTTCTAGAACTTCTTTGACAAGTATATCAATACCATCAGAAAATATACTTAACACTTTTACCCAGTTTAAAGGCAACATACTGTTATAAGAATGGTTTTAGTTAAATTTATAACACAAATAAACACATTTTGTGCTAAATAGGCATAAACATTTAGATTCAGAATATTTCTTTTTAATCCGATGTAAGACTTGAATTTCATTCATGATACGGATTGTCTCTTGATTTCCTTTTTCTTTACCTTACACTAATAGAAAATTTTTATTTTACAAGTTCAGCTTTTAACGAAATAGAAATAAAAACTACGATACACCTGTTTTTAAGAAAAGGAACTTTGATATATTTCTGGAAATGTAAATGGTTTTAGAGTTTTTTTCTTTCAATAATGTGGATTTTCATTACTTTACTAATTTCAATAATTCTCTTATTAGCTAATATGAATGAAAGAAGATTGTCAAAAATGTGACACAGTATAATTCTTACGAACATACGTACCTTTACCAGCATACAGATATTACCGATTGAAATGAAGAAAGATACAGATATTTTACTCCAATCTACATTAAATTAAAAAAATATTTAAACTTTCATACATTCCAAAGAATAAACGAAAACTCAATAGATATTGTCATGTTTGTATATATGAGATAAAAGTTTTATGAATGGTATTTAAAGTAATGCTTAGAACTTCATAAAAGCGAACATTTACTATGTTAATACACATATCATCAGTTATTTACATAATTCAATGTAATATTAATCATTACATGTACTATATGCATATATATTTAAAGTTTAATTGTCTTACAATTGAATAATTAACTATTGAGAGAAAGAGGTTCATATCTTACACTATTTAATTCACATGGAACAAAGTTTTCCATCAACCACATTGAACCGCGTTTATTAAATTCGCCAAAGCTCTTTTATTTCTGCATTTTCACACTCACGACACATTTTAAATGTAACTATTGATTACTATTTCAAACACCGATATCATAACTCAGTGTAAAACTACATCATAACTCATTTTTTCCCTACTAACTACAATTTTATATATTCAAGAAGTACATCTAAGACATGATCATTTTCTATGTTCTAGCAAATCGATTCAATTGCGAACATACTGTTAAGACTTGCGATTTTAGAAGACTTGCATGTATTAACGATGTCAACGTTTCTTCGTTTTTATAAGATTCACATCAAATCATGTCGCATTCGAATGTGGTGTAAGAGATCACTTTTTCTTTTAAACACTTGTAAACAATGGATGCAATTTATAAGAAGAGAAGTATCATGCTGTTTCAAAACATCATCATCAGCATATTTCTGTTTCTTTTGACACCGGCAACATTTAAAAAAAAAGTTTCCTGAGATATTCTTCAAATTCTGTTTTACTTGAAAAAATGTCCGAACATTCAATACGATGTAAAGATTCATATTGTTTTAAATTCTTATGCTCACTAAATATTTTTTATCATGATTTACTCTTAAAAGTAACTTTATTAGTTTTCATATCGTTTTTACATGAAAAGAACTTGTGATTATTCACTACAAAATTCTAAGACGAGAAGCTTCGCGACTTTTCAAACTATAAACTTAAATTTCTTAGGACATACACTACATCTGATGTTTCTTTCATGAGATTTGAAATATCTCTTCAGATTACTCGTATTCAAGAAACCTCGCAAATATATCAGATAAGTTCAGCGAATAATCGCTTCATAAACTCTTAAATTTTCAACACGAGTGAATCACTTGAAGCATATACTGCACTGTAAACATAAAATACTTAAAAAAATTGTTATAAAAAATAAAAATACATTCATTTCACCAAGAAGCTTTTCTATTTAAATACATTTATTTATTTCCAAAGACAAGTTTCTGTATTATACATAAAATATACTTAGAATTTTCTTTCATTAGTTAATATCAAATTAACAACAATATCCATTTACTGATATTTGATATACATGTTTGCTTTACAATTAAAACTAAAATTTCAATATATTTCTATTAAAAAAAACATAAGGAAAAAAAAATACTCATAACATCAACCAAAGACAGAAATTTAAATAGAATAGCTGTACTTATATTAGTGCATTTTTATAATCTTCATAACATTTCGATTCAAAAAACCTATTACAAAAAAAAAAAAAAAAATAAATGAAACATTTTTTTCTGCCTTAAAGAATCTCTTATATTTTTAAAATTAATACATAAAAATATATCTTCCCCAATATATTTAATTCTATCCTCAACACTTATTATAATGCAATCATGTCTTGTTTGTGAAGGATGATTTACAATACAACCTTCGCATTTAAATAGTTTTTTAATCACGGAATTTAATTCAGTTTTGATAGAGTTTATGAGTTCTTTAAAAAGTTCATCATCATCACTTACCATATCCGAACAATTGTTTTTACATTTGATTTGCAACAGTAAAATAATTTCAAAAATACTTTTATATAAAGTATTAGATACATCAGGAATAATTTCTTTCAATTTTTTTAAAATATCACAGTTTACTTTTAGGTATGTAGGTTTTAGTTTAAAAGAATTTTCATCTTGTTTAAAAACTTGTTGAAAAATACACTCACCTTCTTTGTTGAAAACTACCAACTCATTATTGCAAATGATGCTGGCACTCGTATAAACAAGATTAAATTCATATATTTTTGAGAAAAATTCTTTCCATGTTGCAGGAGTTATAACAACACCGCGTGTAGTAGGGTATAATATTTTATTTTGTTCCACACATTCACGTAGATGAATGTCCATTCTGTTTTCAAACTGATTTATGGACACAAAATATCCCCAACCAAGAGTCCACTGTGCAATCAACTTCGAACTTTCTTTTTTCTGTTCTCGATTATTCGGCATGAAGATATTTTCAGGAACAGACTTCATATAGTGGGCAAACCAGTCATCCTTTGAAAGTTCATCCTCATTATCTTCCAAGCGTCGTTTTTTAATTTTCGAAATTTTTATGTTTCGGAATGTGATACTAATTCTAGGATCTTTAACGTCAGGTTGAGAGGGTATTCCGTGCATCCAAAATTGATTCGTTGGGGGTTTCATTACAAGGAGAGTTCCATGAGTTAAGTCCACGCTTCGAGATGTGAAATTTCGCCTGGTAAATACCATTTGACGTTTTGCACATAAACTGATGATAGGTATATCACTTTCAGGTTCGAGAAAAGTTTCATTGTCTTTATGCGTTGAAATTTTTGCCACTCCGTCAGGATAATAGTTCAATAAAGCAAAATTATATTTTTTGCCAGTTATCGTTTTAACATAATCTTTTACATTTAGAAGAGTTTGAGTCCATGGTTCTGCACAAATGCTCGTTCCAGAGAATTCGTAAATAAGTCCTTCATCACCAAAACCGAGTACTTTTCTTCGTGGAACATACTGAGTCCCATTAATTTCAAAACTTCAGAAGTGAAGGAAGACCCTTGATAAGCGCTGCACGTTATCATGATAACGTGAAGTCTACAGCGCTTATCAAGGATCTTCTATATCACTTCTGAAGTTTTGAAATTAATGGGACTCAGTATGTTCCACGAAGAAAAGTACTCGGTTTTGGTGATGAAGGACTTAGTTACGAATTCTCTGGAACGATCATTTGTGCAGAACCATGGACTCAAACTCTTCTAAATGTAAAAGATTATGTTGAAACGATAACTGGCAAAACATATAATTTTGCTTTATTGAACTATTATCCTGACGGAGTGGCGAAAATTTCAACGCATAAAGACAATGAAACTTTTCTCGAACCTGAAAGTGATATACCTATCATCAGTTTATGTGCAAAACGTCAAATGGTATTTACCAGGCGAAACTTCACATCTCGAAAAGTGGACTTAACTCATGGAACTCTCCTTGTAATGAAACCCCCAACGAATCAATTTTGGATGCACGGAATACCCTCTCAACCTGACGTTAAAGATCCTAGAATTAGTATCACATTCCGAAACATAAAAGTTTCGAAAATTAAAAAACGACGCTTGGAAGATAATGAGGATGAACTTTCAAAGGATGACTGGTTTGCCCACTATATGAAGTCTGTTCCTGAAAATATCTTGATGCCGAATAATCGAGAACAGAAAAAAGAAAGTTCGAAGTTGATTGCACAGTGGACTCTTGGTAGGGGATATTTTGTGTCCATAAATCAGTTTGAAAACAGAATGGACATTCATCTACGTGAATGTATGGAACAAAATAAAATATTATACCCTACTACACGCGGTGTTGTTATAACTCCTGCAACATGGCAAGAATTTTCCTCAAAAATATATGAATTTAATCTTATCTATACGAGTGCCAGCATCATTTGCAATAATGAGTTGGTAGTTTTCAACAAAGAAGGTGAGTGTATTTTTCAACAAGTTTTTAAACAAGATGAAAATTCTTTTAAACTAAAACCTACATACCTAAAAGTAAACTGTGATATTTTACAAAAATTGAAAGAAATTATTCCTGATGTATCTAATACTTTATATAAAAGTATTTTTGAAATTATTTTACCGTTGCAAATCAAATGTAAAAACAGTTGTTCGGATATGGTAAGTGATGATGATGAACTTTTTAAAGAACTCATAAACTCTATCAAAACTGAATTAAATTCAGTGATAAAAAAGCTATATAAATGCGAAAGTTGCATTGTAAATCATCCTTCACAAACAAGACATGATTGCATTATAATAAGTGTTGAGGATAGAATTAAATATATTGGTGAAGATATATCTTTATGTATTAATTTTAAAAATATAAGAGATTCTTTAAGGAAGAAAAAAATGTTTCATTTATTTTGTAATAGATTTTTTGAATCGAAATGTTATGAAGATTATAAAAATGCACTAATATAAGTACAGCTATTCTATTTAAATTTCTGTCTTTGGTTGATGTTATGAGTATTTTTTTTTTTATGTTTTTTTTAATAGAAATATATTGAAATTTTAGTTTTAATTTTAAAGCAAACGTGTATATCAAATATCAGTAAATGGATATTGTTGTTAATTTGATATTAACTAATGAAAGAAAATTCTAAGTATATTTTATGTATAATACAGAAACTTGTTCTTTGGAAATAAATAAATGTATTTTAATAGAAAAGCTTCTTGGTGAAATGAATGTATTTTTATTTTTTATAACAATTTTATTAAGTATTGTATGTTTACAGTGCAGTATATGCTTCAAGTGATTCACTCGTGTTGAAAATTTAAGAGTTTATGAAGCGATTATTCGCGGAACTTATGTGATATATTTGCGAGGTTTCTTGAATACGAGTAATCTGAAGAGATATTTGAAATCTCATGAAAGAAACATCAGATGTAGTGTATGTCCTAAGAAATTTAAGTTTATAGTTTGAAAAGTCGCGAAGCTTCTCGTCTTAGAATTTTGTAGTGAATAATCACAAGTTCTTTTCATGTAAAAAGGATATGAAAACTAATAAAGTTACTTTTAAGAGTAAATCGTGATAAAAAATATTTAGTGAGCATAAGAATTTAAAACAATATGAATCTTTACATCGTATTGAATGTTCGGACATTTTTTCAAGTAAAACAGAATTTGAAGAATATCTCAGGAAACTTTTTTTTAAATGTTGCCGGTGTCAAAAGAAACAGAAATATGCTGATGATGATGTTTTGAAACAGCATGATACTTTTCCTCTTATAAATTGCATCCATTGTTTACAAGTGTTTAAAAGAAAAAGTGATCTCTTACACAACATTCGAATGCGACATGATTTGATGTGAATCTTATAAAAACGTAGAAACGTTGACATCGTTAATACATGCAAGTCTTCTAAAATCGCAAGTCTTAATAGTATGTTCACAATTGAATCGATTTGCTAGAACATAGAAAATGATCATGTCTTAGATGTACTTCTTGAATATATAAAATTGTAGTTAGTAGGGAAAAAATGAGTTATGATGTAGTTTTACACTGAGTTATGATATCGGTGTTTGAAATAGTAATCAATAGTTACATTTAAAATGTGTCGTGAGTGTGAAAATGCAGAAATAAAAGAGCTTTGGCGAATTTAATAAACGCGGTTCAGTGTGGTTGATGGAAAACTTTGTTCCATGTGAATTAAATAGTGTAAGATATGAACCTCTTTCTCTCAATAGTTAATTATTCAATTGTAAGACAATTAAACTTTAAATATATATGCATATAGTACATGTAATGATTAATATTACATTGAATTATGCAAATAACTGATGATATGTGTATTAACATAGTGAATGTTCGCTTTTATGACGTTCTAAGCATTACTTTAAATACCATTCATAAAACTTTTATCTCATATATACAAACATGACAATATCTATTGAGTTTTCGTTTATTCTTTGGAATGTGTTTAAATATTTTTTTTTAATTTAATGTAGATTCGAGTAAAATATCTGTATCTTTCTTCATTTCAATCGGTAATATCTGTATGCTGGTAAAGGTACGTATGTTCGTAAGAATTATACTGTGTCACATTTTTGACAATCTTCTTTCATTCATATTAGCTAATAAGAGAATTATTGAAATTAGTAAAGTAATGAAAATCCACATTATTGAAAGAAAAAAACTCTAAAACCATTTACATTTCCAGAAATATATCAAAGTTCCTTTTCTTAAAAACAGGTGTATCGTAGTTTTTATTTCTATTTCGTTAAAAGCTGAACTTGTAAAATAAAAATTTTCTATTAGTGTAAGGTAAACAAAAAAAAATCAAGAGACAATCCGTATCATGAATGAAATTCAAGTCTTACATCGGATTAAAAAGAAATATTCTGAATCTAAATGTTTATGCCTATTTAGCACAAAATGTGTTTATTTGTGTTATAAATTTAACTAAAACCATTCTTATAACAGTATGTTGCCTTTAAACTGGGTAAAAGTGTTAAGTATATTTTCTGATGGTATTGATATACTTGTCAAAGAAGTTCTAGAAACCTCAAATGTCGAAAGGGCATATGATAAGAATCTCCTTTCCTATCGCTACGTCAGTTACAGGTTAAGGGGTGGCTTGAATGGATAAAGGTAATGTTTGTGCAAAAATATAGTAGTTCTATTTTGAAATGAGAAATAATTCGCTTTTTGTCAATTAAGGAAACTTGTGGTATTATTAAACAGAATGTCAGTGAAAGACATTGCGTTTGCATAGTGAATTATGAAGGTACTGAAAGGTAGTAAAGAAGGTGAATGAAAGAATTAATTTGAACAAATAAGTAAGGCTATCATTAAAAGAAAAAACTGTTCAAAAGATGTATGTTAGAATTAAAAGTAAGATGTTAAAATTTAAAAGGATGTAACAGAGTAAAACCAAAGAATACTGGTAATTCCCATCTGGAAAACAGTAATTTGAGTACGATATTGAAAAAGTTGGTTTTAAGAATTTCTTTATGCATGTGATTCGAAACAATTGCTAATTTATTATGAGTGCTGACATAGATGCAATTAGTGCAGGAAAAATAGTAAAATTAGTATAGTTAGTGTCTCTAAAACATGAAAAAATAATAGTGTGAGCAGTGTAAATTCATTTGAAGTACTGAAATATAACATAGACTAAATATCTGAAAATGTAAGAAATATTTTGGTATGTGTGGATGAAACACTGAACGTGGTTGTAAAATTAGAAATGAAAATTATCAACACACTTAAAGGTAATCGGGATTTAAAACTAAACATGATGTTAGAAACTTTGAAGACCATAAAACTATATGAGAAAGAAATACATTTAGATATAAATGGTATTAAACTGTAAAGTTGTGAATGGAAATTTCTGAGTAAAACCTGTAGATGATCTATTATGATCGAGGAATAAAACAAGTATTATAAAAATTGTAAGGAAATATTTGAATATGGAGTAAATGAAAACAATCCATATCGTTAAAATGAATAAAAAGGGATAAAATGTTGGAATTACGAGTGATGAGACAGAAATAAAAACATTATAATAAATAAGTTATGCTAGAATTAAGAAATATAAACACAGAAGGGAAAGCATGAACGTAAGAAAAGCAATTAACAGTTATAGACTTAAGTTTTTCTTAAAATATTCGGTAATGTAAGGAAGATATTGTTAAACACGTGAAAGAAATTAGAAATTCTGTAGAAAATTTAGTAAAAGAACTAAGATCACGAAAAATAAACGTTTCTTTTTAAATACAATTTCATACCACTAAGTTAAAGTGTGTATAGAATACTAGAATGGTTTAAAAAAAGTAAATGAAGTTAAAATTCAGAATATATTGAACATTATAACGTTAAAAAAAGTGTGAAATTGCATCTAAAATTAAGCAATGTAACAAATAAACAGCACATGCGGGAACGTTTGTGAAATATAACGTATAAGTAAAAATCAGGGTATTCTGAAATTTATGAAAGGTATGAAAAAATATAGTACGTGGAAATTAAATAAAATATTACAAATTAGAAACGTTAAGTATTAAAAAAATATGACAGTAAATGAATATGCTATTATGAACAGAAAACCTAAGAGATAAGTTTAAGTTTCATGGAAAACTAGAAAGGATAAAAGTATCAGAATAAAATTGAGTAATAAAAACAAATTATCTTGTAGTTTCATTTTGATGACATGATAAACTATCATTGAAGGAAAGTCTTTTTTATATTTGTTTCTTTTACATTGTTTTCAGAGTCGCGCATTGAATAATTTTAACACCAGACTTAAAAATATATTTCTAAAATATATAATTCACTTTTTCGTCAAGAGAGGGCAGCATCGCCATTTCATCAAAATTAAGATGCAGAAAATATTTCCTGTTGCCAATTTTTAAAAAAACTAACTTTAAATGAAAAGCAGGAGGTCTACAACTCAACCAGCAGTCTGATAACACCTCAACTCCACTCGAGACCACGCCCCTCTAGTGTGATGACGTTGCCTTTGGCCCCCCCTGTGTGTGACGTCGTTGGCCACGCCCTCAGCTCCTCAGCTCCTCCTGATGCAGAACCCCCATTTTTATACTACTTTTGTATAGTCATTATACATATTTTTGTATATCACCGATCCATCTTGCAACGACAGTTTAAAAACTAAATTTCAGTAAATTTTATCAAGATCTCATTCTTGGCTCTCTGTAAGAAATGAATACTCATCAGTGAGTGGAAAAACAATGAAAATTTTAATTCAGTTTTCAAGAACATATTTGTGCGAAAAGACATTTTCATCTGTAACAGCAATGAAAACTGAGTGCCAGTCTCGGCTTGAAATAAAGTCTCCGTCTTGCAGTGACGTCATTGGAACCAAAAATCCACAAACTGATTTCAAACAAACAGGAACAAATATGACACTAAAAATGTCTAATACTTAATTAAACTTAGGTTTTTCATTTTTTTAAAAATAATTTCTCTCACTTTGGTGCGTTTAATGGGTGCATTTCACATTAAAAAACAAACGTCTTCTGATTACTATTATACATGTATTCACCTTTTAACTAAATGCATATTTTTCCCTAAATGCGCCAAATATAAAATTATACATTTAGTGGTCTATGAAGTCCTAAAGGTTGGTGAGCGCTGCACTACACACACCTGGAAGACACTGTAACACTGTGTAAGTGAACACAACTTCCTTCTCTTTTCACTACACTCATGGATAGAATCCTCTATAGGAAATTTTCAATTTCTTTTTCCTTTCTCTTTTATACGCTTTTCAATTTTTCAAAATTTTATTAATATGTGGTTATTATTTTTTTCGCATTTCTTTTGGGACATTTGTTTTAATTTTATTTTTTCACACCTTTTCTTCCTGGACTTGTATAAAAATACGACTTCCTGGTTTACTCTCCTATGAATTAAGAAACTACCCACTGTCTATATACCTTTCCTTGGCACCTGAGCTTGTTTTTTACTCCCTGTAGGTAGAAAGATTTAAAGTATGCGAAACAAGACATCTACCTTGTCTGTCTGTCTGTTTGCATGGCAGATTGAATTGGCGATGCACCAGGGGCTGGTTAAGCAGTTGGCAGAATTGAGTGTCGCCAAAAGCCTCATGAACACATTGCAGTCTGGAAATACAATTTTCTTTTTAAATTAAAAGACGATAATCAATCAGAATTGTTTACTACAGTTCCCTCAGTAAAATATGTACTATTCATAAATCATTTCTACTTAAAAGTAACAAGTCGAAAAAGTGAGTGACATCTTAAATTTTGTCACATGCTTCTACCTACTTTTTTTCTTTCCTATTGTTGTAAATTATGTGCTGAAATTTTCCGAAAAGCACCCGTCGTTCTAAGCAATTTTGTGCTTCTATAGACATCTTTGCCACAGAAAACAACTATCATTCATGTGTTTAGTCTGTTCGATTTCCAAGAAATACTTCCGCTTCAGATATTACGGAAGTGGTTACGAAAGTTTTTTTTTTTTTTCTCAAAAGTGTCGATGAGCTACTAATAATATTTTGCAACAAATTTATTAACAATTTATACCATTAGTTAACTAGTGATGCTTCAGAAGGGATATATTATGTACCTTTGCTATGAATTTTTCTTCTGATTGTATACTATCACTTAGAGAAGACAAGAGAGTTAATGTATAGTCGAAATATTAAGTATATGTTAGTTTTGAATATAAAGAAATGTTAGTACACATGTCAAATATACAGCAAAAAGAATTCAATTGCAATGTTGTTTCGGCCGCCAGATGTGAAAATAACTGTAAATATTTTTCTTTTATCTTGTAAAAGTGTTTCTAAACCTCTAGAATCGGTGGAAAACTATATAGCAATCACTAGTGTATGTATTTTTTTATTTTTTTAACTACAGTTTAACCATTTCAGCAATTCGAATTTAATCCTATCAGGAAAATACTCAAGTATTGCAAGCTTATATTAAATACTTAAATATTAAATATTAAAATTCGAGTCTAAATACATCTCTTACGCTAATCATTTTTCAAATTTTGTGGGTAGTTTTGCTCCATAAATTTATTGTTATGTTTAGTATTTTAAGTTTATGCAAAAGTTAATTGCTTTTTACTCTGTATTTTCTCATCGCTGGCAAGTTTTGAGCAAAAACCTGAAAAAAGTGAAAATAATTTAATTGTAAAAGAAAAAAATCTGATGTGCACACCACGTGACTTCCTTGTACGGAATATTAAATTATACGCATTTTTCTTGCATTTCATTTACACTTATTGGATTAAATTAAATCTACTTCGCCGACAGCGCATAAACCACAATAGAATAAATGCATTCTTTAAAATTCACCCTATTTGTTTACCACAGCTACACTCTGGTGCTAGCTTCACTTAACAGTATTATATTTCGTTCATATTATAATTCAGAATGCACAAAATTTATATCATTTAAAGAATTATCTAATCGTTGCCACATGTTCTATTCAAATACTATCATAAAGCTAGAACGATGTATAAAAGAAATTAAGCCAACAAACCAAAAAAGAAACAGTTTTTCACAGACGATTGAGTATTTCTCATTCAATTAATTCAATTCTCACTTCGCGACAAGGCAAAAATACATAAAAAGTCAAAATATATGTATTAAAAATTACGAAGTAAATCTTAAACACTTATTTCGTCGAAAAAATTCCAGAAAGAATTAAGCATGATTTAATTCGCAATAATAAATGATGGCGTTATCTTTGTTGTTGCGTAGCTAAGTTTCTCTAGATTGGCAACAAATCCACTAGTCTGCTGTTTCAAATGTAAACAATCAATGGCTGCCATCAAAAAAATTATTAGGCTTAGCGGCACTTAAACAGCTTTAAAACTGTTCATAATTCTAAAAATATTGCATACAGATTTACTAAAGGCATAAAAACCTTAACCGGAAGATAAGAACAACATAATTCAATCATTTTTAAAGCAAAAAATGTACAATTTACAAACATATAAGAGTAAAGAAACTGAGATCAATGAGCCAGGCAACAGACTGGATATATATACATATAAATATATTTATATACGTTCGGTGCGGCCGATTGCAACCAAAATACGAGGTGTACATCTATATGTTATAGCAGTCATATATACAAAATTTCAACGTTCTGAGGCTACTCGTTTTTGAGCTATGCGAGATACGTACGTACGTACGTACGTACATTCGTTCATATAGACGCCAAGAAAAATTCTCTTCAGAATTCGTTTTAAAGCAGTTTAATAATTTTTTTGGAAGAAAAGAGTCTTTTATTCTGTCCTTACGTACAGATATCGCGCAAAAACATCGTTAAATTGCATTCGATGGCGGTCAAAATGGATATTTTCGTTGAAATATGCTGCCTGAAACTTTTCGCGATTACAATACTTCCTTTTTACTTCGTACAAGGAAGTAAAAAGCATTCGATGCCAGATCGTTGGCGAGAGCTGTACTGCCTTAAAAATTGAAACAAGAAAATGAAATATATGAAGGTAGAGGTTATTTAACAGAGAAAAAGAAGCAGTTTTAGTGCCATGTTTGACATATGAAGACCAAAACAGGCCACACAAAAAAAAGTGCTTGATAGTAGTAGTGAATGTTCTGAATCAAACTCAATGCGCGAAAATTATCTTCAATTATTTGAATATTATTTGGAATAACATAATATCGGAAAATGTTTGTAGAAATGAAGTATATAAAAATAATATAAAAAAGGAATAAATATTCTTCAATTTAAATTTATTGAATTAAACAAATACTCGTTTAAGAACGATGAATAGGCTTATTATGTAGATGTGATTTTTTTTACATCATTTTGATAATGAAGTGGAGCAGTTTTTATTGCTTTCGAAAGAAAGTGAAGATAAATTATTTCTGACAGACTGTCATGCTCAAGAGAAACGTTATCAATGTTTTCTAATGTAGAAATTATTTAATTTTTTTTACTATTCCCGTTTCCAAGGCATTCGAAAAGAGATTTCCCCATAGCTTAAAAAGGCGGAAAACTATTTAAGAAATATGATATCAGAAGAAAGATTAAACTGTATGTCTCTAATATACATGGGATAAGAATGTTAAACCGTGTTAACACTTCGAAAATAATAGATGAGTTTGTTAATAAGAAGTTGAGAGGAAAGTCCATTAAACCAGCTGCTTGATAATCATCTAATTTACTAACTTTAATTTTAAAATATTCCATAACATAATTTTATCAGGTTGAAGAGGAAATAATATGAGACTATCAAAATAAAAATTTTAAATCATAATTTTATTAAAATATTAATAATTTTAAGTAATTATTTGTTATACTTTAGCGCTAACTGCCTTTCAAGGTACGCAGGTACGCAAATATTTCCCGAAAGTCTCGAAACATTTTACCAGCAGTGGTCGGAAGCTGGCTTAACCAGCTCTTACGATGCACATCGCTGCATTACAGTTATCAGAATCAGATGTGATTCAGATGATAGTATTGTAGACAGAAACTGACTTCATCATAAAAGAAGTGTCATGTTATTTGTCTTCTACTTAGCATGTCAGGTATGAATGCCAATGAAAGGTATTCAGACGTAGCCGAGGCAATCTAAGCCTTATAAAAGTTCCTTGACACTGTAGACAACGTCAGATTACCATGTGTGAAGGACACAAACTAATTCTAGAGATAGGTCTTAATGCAGCTGGATGTTGGGTAACAGCCAAGGGTACAAAATGCCCTTTCCTTTGGTAATGTCGCGGGTCCACTGGAATATTTCAGTGATTTCGTCCAGCTTCAAATCTCATTTTTCCTATCGGTATCTCGCTGCCGAATTCCTAACAAGCGATCTCCAATTTCTTGAAAATATGATCTGTAATCTCAATATGCTCTTATTTTTTCCCGGATAAAAATCAGAAATCAATTGGCATACTCAGTTCAGATATGACAAATAGGAATTGAAGTGCTGTGTTGGTTACCGTGTTCTGCGACAACACCTCTGTAATAAAAGGTAACATATATCATTTCACCCTTGATTATTCAAGACGACAGTTATTCTCTATTCTCCTCTTATCTGTGCTTTCTTGGGCATTCCTTGGGCCAGGATTTGCATACACACAATACTGAAAATCATTTGAGTACCCTTTCTTGATAGATGCATCGCGTAAATTTGGTCTCGGTCGACTGAATTTCCTTAAGTAAAACATTAGTATTTTTTTATGAATCTCGTTACACTGAAAGCAATCTGATTCTGCTTATAACGCAGCTTAAAAAAATAAATAAAAGATGTTTCATGCATGAAAAAAATTTAATAAAAAAAGAAACTCTGAAAGCTTTCAGATTTTACATAACACATAAAAGGGCGCATTTTAGTCAGATCTATTAACTGATGCCAGCCATAAATTAACAATGAAAACTTAACTGTTTAAAACAAAAAAGAAAATTATCAAACACATTGTCGGAAAGATGTGGTAGAAGCACACAATATTAAGTCAGCGTGGTATCGCACTACAGTGAGTTCCCAGCCTGCAATGCCCTAAGACGGAAGAAATGTTGGAAATCATCCTATGGATCGGACTACAGTGTTGCTGTAATAGTCAGTCCTTGCCAAATGACGAAGCATTTCAACTGGGGGAAAGTTTCTTTATTGCCACATAGGCGATGTACTGCCGCCGCAGATCAAAGGTTGGAGTTGGTTTATTGCTTCGATTATGGCAGGTCTGCCTCTCTGCAGGTAGATAGCCCTCGACGGCTATCTGCCTGCAGGAGGGAAGCCTTCGCGGAGGACTTTATAAGGGAAACTGGCTCGTATACATGTTACATATGGGAGAAACCATCAAAACGCCATCTAGCCAGCCCATTCTTCGGCCAAACCTGGTCCAAACCATTAGTGTTCAATGACTATACCGCTTGGTCACTCTTAGAAGAAAGGAAGAAAGCACAGTGGCAGAGATGGGCAGCCTTAACTTATGTATGGCAACCCCTACAACTCTAAACTCGATCGGGAATTCTGAAGGTATATTGTTTTTAAATATTTAGTGATTTTGCTCCTGAATTTTATGGGGCGTAAGGGCGAAGAAAGCGATGCTTAATAAAAAAGCTAGAAAGACAAAAAAAAATTGAGCTAGCAGGCTTGAGTCAATGAGCAGACTGGTAACGAGCTAAAGTGTCTTCTTTTGAGAGGAAACTTACGTATTGATTTGAATGCATGGAAAAAGAGGATAATGTTTGCAGCCCTCTTCCGAAAACCTTTTTGGAAGAAAATAACATCAAGATATAAAAAATAAAAAGTCAAAGCGTTTTGATTTTATATTACGTCCAAAAGGACATTTTTTAATTTCCACACATACACACTTTGAGAGCATTTGGTCTAATGTCCTTTGGGTTAAAATTTTTGAAAACAGCATATCTTTAGAATTTCTGATAGACAGTCTCGCTTATTGTTGGAGTTAAAAAATACTTTTTTCCGTACAGTGTTGCCATTTCTCGCTTTGAAATAGTTGAGTTTGTTGATCAAATATGGTTAAAGTTTTGAAAAATATGAAATAGATAATAAAACAAATTCAAAATTCGGGCTTCCAGATGCCCATATTGTGATGGAAGATTACGCTATTCAAAATCTGAAGGCTCTAGGTACCGCTGTTTTTTCATAATGCGAGAAACATTCATACATTCATGCAGATTCTTCATTATTTAATTTTTATAAATAATACCATGCGATAATACTTGATGGCAACAGTTTGAAAAGCAATACAACGCTTTTAGTGATTCAACGCAAAATGCCATTTCGAGATTAAAGTCTTCTCGGCTAACTTCACTTTGAGTTAAAAAAATACATAAAGGCCTGTCTCGAAGCCTTGAAAGATTTGAATTTTATTTTAGGCATCTCAAAAGAAGATGCTTCAGCCACTTTGAATGGATATTGAATGTGATCATTATCCATATAAGATCTTATGAGATTATCTTAGAAATTATCTATGAGAATATGAGATTTGACATTTGGCTGTATAGCGGTGGGACTTTGATCTTTTTTGGCTATATATTTCCTCGGATAGGTATACCATTTATAAATACTAATATATTAATGCATGAGTTATGCTTATGACACTGCTGGCTTTTTTCTTGAAGGCTAGTTGGTGTACTGAGGATAACGTATATCTTTTAAATGTATCATCAAGTTTTAATAAAAAGTGTCTAGATGCTTTAATTTTTTTACGCTGCGTTAATTGCGGCAATCTTCGGTTGATAATTTCCATGTAATTCTTCATGTATCATACGTATATATATATATAATTTCTAGTTTCGGGAATGAACCTGAATATGATTTGCCGCAAAGAATTTTGATGGTCTAGAAGTCTTTTTATAAGTCTGTTGCCATTTAAGAAAATAAAAGTTTTGAGCTTCGGCAGTCTTTATAGTTTCTTAAGCAGCTTGAAACCATTACCATTTAATTAAAACATTTTGGAAATAAACATTGGCTGATTAACCTTCTGAGGCCTTATTCGATCATGAGATTTTTTGTCACTGGTCTTATATTAGATTATAATTTAAGATATTTTTATTTCTTTAATAATATAAATGCCATCTTAATGTAAGTTTATGAAAATAGAGACTAAAATAAACAAATATATTAAATTAGAAATGTGCTAAAAATCCCACTCAGTAATCGCAGCACAACTGTACATAATTTTTTTCTTGAGATACCATTGCCTGAAGACTTTGAAGGTTCGCTGATAAATTTAAAGGTAACATAGTTTTAGTGAATTAACACTTTCGTGAAAAGATTTCGTGAATTACCGCTTTCAGATGACATTTTAGCTTCTAAATAAGAATATTTTAAGGCTATCTGACCATTTTTTTTACCTTAGATCAGATCGTTCTAATAGAGGGAATAATGTAGGAGACTGTAAACACGAAAGTTATTTTTACACCGGATATTCAAAACAACTTTTTTTTAGCCGTGGCGGAGTTCAGTGCGTGAAATAGGAAAACTGTAAAAATAAATATGAACGCATTATTTTGTTTTGAATTTTTACACATTCCGAATTTGGTGTTCTAATAAGCTTAGAGCCCTCGACAACAGCCTGTTTTTCCGGCACTTTAATACAAGCACTGGTTTGTTTGTTTGTGGGGAGCAGCCTGCCGTCCAGGCACTGCTATCATTGAACACTAGAAAGCGTTCGTGTTGAATTTGACAGTGTCCTCTCATTGTGCTAAAAACTAAGGAATTATTTTCGTAAAGTGCAGAGTGTTGTATAAAGCTGTTTATTCAAATCTATGCCCCCAGAAAAAAAATATTTCGCTTAATTTCCTCCGAGTATTCAAGGCTCAAACATTCCTTTCAAAAATAAGTAATCATGAAAATGAAAAATAAAAAATTACTTTTCAAAGCAACATCTGTTTGAAATGGCTCAAAAATTACATCGACCATGATTTCTTTTTTGCATGCCTTAAACTAAATTCTGCACAGAAAGGAATTTGCTACTTCTTTATCCACAAAAGAGACAAAGCTTCTATGTCATTAAAAGAAGTAAATATTTTCTAAAACATGTACGTTCTATGCTTTTAAATTTATGTGTAATATATACGAAAAGAAAATAAAAGAACACAGTTTACCATCTCTTCTTTCTTGGCACGTCTAAAGTGGGAAGAATACAATGTTTTTGAAATGAAATCGGTTAAAAAAACTCCTTTGAAACTTTTCTCTTATTTTAAAGAAGAAACTTGCAGATGAGCAAATCCTTTTCATTTTTGCTCTTTTAGGTCTTTTATATATGTGCTTTACTCGAGGGAAATTAAAAGTGGCACTTTTAGCAAGATGTATTTCTGAAGTTGATTACTTTCGTTATTTGAATAATATCCTTGATACATATTTCTTCTACTGAAATATTTTTGATAGGCAGCATAGAGACTTTAAATTTTGAAAAGCCATTTCAACAGCAAAAGCTTTTCTTTTAAACAGCACTAGATAAGACTTGCAAAATAAAAAAAAGAAGAAGAAGTTTTCTACTTAGCTTTAAGGAAGACAGAGTGTTCTGTTTGACTATATTTAGAAATCTTCCTCATTAACATTAAGGGTATATTTCACACTTACAAAAATGATAGGTAATCATAAAATATAGCTATTAGAAGTTTCTGGTTATTTAATAACAAAATTAATTTCACAAAATATTGCCTTTTTGTATTATAAAATGTGATTTTAAATCAACAAGGAGTAGGTATGAGATCTGACAATAAATAATAAAAGGAAATTCATCAAAATTTGAGATAGTCGTAGCATAAATGCTAATGTTTGTATGTACTGGAAAACAGATATCAATTGCAAAAAAAAATTTCTTGGGACTTCGTTCGAAAATGAAATAGTTGCACTGTTTCTATAAAGAACAAATTATTTTTCTATAAGTGATATACAAAGAGGCACTCATTCGATTAATTCTTTACTTTCCTACTTCACTATACTATTTTTTGAAGCATAAGTTTTTTTTATTAGCCCAAAGGAGTGTTAGCCCAGAAGTGTTATTAATCTCGAAACAGCATTTTGCGTCTGTTCACTATAAACGGCGTATCACTTTTGAAATTGTTGCCACCAAATGTTATCGCCCTGTATTATGTATAAAGAAATTAAATAATGAAGAATCTGCATGAATGTAAGTATTTTTTAAATTCTCCACCCGAACATGGGGACCTAGAAGACCTATTTTTGAATTTCGAATTTGTTTTATTACCTGTTTCATATTTTGTAAAACTTTAACGAATTTTTGGTTAACAAACTTAACGATTTCAAAGCCAGTGATGGCAACAATTTGCGAGGAAAAAACATTTTTATCTCCAACGCGGGAGATCTCGGAAATTCTAAAGATATGCTATTTTAAAATATATTTTGTGATATCGTATTTAATTGAATTTTATGCGGCTCATCTGCGAAGAACATGATATTTAATAAATAAAGGTACCAGACAAAATGTTACAAAAACGCCCCCGTTTGGGCGATTATAAAATCTGAAAATTTTTAGATTTTTAATTTTTGATCTAAAATACATTTGTAGTTAAAATAAATGAATCATTTTGGAGTTTCTAATCATTCCTACTTGACTATACATGCAGTATCTAAACTGGTTATTCTGTAATTATTTGATTTTTTTAAGAGTCACCGATGTAAATTCATTGAGCCAAAATCTTTGAAATGTGTGAGGAATATTTGATTTTTTAAAAACTGCTCTTTGACGACATGTTAAAACTTTTCTTAGGGGGTAAACCTAATTAAGAGGTAACGCTCTTTTATAACGATTTCAAAGCCAGTAATGGCAACACTTTACGGCAAGAAATACGGATACGGCAAGAAATAGACAGAAAATATATTACGATAGAAAACGCCGTGAAGCAGATTTTAAAGTTGGGGACAAAGTATTGAAGCGGAAATTTTCTTTATCAAGTGCCCCAGACAATTTTATGGCAAAGCTATCTCCAAAGTTTGAAGGCCCCTATGTAATTCAGGAAATCAAAGGAGTAGTCTTATATCTTAAGAACGAGAGAGGGGAAATCTGTAAAGCAAGTCCCGACCAGGTGAAAAAATACTATAATCCAAATGATTTTGAAATCCTTAAAAGTTTCTTGCAGGACTCAAGTCTAAACGAAATAGAAGGTCCAGAGACTACAACAACTATTCCACCACGCAAGAAACAGAGAACTGAAGAGAGACCTAGCACTTCTACAACCTGGACGTCGGTATCAAAAAGAAAAAATGATTTTCAAACTCCAGCGTTTAAGAAAAACAAAAATACAGATGAACCGGGTAAAGAAACCGTGGTAAAGAGAAAAACACAACCTACAAATGATTGTAGGAAAAATTATACATCAAGGAGAACGCGCACACGGCCACAGAGTCAGGTGCCAGCAAGGCCGCCGTTCCGGAAACTGAAACGCCAACAGGAGGCACAAAAATACGAGGAACAGAAGAAATTCAAGAAGGACTCCAGACCGGAGGACGTCAAGACCAGCCGTCCCAGTGATAAACGGAAATGCCAACAACCAGACGATTACTCCGCCAAGAGGCCAGCATGTAGAGGACGCAAAAGAAAAAGCAACGTGGACGACACTCGGAGGGCAGTAAGGAGAAGATTAACATCCATGAAACATCTAACTTGGGACCAATTCTGCCAAAAACGAATGACGGAGTTTCAAGCATCGAAAACTCAAAGATAAGTTAAAACCTTCTATAAATTTTTTTTTCTCTTTTGTTCCGAAATGTTATGCATAAGTACGAAGTTCTATGTTTTGACGAAAGTCAATATGTCTCGGTTGAGACTTAGTTTTGTTTTACTTTATTTAGCTAAGGCAAAAGTATTATTTTCTTTAAGTGTAAAAGCTAAAAACAAGCATTTTCTGTTGGTCGAAAGACTAATTCTGTTATGTTAAAGCCAAAATTTGGCCGAAGATAAAAATAACTTCGTATTCTTGTATTAATAAGAATTGTACTTTCAGTGCCGCCAGCTTGGCGAAGAATGAGTAAAGTAAAAATTTATTTTCTCTTATTCATTTTATGGTAAATTGTAAAAAGCATATGTATTAAAATTTTGTAAATGTATGTAAATACTTGAATGTTATGTAAAAGTAGAATTTAGTCTAGAAGCATAAAATTGTAGATGCTAAAAGTGAATGCTTAAAAGCAATGAAGTCAAAATTTAAGTATTAAACTGTAAAGTCATGCTTTAGAGCGAAAGCCTGCATGTTTAAAGATGAATGAGGGGGAAGTTAGAATGAATGTGTTTTGTAGGGTTCTCCACCTACATTTGAATTTTTAAGACTATTAAAGTAGCTCATTGAGTTGTAGAATGTCGAGTAAGGTGTGTCTATTTGGTCGTTGAATTCTAACAAATCATGGTGGTTAGGGGAAGTGTTGTAAGACTAAAACACGAATATTCCCGTTTGACACCACACACGGTGGAGAGCCAGGGTAAAGTTAAATTAATGCTTGAAAAATTGAATGAATGTGAAGTAAGCAATAACTAAGAAAAACGAATCGTTTAAAAACAAAAATTTATTGTGTCAAGAAAGTGTAAATTATAATGTATTTAGAAAGATACTGATACTTATTCCTTCCAGATGCTGGAAGGAAAGACCAAGATTGATTGATGAAGTCCAGGAAAATTTGCTGTCCAGGAAAAAGAAGAGAGAGTTAAAACGAGCAACAGAATACAATTTGTTACATAAGATTTTTTTGTGTAAACGAGGTTCTCGCCAGTTAGTTCAGAATTAGAGAAACTTACAACAGGTCGTTTGTAGGACCTGCTTCCAAGTTTTCCAAATTCTGGCAGCGGCAAATGTAGGGTTTATATTTATTTTAACTAACATTTATTTTAAGTTTAAACTATCTTTCCTGTCAAGCCTTACTTTCCCCTGGAACTGTCAATGCCAGAATATGTAAATTTGAGTAGAACGCGCAAGCATTCAAATTATCAGCGGAAGTAGTATGATTTAAATAGAGAGGAAACAAGTTCGGTGTGTGATATTCTTACTGCACGAGCGCGGAGGTAGTTAGCGAGAATTGAAGAACCCCGCGTTGCGGCCTATGTGCTTGGCGGGAAGTAGTGGTAATCGTTCCAGTGAGCTTCAAGTCTGCTGAATTAGCAGCGGTATTGTAAAACGCGGTGAGTTAGTTATTTTAGAGAGCCTCGTAGTTAGAATCTTGTCTTTACTTTCTTTTCAGGTTATTATTTTTATTTGACTGCCAAGTTGGCACAGTCTGTGAGCGTCAAGAGCACGCAATTGTAATTTATTACGTTGAATAAAAAGGGACTTAAACCCTTCACAAGGCTCTATCTTTTATACAAGTTTTCACAGTCACCTCTTGGTTGCGTGCAAGTTGGAGGCGCGCAACGTTATAACATAAATATGTATTTGGATATTTTTGCTTCATAAATCTGCGAGATGCAGCCAGTTGATGGTTCTGCGATTGATGTGAACCATAATGAGAATTTATTTGCTACTAATATGAAGAAGAAAATACAAAAAGGTAAGGGAACAGTTCAAGTGAGATAATACCGATTCGCAAAGAGGTTTAAAACTTAGAATTAGTAAAGAAACAACCTTGTATTTGACGCAGATTTAGACTAAATAATTTCATTGGCCGACATAGTAAAATACAAGGTTGTTTCTTTACGGATTTTAAATTTCCTTCTGGCGTGTTTCTCTTCTGATTCGATTCTATAAGTCGCATTTTAGAAGACATTTTATCCTGTATCCTTTTAATTGCGTTGAAATAAAAGCCATGAACATCTTGTTTCGTGGAGCAAAATAATTAATTCAACAAATCGAAATATTGGAAATTTAATGCTTCCTTTCATCAAACTGTTAAAACTTTTCCCTTACTTAATACGTCATATACTTTTCTGAATTGGGCGTATCAGATATCTGCTCCTTTCTCAGCTCGACACAAATAGCTTGGAGAAGTAGTTTTCAATACAGGCCACCAATCACAAACATCAAGCTAAAACAGCTATTTGGGGTCAACGTAAAGAAAAACTGTGTTGGAGTATTTGAGACTCGTCGTTTTCGAACGCATTATAAAGAAAGATGAACATTTTAGTACCGGTGGAATGGAAGTCACTTTTCATCGGCCAAACAGAGTATTCCTTAGAGCAAGATTCTCAGTTTTTTATTCACCACGGTTCGTGTAACTGATGACTTTCATATACACGGAACACACCTGACATTCCCGTGGGTATGCTCAGATTTTTAGTAGACTAAAGAATATTCTAAGGGAAAGAGAAGCAAATAGAATTGTTGAAATATCTTCTTTTTCTTTGAAATTTATAAAACTCTTTCTACACACAATCAATAAATTTTAAAAGTTATGATTCTTTGTATTGCATATCGGACGAACTATAAATCGCGCAGCTTAAATAATTTTAAAATTTATTATTAAATAAAAAATTAAATGAGCTCTATTACAGGATCTAACTTCAAAGGATGAGCTATAGCTTTTGGAAAACCTCCGTTTCGTTGATAAGAAATGATAATGAGTTCCGAGAAAATATATTTAATTAATACGCTTAGGGTAGGTTAAACATTTAAGGCCAAACACGCGTAGCTTCTCTGGCTTAAGAAAGAGGTGACTTCATAGATGATTTTCCGAAAGAAACTAGCTGGTATTGACGTTGCACATGCAGAATTATGTTGCGCATTTAGAAAACCATAAAAGCCTATATAGCCAAATTGCTTGACCCTAGTCGGACTATCAGCGTTTCACATCCGATCACTGCTAGATCTTCACTAAAACCTAAGCTAGCAAAAGCTTATTTCAGAAATAAAAAAATAAATCACGAATTGTTCACTGTATAAATAATACACATTTTTGAGAAAATGCCGGCAACTTTTGAATAATATACAGCTCTATTTTATAGGTTTTTGCTAATCTCCAGAATAAAGGTCACACGTTGATATTTTGTATATAGAACTGCGATAACATGTAATTGTGCCTCTCCAGTTTTGCTAGCAATCGGCCCCACCAAATATATACATATATATATATATCCACTCTGTTACTCGACTCCGTGAGCTCAGTTTTTTTAATTTTTATATGTTCGTAAATTGGGCATTTTTTGCTTTAAAAATGCTTGAATTTTGTTTTTATCTTCCGGTTAACGCTTTTGTGCCTCTTGTTAATCTGCATGCAATAGTTGTAGATTTATCAGCAATTGCAAAGTAGTTTAAGTGCGGCTAAGCCTAACTTTTTTTTTACCATGGCTGCCATATTTGTTTGCATTTGAAACTTAGTAGAATAGTGAATTAAGTCTGCTTGTGCACCTTTAGTGTCTTTTTGCCGAGTTGGACCGAAAGTAAACTTTCAGTTTTGTGCACCGAAAAATCTGCCTTCTTGTCCGCTGGCGGAATTGCTTGTGTTTGAGTGGAAACTAATTTTAATTGTAAAATTTTTTAAAAATTGTTTTAACTGTATTTTATATTTTTCTATATTTTTCAATTTTTGTATTTTGAAGTTTTATGTATTGTTGCCTTGCCGCGAATTCAGAACTGAATTAATTGAATAAGAACTATGCCTAATGAAATTCGAGGAAATAAGTTTAAGTTTAATTCGCAGTAGGATTACGTCATTCAAAATTGGATGGCTCTAGGTACCGTTGTTTTATCACAATGCGAGAAACATACATACATTTATGCAGATTCTTCATTATTTAATCTCTTCAAATATAATACAGGGCGTTTATATTTTGTGGCAACGGCATATTTATATTTTGTGGCAAAAGTGAAACGGGCATTCAGAGTGATTTCACGCAAAATCGCAAAACGAAATCAATAGTCCCTCAGAGACAAAGCCCCTTTGGACTAATGATAAAAATTTTAGAAAATACATTATTGTTTTTATTAACACTCAACAAGTAACGCCAAAAGCAAATAAAATTTATTAAAAGTGCAAACCTTCATGACTTAGGTTTTTAATTTAGGAATTGATGCTTACATCTCGAATGCCTTTATCAACAATGTTAATCACTCTAAGAACGACACAGTGAGCATATTGAGCAAAGGAAGAAACAAGAATGAATTAATTGATGTCACTGTGAGCATGAAAGTGGTCAGTAGAAATGACAAGATGAGATTTAATTTCTAGATAAAATCCTTATAAAAGTTACCCTTCTCCGTGAAATGAAAAAGGTTTTTCAAGTATTTCAATTGATCGTCAGTTCAATTACTAGAAGGCTTAAGGCAATTTTTATTTCACAATTGCAATGAAAGGAAGAAATGATAATTTCCTTCTTCAGTAAGTTTTAACCGAAGAAGAATGTAATCAAAGTACTTTAATTAAGGAATTAAGGATAGATTTTTATGCAGTTTTTATGTAATGTGTTGAGAAGAATTATTTGCGTTTTCTAACAATTTGATTCTGCATATCATTCTAATGAATGCAAATGTGAGCAATTTTTGCGGTTATTTCAATCACAAAAGCAAATTGTTCTACAACAGCAACAAAATTAAATCATAAAAACAAATGCAATAAAGTTTTTTTACTATGAAGAGAACAACTGAAGGTATTAATCCATAAACTAACACACACTGGCGAAAAATCTGAGAAATTTCAAAAAGGCAATTTGTGAAGCAAAAGAGTTTTGAAAATGATCGTTTAAAAAGAACCTAGATTACATGGTTTGATTTACCTACATTATTGGGATAGTACTCTAGGTATTATTAAAATAAAGTCCTTAAACTCTTACTCCTTAAACCATGTGTTGTTGTGACTTGTCTTACTTGTCTGAAAGTGTTGTGTAGCGAATTTAATTTAATTAAGGATTCATAAAAATCAAAATTTTAATTTGTAATTATTCAAAATTTGAGCTACACAAGTTTGGTTATATTCTTTTTTGGCCTATTAATTCTAGTATAATATATTTTGGCTTTCCGAGTTTACGCGAACTGCGTCGTCAATCTTGTACACGCAAACAATGGATAGGTGATTTTTTCACGTAATAAACTCAGTTTTTCATGTCAAAAAATTAATTTGATTTCTTAGTATTTAATATCATTAGTTGTAGAAAAATTAGCTCTTTAATTTGACATACCTTTCGTTTTCCTAACTTTAATTGCATTTCAGTTATGAGCTTTAATTAGTAAATTTTCATTCGTTTGCTTGTGATTTAGTTAAAGGGGGATGAAATGCCCTCTTTCCGGTTGAAAAGTCACTTTTTGCGAGTTTCAGCGTTCTTTCGTTGGGACCCCTTGCAGGGTTGTTGAAATTCCTAATTTTTCCCTGCCACAGGCAGTACCTCCTATAAACGAAGCCACGGCACGCCGCACACTACGTCACTAAAGTCGTCCTTATGTACAGAAAGCATGGTTGCCACATGAAACCACTTATCGCTGTTATTCCCTTAAGAGGAGAGAAAATGAAAAGTAGTTTTTATTTCCTTGCATAAGGCTTACTATATCGTTTGGTTTTAAATATATATATATATATATGTGTGTGTGTGTGCAAATATATATATTCCGATTTGATTTCATCGACTGCATTTTCTAATTTCAAATACCTAACCTTACTTTCCTTATGTATTTTTACGCTTAAAATAATAACAGTATAGTAAAGAAATTAATTCAACATACTTCAGATTAGTAGTAATAAATATATGCTGAATATTTGGCTGATGCTGGTTTGCTTTCTGAAGAATATATATTTTATTAAATATTTTCTTCCTTAACAAAGAGGATAACGCATAATTAAGCAAGTTTACAGTTGATTAACACTAAAAATCCTTAAATTAATTTTAATCAATTTTTAACGGCATTTTCTGTTTCTCGTAAATACAAATTTACACATTATTGTTTAGTCATTTTCCGCTTTTTTTTCACTTCAGTGTGGGACTGAATTTCTTAACAGATGAGAAACCTGGAGAATGATTTGAAAAATACTATTTTTTAGCATCTATCAATATTTATTCATTGGTAGTTTTAAAATACGGTAGCAAAACATTTCATATATTTAGGCATTTTAAATTAGATCATTATTTGAGAATACATAACTGCATCTTCCGCAATAATAAAAAAAAGAAAAATTGTAAAAATTCAACAAACTTGACACTTGCTAGGAATTCAAAATTCTTATGTTTCATTCTTATTGTTAAATGTTTGTAACATCCCTTTTGTCTAATTATGTGCATATAATTTTTTTTGTAACTTGTAAATTTTTGTTCCTGAAAGCATTTCATTGTAACTTATTTGAGAATTTTTTAGCAAATGATAAATATGAAGTTTATATATGTACTTACTGGAATTTTTATCAGGGTAATCAGTAGGAACTTTTAAAACATCTAAATAGATCAAATGTCCTCAATTCTTAGAATTGAAAGAATAACAAGTTTTATGTATTTTCCTATTAGAAATGAAAATAAATATAGCCTGATTGTTAAGATGTAAAGTAAGATTTAAAATTTTGAAAATAATTCAGATTTTTATTAAAGGAAAGCAACACAATTAGGATGCAAAACATATAAAAAGGATTTTATTTATTTATTTATTTGGCCTGAATTTTTTGTACTAGTAAATTTATAACTGGAAGTAATAGGAAATGGCATTGCATACTACAGTGGGAAAAAGGGTGGGATGACTATTTATTTATGTAACTTGATGCTACTTATTTTTTATTACAGTTAAGTCTCTTTAATATCAAAATAGTTTAGTATAACTGCATGAAGCCTTACAGCTGGGAAGGATTAAAAATATTTTTTTACTCAATTTATTTTTGATAAGTTTTCCCCTGTATATGTACAACCTCATCATTAGAAATTTTAATTCCAAAGTATTTCATTTTAGTTTTGACAGAATTTAGCACGTATTACAATGAAAATATTGTATAAGAATACAGTGAATTTCCTCCATAAAAATGCATGAATATCTATAAAAATGACTCGTATGGAATTGTAGGTAAAAACAAATTGTATTTATTTTCTTCTTACAGTGTAAAATTAATGTAATAAACATGTCTGCTTCAATTAAAATAATATTAAAAAATTGCAAGATGCTGATTTCAAAATCTAAACAATAGTAATATTAATTGGCAAAGTATTTTATCTTCAAAAATCAATATTTCTCTAGTTTACAATAAATACACCTATTTTGCACAAAATGATATTATATAAGAGACTTAACAACTTTAGCACTTTACTGTCATAATTAGTTAACTATTACAAATGCTTTTTTTTTTGTGTGTGTGTGCATGCATTTTGAAAGAGTTGGTAAAGATTTCACAACACAAATAGAAAAAGCACTATTTTTTTATTTAACATACTATCTACATTCTGCAAAAAATATTCATTTAAATAAAATGAATTACAAGTTAAGTCTGAAGATAATAAGAAACAATAGATTAGTGTCACTATCTTATTTTATAAAGTTTACTAACTTATAAACATAGTATATGTCATTTCTGCTGTATGCATAAATTATTTTTTTAATGTTTTCAATTTCCGTTGCTTATTTAAATTGTTACTTAAAAGATTATCATTCAACTTTTTGCAGTAATTATTTAGAAAAATATTCGTTGATGCTTGTATGATGTTTTTCAAAATAATTTGAGGGTCATGAAGTTTAGGACAGTCATTCAACTCTAAAAAAAAATTTTCATGAAGTAAATTTAGAGTAATTTTACACACTGTAACTCGTGGATTTGCCGAAAGTAAAAATTTTTGCTCATATTCATCTCAAATAAGTTTCTTAACAACAATAAAATTGTATATAACAGCATGTAAAATATCAGGATGAGGATACATAAGACCTCTATCAAAAACCTTAATCCATGAATGAATATTTTCATCGTTTTCTAAAGCTAACTCCTTATCAATAGTAATATTGGATTTACATACATCACATTTTAACTTTTTTAGCATACTATAACAGCAATATCCAGCTATATAAGTCAAAATAGGTACATCCAATTTTATGTCGTGTACATCACTATCTTCAACTGTTATTTCATCTATGAATGTTTGTACATCAGTGTCATCAAAAGTTTGTTCTTCAGTGTCTTTAAAATCAGATACATGAAGAGGAATATTTCCAAATTTTGAAGAATTTATTAGGGTTGGTAATGTACTCTGAAGTCTTAATTTACCCTCTATTTCATAAACCTGTCTGATAGAAATATTATGGTTAGCTCCAGCCAGTTGCCTGTACTTACCAAATCTAGCCTCTAACATATGTGTTTGTATTTTTCCAAGTAAAAGGTATTTAAAACCCAACTCATTTATACAATACCTTGATATCTCAATTAAAGCATACGTTGTATGGTATATTGCAAAGTGAGTTTCTTTGGTTAGGCAACCAGAGGTTAAATTCAAATTTTTCCAACTATCTAGCCAATTCAAAAAGTTATTCATAAAAACATTTTTCATCATTTTCTGCCACAGTGAAAGGTGTTTCAAATACATTATTTTTATGAACCCCTTTAAAAATAGATTTCACATTTACAATTGACCACCATGTGTTTATTATTTTAATAAAGTTTCCAGTTTCTTGGAAATTTATTATTTCTTTCTGCTGCCCAAAAGAAAATAATGCTTCAACAACATTATCATTAAAAATCTGCAATGCAAGCTTTACACTTTGTTTTTCTAAGTTAGTTGGATATAGAGCTTTTATTGTCAGACCATAAGCATACTTTAATAACTTACCAGTTTCAGATTCATGTAATTTTTTAATACAGTCAAAAGTCGTTAATTCGGACACCCATAATTCGGAATGATCTATAATCCGGACATCAAAACTAAAAACTTTCTGCGCATGCGCCGCGTTGACACATGTGCATAGGCGTTTACGCGTGCGCGTAAGACCTTTTACGACTGCGCATATGAGTGTGCGCAAGTGCAGAATACGTTTTCGCGTGCGCGTTTTATGTATAATGGACGTATAAGCTAAAATTATCTAACTATCTATTTCAGTTAATGTTGATGATTGCGTTGTTCCTTAATTTTCGAATTGGATGCGGCTTATTATTTTTTGCAGACTGTAAGAGCAGTTTTGTAAAAGTAAGCTTAAACTTTCGATTATATCAAATAGAATTTCCGATATATATTTGTTAATATGTAAAGGATCTAAAGCGAAAGTATGTTTTGAAATCCGAAATCTGTTTATCAATTTCACGCTGCTCGGCGGGGGAAACGCGGCAGCGGGCGCGTCATAAATTGGAATTTGATCTGTCAGCACTATCCTTATCTTCAGGGCAGATGTTTTTATTTTATTTGGCTTATAATTCCTTACCAAATTAGTATTTCATCTCGATGTGCTCCGTCTTTGATATGATTTAAAACAAATTCCTCGTCATTATAATTTGCTTCCGATAGCGAAGAAAGTAACAGAGGTTAGTGAAAGCGAAAAAATTTCGATTCACAAATTAGTCGGTGTTCTCGACACAGCAATTATAGGACTTGAATAGCGGAACTTTGTGACTGAACAAGAAATTATGTCTGTTTAATAGAATTAAAGAGAAAGTATTATCACATGAAACGAAGCAAAACTTAAACAACTTACATTGAAAGAAATGTTTAATAAAGTAAACAAATAAATATTAAGCTTTTTCTTTTTGCAAATTTGAATACCCTTTAGATCATAATTGTTCTTTATTTCATAAATTACGGTTTCATATTTTTAATTTTAGAATTTCTGCATGCCATCTTATGAGATTTAAACTGATGATCTATAATCCGGAATCGCCGAAGTCCCGACGAGTCCGGATTAACGACTTTTGACTGTAAAAGAAAAAGATGCAGTTTCAATATGTGAAGCATCATCAAAACTTAAGAAAAATATACTCTGATTATTATTTTTTTGATTTATCCAGTTATTTCTAATGCATTTTAAAATATGCACTGTATCAATAATAAAAAACATTGGCCTAGATTTGTCAACAGGGTTTTGATAAACAATACTAACTTTAGGTGGTTCTGAAAACAGAGACATAGCCTTTTTATTAATCGAATTATTGTCAGTGACAATAGCAATAATTTTAAACTCAATATTTTCTAATTCCACAACAATTTTTTTAATATAAATATACAAATTATCCGTACTAAGTGTTTTCACCGGCAAAATATGTACAACATCCTTATAAACAGATAATAGGCTGCGAATCATGAAAACATATGCACTAGACGCAGCATTTTTGCAATTATATGCCATTCCACACAAATTACCACCTTTATAATCAAATGCTTGATTTAGATGAATTTCATCAATCATTAAAATAACAAGCAGATCTTTTTCTGATAGTTCTTGAAATTTAAATTTTATGTAGCTTAGGAACTTTTGGTTGTATTGTTCATTTATTGGATATATATTAAAATCTGAAAAAAATTTCTGAATGGTCCGTGGATGAGGCATAATAATATTTTCTGAATTTTGAATAAAATTATATGCATGTGGTGAAATTGTGTGAAGTAAAGTGGAAAATATTAGAAAGTCTGCAGAATACGTATATTGTTGTTTTTCTGAATTCAAGTTTGATAGTTGCTCAAGGAAAAAATTTATAGGTCTAATTTCTCTAAAATACTTAAAAGATCTTTAAGGTTGTTAATTTTTGATGGGATTACATATTGCTTCAGTGATTTAATAGGTATATTTCTAATTGCTACAGATATATTCAAATTACAATCAATAAATAATGATTTTAGAATTCTTGGATGATTGTCATTAGAAATATTAAGAATCATAGTATGTATAGGCCTGTGTATAACTATCCAGTTATCTGGTAAATTCACAGTATTAAAACAAATTTTTAGTTCATCTAAATTATAAAACATTTGTTTTCGTTCATACTCTTCCTTTTCAGCTAAGCTACAGGCTAAGGCTTTTTCGAGTGCATCTTGTTCTCTTTTGAGTCTTTTATGCTCTGGTGATTCCCTTGATGAAACACTGGAACTAAGATGACTCGGACCATCAGGAAACAGACTTGGAATTGCACCATTATTTAAACGAGGATATGACAATGGTATAATGATCTTCTTTCCAGTTTTCTCATCAAAGAATTCAGTTTGCCTCAGAACATCCTCTTGCTTGAAGTGAAGTTCACACACCTTTTAATATGAAAAAGAACAAATAAATAAACATGCATCAAAAGGTTAAACAATTATAAAATCGTAAGCATTCGCCATCCTTTAAATACATGCACAGTCTAATAAGGGTTTTATTGTATTTTTATTTAATCATGGCAAAGCACTCAAGAGCTATCTGCTTAAGAGAAGGGTTACCATTGTGGAAAACGTTCATCATTTAATTTCTTTAAAAATAATACAGGGCGATAATGTTTGGATGGTAACAATTTGAAGAGATATAGCCATTTAAAGTGCACAACGCAAAAAAGTGATGCAGCCATTTAGAGTGAATAATGCAAAATCTTAAAACAAAACTATTAACTCTTTTGGGCTAAAAAGAGCCATGGATGCTGTCATAAAGTTTTGAAAAGTGCAAATAATTAGCACATGTTTGTTGTCATATGTCAAATGCATATAACATAAGTAATATTTAATTGATACATCTTCAGGTAACATACAATTGCTCATGTAATATATAATTGCTACATCCTAAATATTTCTTTCTTCAGTTATTTGAAAACAACACTTGGTTATGGAATTACATTCAAAATGGTGATAATACAGTTATAAAAAGAATAAGATTAACCATCAGTTGATGGATAAGAATAAGATTAACCACATTCATCCGTACCATTCAAATATAAAGTTACTGGCTCTTTTTCTAAACATTTTTACAAATGATATGTTCACAACCAGAAGTACAAATTTACTTGTGTGCCTATGAATGTTTATATTTAAGAGCATAAAACATCATTAGTCATTAAAAAAATTCCTTTTTCTTGAATTATTGAAAACAAGTATAAGTGCTAAAATATGATACACAAAGAAAAAAACAAGAATTTGTATATTTAACAGTTTATTTGCAGTAATTAAATATTTTAGGCTATTCTTATGTAATTTTGGAGTGAAATATTCACATTCATCAATCGTGTTTGACATTATATTACTGTGGAAGGCTCACTAGATTGCTTATTTTCCATATAATTTTCTTAACTTTTTTCAAAAATTTTAAAAGTTATATAACTTATTAATACAATGAAACATTTTCATATTCCACTGCAACAAGTATAAATAAACAAAACCCCTTATATAAGTGTTTTTAGATAAGAAATTAATGTAAATTTCAAGCCCACAAGAACTTACTGCCAGTAGCAAGTGAACCACTGTAACAAGGTAGGTGTTATTGGCATAAGAAACTCGTACTTTTATAGTGCATGAAACAATTTAATAGGCTAATTAGGATTTATGCTAACATGTAGTGAAAACTAGTAAGCTTACAATCTTAGGCAATATTATTTGAACAAGACAGTTTAATTTAAACACATTGTAACTTATTCCAGAAATTAAAATAATTACTGTCAAAACTAGTCCATTTATACGATTGTTTTCTTTTACATATATTTCATAATTTTTTTAAGGATTTTAGAATTAATAAAGTTTAGAACATTGCATAATTAGCATTAATTTCCTGTTCACATGAGTTACGAGCAAAATGCATTCTCAAATGCTCCTAGCATATAATAAAGGGGCATTGCATACATTCAGTTTTAAAAAGAAAAAAAATAAAAATAAAATAGGTGGAACGAGACTTGTCTAAATCAAAAGAAATAGTATACCCAAACAGTTAAATACTATCTAAAACAACTTTAAATTAACGGCTTTAAAATTACGACTTGAAGCATTTTATATTTATCTACTTAAAGTTATAATATGAACTTTATAAGGTTGGTGGATTTTCTATTGACTAGTTATTGAGAAAAGGGTCCATTTTATAATCACTTTAAAATTCAGTATAAGCTCTGTATAACATAAATTCCTGAAAGATTAATCAATCCTAAATCAATGTGCGTGTTATAAAGATCCCGACGCCGAAAATATAAATTACTGAAAGAATTCATTAATAATACTCATTCATAATGGGATAAGAGAAATTTCTGCCTAGTAAATAAATATATAACTATGCTTGTATAGAAAGTAATTAAAACTTCGTTTTATTTTCTATGGTTGAATGCTATGGAACTTTAGTAAATTATTTCCCTTGCAATCAGAACTTTTTGTTTTCACATTTTCAAGTCATGTTTCTTTCAATGACATTAATCTTTCAGGAATTTTCTAATTTAAAAATGAAATGCATGCTTACCTTTGAATGTTTCGTAGGCTTGAATCCATCTTTTCGTTTGCAGTTCCAAATCCATTGTTTTCTCAGTTGTTCTTCCGTAGGAAAACTAAATACACGGCGGGCCATTCTTATAATTTCCTTTGCATGTTGCAACACAGCATTTATGTGGCATAATAAAAAATAAATAAAGTAATTTAAATGAAAAATGTTCTATTAGAGCACACTACACTTTCAAACAACAGTCAGTTCACTACGCTACGACACCGAAGTATATTCTTTCATTCTTTGCCGCGAGGAAGATGGCAAAGCTGTCAGCTTTGGAAGATGGTAGGAATGACGACTTAGATGACGTCAGACCGTTCAAGCAACCCTAGAGGCTTGGCTTCGTATATAGGAGGTACTGCCACAGGTGGTGTTTATTTGGCGAGGGATTGGCGACATAGAATTTCCGTTGAGGTTTCAAGGTAGTGGATTTGGCGAGTTTGATAACATGAGGGCAAGGAGGTTAACCTCCTTGCATGAGGGTATGTTGTTGTTGCAACTATTTTAACTTTCGGCGAGGAGTGGGTTGTGCCAACTTGGCAATCCGGCGTCCTCCCTTTTAACGGGTTGTTTTGGGGGACGAGCACACTTTTTGACACACGTCTTCTGCTTTCTTTTGAATTCCTTTCGGTGCTGCGCGCATCGGCAGCAGATTCTGCCGAGAAAAATGCTTTTCTTAACCGATAATCTTACGGGCCTCGTGCCTCCGCGCCTTGGGCGCGGGCCCTGGTTTACGGGTATCTTTGTCTATGCCTAGGTCTTCGTAGCAACATCATATTTTTTTTGGGTGTATGCGTTTACATTAAAGTTCTCAAGAAATTTAATGCTGAAAATCGTCGTCTAGAAAGATGTCTCTACTGCCTCTACCTAGTTCTTTATCATAGAAATGCTTCATTTGTTTTTTTGGCTTCATCCAACACCCGCTTCTTCTTTGAACTTAGAAGTCGGACTAGCCTATTCCACCGACTGATTCCTGAGCTGAAATTTTCTCCTTGCTGACAGCTGTCGTCTCCAAGTCCTGGACTGTATTTCAAATTTCATCCAAGATGGGATCTTCCTTGTTCATCCTGGTCACGGCACCAATAAATGTTAAGGTTTTTTTTGAATTTTTACCTTCTAAATTTTCCTACGTTACCAAAAGGTATCCTACAATTTACCATAACACCAGAATACTCTTTCCTACCATAACATACAGTATCAATAACCTGTTCTAATTGCGTTGTGTTTATTTCGGAATAACCTTAAAATCCATTTGAGTAAAGACTGGTTAAATTTATTTTGTGTGCTCATGATTTTTACCAGTCTTTACTCAAATGGATTTTAGGGTTATTCCGAAATAAACACAACGCAATTAGAACAGGTTATTGATACTGGTATGTTATGGTAGGAAAGAGTATTCTGGTGTTATGGTCAATTGTAGGATACCTTTTGGTAACGTAGGAAAATTTAGAAGGTAAAAATTAAAAAAAAAAAAAAAAAAAAAAAAAAAAAAAAAACCTTAACAAAAGCAACATCAGAACAACCCTACGAGATTCATTGTGGCAAGGAGAGGAAGATCGCATCTGTCGTTGGCTAGAGTCTTGAGCACCATACAGGTGACTGCACGACTTCGCTCAGTTCCGCCCCCAATTTTGATGGAATACCCAGAGGGGACGTATCCGATGTTTCGCATAGCCTTTGCTTAGAATATAAAGAAAAGAGGGTGAAAATAAGAGAAAAATAACTTAAAGGTTATTTTCTTTAAAGACGGAATATGGATCCTAATATCCTAAACTTGGATGATTTTGATGGTAGTAATTTTTTCTTTCAGAAATTCCGGAAAAAATATCAAAGATACAAAAAAAAAAGTTTCAATCAAAGATATGCATACTGTTCATTACATTCGATTTTCCTAGTCTTGAAAGTTTGCTATAAAAGTAAAAAAAAAAAAAAAAAAAAAAAAAGCCTTTAGGAAACTGGACAGGCGCAAAGTTCGTTCGTTATATCCGGGAGTTCGTTAAAAACCATGTTCGTTATAGAAGGTTTCGACTGCAATCCATTTTTAATAATGCCTTATTTGTAGCTTAAGCAGTTATCGATATGAATGAAGAAGGTATTCACGAACGACACTGTAAAGAAAAATGCATTTGAATTGGAGTTTCAATGTTTATTACAATGCTCACTTGATGTTTAATTCCAGTATACAGACTTTCTCAATATTACAGACCTAATGATAAATTGCCATTAATTGTCTGCTGAAATGCGAGTAAAGACTAGAGACTGTAAATTATGTCAACTTATAACGTTCCATGCCAATTAATAAAATTATTATTTTTGTTTTACCATATCTTCTACTTTCATCAACTCCTACTGAATGCAGATTAATTCAAGCGCAGAGTTTTTACGCTGGCAGCCTTTGCTGACAACTACTTTGTTTAAGTCCCCCTGTTGCCTGAATTGATTTACTGGCTTTAGCTTCAATAAGCAGTTTACTTAGATGCGTAATAATTTGTATTTAACATTTCGGAGTATTTATTCTGTTATATTTCCCAAGTTTTGTGTAACCGCCAGGCTGACGTGTTAATATAAATAGTTTTACTTTAAACCTTCGATTTGAGTCGTGTTTAGAGTAGTTAGAAGGTAAAATGAAATGAGAAATTACTTTTTACAGTACTTAAGTTTCAAATAGTTTGCCATTTTAAAGAATTTTAGAACCCTGCAGTGGCAACCAACACATACACTTGTGGACAAAATTAGGAAATGGAACACTTTTTCCCAAATATCTCGAGAAATACTTAATAGAAATAAATTAATATAGGTATGGATATAGCTTATTATATGACAATAATGTGTATAAAACAACATTGAAAATTCCTAAAAATAGCAAAAAACAGCAAGAATATTCAAGAAAGATAATAAAAGTCAATACTGTGTTGCAGAGCGGAATGAGCTGAGACGCGGACTTACACCTTGTGCTGGCGTAGCAACGCACACAGGAACACATACACTCATCTCAGTGACATCAGCGCCAAAGTGCTATTACATCGAAATCAACTGTTCAGGTTTTGCCTGGTATTTTAGTAGGAATGTAGGAAAATGTTTTCCATCCCTTAATTTTGTTCACCAATATATATTTAATCATGTCTGAAGACAGTTTCAGCTTCGGTCTTGTGACTGTAGTTTGGTGGTATGCTGGGAAGTCTAGTATAAGATTTCAGATATCTGTTAGATATCATGCAAACTTCCATGAAACTTTAGTTTTGATGGTCGAAACTTGCTAGGGAGTTTTGTTAAAGGACTCGAGAGTCGCTTTCTCGCGTAGGCAGTTGAAAAGCAACAGAAATAGCAACACCTATTTTGAAAGGACACTTTTTTGAACTTAAAAGTCACTTAGACGGTACTGAGATGTATAATTTTGAAAATGTTTACATGTTTTTTAATATTAAGAAGCATTAAATATAGCTTTTTAGGCTGCAAGGGGAGCTTGACTTGTTTATAAAATATCGGATGAATAAAGGAAGAATTGGCCATATTAATTTTACGAAAATTTGAGATCTTAAAGTTATTATAAGGAATTCTATAATCGATCAAAATAATAAAGTTGACCATATATCGAGATGATAGAGTTGACCTAGCCGAAACTCACAGGAGTTTGAAGATTCATTGAATTGTGGAATTTCCAGTATAAGCAGAAAGTCATTTACTCAAGAATGCGGTATTTTTAAACAATGTGGAATTGCTCAACATCTAATTAGCGTTAAAAATTACTTCTATAGATACCAAGAAACACAGTAACTTCTGGTGGAAAAGTTTCTTAAAAGTAGTTTTAAGGAGTGCATAGAGAATGCAAATGTGGAGGTGAAAATCGTAACGGCACAAGGTCGTCCTTGTACATGATGTTAAGCGTCTAGGGAAAAAGAAAAAGCATCGTTTCTGTTGCGTGTGGAGAGAAATTTGTAGGCGAATGGGATACTGGGATTTAATTTTTTTTTAAACAGTAGGCTTGCGACCTGATTTTCAGGCCAATGTGGAGGAGGTAAACGTGACTGAAACCTAAAAGAAATCTGAACTGCATTCTACAATTTCATCTTGAAGAACTGCTACTGGCCAAGAAGGAAAAGCTTCCAGTTTACCTCCTACCAGTTATTGAAGAAATAATTAGAAAGTTATGTCAACTAAATACATGGCCACTTTAGATTTAATGTGTGGAATTTTACAATGGACATGGGTCCTAAGGATGTGTAGAAGGCAGCGTTCATTACGAAGTTGAATAAATATCTCTGTGATTGCCTTTTGGGTTATGTGGAGCTCCCACTACGTTTCATAGGGCGATGGATATAATATTATGCTCCGTACTAGCAAAGTCAACATTCGTTTACTAGGATGACAAGGAAGGCGAGCGTTGAGCTCACTGAGGATTAGTGGGGCGTTTTTTATTTTACGAAAAGATAATCTGAAATTAATGCATCGAAAGGCAAATTTATAGGCAAAAATGTCTTTATTTAGTCTACGAAATATTACACCCTGTTATTACATGGATAAAGAACAGGGCAAAAAAAGAATGAAATAATCTATAATATTTTGTTTCACACAAAGTTTACTAATAAGAACGTCGAGTTGAGACTGGAATCCCTAAGATTATCTTAAATGAGTTCACATGATGCGCCATTATCAGGCCTAGTAGGGGATCGAAAGGCAACTTAGAGGGTGCGGGAGGCAGCTTATTTACCTTATTTGTAAAAATTGTCTAATATGTGAAGCGGTGTGAGAATTGCCAATCGCTTAATTAACACTAATTAGTGACAATTGCTTAATGAATGATATTACTTATAATGCAGTCGGGTTCTTAACAAGCATAACAGCAAGATTTCTCAATTAAGTAGACGGAACTGATTTATTAGGACCATATTAGAAGTATGATGTATCAAAACAAATTTTTATCAGAAATCTTAGCCCGGATTTTAAAATGAGCGGAATTAATTCTATTTAGATGAGTTTCCGCGAAAGCAGTTTCTGACTAACTTCAGACTGTATAAATTCATAAAAGTCTCCAGACGTAATTTCTGAATAATGATTCACCTTTTTTCTTTTTACAATATTAATTTGATATTATTTTCTCAGAAAATATATGCATAAAAATTATATTTTTAAATGAATAACCCGTCATGAAAAATGGTGACTCAAAAATTTCCAAAAGAATTAATTTTATTAATTTTATTCTAATTCACTGCGCTTTTCTTAAAAAAAAACTGATTAGAATTTAAAGGAAAATATTTGCTCAGAATGAAAAAAAAAAAAAAATGAAGTATCTTGGTTTTTGCACTTGGAATAAATAATGTCGTATTGTTACTTAATTTTTTTTCCAAAATTTTTGGCCTTTTTTTGTTTTGTGCATAAAAGAAGAGAAATCAGCTTTCATTAATATTACTTTTTACCTCTTGCTAAGTCAGATGTAAACTACGTATATATGAATATTTTGGGAAAAAAAGAGTAGTATTCAATTGTTTATCATCAAAGAATCAGTATTTAGGCATCTTCTCGTGAGACGATTTATCGACATTGAGGAATAATCGCAATTGTTAATTTCTTTGAGAAAAATGCTAATTTTGCTAAGAAGACAATATGGATAAAGAGATAAAAAGAAAGAGAAAACGAGTAAAGAAAGAAGATAAAGAGATAGAAGTTGGTCTTTCCGGGATCTGAATTCCAAATTTTCATCTGTACTGTCATTACGCTGCCGCTAAACCTTGGGTTAATTTCTTCAGGCATCTGAACTCAGACAAGATATAAGCTACATATGGCAAGACAAGATATAAGACTCAGATATAAGCTATATATTAAGATTACGTTTTTATAACTTATGGAGAGATGGAAGCTAGACATTTACAAACTCTTTGCCTTTAAAGTCTGTTATACCTGTGTTGAGTTTGGTCAAAATCAGTGATAATGGCAAAGGTGATTGTGCGTAGCTTTGTCAAACTTATTCGAGATTAAAAGTACGAAAATATGAGTACAACTTTACTCTAAAAAGTGAAGTTACATAAAATATAAATGCAGCTTAAACTAATTTAAAAAAGAAAAACAAAACAAATGATTTCAATAGTTTGCTTGGGTTTTTAAAGTACAAAGTAAGACAAAATTTGTAAACATGAATTTGCTTTCTGCGAGCTAAAATAAGTTATTCTCTGAATATACTTTTCCTTACGCTAGCATTCTTTCGGCATTTTCATGAATGCATTTATGAAGGTGGAATTTTCTTTCTGCTTTATTCATTGGTTCGAGCACTTTTATCTGGTCACGAAGATGAAGATATATTGTTACGAATTTTGCACATATGTAAATAATTTTAGAGAAATTGCAGTATTTTATTTTTTCTTCTGTGTGTAATGTAACATGAAAATGTAAAGAAGCGAAGATTTGCCGGTAAAGTAAGAATACAAGGGCAAGTCGATTTAACATTGAGTAAATGTCTGTTTCGCTCAATTGGCGAAATATCGCGACGCTAGCTTCTAGTTTTGGCGATTAATTTTGGTAGCCATACTTGGTGAAAAATCTACAAAAGTCTTGGCCAAAAACTTGTCGACCGTTTGGCGACATATTGGCAACCGTCCATGTATAACTGTAATTGGTACTGTGATTGAATAAATGTAATTAATCAAGACGTGTAACTGTAATCATATCCAGCCGTCATATGGCTTACGGTATCGTACTAGAGATTTGCTTGTACTAGAGATTTTTAGAATACTAGAGATTTCTCAGTAGCCGGGAGGAAACTATATAAGACCAGAGACAGCATCAGTTTCGAAGTTGTTAGTCGAGAGCTGAATTCAGAGCACTGAGATATCCGTGAGAGCTTCGCCTTGTAGATGAGCTTTGCACTGCGTTGTGCTTAACGTTCTCAGTACTTTGAATGGTAACTACTAATTGTGCTCTGTGAAGTATTTCTGTGCAAAGTTCCAGAATTATGAAGTGTTTCTTTTGGTAAAATAAAATTTATCAAGCTATCATCGGTTCTGTGGGCACCCAATCTATTATGAACCCGTAAGTGCAAAACAATATTTATGATTCTAATGGCCCCTGCTAGATAAGGCATTTGTTCATCACTAAATGAAATGTCTTGAAGATGGCAGGGGAATCACATTAAAAGCTGACGATCTTTACATTCAAAATCGGAGAATAGTAGTTCTAAAGATCTTGTCTGCTATGGGGACGTAATTTTGAATTTAAGAATCATTGTAAAATACAACGTAAAAGAGCAAATGAAGCCTTTATCAAAGAAATAATAAAGTCAACTTTTTTAAAGAAATGCATTAATGATTAAAGAATGATTTATTATTTAAGAGTTTGATACCGATGAAGAGTCAAAACATCTCAAATCAGTCTAGTTGTTTTAATTTTTGAATTAATATATAAAGAAAGTAACATTTTTAATGAATTTTGATGGTTGATTTGGCATATGTGGATTTGCATTTTTAATTTTGTTTTAAATATCCAGTTCTTTAAGTTGCTGAACGGAAATATTTTATCTTATTAGCAAAATATTATATATGTTTAATATTTTTATTACGTACTTATGTGAATGGGACACAATAGGCCATTAATCTATACAAATGTATTAATTTTAAAATAAAGTTTTCCGAAAATGAGTTCTAAAAGCTTTATTCAAATGTTCTGGAACTTTTTTAAGTTTCTTGCAAAAGAAATTGGAAATTTTATCTTAAGAATTTAAAATAATATATTTGCTAATTTTAATCTTAAAATTAATCATGCTTACCCTTTTAAGTGGAATAATGCACAATACCAAATAAGTTTAAGAGGATAGTTTGGTTTATTTTGCTTATTGAGATTATGACAAAGCACCCTAGGGCTATCTACCTAAGGGAAGGGATGTCTTCGTGGAGGACTTTCTAAGGGAAACTGGCTCGTATACACGTTACACATGGGGAAAACCACGAAAACGCCCATGCAGCCAGCCCGTTCACGGGATTCGAACCTCTGACCAAACTACCAGTGTTCAGAGACTTTACCGTTCGGCCGCTGGTGGGGAAGTTTAAGAGGAATAAGTATATACATGTATACAGGGTGATTCTAAAGTGTTTTTACAAATTAAGAGATCATTCAGATGACTCGGTGTATCAAGTTGAACTGATTGCTATACAAAAAGCCTTGGAGTGGCTTGTAAGAAATCTAAATGAATCACCTATAATTACAATACATTCTGATTGTATGTCAGTTCTTAAAGCACTCTCTGACCCCGAGCAGCAAATTTTAAATATTCAAATTATTAAAAAATTGGTGATACAATTGGAGGTAAGGCATCAATTAAATTTTAATTGGGTTAAAGCCCATATTGGTTGTTTGGGCAATGAGAGGGCGGATGTCTTAGCAAAGGAGGCAACAATGAGTAATGATATTGAAACTGTCGATTTCCAAGCCTCCAGGAGAAGATGCATTAACATTATGAAGTGTGACATTGTAGATAAATGGCGGACTCAATGGGAAAACTCTGCTAAAAATAATATGTTCATGAAGATTTTTGTTCCTAAGGAAAATATGAATATTAACAATGACATTGACTTGAATCAGTTAATTAAAGGTCATGGGAGATTTCCCTTTTATCTGAAAAGATTCCATGTTCAAGATAATGATTTATGTAAAGTATGTACAAAAGTAGGAGACAATGTCCACTTCATTACAGAATGTAAGTTAACCAGATGCATTGATGGAGCGAACATGGATTTTATGAAAAATGGTTTACTTAGGGCAAGAGGAATAGCGCATAAGATTATGAAGATTATTAACAACAATAAAGAAGCCATTGGCATTGTGTGATTCGTGTATTTGTATAGTTGTGTGGTGATTTTTGTACTGGCGTAGCCCGCATATGGTCATAGGGCAAACTTTGCTTTGCAAGGGGAACCGGGCTGCATCCTAACAAAACTCATCCAGATGAGCAATAATTACCATAGAACATAGGGTCGCTTTCCACTCCACTGAGAGGCAGAAAAGAGGAATATTAGGAACTTACAAAAGTGTTGGGAGAGCGAATGAACAAGACCAAAAGTTGCCCAATCAGTTTAGTGAAAAAACTCACAGAGAGTGCACAAAACGGATAAAACCGGAAACTTGGCGTTCGAGTGTTAATTCGAGCTCAGACTTTGATGGCAAACACTCACATGGACATCTTTGGTTGGCAAGGTCTCAACCTCACAAACGATTGCAACAAGTTAATTACCTAATCAAGGGTTGAATATTATCAACTAACTCCAACTTCCGCTGCATGCCGAGATTAGCATGAAAAGTTCATGCTGTGTTCCGGTTGTCAGAACTTTGTATCCCATCGAAGAACGCTTCAAGTAGAATGAGAGCAGCACAGTAAGTCCACGAAGACAGGATAAAAGATGGCGAAGAGGAAAAAAACTGATACCTTTATACTTGATATCAAGTAGCAGTTTTTCCCCATAATAATTTAGATAATTAGCTTGTTGCAGTCGTTTGCGAGGTTGAGACCTTGCCAACCAAAGATGTGCATTTGAGTGTTTGCCATCAAAGTCTGAGCTCGAATTAATACTCGAACACCAAGTTTTCGGTTTTATCCGTCTTGTGCACTCTCTGTGAATTTTTTTCTGAACTCATTGTGCAACTTTTTGTCTCGTTCATTCTCTCTCCCAACACTGTTGTAACTTCAGGTTGGAATTCTAATATTCCTCTTTTCTGCCTCTCAGAATGGAATGCGACCCTATGTTCTGTGGTAATTATTGCTCATCTGGATGAGTACTATCACACCTCTTAATTTGTAAACACATTTTAATATCACCCTGTATATATATATATATACATATATATTTCAAAATTGTTATAAAATTATAAATATTAATGTAGAGAAGACATCATGAATAAGTGTTACTATAATCACCACTACAACTCATAAAGTTAAGAAAAATAAAAAGAATAATCGTCAAAACATTTTCACAACGTCTACCCTCACCATCGTTTACTTCTCGTTTTCCCGCGCGCTCATCCAGATGGCGCTTTAACAATATCTTACTCAGTTACAGTTACATTACCTACATTAATATAGTAGAAAAGATGTCAAAGTATTCTCATTTATTTTCTGAAAATAGAAATTAATTGAAAATTCAGGGAAAAGGACGCTGATCCTTTAACATTCAATAGTGCATTAGAGACAAAAGCCCATTTTTTTTGTCGAGAATTCAACTAAAATGCTTATTTGATTATTATTCAGTTTATATAGTATACATATAGGGTATTTTTTTTTAAACTGTCATTAATTAGAGACACCTGTAGCTCGATCTGTCAGCTGAAATGGCGGTTTAGCGGCACTTGCGCACAAGAAAGATTAATTTCTGGATGGGTAATAGTGTTTAATGATAGTTCCCCCACCCCACAAAATTTGGGCTTGTTTCTCTAATGAGGGCATCCGAATAATTCCATGCAGTTCTAGAAATCCTACTGCATTTACCAAAAGTCACTGTCTGGTGTCGCTTCAAAGCAGATTTCATCAGTTTACATTCTTTTTTGAGAACATTAACAAGACTACACACCTGTACCGTTATCACACAAAGCTATTATCATATGCTGATTACTTTTGTCATTCCACAACTTCAGCAAAGGCATTTGGTGTATCAGGTAACTTTCATACAGATGGAGCACTACTGTACATTGGCTTATCGGTACAGCCTTCGCTGAGCAATAACTTTACAAAAAAAGGGGCCGTAATGTCGCTTTCTTCCACATGCATTGCCACCTCGCTCCCCGGATTCCCTTGCGACGTTTTCGGGGGATATAAGAACATGAGAAATTTTCTGCGATTGGTATGATCGCTCTCCTTCCCGACGTTCTCTGTGTTTCTCGCAAGAGTTGGGCAAATTTTAAAAGATTGTAGAGTCATCAGGTTTAAATCGATGCAGGAGTCGTGAAAAATATGCCTTGATCTTGTCCGCGATTCGAACCCCGGACCTCCTGAATACGAGTCAAGTATGCTTCTAGTTACACCCCTAAGGCATGGAAAAAGAAGAGCGAAAATACTTCTATACTCCTCTTTTAAAGGGCGACTGAGGATTAGACGATACAGTCGCCAAATCCTAATTGTGACGAAATATCGTCCGGCACATTTTAGTTCGAGTTTCACTTGTAAAGTCGGGTTTCACTTGTAAAGTTTTATACTGATGCAAGAATCCTGAAAAATATGTAATGCCCTCTCCGGTATTTGAACACCGGAATAGGTATCGATTGTGCTTCCAGTAATACTATTACGAAGATATGCTTATAGGAGAGATAAACTACCTTACAATATATTAGGTAAAGTGTGTAACCACGAACGTATGGATGATGGAACGAGATGAAGAATCGTCGGTAGATCTGAGGAGTGCAGTCATAATAGGAGGTAGCTACAGAGCTCAATGTAATGCCTTGTATGTTCTGCAGTTTGTAGAAAAAGATTCGAAACACTGTATCCATATCAAGAAAACCAGAACAAGGTCGACCAACGTCCACAACAACGAATGAGATCGTTATTTGGCATTTAAGTGCGGCGATATAGGACTGCTACAGGTTTATAGCTCTTACATATGCTGCCACTGGAACCAGAGTTTCATGTTCTACAGTTACCCAAAGTCTTCATGAGATTGGGCTGTATGCCAGAAGATCCGCTGTTTGCCGCTCACTGCAGCACACAAAAGAGAGCGTTTAGCATGGTGCAAACAACATGCTTCTTGGATCAGAACGCCGAGACCTTTACAGATGAGTCGAGATTCAGCCTGGATACTGATTCTTCAGTGTATCGGTATCTGGAAGGAGCCTATAGCACGATATCGTCCCTCGGTATCATCTATAATAGTTAAAGTCTGATACAGCTAATACCCGGTAATATACTTCTGTTTTGTGTACATTTCTTAATCTTAAACATGAATTTAGAAATATGAAGGAATTTAATTTATTGTTTAATTTGATTTGCAACACGTATCTTATTCGAATTCTTCAAGTTTCAGCCTTAACTAATCTTCTAAACTTCATCGATTTTGAAATAATTATATCTCTTCAGCGTATATAAATATTATTCCCGCTATTTCTTAATATATTTGAATAAAATGGAGATAGGAATTTAGATATTTGACAATAAATCACAGGTAAAGGCATGGTATGCAAGTAATGCAGCTGTTTAGTTATTACTTCCTTGTACGAAGTAAAAAGAAGTATTGTAATCGCGAAAAGTTTCAGGCAGCATATTTCAACGAAAATATCCATTTTGACCGCTATCGAATGCAATTTAACGATGTTTTTGCGTGATATCTGTACGTAAGGACAGAATAAAATACTCTTTTCCTTCAAAAAAATTATAAAACTGCTTTAAAATTAATTCTGAAGAGAATTTTTCGTGGCGTCTGTACGAACGTATGTACGTACGTGCGTACGTACGTATCTCGCAAAACTCAAAAACGAGTAGCCTCAGAACGTTGAAATTTTGTATATAGGACTGCTATAACATGTAGATGTCACCTCGTATTTTGTTTGCAATCAGCAGCACCAAACGTATATAAATATATTTATATACATCCACTCTGTTACCCGGCTCAGTGATCTCACTTTCTTTACTCTTATATGTTGATAAATTGTACATTTTTTGCTTTAAAAATGATTGAACTATGTTGTTTTTATCTTCCCGTTAAGGATTTTATGCCTTTAGTAAATCTGTGTGCAATATTTTTAGAATTATCAGCAATTTTAAAGTTGTTTAATTGCCGCTAAGCCTGTTTTTAATGGCGGCCATTGATCGCAACAACAAAGATAACGCATTCATTTACTATCGCCAATTAAATCATGCTTAATTCTTTCTGGAATTTTTTCGAGGAATTAAGTGTTTGAGATTTACTTCGTAATTTTTAATATAGATATTTTGATTTTTGCCTTCTCGCGAAGTGAGAACTGAATTAATTAAAAGAGAAATACTCAATCGTCTGTGAGAAACTGTTTCTTTCTTGTTTTGTTTGCTTAATTTCTTTTATACATCATTCTAGCTTTATTATAGTATTTGAATAGAACATGTGGCAACGATTAGATAATTGTATTCTTTAAATGAATTTACATGAATAATATAAATTTTGTGCATTATGAATTATAATATGAACGAAATATAATACTGAAGTGGAGTCATCACTTTTGCGCAACACAAAAAGTGAGAATTTTAGCTGATTTTCGAGTTTTAATAAGTCAAATTGTTTTTGTCATACACATATGAAATTTTCAGTGTGTCATCTTTATACATAGATGATTATCTTTATTTATTTTACTTAATAGTGTATAAGAATTTGTTTTATAAAGAAAAACTAACTGTATTTTCCGAAAATTTAAAATTTGTACTGAAGCACTGCGCGCAAACTGCCAGTAATACAAACTTAGTTACAGTAATAATTTTTAAGTGTATCTAGCGCCAGAGTGTCGCTATGGTAAACAAATACTAGAGTGAATTTTAAAGAATGCATTTATTCTATTGTGGTTTATGCTCTGTCGGCGAAGTAGATTTAATTCAATCCAATAAGTTTAAATGAAATGCAAGAAAAATGCGTATAATTTAATATTCCGTACAAGGAAGTCATGTGGTGTACACATCAGATTTTTTTATTTTAATGTTACTTCATATTCATGTAAATACTTACATTTATCTTTCATAGTCATCATTATTAAAATATCAAAACGGGTATAATGGAGGTTAAAATACGAATTTCTGTCTAAACTCTTTTACAAAGTTTTCTGAAGCTGCACAATTAAATAAAGAAAACTCCCTTTCCTTCACAAGTATTTTAACCCATCTAATGTATTTTAGGATTGTAGTCGCCTTTGGGAAAAGGAATAGGCGCTGTGGATCAAAAACTCTCATAAACGAGAAAAGCAAGTGGGGAATGAATAACATCCATCTTCTGCCCTGTGTATTCTCTGTCACATGTCGTGAGATTAAATGCCAATTATCTTTAGCATTTCAAGGAGAAATAAGCCATATCTACTTTATCGTAGCTAAGGGGATGCCACTGAGATAGTTTAAATGTACATCATTATAAAAGAGTGGCCAGATTATGCGCAACGTTCTAAGAGGGATTTGTAAGACATAACAGATATGTGTCGGAGAGCCCTTGCACACAACTGTTATTTAATAATGAAAATGTTGGATTTTATAGAGAATATCTGTTGATGACTTCCTTAAAAATCAAACTATTCATCCCATAAATTAGCCATTGGTTTTTTCAGGACTCAATCCGATTAAATATGATAGGAAAACTTTACTGAGACGAATAAAATTCAGCTATTGTCCTACCATGTTTATCTAAGATTACGAAAGAAAGTAAGGGTTCAAAGTAACAATTCCATGAAAGGCAGGAGAATTAAATGAGAAGAACTGTGAAATTAATTCCATGAAGAGCATGATAATTTAATACGAACTACAGAACTAAAAATGATAGAATATTATAATAAAGTTTCGGTCTGGGCATGTCTAGTTGTACTTCACTTGCTTTCGAAAATTTGAGATTGGAATTGTCTGGTCATGTTCGAAAGGGTGGCTCAAGTGTCCTCACGATTTTAAACTAAAAAAGTATATGAAAAGTTAGGTAAATTTGTATTTTTTAACTCAAAATGTTTTCTTGAAGTTTTCAAAAGTGATGCCTAATGGAGATGTCGCCTTTCACGATTACAAATTATGATCTCTTCTTGGCACATCTTCTATCCTCCATCTTGGCGATATTCCTGCCTTCCTTGCTTTTCCTACTGATCCTATCTCTTCAAATTTGGCTACACATTGCCGCATCGTATGGTTAGAAGCCACATATCTCACATTAAATATCGCCAAAAGTTTCTCTGAGTAGAAATACCAAATAAAAATGCTACGATCTTTATTCTTTCTGCAGGCATGCATCGCTATATATTGAAACTCCCAAGTACTTCTTTGAACCTTAAAAAAAAAAAAAAAAAAAAAAAAAAAAAAAAAAGAAAGAAAGAAAGAAAGAAAAAAAAAGAAACGCAATAAATATTAATTCCGGAAGGAATTATTGAAAGTACATTTGTGCCCCACTGTACTTGAATTCATTTATGTTGTATAAATTCGAGTTTTTCAAGTGCCTGTTGTGAGTCCCCTTAGAATTATACAAAACTGTATTATTCTAACTCCTAAAACGTTTGTTAGAATTGGACAAATTACATTAGATTTCAAACATTATCTACTAGTTGAGAAGTCTTATATGCCTCTTCCTGAGTAATAATTTTAAAATTCATTCAAAATGTTCTTCATTGCATAAGAAAGAATGCTAAAGAAATATTTTATTTAAAATTAAAAATTTTTCGTTATCAATTACAACATAAAAAAGTTTGTTACGTGTCGGGTAAAACTAATGTGTGAATGATCTGTATTGGAAGGCATTTCATTCTTTGTCGATTCTTTAAATTGCTTTCAGCACACAAGATTTTCGTATAAATGAAATGATTCACTATGTACTGTTTTCGTGAGACCGTTAGATTTTAACGTTCCTGTAGAAAATGTCTCAGCTTTTTTACACGACACGACAGGGAATTTCTAGAAAAAATATCTATCAAAGCTTTTCTTTTTCCAATACTTTACTCAAGGGGCGGGGGAGTGGAGGAAACATATTGGGTCTTTAAAGGGAGTAGCTTCAAACTTTTGCTTCTGTAACATTTTCCACTGCTGCTAGAATTCAGTGTCCTAAAAGAAATTTTTATTTTTTCGTTCAATTTAACTGTAGTGTTTACTTTTGTAATAAAACAGCAAACTACCTGAACAGCACTCAACTATCGGGGAAAATCGAAAGAAAACCTCTGATGCTGAACTTACAAGTAATGAATCGGGCGGGAGAACAATCCTCTGTTTGAGGATTCGCAACTATATTTCACGAGATTCTATTTGCTGAGACGGACAGATTTCTATTATTTTTAGTGAATGGAATCAGTTCTCTAAACCTGAAGTGTGAAACCAATTTTAACTAAATAGTATACAACTCGTGAAACTGGAATTCAACCAGCTACTGAAAAATAGTTGGCAGCACTCTGTAGGTTACATGTATAATTTTAAAATACTTTAAAAAGGAATCGTATTTGCGAAAATGTTATCTGCTTAACACGTTGACGCCGGCCTGACCCACCGGTGGGTCATGCTTGATTATTTCGCGGGCCGGCATGACTCATCGATGGGTCACGCTTGTATATAAAAAAATACGTAGTGCAAAATTTTATTTTATTTTAATTATTCAACAGTATACATTAACATTTCAACATAATAATCAAATATTCAATACAAAACAAATAACTTAAAATGTAACTAAGAAATTAAATGTAATTATTAACTTTTTCTATGCAGTTTTTTAAAGCAGGTTAAACAAAGGGCCCTTACAATTATCGCAATCTGTTGTTACCTTCTTTGCTCTATTCGTGGCGTACTGAGTACCGTTTAGGCTTGCTAAGCGTTTATAGCATCCTTTGCATCCTTTCTCGTCTTCCTCGCGAATCCTTCGTAAGAATTTAAAAAAAAAATTTTCCTATTATTATTTATTTTTTATTTTTATTTCACTAGGGGGATTCACAACATCCATCAACAGATGGTCAATAATTTTTTCTGTAAATTTTAATACTTTGATACGTTTGGTTCCCCTTTTTTTTATGAAAGTACCACGCATTCACGAGAGAACTTCCGCATATCAGCGGTATAATAATTTTCCTGTACCACTTCATTGTTCTCCGTAAACAATTATAATAGGAAAATATTTGGTCAGATAGATCAACTCCCGTTTCAGCATCTTTGTACCAAAACACCGCATCTGGCTCCAATTTATCATTTTTGCCACGCACAATGGCTTCAATTTATCATTTAATAATGCACTCGTGATTTGGTGAAGTGGCCAGTATGCACATTGGCCTTTTATCACTCCATTTACAAATTTTGTCCCGCTCCGATTTTGTTTCTACTTTGCCTGCGGCGGTGGATTTTTTTTTGTTTTGTTTATTTGTACGTATTTTCCCTCAGAAGTTCTTCGGCCAAGGGAACACTCGTATAAAAACTATCGGTAAACAATATCCGCCCTCGAACAATAAATCCCCTATCAATTTCATAACTACATCTTCCGAATGTGCTTTTAAAATTCTCGCTTCATCCTTCCCGGAATAAATATGCATACTGTACATATAACTTTCTGGAAAGCACAGTTTGTGTAGTTTTATCCCGTACTTGAGTCACTTGCTTGGTATACACTGACGAAAACTGAGGCGTCCTCTCCATGGAAGCATGCTTTGGTCGATTACTATGTTTCTACCGGGTCTGACGGTATTTTTGAAATTACAAACAATTTTATTAACAATGTTTAGATGTTTATACAGTCGAACCTCGGTTCTAGCAGTAGCATTATTAGTAAAATGCAAATATTTCAATATCAATATAAACTGATCGCGTTTCATTACTTTCTTTACACGTGCATTCTCATACATCTCTTTCTTTGACCAGTAAAATCTACTTTTGGGTAACCGCAATACATCCATAATTAGTAAAATACCAATAAAAGTAATCTTATCGCCTTTCGTGACGGGCTTCCAGGCTTCTTGATGTCTTCTGCTGCCAGATGACGCATTGGATATGCACTGTACTGTATATCTGTTTGTCTCAACAACCATCTCCAATAAGTCATCGGTGAAGAATAGTTTGTATAGTGCAACAGGATCGTTGTAGTTCGTTTCATCAATCAAAAATTGTTCTTCTTCTGCTGTACTTTTTTCTCTTATTTGTTGCCATTCCGGATCATGATTTTGTTCCCCTACCTCAGATCCCAAATCTTCTTCCTATGAGGTATTTCCGTGACTTGCTGTGTCTGATGATGTTGAAAGTATTCTTACTCTTCGTGTGTTTCTTCTGATTACAGGTGTTGATTGATCAGACGAATCACTGATTTCTACATCCATTGTATCTAATATTTAGATGGGCAAAAATTAAAAATGGAAGCTAACCCCTTTTTTAGACGGATAGAAAATTTTTACTTCCGTTACATTTACCGGAAGAAATGTGTGCTTAGGAAATTCGTTATGTCTACTGACCTCGCACCTTACAGATACTTCACACAACCCAGAGTACACTAAACTGCATTCTTACTCTCTTGCCGTCAATTCTAAACTTTCAGGAAATCTCACGTCATCGTCTAAATGCTCGTCAGCTTGGGAGTATTCGTTCCCCCAAAAGTCACACATTTGCTTCACTAAGTGTGGGCGGCCCTACACTTCTAATTGGACTGCCGAAGATCCAGAGGCAGGTCAAATTTCGCTAAACTAAAGCCCACCCCGAGGTCCGCGATCTTCCAAAGGGGAAAAAAAAACGTGCGATGGTCCTCTTCCTTGAGTGGCTAGAAATCGACAATCGTAGGTTCGACGAAATCGTCGCTCGCATTCAATATAATTTACGACAAATGCCTACACTACGTCCTAACATTATTTTTCGCCATGCATATTTTTTATATGCTCCGTCGTTCTCCGAGGAACATGCACGACCATTTCTTTTTCCTGTAAGAAATTGAAATTTTTTTGCTTCGCACTATACTTGTCTCTTATAGAAAAATTTTCACAGAATTGCGTACGATAGTCAGAATACGCGTCAGACCTCTACTTTTGGAGAAAAATCGAAAAGAGTACAGCACAATTAGGACCCAAACTGGTACCGTCAGCTTTAGTTAACATTTACATGTATATGCAAACTGATATTGCCAAAGTTGAGAAACTGCTATTTTCTTAAAAATCGACTTTTCCCCAAAATTGAGGATGATGAACTGAAACCGATTAGCTGGCCGCGATCTCTCCGAATCAGCTAATGGGTACTACTGCGCAAGAATTGAACAGTATAATTTGGCGCTGCGCCGCTCCACGAAACGGACCGCTAATTCAAGCGCCGCAGCACAAAAAGAATAATGAATATTCGCGCCGCTGTCTACGCGTTAAGATTACCTCAGCCATACAGCCTTCGAAGCCGTTTCGCTTATGTCAAATTTCAAAACGCGCCAATATGTAAATTTATGTACAGGGTGATCAAAAAGTCAGTGTAAATTTGAAAACTTAATAAATCACGGAACAATGTAGATAGAGAGGTAAAAATTGACACACATACTTAGAATGACATGGGGTTTTATTAGAAAAGCAATAATTAGAAAAGCAATAATCTGATCAGAAAGCAATAATTAGCATAACAAATTAAAACAAAGCAAAGATGATGTTCTTTACAGGAAATGCTCAATATGTTCACCATCATTCCTGAACAATAGCTGTAGTCGAGGAATAATGTTGTGAACAGCACTGTAAAGCATGTCCGGAGTTATGGTGAGGCATTGGCGTCGGATGTTGTCTTTCAGCATCCCTAGAGATGTCGATCGATCACGATACACTTGCGACTTCAGGTAACCCCAAAGCCAATAATCGCACGGACTGAGGTCTGGGGACCTAGGAGGCCAAGCATGACGAAAGTCGTGGCTGCTGAGCACACGATCATCACCAAACGACGCGCGCAAGAGATCTTTCACGCGTCTAGCAATATGGGGTGGAGCGCCATCCTGCATAAAAATCGTACGTTTTAACACTGCTGTCTAAATTTATTTAATTTTCCACTAGAAATCTGTTTGATTTTGCAAAGTACTGCACATTTATTCCCTTTGACATCAGATGGCCACATCTTAAGTTTTAAACCTAATCTGTAACAAAATAGATCTTTATACTTTTAATTAATAAAAACTAGTCAACTAATGTGAGTATTTTAAAATTTTCGTTTCGAATTTTTATTTGACTCGCGGAATCCCGGTGTTTTTCGAAGACCATCTAATGAATTTAAAAGGTACAGTTCTATACCTTCCGCTTTACTAGAGTGATTGACGAAATTCAACTTGCATTTTTCATATCTCGAAAGCGAGACTTAGGATATGTATTAGGACTTAGAATTATATATACCATTGCACTAATATAGGTATTTTGACACAAAATCGGATTTTTTCTGAAATGAAATGCCAATTCTTTTCCATGTTTCGATTCTATGCCTCAAATTATGCCAAACTGTCCCGTTTTGTACAAATCGCGCGAGTAGTTTTTAAAAAATTAGCTCTCAAAATTTTACCTCCACAGTGTTAATCTAATTTTATATATATTTATTAATATCTTTTTATCCAACTTACTGGATTCCTTCTTCAGAATTCAAAATCCAGGCTTCGCACATTTTTTATTATTTATTTTTTTTAATAAAAAATCAAAAAATCATCTGTTTATCAGCCAGGCTGGGGACGATGCGATTCTGTAACATATCGGCGTACCTCTCACCCGTCACGGTAGCAGTTACAAAACCAGAATCACGCATTTCCTCGAAGAAAAAAGGCCCGATAACAGTATTTTTTTTTGGTTCTAATAAAACCCCATGTCATTCTAAGTATGTGTGTCAATTTTTACCTCTCTATTTACATTATTCCGTGATTTATTAAGTTTTCAAATTTATACTGACTTTTTGATCACCCGGTATATCTTAGAAAATTTTAAATAAAAAATTAATAATTTGTAGGTGTGCCTAGATATACATCTACTTTAAGAGAATGGCAAAACTTTTATAGGTTACAATTCAAAATGTTTTTCGAAAAATTTGTAAAAATTATTTAAAAATACAAATTAAAAAAAAATAAATAATAAAAATGTGCGAAGCCTAGATTTTGAATTCTGAAGAAGGAATCCAGTAAGTTGGATAAAAAGATATTAATAAATATATATAAAATTAGATTAACACTGTGGAGGTAAAATTTTGAGAGCTAATTTTTTAAAAACTACTCGCGCGATTTTTACAAAACGGGACAGTTTGGCATAATTTGAGGCATAGAATCGAAACATGGAAAAGAATTGGCATGTCATTTCAGAAAAAATCCGATTTTGTGTCAAAATACCTATATTAGTGCAATGGTATATATAATCCTAAGTCCTAATACATATCCTAAGTCTCGCTTTCGAGATATGAAAAATGCAAGTTGAATTTCGTCAATCGCTCTAGTAAAGCGGAAGGTATAGAACTGTACCTTTTAAATTCGCTAGATGGTCTTCGAAAAACACCGGGATTCCGCGAGTCAAATAAAAATTCAAAAAGAAAATTTTAAAATACTTACATTAGTTGACTAGTTCTTATTAATTAAAAGTATAAAGATCTATTTTGTTATAGATTAGGTTTAAAACTTAAGATGTGGCCATCTGATGTCAAAGAGAATAAATGTGCAGTACTTTGCAAAATCAAACAGATTTCTAGAGGAAAATTAAATAAATTTAGACAGCAGTGTTAAAAATTATACAAAGGAGCACCTATTTCAATCGAAGAAATTGTAAGAGAATATTTCCCAGAAAAAAAAAAAAAAAAAAAAAAAAAAAAAAAAAAAAAAAAACTAAGTTAAAAACTTCGCTCAAGTACTATGATAAATCACAAGTCTTACAAGTAAAGGAAAAAGAGCAAATTATCCACGTATCAACAGCCTCAATGTTAAATGTAAATTTAAGCAAGAGTAGCCCCCAAATGTTTTGGTGGTAGATTCTGCAGATTACCTAGAAGTTTCTCACACAGCTATGACTATTTTAATGCCCTTCGAAAAAAACATATTTAAGTGAAAATATTTTCTCAACGTATATGGCAACAAAAACAAAGTATAGAAACAAATTAAATGCACAATACAAAATGCGACTGGTTGTAATAACAACAGAGATAGACTTCGACAGTCAGTATATAATGTTGCGAGGCCCCCAACTTGTCAGCAACAGTAGTAGTGACTGCTATGAACTGTAATTTACACAAAACTCGTAAGAAGGGTTTAAATCCCTTTTTATTCCACTTTAGAAATACAGCTGCGTTCACTTGACGCTCACAAACTACGTCGACCCGGCGGTTTAACAAAATAGAAAAGTACAATTAAAAATAAATGACAGGATGAATAAATAACGAAATCACTACCTACGAGGCTCTATAATCGTAACTAACTTAACCGCGTTCTAAGACACAGCTGAAATTCAGCATACTTACAGTTTAAGAAGTTGAAAGATTCAACGAACTGCCGAAATAGGCACACAGGCCGAAACGCGCGGTTCTTAAATTTCTACCTAGCAACCTTCACGCTCGCGATTCAAGAAGCACACTTACAATCTCGTTTCCCTTCTATTTAAACTCAATTTTCTTCTGCTAAAATTTGAATACTCTGCGCGTTCTACTACGATTTACATACTCTGGCATTGGCAATTCTAGGGGAAAGTAAAGGCTTGACAGGAAAGACAGCTTAAAATAAATGTTAGTTAAAATACATATAAACTATACAAGTATTAACAAAATGCAAGCACACCCCTGTTGCTAAATATAATGCAATGGTAAGTGACACCTGCAGCATGAATTAACGCTATTAGTGAGTAAATTCCTTAAATTTTACGCTAAAATTTTTTAATTAAAAATAATAATTTTTCCCTGATTGTCTTTACGTAGAGTAACTAACTGATCTGCTTTTAATATTATTTTAATATATGTTTTTCTAAGGGTAGAAGGTAATTTCTCCCTCTTTCCAGCGTGCCTGCGTGGTGTAACGGCTAGCACACTCGGCGCGTATTCGAGAGGTCCAGGTTTGAGTCCCAGCGAGGGCATTGTCCATTTTTTACGTTTTCAGCTGCAAAATAATTTAATAACTCTTAGGATAGGGTTTCACGAAAAGAGCCATTTAATTCGAAGGGTTCCATTAGTCGACAAAGTTTGAAGATCACTGGGTTATATCGATGCAAGAACGGGAAAAATTTGTTGTGCCATTGCCGAAATTCGAGACCCGGACCTTCCGAATACGTGTCGAGCGTGGTTTTAGATACACCACGAAGCCATGCGGAAGAGAGTGAGAAAATACCTTATAAGTTACCTTACAGTTGATAAATTTCAATAATATCAACATAAAAGGACATTTTTATTTTCCTTTCATGTTGATGTTATTGAAATTTATCAACTGTAAGGTAACTTATAAGATTTTAAATAAAGCGGAGTGGAAATAAACTACTCAAATACATCTAGCAAATATTAGTTAAAAAATTTAAACTATTAACAACAATTTTACATATTTACCAGAATTGTTATTTGGGATAAATTAACTATTCATTACTGCAGAATTGTTAGTAATTCAAGAAACTTTGAGCTATACTCCTTTTACAAGCGCGCATTCTAAAATTCTCCAATTCTCCCAAACACTCCTGTTCTATGAGAAAATATCATGCCTTAAAATCAAAGGAATACGAGTCTAGTAATATGATAATACTTCTAACACATATTCTAAAAGTCAGTTTCATGCAATAAAATTATATGTTATTCTAATATATCCTAATTTGGTGGTTTTGTTTATATTACTTACAGCTTATTAATTATTTACTTCTGAATAAACAAACTTTATTCATTAGGACTAAATTACATAATGCTTAAAAATTCAGCATTAGCTCTGTTATTGGTTGCATCAATTTAATAAAGCTACAGAACAACACATACCATTAGTGGTAAAAATATAAACAGATGCGCATATCTTTTCTTAAAAGATTTCTGCATATTTCTGAAATTCAGAAGCATCGCATTGTAATTGCATTATCAGTTATTAATTACGAAATGAGACACGACTTGTTTACACAAAGGCTAAATGCAGGGTGATTATTTTTCTATTTAAGAACTGAAGAAGTTAAATAAATAACTTGCTTGTCTGAGTGAAAGACAATTACTATTTTGGCTTCCTAATTAATTTGAAGGAAGTGGAAGATTAGAAAATAATTTGGTGATTCACTGGTGACGCGTTTTCTTCTTGCCATTTTACGACATCCTGTTATCTTCAATTTCGCTGCTGTTGTCTGAAAGGAATTAATTGTTGCCTCTTAGATTAAATCATGCTATAAAATTAATTACAGATGAAGTTATTTTATGCCCATTTCTTAGACAAACCAAAGGCTGCCCTGTGGATAAGTGTACGGAATTGGGATTCTGGTAAATATAAAAATCTAACTTTTTACATTTCTGGTTGAGAAAACTTTCCAGTTAGTAATGTATTCAGCCTTACTTTGCAAATCAGATGCTCACACGAAAAGTCCCAAAGAAGTTCACTCAAAACTTTCAAATATTTATATGCAAAATTTTTACAGGTATGCGAATCACTATCTTCATAAAGGCCAGCAACAAAATTAATAACAAGTATTTTTTCCACAACCGGAATTATAAATTGCCAAAATGAACAACTAAGATTATTTAGTTACTCTTAAAATTGCCGGAAAATTGTGAATGCCCAGTGTTAATTGGCATTGAAAAGTGGTCTAATTCGGTAAACTCTTTCAAAAAAGCCCCGCCATCAAACTAGGGTCAAATGTTGGCGATGAAGAAATCTGCATGGGGAAATTTCGGGGTTTTCTTTGCAAGTTATATGAATATGAATCCGTTTTTTAAGGGCTACTCCACAAAGATATTCCTCCCCTTAGACAGCGGGCTTTGCCTTAGAAGCAATACCCTCAAGCTCTCTTCAGGAAAGTAGATATTAGTTATAGTCTTCTGAAATATATTCAAAATATTTAAAACTTGTATATATATATATAACTAATATATATACTATTTTACTTCTTAAATCTCAGTTGCTTATAATAATTTATTTAATTTGTTTTCTTTGTCTTAATTTTGCAGCGATATTGTACTTTAATTCATTATGTTAGTGTCATCACAATTTACCTCTGTAAGTAAGTCTGTGGTATATTTCGTGGATCACAAAGAAATAAAGCTAAGCGAGCAAAAAACTGGCATCTGAAAAGCTCTGAATACAGCCTAGCACATAAAGATATTTTACTAATAAGGATTCAAATATTTAATAATTAACTATTTGAATCTTTTTTATTGCCTAAATAATATTCCACTGATTCCTGTTCTATACAGGGTGCCCACTAAAGTCCGATACAACACGTTTAATAAATTGGCTATGCGTTACGCATATTTCACAAGTGCACATCTGTGTAGCCGTGGAGGGAGTGGTTTCTAGATTGGACCAATGGGCATCTAGTAATATTGCTGTCATGTCAACATGACCTTTCGCGTGCTTAAAGACTTAAGCAAGATGGTTGAAAATATTTTGCTACGCAATTTTCTATACATAATAATTAAAGCATCACCGATTTCTTCTGAAAATTTTCATTACGAAGTTAGATCAAATATAAGCAATTGGGAGGATTTCATTACCTTGGTTGAAAGAATTTGAAATCAATACAAACACATGTTTGCTACTCCTCAAAAATATCCATGTGAAATATTACTTAATAAGTGGTAAATAAGATGACATATGTGATAAACATCTGAGCTCAAATGCTATCGTTAGATAAAACTGTGCATATGAGAAAAATATTTACAACAAATACACTGACTACAAATAAGTATTTGGACACCTATGCAAATGACGATATCTGTGGTCCTAAGGTACGTCACGGACTCCGCCGGTATATATCGTGTAGGAAACAGCATCGGCTTTAGTCGCATGCAAGATGCCTCGCAGTTTGAAGCTCTCTGATTTCGAGAAAGGTATAATTATCGGGTATCACAAATGTGGCCGATCCTTAAGGGACATATCTAGCGATCTGAAGTACCCAAAATCGACAGTGGCCTCTGTGATTAAGAAGTGGAAGGTGAGAGGTGATTGTCGGAATGTGCCCCGAGTCGGCAGACCAACGAAGCTGGGAGATAGAGACCGACGAGTGCTGACCTGAGAAATTCGGAAGAACCGCACCCAACCGATAGCCCTCATCCGCGAGGAGTTTCAACAGGCATCCGGGAGTATTGTTTCAATGAATACCATTCGTAAGGAAGCACATCTGCTTGGTTTTCATGGTCGTGCTGCTGTCCATAAGCCTTTGATCACAAAGTCCAACCGCGCTGCTCGGTTAATGTGGTGCGAAGCACATCGAAATTGGACCGTAGATCAGTGGAAACGGGTTCTTTGGAGTGACGAATTAAGGTTCACCCTTTACCGTTCAGATGGCAGGGTCTGGGACTGGCGTCTACCTGGAGAATGTCTCCTGCTAGAATGCATTGTGCCAACAGTCAAGTTCGGCGGAGGTGGAATTATGGTCTGCGGGTGTTTCTCCTGGTATGGGCTGGGACTCTTGGTCCCCATTCATGGTAAGCTCAACTCTGATGCCTACTGCACTATTTTGGATGACTATGTGCTTCCTACGTTGTGGCAGTTTTACGAGTTGGACCCCTGTTACTTTCAGGACGACAATGCCAGTTGTCATGTTTCGACGTTAACCAAGGGTTGGTATGGTGCCAATGGAGTTCATCGAATGGACTGGCCTGCCCAGAGTCCAGACCTGAACCCTATCGAGAACCTCTGGGACGATTTGCATCGCCGAATTCAGGGGTGCACTACCCGTGCGAAGTCGGTGAAGGAACTTCACCAAGCCGAGTGGAAGAAAATACCACTAGCTGTCATACGAAGACTTGTGGAAAGTATGCCCCGGAGGGTCGACGCTGTAATTACCTCTCGTGGAGGCACTACCAACTATTGATTTTCAATATAGTTTTTCTTTTCTATCACAGGTGTCCAAATACTTATTGGTAGTCAGTGTATATACGTAAATAGAAGTCAGCGCATTTTGTTGCAATCTGTATGAAAAAGATGTTTGTAATAATAGCCAATGCAGAACTTTATTCAAAGTGACCATTACTAATTTGTATTCGTATATATTTATTGTATTAAATTTCACATTTAATAATTGTTACTCTTAAATGCACTGTCGACGATAGTCATACGAAGATGAGAACACTGTAAATGGCTTCCTGCGAATTTTTGAAATCGGGAATAATGTATTTAATGTTTGGAAATGTTATTTTTATTTCCCATTTTGGGAAATTTTTTATTAGCAAACTCTATGATTTGAAAACAAGCAGTGGCAACTCACTCTTCTCGAAATAAAGCAGATTTTTATCTCCAGCGTGCGAGACTGTTGCCACTCGGAAAAATGAATGCGAAAATGAGCGTTTTCAGGGTTTTTATTTAATATCTCCGCTTGTTAAAGTCGTACGATGATGAGAATGATCGAAATGGCTTCCACGAATTTTTGGAATTCGGAGGGACCTCTTTCGAAATTCAATTCCCCGCCGTTTGGAAAGAGATAATGCCACAAACAAACAGACGGATGCGCAAAGATTTTAATAGTATAGATTTCGTAATGAATTGTCTACAACATTCTAATCATTTGTTTATTTTATCGTCTTTCTCTTTACAGTTTCAGGATGATTTTAACAGATTATTTTTTTTAAGATAATAATATTGAAATAGGAAATTTCAGGCACCTTCTGCAGAGTTTTTGGAAAGGTAATCGTGCAATAAAGACTCTTCCTTTTTTCGACGTAGTATGAGCTATCTAATGAGTATTTTACGTGATCTTTGAGTGCGGCATGCCTATCTCTTGTCAGAGTGTGGCATGACTTATCATTGGACTCATTTCTGCGGGTGGTAGAAGCAAATGCATTAATACAAATGTCTAGCATTACTAGGGAAACAGGAAGATAGTAGGTACCAAGAAGAAGAGTATTATTTCCTCACCAACTTGCCATAGGAATTAAAAGCTGAATCTATGTTTCGTGCAATTGAGCAAATGTCTGTTTGTTCCTAATCGATTTAGTCTGCAGGATAAGAAATTGCGTGGTAACGCCTTTAATGGGGTAGATAAATGGAAGGAAAGATTTGTTACTTTTCGAATGTGATAGGACAATAGACACGAATAAAATCACCGAAAAAGTTTCCTAAGTTCTTAGAATTTTCTGTTCTATTTCTGTCAGAATAGTAAATACTGTTAAAACCGTCCGTAATGATTTTAATGATTTTAATGTATTTAATGTTCCACATTTTTTTTACTTAAAAGTAATTTAAAATAAAGTAAATTATTTTTTAAAAAAAGTAAATTATTTTCTGATGCCTACTGTTTTCTAAACCACTGACTAACGACCTTTTTTTCTTGATTCTTTACTTCTCAAAATTTAACGAAAAAAATATAGTATACTGCGGTCTAAAGCAATAATTTTTCTTCTTTCTATGTAATTACTGTGGTTCTATGTAAAGAGGATATTACTACTTTAGTTATCTCACTTCATAAAGTGAAACATCCCTTCCATATTTTTACAGAAAACCAAATTTTTCTTCGCGTACCAAATGGATACCATAGTGTGTTTCCAAAGAAAAAAATCTCCCCATCATTTCCTAAGAAACCTTACTCTTCACAAGAAGCGATAAATATATACAATTTTTTGGTGCCTTCATATTACTCAGTCGCTGAACACTGGGAGTCCGGTCCGAGGTTCGAATCCCGCGAACGGGCTGGCTGCATGGGCGTTTTCGTGGTTTTATCCATGTGTAACGTGTATACGAGCCAGTTTCCCTTAGAAAGTCTTCCACAAAGGCATCCCTCCCCTTAGGCAGATAGCCCTCGAGGCTTTGCCATAATCACACACACACACACACTCATATTACTAATTTTCAGAGACTTTAAAGCCCTTCTTTAATACGATTCATTTGAATTACATGTTAAAGGTAGTACAAAATAAGGCTACGGATTTAAAACAAAGAATATTATAAAACGGAAATATTTAACTTTAGTTTAAAAAAATTAAATCGAATATACACGAAAGGAAAGTAGGATGGGGAAAAACACATAAAATTTGAAGGATTTCAGATTTTATATTAAGCACGAAGTTTTTTTTTTTATTTATTTACACATACATGCATGTTTCGAGAGCATTTCGGCTAATGTCCCTTTGGGCCAAAAATATTTAAAGCGGCATATCTTTAGAATTTCCAATAGACAGTCTCGCGTGCTGAAGATAAAATTGTTTTTTCCGTACAGTGTTGCCATTGCTTGCTTTGAAATTGCTAAGTTTGCTGATCAGAAATTTGTTAAAGTTTTATAAAATATTAAATCGACAATAAAACAAATTCCAGTTTCCAAATTTGGGCTTCCAGGTACTCATACTCGTGTGGAGGGTTACGTTATTCAAAATTTAATGGCTCTAGGTATCGTTGCATTTTCAGAGAGCAAGAAACATAAATACATTCATGCAGATTCTTCATTATTTAATTTTTTTTTACAGGACGATAATATTTTTTGGCAACAATTTGAAAAGTGACGCAACGCTTTTAGTGATTCAAAGCAAAATGCCGTTTCGAAACTAATAGACCCTCTGGGCTAAAAATAGCTAAAAGGATGCCTTCCAATTTCATTGTCGGTAAATCTGAAAAATAAAATTCTCATTTAATGAACATTTAGAATTAAAACTAGATAACTAAGAAACAAATTATTAAGCTGTATATTTCATGCTGAAGATAATTTATATCGTTTGTATACAGAAGCCAATGATCATTTGCAAATTGGATCAACATTTCAGACTAAAACTCGATTTTTCAGATTTTAAAGGACATTTTTTTTTTTTTTTTTTTTTTTTTTTTTTTTTTATTAAAAGAAACACAACAAGTTCCCCATGTACCACATAGTATCACATGGGGCTTACAGAAGTAAGTAAGAAACACAATACAAACTAAACAGAAGAGAAAATTGAAATAAAATTAAGGATGATTACACAGTTTTACAATGAATTGACAAAAAGTGTTAAAAGCACTTCTCTCGGAAATAAATTGGTAAAACTCTGGAGGCCAGTTAATATTAAAATTTTTCAGTCCCAGTTTCAAGACTTTTCTTTCGTTCTCATATTTAGGACATAGAAGAAGCACATGTTCTACATTCTCCTCGCCACCGAGGACACAGTCACAGACAGACTCAGGACTCAACTTAAATCTGTTCAAATAACTTTTAAAATTCCCATGTCCAGTAAGAAACTGGGTTAATTTATAATTTGTGAAGAAATGATGACACGACAATCTCATTTTAATAGAAGGGAAAAATCTTCTAGTTAAACTCCCTTTATTTGAATTAATGAATTCGTGATTCCACGACTCCACAATGCTTTTATACATGACCTTCTTATAGAAGGGATTAGGGATATTGACAAAAGTGTCAATTTCCTGCTTAGTCGCAGTCTTAGCAAGGAAATCGGCTCGTTCGTTCCCAACAACACCTGTATGACCACGAACAAATGAAAATGAAACCGAAATATTTTTATCCTTTAGATTTTTCAGTTCTTTTTGAATCTCAATAATGATATTATTAGAAGAAGAAATACATTTTAAGATCTCCAAGGATGAAAGGGAATCAGTACAAATGAGATAGTCTGAAACAGCACTGTTTTGTTTAGAGACCCATTTGACGGCGAAGTTTAAGCACAAAAGTTCAGCTATGAAAACGGTACATTCATCTCTGATTCTAAATTGAAAGTGCTCAAATTCAAGACCATTTTTGAAGACAACAAATGCGAGACCAACCTTGCCATCAATTTTGCTGCCATCAGTATAGCAAGTTACAGGCGAATCATCTACGACTTTATTGCTAAACTGAATAAAATTAACAGCATTTCTTTCTGAAGGATGAGGGAGATCAGATAGAGGTAATATACAATCATACTGAGAGACAGTAGAAGCAGAAATATTTTCCTTATAAGCAATAGAATGAAGAATGGCAATGTCAATTGGAGGAAAGCCAGAAATTGCATAAACAGACTCATAGCTTACGGTACGATATCCACATATGACCCGCAGAAGTATCCGCCTTTGAATACGTCGTAAATATCTATAATTTATCTTCTTCTTGAGCGATATACCCCAGACTCTAGAGCCATACATAATGAAGTGGGCAATTCCTTGTTTATAGATGAGCGAATGAACGTTGTAATTAATACCGTATGTGTTGCGTGCAATACGACTTAATCCACGCTGTAATTTATCACATTTCTCTGATACATAAGTTAAGTGTTGTTTCCAAGAAAATTTACAATCAAGAAAAACCCCAAGATATTTCATTTGCTTTACCACAGTCAAAGGGGTGCCATCGAGAGATAACTGAAATGCATCATAACAGATGTTTCGCTTTTCAATAATCATAACCCTGGTTTTATCAGGATTAAAATCTAATTTAAAACCTTTTGACCAGTTGGAGGCGAAATTTAAAGTCTCTTGTGCCTGTAAAAAAGTAGCAGAAAGGTCCCTACTCTGGAAGCAAAACAAAACATCATCCGCAAAGGCTATAGTATCACAACAAGCAAGATTTTCCAGTTTTAATAGGAGATCATTAATAATAATATTCCAAAACGTAGGTCCTGAAACAGAACCTTGAGGGCAACCCCTTTCAAGGTGACGAATTGCAGAAGCCGAGCCCAATTGCAATTTGGCCGCCCGATCATTTAAAAAATCAGCAGCAAGTGAAAAAATATTCATTGGAAGTTCCACTTTTTTGAGAAGATTGAGAATACAAGGCCACCACGCATAGTCGAAGGCGCCCTTAATATCCAAAAAGACCAAAATAGTGTGCAAGTTTTTCTTTTTTCCTCTCTGAACAATTTCATTCAAGCGTAAAAGAGCGTCTTCAGAACTTTTTTGAGGTGTAAAACCATACTGATTACCAGAAAGAAGGTCTCTATGGCGGAGATACCAGCAAATTCTGTTAATAAAAAGTCTTTCCAAGCACTTACCCAAAACAGGAAGTAAGCTTATACACCTAAGGTTATCTAGGCAAGGAATCCTAGACTCATTTCCTTTAGGAATAAGAATTACTTGAGCATGTTTCCAAACACGTGGGAAAATGCCAACATTTAAGCAAACGTTAAAAAGTTTATGGAGAAATTGAGGAAACATTAAATGAAACTGTTTAATAATCTCGTTCGAAATAGAGTCAGGACCAGGTGATTTATTTGGTTCCAGCATAGAAATAACTGTATTAACTTCATCACAAGAAAACATAGGATCTACAAAAGAAGAATAAGCAGTACGCGCAGCTTGACGGTATTCCTTATGCAAATCATCATCATTTTCCTCTAGATCCGAGGGGAAAGATTTCTGAAGCACAGTAGTAATTGTCTCTTCTAAAGAGTTGGTTGTCTCTCCAGTGGAAAGACAAATACCAGTTATTTCAATTTTTTTTCATGAAATCTCTTTTAACTCCATACGTGTAAATCTTTTTCCATACATTGCGAACATCAATGGTCGAAAGAAATGTTTTCCAAGACTGAGATTTAGCATCGGCAAGCTTTAGATTGTAAACTTTTCTATATTCAAGATATTTACTTTTATAAAGTTCTCTAAGAGGCGGATTTTTACAACGCTGGAATCTACGCCTAGAGGCATTAAGCCTTTTTCTCATACAAAAAATTTCGGCAGACCACCAAGGAACATTGTGCTTACCATGATTCCTAACAGGTATGGAAATTTGAGATGCCTGGAGAAGAACAGAACTAAAATTCTCAACAAGAGCATTTAGTCGAGAACCGTCAGTACAGTCGTTAAGAATATCAATGAAACGGGTGATGCGAGAAGAACAAAATTTTCGAAAACGATCCCAATTTGCTTTCCCTGTATTGAAGATTTTAAAAGGAACATTTGAGGTGTCTCGTAAGAACGTAGAAAGACAAAATTCAAATTCAATCATCATATGATCAGAAAGGGATTCTTTTTCAGACAGTCGCCAACTCGAAATATCCTGGAGAAGATCTGAACCAATAACAGTAACATCAATATAACTAGAACCCTGAGTTGCCTGAAACGTAGGTCCGTAATCTTCATTAATAACAAATAGGTTGTTGGCAGAAATAAATTCACTCAGTTTATCTCCACGAGAGTCAGAATAGGGACTAAACCATAATTCAGATTTGCCATTAGAGTCCATACACCAAACCAGTCGATTAAGATTTTTGGACATAAAGACTTGACTAATTTTATGAAGATCTAAGTCAATGTTTCTTGAGTGTTCAAAATAGTATGAAAAAAGAGTGAGCACAGTTGAGCCAACAGTAATATCCAAGGTAACCATATTATAATCCGTATTTTTATAATCAAGAAATGTTGATAGATCACGTGATCGAATAATGATTGCCGCCTTTACATTATCAGAATTAGGATCACAATAAAGTCTATAAGTGCCAGGATATCCTGGAAGAAAATTCTTGTAATAATGAGGTTCCTGTAATAATGAGGTTCTTGTAATAATGAGGTAATAATGAGGTTTAAAGGACATTTAAGAGATGAAAATTTTGATCTGGCACAGAAAGGTTTAAAAAAAATCACAGTTTTTTTTTTTTTTTTTTTTTCACAATCTTACGCGATGCAATCTTTTATTCTTGATTTATTGGTTACAAAATTATTTATAAATAAATAAATACGAAATTTATTCGTTACGAAATTATTTATACTATACGAATTATTTTATTCTTTCGTCATGAAATTTTAGGCACCAGTTATAATTATGATGAAATAAGATTTTACAAAAGCTTCCTCCAAAAACTGGCCCACCAGCAGTCGAGCAGTAAAGTCGCTGAACACTGGTAGTTCGGTCCGAGGTTCGATTCCAGGCAAAAGGGCTGGCTGCACGGGGGTTTTCACGCTTTTCCCCATGTATGTCGTGTAAACGAGGCAGTTTCCCTTAGAAATTCTTCCATGAAGGCATCTCCCCCTTAAGCATAAACCCTAACTTGCTTTGCCACAATCAACTAAATCAAACCAAAACCTTCAAAAACCTGGCTTTTAAAGGTGAATGATACGAAGAGGAAACAAATAAAAATAGATAACTGTTTCACTTTGCATTATGTTCCTGTTTTACGTAAACATTGTGAAAAGACATGGTCGATACATATTATTTCTTAAGAATGGCTTTAACAGATTTAACGTAAAACTGCAGCTAATTACAAAATGGTAGTTTTCCTTGACACTTACATTCTTAGAACTTTCATTCTTCAGCATCAACAGAATTTTTTTTCTGCTCAATAATACCTCTAACCTTCAGCCTTTAGATCAAGGTTCCATCGCGAGTTTTAAATAATTTTGTTTCCAACGAGCAATTCAAGTTCATTCACATGAATTGAATTGAAATCGTAATTCAAATCAAAGCTTTTAATGGATTTAGAATTAGCTTGTAAAGATTATGTTAATTTTATTAACAGTTAAATTTTAAGTTAAAGTTCCTTTCCTGTCGAATTCTTAACTTCAACTTACTACTTCCGGCCAGAACGTACTTTTAGAATCTTGCTGAATATTTAATGAGGAGGAGCGGTATTTAAACCACGAAGTTACTTACGGAGTCAGAGTTTCTGATTTACGCGCGTCTGCCTTTTTAGCCACTCTCTCTCTCAAAGCTGTTATGACGCTCGGCCGTACTCAGGCCCTTGCTAAGCTTCGTAGTCAAATAAGTTAAGGCGCCAACTCGATTTGAACCTTGATAGCTTCGGCTATACTTCTTTAGTTAATCTTAGTTTTAGTTTAATTCTTAGTCTTTTAAGTTCAAGTCCAAGTGCGGGCTTTGCTTGTACACTCCCAGGCGGAGTTTTGTTAAATCTTATTGGAATAATAAAGGGTTAGTTACCCTTCTATCTTGTTGTTTCTTGTCACCGAACTCAAGCGATTATTCGCTTATCAGTTCTTAGATTCTTCACTTCCAACATTAACTTAAAATTCCGAAGTGAGGAACTCTACAAGGTGACTGTTTGTGAAAAATTATACATGAATCATTGATGCGCAATTGCTTTTAGAAAAATAATTTTTGTAAAAACTTCAAGGTGTACCACATCCAGGTGTCAGGATGCGACAGCTTTTAGAAACTGTGATTAAGGATGTGATTAAGGATTGAAAATGGACTTAGGAGTTGTCTGTGCATGTATAATACAAATTGATCAAACCCAGAAAATAACTCTCCAAAATCGTCTCTCCAAGGAAAATAGTATCTTCCAAGCAGAATTACACGCAATTCGAATGGCAATAGAATATTCTATCGATAACAATTTACAAAAAATCAATATTTTCTCGGATAGTCAATCAGCAATACTAGCTCTACAAAATCTCAAACACACATCTGAAATAATTCAAGATATTTTTAACAAAATTATCCAATATCCTCAAATATCACCAAACATTTATTGGATAAAGGCTCACGTCGGAGTTCTTGGTAACGAAGAAGCCGATTCAGCAGCCAAATCAGCTACTACCAACAATAATATCCCTTCAAGAAAAATCTCCTGGCCGAAATCATACCTCAAGAAATATCTACATAAAATCAGCCTACAAATGTGGGAAGAAGAATGGACAACAATAAATACAGGAAGACAATTAAATCAAATAGCACCTCATGTAAATGATACATGTACAATGGTCAATGGTTATATAAACCGCTTTTTAACTGGACATGGGCCATTTCCCACATACTTCTTCAGATTCAACATCTCTAACTCTGAGCAATGTGTATGTGGAAATAAAGGTGATCCAATCCATTATATTACTCAATGTCCCTTAACAAAGTCAACTCATATTAAATTGCCTAATTCAAATATCAATGCCTTCCTTCGTTTTGCAATTACCAACAAACATTTAAAAAGTCAAATAGAAAATACAATCAAATATCTATCTTCAATAGGCAAAAATTTATGTGAGCACTAATGTAATTAATGTCAAAATTCATTTTTGAAGCTGCAATTCATCTAAAACTTTTATTATCTAATTATCTTAAAAACAAACCCTTGCAATAATAATGATATAGTAAAAAAGGGAAAAAGAAGAGTAAGAAGATACAGATTCATATAATAAACTTTATCTCAAGGAACTATTAAGAACTGTTATAAATTATGACTGTTAGCCTACTATTATTATAGCTATTATAACTACTATAATTATATCTAATAGATATATCAATCAAAATATCGACATACTATTTATACTGTTATATTATGTTATATTATACTATGTGTTTTATTATACTATGTACTATTTTGAATATTACTTTAAAAATAAACCGAAGTGTAGTGGGACTATACCTACATTACTTATAGTAAACATTGGGTGTCCCACTACATTTCCACCTGAACCTGAACCTGATTAATGATGTAGTAGTAATGTTGATAGCAAGCGATGATGTTAGTATGCGTTTTCAAACAGAGAATCTTTTGAGAATTACGTAATATTGATAACATTGATCTTACAGAGTATGTTTCCGTAATATTTGAAAATAAAATATCAGTTCAACTGGTGAAAGTAAAGAGAAAGCAAACTCAACAAAGGTTATGGTGGCCTTCGAGTAAACTAAGTTGATTTTTAATGTCTTAAGTTTCGTACTCTCAAAATAGAATAAAAAATTATTAATAATTTTGAGACATTAATAACTTTCTTTATTTCATTTAATAAAAAATAATAATAATTTTCAAAAATGTATAACATTGACTTATACTCGTATCAAAACGCAAAGATCACTTGATAATTGGATAATTAAAAATACAGAGTTTTAGAAAATTTAAAACGTGCGTCTTAGACTTATCCACTTTTTCCGTTATTTTGAAGTATAATTTTAATAACAAATTTATAGTGTAAGGAAACCCGTTCGAAATATCATAAAAATTAAAACATTTTAATCACCATCATAATGCATTTAGTTTTAAATAAAATGCTCATAATTCGTCAAAATTTTGTACTTGTTACCAATAACTAAAATTTTCAGGCAAGATTTTTATCGCAAAATATACTTCTGAGTAAACAAGCAAGGTGTTTTTAAAAGTATAAAACATGTATGAAAAAAGAGCATTGTTTGCGATTCAAAAGCACTCTGCTTAACAAAGGTTAGTGATTCTGAAAAAGGACAAACAAAGAAATTTCTCAGAAGTTTGAAAATTAATAATATCATGGAACAAAGAATCATATTACTTCATACATTTTTGTTCGAAAACAAGTAAAATGATATTGCATTAAATAAATTCAGGAGTAAACAATAAGTTTTGTATTTCCGTTTCTTTTATTTATTCACATTTTCAAAAGGAAATTCTTTTTCAAAAGAATGTTTTACATTTCCTTTGTATTGTAACCCCCGCTTATTACCTGATAAAAAGGCATTAGTGCACTTCTCTATTAACTAGCAAGCTATTCTTTTATATGAAATTCTATACGCTTTCTGTTCGGAACTGAAATTTCTTGATGTAAGAAATGAGGATTTGAATAAAAATAGAACTTCAGATAATTGAGTAAATCGAGAACATATTTCGTCATTTGCGAGCAGTGTTATGAAATATATATTTATGATATTAACCTCTTCAAGTAAGTGTTGTAATTTTTACTTCAAAAAATCGTACCCGAGACAGAAAAACAAATTTCTTGTTATATCTACTTACGTAAAACCATTAATTATCTACCTACACAGAAAACTTTAATTTACTTTCGAAAACATAACACTGCAGTTTTTAACAATTTAAAAAATAAACTGCTTAGAAAGTAATATGTATTTCAGTAATGTACCAATTAAAATAAATTTTCAATAATATTTTGACTCTATTCACTTTGTTTTACGTTCAAAAACGGGATACAGAAACACCACGCGCTTTTTAAATCTAAAAATATTTTTGAGGTATGTTCAGTATCGATGAATCAGAAATTTAGCAAAAAGAGCATCGAGTACCATGAATTGCAGTAGCCTTTATCTCAGGAAAATAACCAGATAAGTACGAAATAAATTTACAAAGTATATTATGAAAAAATTTACTCCAGAAATGAGTCCATAATTTTCAGTTTGTTGACACCTTTGCATAGGCTCACACAGATATTGCTCCATCTCACCTCTGTACAAGTCCAATAACACCCCACAGGGCCCAAAAGGCTCGTGTGGCGCAACACCAAGCAGCGAATGTTCGGTACTCATATCTCCAGGGGTGTCCGCCGATAACATCGAGGCAAAAACATCGCGGACGAAAACGTCGCGGAGAAAACAACGCAAGGCGAAAACGTCGTGCTACGAAACATCGTGGGAGAAAACATCGCAAAGAGAAAACATCGCAGTTCTAAAACATCATGGTACAAAACATCGTCGTCGAAAATAAAGCGGTTCAAAAACTTCGCAGTTTAAAAACATCGTCGTCGAAAATATCGCGGTAAAAAATAAAGTATCTACAAATCATCGCGTGACGATAACATGGCAGACATACTTTTTTCAGACTTTAATAACTGTAAATAGATATTCCCATAACAATTTGTGAGCGCAAAATAGAAAGTAGGATAATTTGTTTTCATATTTTATATTAACTAATTTTTTTCTGAGGAAATAAGAAGGAAACTTAAGCATAGAAAATTAATGCAACTTATAGCACTTAATAGAATTTTAAACCGACATAGTTAACTAACAAAGACCATTAATAAAAAATTTTTATAAAGTTTTTACTGGTAATTTTTCATAAAAAGTATAATTTATATGTTGCATTTAATTTTCTATGCTTATGTTCCCTTCTTACTTTTTCAGCAAAAATTTATTAGTTAATCAATGGGAATATCTATTTACAGTTATTAAAGCCTAAAAAAACCATGTCTGCGATGTTATCGTCATGCGATGATTTGTAGATACTTTATTTTTTACCACGATATTTTCGACGACGATGTTTTCAAACTGCGAAGTTCTTTAACCGCTTTATTTTCGACGACGATGTTTTGTACCACGATGTTTTAGAACTGCGATGTTTTCTCCCACGATGTTTTGTAGCACGACGTTTTTGCCTTGCGTTGTTTTTGCTGCGACGTTTTCGTCCGCGATGTATTTGCCGCGATGTTTTCGGCTGTAACCATCTCCAGGACCATCCCTTCCGATGGGACCAGGCCTTTCATACGTATGTCCGGCATTTATCAATTTTGTACAAAATTTACAATTGGTACCATTTACAGTGGTGCAATAAACAGACAAAGCCTGTTTATTGTTAAAAACAGGCTTTGTCTTGTAAAGTCTTTGATCTTATTCATGTCTATATTCTTTAAAAGCCTTTTTAGGTTTTAAAAGGTCTTTCCCTCAGTTTCTTCATATTTAATATTTTTATATAATAAAGAACATTTGGTAATGAGTGAAGAATGTTATGAGATTTGATTTGCATCAAAACAATTAGGATGCTAAACGATTGAAGCATATTTCTTCTTTGTCAAGTGACATTAATTTTTGCATAATTTTGATTATTTTCTGGCGAGTTTTTTAGGTTCGTAGAAGGTATCGGGTATCTGCCATATTATTAATTGATCAGATTTTACAATGTAGTTCTGAGATTAGTTGGCAGTGGATGTGATGCGGATCTTCCCTTTCACCACATATACACATATCTGAAGTACTAAGGTTTCTATTAAAATAATAAGTGGGAAAGGGGCAATTATCAGTTATGTATAGGTTAATATAGAATTTTGTGAAGGAGCAATCTTGCACTGGTTTTTGAAAAAGATTACAGACTCTTTTACTTTCATTTGCTGATTCCCATTCTAATAACCATTTTTTATAAAAAATTAATGCTCGTTAATGAGTAAGAAACGTCACATTTCACGTACAGGTGAGATATGAGATCTAGAAGGTGATTTTCTTTATTGTAAAAAAATTTGCATTCATAGATAATATTGGGAATGGAATTTTTAAAGGGGTTGGGTCGAAAAGTTTTTTCAGGAAGCCATAGTGCTGCTCAACATGTATAAACTGGAGGAAAACAAAGTGTATAATCTGTCCTTGGACTTGAAAGAACTGAAATCGGACGAAAAGCTGAAGCTGGAATAATTCGTAAGAAAAATTTCAAGTTTCTTTTTAATGAGGCCAGAGAGTTGGTAAACCACAGTATTGACATGGAAAATCCCCCATCCTTTCGAACAAACTCCTGTCGCATTGATGAAGAAGAGGTCATTGAAAGTCATGTTGAAGGAATGTTAAAAAAATAAAATAATAATTCCCATAAGTAGGCTTTACGTTAGCTCGGTAATGCTATGCCGAAAGAAAAATAATCTCCCACCTACGGATTTTCAAGCATGCTGTTTTGCAGTTAATTATATAAACTTAAATAGCTAACATGTAGGGTTTATTATATTTATTTATTATATATTATATTATATTTATTTTAACTAACATTTATTTTAAGTTTAAACTATCTTTCCTGTCAAGCCTTACTTTCCCCTGGAACTGCCAATGCCAGAATATGTAAATTTTAGTAGAACGCGCAAGGATTCAAATTATCAGCGGAAGTATTATGATTTAAATAGGAAGGAAACGAGTTCGGGGTGTGATATTCTTACTTCACGAGCGCGGAGGTAGTTAGCGAGAAATTGAAGAACCCCGCGTTTCGGCCTATGTGCTTGGCGGGAAGTAGTGTTAATCGTTCAAGTGAGCTTCAAGTCTGCTGAATTACCAGCGGTATTGTAAAACGCGGTGAGTTAGTTATTTTAGAGAGCCTCGTAGTTAGAGTCTTGTCTTTAGTTTCTTTTCAGGTTATTATTTTTATTTGACCGCCGAGTTGGCGCAGTCTGTGAGCGTCAAGAGCACGCGATTGTAATTTTTACGTTGAATAAAAAGGGACTTAAACCCTTCACAAGACTCTGTATTTTATCCAGTTTTCACAGTCACCTCTTGGTTGCGTGCAAGTTGGAGGCGCGCAACGTTACACTGGCGCCCGAACACTTATCGAACTGAAATGGCCGAAAACTGGATGGAAGCCGCTGGACAACACCAAGAAATGACAAGCCAGTTAGAAGGATTTGGATACCTGGTCCAGACTTTGAGAGCGTCAATCAAGCCAAACGTCCATTTCGACGGAAAGAATTCGGTGGCGGTATTTCTAGAAGCTCTACCCTGTTCCTGAAAGACAAAAAGTTGCCATCGCACATCAGCACTAAGAGGACAGGTCGCGCTATGGTGGAAAAATATAGGCAAATTTTTATTAGGGGAATTTGGAAGCCAGACATATATATTTGAAAATTTCAAAAAATCGTTAGTAAAGGCCTTCCCCATAGTGAAAGATCGCGCACGGCTGGAAGCCGAACTATATAGTTTCTATCAACGGGATATAGCAGAATTGACGGACTTTATTCTATGAAAAATCAAGCTAACGGATATGCTGTATGGAAAGAAACCCGATGCGGAGATTATTGAAATAATATTACCAAGATTGTTACCCGCTGTTCAAGACTACTTTGAAATTAGAAACCCAAGCACATTGCAGGAACTCTTCGAATTGGCGGTGAAGTTTCAAAATCGCAGAATAGCGGAAAAAGCGAGAGGGGCAACGTATTCTCAAAGTACCCGAAGGAAATCTTCAAATGAGGAAACCAGAAATGGAAATCGCTCTTATGGGGGAAAGAGCTATCAAGCTAACTCATCGAAACTCGAAGGTCAAGGCCCAAAAAAGAAAATTTGAAAATAAACATCCGCGTACCCAGAAGACACAGATTGAAAGGAAAGCTTTAAACGAGTAGAGGAGCCTGTGAAAGGGAGGGTCCAGACCCCGGAAGTTTTAAAAAAACCCTCAAATAGACATTTAAATACGGTCATCGTAAAAAACTCACAGCTACCAATTATACAAGTCCTGGTTGGCGATGTACCAGTAGAAGCCCTCATCGATACAGGAGCAGAAGGAAATTTTATGAGTGAAAATTTCTTCAAAAAGAATTTTTATAGGGTACGATTATTTAAAACCAAAAATACGGAAATTATAGCGGCGCAAGGAAAAACATGTCACTGCATCGGGAAATTATCATTAAACTTACAGGTAAAAGAGGAAAGTCTCAAAGTATTAATTTTTGTAGTGAAAGACCTGCAAAACTCTCTTATTTTAGGTATGGACTTTTTAAGGGCCGCGAGGGCCAAATTAAATTTTCAAGATAGTTCCGTGGTGTTGGAGATGGACCAGAGGGTGGTGAAACCTGTGGAGACACCGCAAGTGGACCTCAGCCATCTGAATGACAATGAAAGTAAAGCAATACAGCAAGTGGTGAGTAATTTTTCTCATTTATTTTCAGAAAAACCAGGAAACTGCCAAATAGTTACGCACAAGATTCAATTAAATGCCGAAAAACCTTGTAGGAATAAACCTTATCGGTATGACAAACAAAAAGACGTAATCATCGAAGAACATATTCGGGAGATGTTAAAGAATAAAATAATAACGCCCATAAATAGTGAGTACGCGAGTCCAGTCGTACTATGTAGGATAAAGAACGAGTTTCCTCCTTCGGATAAAAGGGCTTGGAGGTTTGCTATTGATTACAGAAAACTAAATAGTATTACCAAATTTCCAGTTTACCCTTTGCCGGTTATAGACGAGATCATTAGACAGATCAAATCGACAAGATATATGTCTACTTTGGACTTAACGTCTGGCTACTATCAAATAGCTATGAGACCCGAAGATATACATAAAACCGCGTTTATAACAAAATCGGGCACTTATGCATTTTTACGCATGCCTTTTGGGTTGTGTGGGGCCCCATCAATATTCCAGAGAGCTATGGACATTGTTCTAAAGCCTGTCCTAGGAAAATCAACTTTAATTTATCTAGATGATATAATTATAACGAGTAGTACGTTGGAACAACACATTAATGATCTAGAACAAGTTTTTAAATTATTAAAAGAGGCCGGTCTTACAATTAACGCCTCAAAATGCAAGTTCGCAACTAAAGAACTTAAATATCTCGGTTATAAAATTTCGCAAAAGGGTATAGAAACGCAAGATTCAAAAATAAAAGCTATTAAGAATTTCCCACCGCCAAGAAACTTTCACTTTCCTTGGGTTATGTTCTTACTATCGATCTTTCATAAAAGATTTCGCTAATATTGTTAAACCACTCTAAGTAATCAAAAGAAAAAGGGGTAAATTTACGTGGACAGAGGAAGCTAACACAGCATTTGAAAGATTAAAAGAAGCGCTCATTAATGCCCCTGTTTTAAAATTCCCGGAGGGGGACGAAAACCTGAAAATTGCAGCAGATGCGTCAGACTATGCGGTGGGTGCGGTTCTTATGCAAAATAACCATCCTCTGGCATTTTTTAGTAAAACATTGAATCAGACACAAAGGAATTATACAGCTACAGAAAGAGAAACATTAGCCGTAAACATTAGCCGGCTGTACACAAATTTCGAGTTTATTTCGGCAAATCGCCAGTAACAGTCTTTTCGGATCATGCGGCTGTTGGTAGACTTTACTCGGGGAAAAACCTAACGCCCAGGTTAATAAGATGGGCTTTAAAACTCCAAGAATATAATATCACAATAAAATATAAACCGGGTAAGGAAAACAATGTAGCTGACGCACTTTCTCGTATAAAACTGGACGATGAAGGAAATTAACTTAAATGCGCTGTGTTGACTTCAAAAATTTTAGATTCTAGAGATACGGTTATAACTGAACTGAAAGCTGATCCTGAATTTGGAAATATCTATGCTTATTTGAAAGACCCCGAAAGCTTCGAGCACACAGATATCGATGCGATAAGAAATAGAGCAAAAAACTATGAAATAATAGATAATTTATTATTTTATACGAAAATAACAAACGAAAATCTTGAGTATAAACCAGTCATCCCAGCCTCGCTTCGATTAAGCATTTTGAAGGAATTACACGAAGCAAAAACAGCGGGCCATTTAGGGGTCAGAAAGACTTTAAAAAGGGTACGCGAGGCGGTATATTTCCCGCAATTATACAAAATAGTAACGGCGTATATCAGGTCCTGAAATCAATGTCAGTTAATAAATGATATTAATTATAGCCCGGTCGGGTACTTAAATAGCATTCGCGCTACATTTCCGAATGAAATTTTAGGCATAGATCTTCTTGGTCCCTTCCCCCAGAGCGAGTTAAATAAAAATCGTTTTCTTTTAGTAATAGTAGATCATTTTTCAAAATGGACAGAAATTGTTCCACTTAAACGCGCGTCAGCCAAAACAGTCGCAGATGCATTCTTACACAGATACATTTTAAAATACGGTGCACCGATAAAAGTCATTAGCGATAACGGAAAACAATTCATTAGTCAAATATTTGAAAACATATGCAATGGACTTGGCATACGCCATATCAAAATGGTTCCGTATAGACCACAGGCTAACATAGCAGAAAGAGTTAATAAAAATATAGTAAAAATAATTCGCAGTTACGTGAGCACACATCACAAGCGCTGGGATGGCTACATAAATGAATTAGCTTATGCTTTAAGAACGGCACATCATGATACTACGGGAAAAACTCCAGCAGAATTATTCTTAGGCCGAAAATTAATTACGCCTTTAGATAAATTATTCTTTGTGCAACAAAGAGAGCAGGAGTTTAAACAAAAAGATGTGCAAAAGCTGATTGATCAGGCGCTTAAAACCTCGGATACGGCAAGAAATAGGCAGAAAATATATTATGATAGAAAACGCCGTGAAGCAGATTTTAAAGTTGGGGATAAAGTATTGAAGCGGAAATTTTCTTTATCAAGTTCCCCAGACAATTTTACGGCAAAGCTAGCTCTAAAGTTTGAAAGCCCCTATGTAATTCAGGAAATCAAAGGAGTAGTATTACATCTTAAGAACGAGAGAGGGGAAATCTGTAAAGCAAGTCCCGACCAGGTGAAAAATACTATAATCCAAATGATTTTGAAATCCTTAAAAGTTTCTTGCAGGACTCAAGTCTAAACGAAATAGAAGGTCCAGAGACAACAACTATTCCATCACCCAAGAAACAGAGAACTGAAGAGAGACCTAGCCCTTCTACAACCCGGACGTCGGTATCAAAAAGAAAAAATAACTTTCAGACTCCAGCGTTTAAGAAAAACAAAAATACAGATGCACCGGGTAAAGAAACCGTGGTAAAGAGAAAAACACCACCTACAAAGGATTGCAGGAAAAATTATACATCAAGGAGAACGCGCGCACGGCCACAGAGTCAGGTGCCAGCAAGGCCGCCGTTCCGGAAACTGAAACGGCAACAGGAGGCACAAAAATACGAGGAACAGAAGAAATTCAAGAAGGACTCCAGACCGGAGGACGTCAAGACCACCCGGCCCAGGGAAAAACGGAAATGCCAACCACCAGACGATTACTCCGCCAAGAGGCCAGCATGTAGAGGACGCAAAAGAAAAAGTAATGTGGACGACACTCGGAGGGCAGTAAGGAGAAGATTAACATCCATGAAACCTCTAACTTGGGACCAATTTTGCCAAAAACGAATGACGGAGATTCAAGCATCGAAAACTCAAAGATAAGTTAAAACCTTCTATAATTTTTTTTTCTCTTTTGTTCCGAAATGTTATGCATAAATACGAAGTTCTATGTTTTGACGAAAGTCAATATGTCTCGGTTGAGACTTAATTTTGTTTTATTTTATTTAGCTAAGGCAAAAGTATTATTTTCTTTAAGGGTAAAAACTAAAAACAAGCATTTTCTGTTGGTCGAAAGACTAATTCTGTTATGTTAAAGCCAAAATTTGGCCGAAGATAAAAATAACTTCGTATTCTTGTATTAATAAGAATTTTAGTTTCAGTGCCGCCAGCTTGGCGAAGATTGAGTAAAGTAAAAATTAATTTTCTTTTATTCATTTTATGATAAATTGTAAAAATCATATGTATTAAAATTTTGTAAATGTACGTAAATACTTGAATGTTATGTAAAAGTAGAATTTAGTCTAGAAGCATAAAATTGTAGATGCTAAAAGTGAATGCTTAAAAGCAATGAAGTCAAAATTTAAGTATGAAACTGTAAAGTCATGCTTTAGAGCGAAAGCCTGCATGTTTAAAGATGAATGAGGGGGAAGTTAGAATGAATGTGTTTTGTAGGGTTCTCCACCTACATTTGAATTTTTAAGACTATTAAAGTAGCTCATTGAGTTGTAGAATGTCGAGTAAGGTGTGTCTATTTGGTCGTTGAATTCTAACAAATCATGGTGGTTAGGGGAAGTGTTGTAAGACTAAAACACGAATATTCCCGTTTGACACCACACACGGTGGAGAGCCAGGGTAAAGTTAAATTAATGCTTGAAAAATTGAATGAATGTGAAGTAAGCAATAACTAAGAAAAACGAATCGTTTAAAAACAAAAATTTATTGTGTCAAGAAAGTGTAAATTATAATGTATTTAGAAAGATACTGATACTTATTCCTTCCAGATGCTGGAAGGAAAGACCAAGATTGATTGATGAAGTCCAGGAAAATTTGCTGTCCAGGAAAAAGAAGAGAGAGTTAAAACGAGCAACAGAATACAATTTGTTACATAAGATTTTTTTGTGTAAACGAGGTTCTCGCCAGTTAGTTCAGAATTAGAGAAACTTACAACAGGTCGTTTGTAGGACCTGCTTCCAAGTTTTCCAAATTCTGGCAGCGGCAAATGTAGGGTTTATATTTATTTTAACTAACATTTATTTTAAGTTTAAACTATCTTTCCTGTCAAGCCTTACTTTCCCCTGGAACTGTCAATGCCAGAATATGTAAATTTGAGTAGAACGCGCAAGCATTCAAATTATCAGCGGAAGTATTATGATTTAAATAGGAAGGAAACGAGTTCGGGGTGTGATATTCTTACTTCACGAGCGCGGAGGTAGTTAGCGAGAAATTGAAGAACCCCGCGTTTCGGCCTATGTGCTTGGCGGGAAGTAGTGTTAATCGTTCAAGTGAGCTTCAAGTCTGCTGAATTACCAGCGGTATTGTAAAACGCGGTGAGTTAGTTATTTTAGAGAGCCTCGTAGTTAGAGTCTTGTCTTTAGTTTCTTTTCAGGTTATTATTTTTATTTGACCGCCGAGTTGGCGCAGTCTGTGAGCGTCAAGAGCACGCGATTGTAATTTTTACGTTGAATAAAAAGGGACTTAAACCCTTCACAAGACTCTGTATTTTATCCAGTTTTCACAGTCACCTCTTGGTTGCGTGCAAGTTGGAGGCGCGCAACGTTACAAACAAAATACCAAATTATTGGTAATAAACAGTGTATTTATTACCAATAACTGTGAAAAGTATTCGAAAAATTAAATCAACAAAATACAGTGCCCGACATAGAAAATGCTGCTCGATGAAGATTCTACGGTATAAATTTGAGAACACGTAGCAGAACAAATCATGCAGATGATGTAAGATGCAAGTTGGTTACGTGACTAAAGAGAAGAAAGCGAGAGAAAAGAGAAGAAAAAGGCAGACGAACCAAAAGTCCCCACTCTCTGCTGCTTAGGGAATTCAGAATTTTGTGAAGTTTCAACTTCTAAGAAACAGATATGAAGGAAGAAGTACCTGGACGATGCCACCGTAAGCAGTTCTGAAAAACGAACGATTTCACGAAAGGTAAAATTGTAGGCTCACGTATAGACGTACTAGAGAACGCACAGATAGACGCATAAGAACATAAGCAGTGGTAGGTCCAAAATCGATTACTGTTGACATCCTTTGGATACTCTATTATCTGGAATTATAGTTTCCCGACGTTTGGCTGAAAGCGGCTTGCACATAAGACGTGGTTTGTGAAGACTGCATTAACGCCAAACTATGGACCTGGATGACTGCGATGGTGTCGTCAACGAGCCACTAGGTCATCTGAATGGCAACATGTGGTACTTAGCGACAAGCCTTGATTTTGTTTATCTGATGACAATCATCAGTTAAGAGTCTGGAGGCAGCACGGATCCGACAACTGTTGCTAAACGACGCACCGCTCGTCAATGTGGCTTAATGGTTGGGTCGTCATTAGTCATGATAGTAAACACAGGCACATTGACAGCACGGCGATACCTTGATGAGGTGTTGCAACCAGCTGTGCTACCTTTCCTTCAACGACAGCAAAATGGTATTTCCCAGCAAGAAAACGCGACATTGCACACGACAGCCCTGCGGCATGTCCCATTGCTTTCTTGAGCTGCGATGTCCCCTAATTTTTCGCCGATCGAGCATATTTGGGACGCTATTTTTCATCGTTTATCTGCTCTGCCCCACCAGTTATCGGAAGACAAACTTTGAAGGAGGGTTCAGAGTACATGGGTTTCCTTCCCACAGGGCACTTTCTGCACACTAACTGAATCTGTACTTCGTAGGGTTACGACTTACCACGGTAGGTGGTAAGTCGGCATTACCACGATAGGTGGTCATACATCTTACTGATTCCCTGTATATCCCAGCACGGTAAAAATTTGTCTTTCTACAAATAACATCACTTATTTACATATGCATGCTCTCTGTGTATCAATTGATATGACATTCTGCCCAGTCTTTCATGGTGTTGTATTTTCTAAATTTGCCAGTGTACATGACGAAGTGTACTCGGGAGGTCCAGAGTTCCAATCCCGGCGCGGACTTTCCGGATTTCTGCAGTTTCTTGGCTTCGAACTTCATTAGCTGAATCGACAAAAGGTAAAAATAGTTTGAATGGGCTACTTATTTACTGATGTGAAAGATTTCTGCCTGGCGTTTGTCATGAATTGAAGACAATACATAGAGAAACAGAACTCTAAGATATATTGTATCTGGTTTAGAAATATCTCAATGTCATTGTGTTAGGCATTTTATGTTTTGCTTAGCCTCAGGAAGACAAATTCCATATAAATTTACCGTCCTAATGGAAGTTCTCAATTTGGTAAAGCAAATAAAGAATAACTTTTCTCAAGTACATAATCCACCAGTCCGTATAACGTATAAAATCTGCATACTTTTAACAATTCTAAGTCCTAACACATCAGTAAACAGCTCATACTGTCACAGAAATTCGTAAAAATGAAAGTTTTCGATTTACATATAAATTTCACTATGAATTAGGTAAAAAACTAGACAGAAATTTGGAAAAAGGTTTATGTCGGTAGACCCCGAAATAAATTACGCAAGAAACAGAAAGGTTTGGATAATGAAAGAAAAAGGAGAAAATTACGCAAATTGAGCGTAAAAACAAAGCAAGAACTTTGCGTCCATTTTAATGAAAGCGGCGGGGATACATTATTAATAAAAGAGAAAAACATTTTCTTTTTTCTTGGAATAATGTAAGTATCGGATATTAAATAAAAAAATAATAAGTATACAATATCTAAAAACTGTAAAAAATACCCTTTGTATCTTTTTTTTTAACTTTTGAGGAAATGCAAGCATATTAAATTATTAAGAAATATTTTAAAAGGTAGACGTTATGTTGCTGATCACATAAATTTAGCATTCAGAGTTTAACGTTGTATATAGCTCGTATATTCTGTAAAAATGACTTAGGTTGTAGAGTCATTACGTTAAATGGAAGCAGAAAAGATGAAAAACATGCAACCGCCTTCGCCGGGAATCGAACCACGGACCTCTGGAATATCGGCCCAGTGTGCTACCGTTACACCACGAAAGCACGATAGAGAAGTGGGAGAAATACCATATAAGGTCTTTGTCATTTATCGTAAAAATGTACTGCTGAAGAAAAATATTTTTCAGTGTGGAAGCAATAATTATTATTTAGAAACATGCCAAAGATGTGCCTAATATATGGCATAAAAACATTATTTTTTATATGCATAAGGCTGTAAATGAGTTTAATTTTCTTTCGAATGTATTGTAACATAATTTATTATAAATTAAATGCATGAAATAGTTTAAGGAAGATATCTTCCTTTCACAATTTTAAAGGAAGTAAGGAAGTAGTTTGTAAAGACGTTATATAAAATAAAGATTTAAATTATTAAGAAATATGTTTATTGCTTTTAAATCCCCATTCTGTTAAGAAGATCAGTTAAGATCTGAGTGTTAAATTAAAAATCTTAAACTATGTCGAGTGGCAACCTTCTTGCAATTAGCTGTTTCTGTGTGTAATCTTGATCTTTCATAGATACTTGCGAATGAAAAATAGCATTCTAGCAGAATACTAAAGACCTCAAAAATTAAAAAAAAGACTCAGTTAAAGACGTTCCTAACTTCGAAGTCTGTTTTATAGAAGATTTCTTAAAGAATTTCTTTGAGCTATATGATTGATTGCACAGATGACTGGCGATTCAAACAAGTTAATTTAAACTTCATTTATCAGAAATTTCCTCTGTAGTTAAACTAAAAATGAATAAAAGCAACTATTAATGGCATCATGGAAACCACTTGTGAACCAGATTGCAGATTTTACAGGCATATTCTTAAACGGCCGTTGAAAACGAGGTACTCACCCTTACGAAATAGCCTCACCGAAAGCTCGTTATAAAAGCTGCGAATGGCAGATGTCGCAACTATTTTCCCTAAAGTTCTCCCTCATCTTTTCCCACAGGGAACATTTCGGAAAAATATTATCTTTCAGGCCTTCTCCGAGTCGTTTCTTTCAGAAACTATTGCAGTATGAATTATGTAAAAGGCCTCATTTTGCGGGTTAGTAGTGATAATGCAGAAGAAGAGAAATATCGAGAATTTTGCATATCTTTTCTCTGCACTGCCCTTATTCCTCTATTCATAAAGCTTTATTACAAATAATTTATTCGTAACTGCTTTTGCTTCTTTGGGTATAACAAGGGCTCATGAATTTTTTCATCCATTTCTCTTCTTTGCAGCAGATGGGAAGTTAGTTTATCACGGAAAAATTTTGGATTTTGAGAATTTGAAGAAAAAATGTTTGTCTTTTGTACTTTCGATTGTTTTCCTTGGTTTTGTTTGTTGCAGAGTACTGATATGAACAAGCAGAAGGTGAACTCGATCTTCGCTTTTCTTCATTTTTTATTTAAAAATGGAAAGAGTTCTTTATTTGACTTGACAGGCTTTTTCTACGGCTTCTCATTCGTTTAGTCATAGATTCTCTAAAGGGTTTATCAAACACGTAACTTCTTAGAATAACTGATTGTTTAAAACAAATATTTAACGATCTGTCACTGAAAGAAGGATGCAAGTCTTTTTTTTTTTTCTCTCATTCGGAAAAACAGTTATCTGCACATATTTTTAAATAAATAAGCTATCAGTGTAGAAACATTCATCTTCATCAGCGGAAGTATGGAAGCTCAAAGCTAAAACCGTATTCTCTATACATGATAGATTTGTAATTGGATGAACTGAAAAGTCCACTGAATATTAGTAGTTCGACCTGTAATTAAATGCCAAAGAATGAAAAAGTTAAAAGTTTGTGAGGTATCCTCGTATGCAATGTAAATATGAGCCAGATTCTTTTAAAAAGTTCTCTACGAAATGATCCTACACTTGGGCAAATACCAACCAAAGAATTATACTTAAGATTCTGTAGTATTCTAAAGTGGCTCACTGATTCATCCTAAACGATTATATGAGAGAACCTTGGCCAAAATGTTGCTTGTTTATAGTATCGTCTTGTATAATAAGAATTTTAGAGATTCGTAAAAAACTACAAAAATTTGAAATTAAATATATTATGACTAACAGTAATTCAAGTAAAATACTGTTACGTAGGTACAGGTTCCTAACAGAATGAATCCACACAGAACCGATGATAGCTTGATAAATTTTTTTTTTTATCAAAAGAGACACTCCATAGTTCTGGAACTTCCCACAATAAAACTCGTACAGTTTTTAAGAACATGACAGAGCATAATCATCATCAGAGAGCATCAGTAGTTACGCTTCATACTACTAAGACATTAAACAAAGTGTGCAAAGAGCATCAAAAAAGCGGATACCTAAATACTCGGAATTCCGCTCTGGACTCACTACCGGGGGGGGGGAACTGTTGCTCTCTCCTATCTTATATAGTTTTCCGCCGGTCGCCGAGAAATCTCTAGTACTTCTCGAAATTACTGGAAGGCATATGAGAACCGATTACGGTTACAGTTGCATATATAAATTAATTACATCTATTCAGTTATTGTACCTATTACAGTTATGCAGGTGCCGGACCCAAATGGTAGCCATGTTTGGCGACTTTTGGTGATTTACAGCCAAATTTAGCGACAAAAAATAGTCGCCAAAAGCATTACTAGCTTGGCGATATCTCCTAATTTAGAGATATAGCCATTTACTCAATTTTAATAGACGTGCACCTGTACTCTTACTTTTTCAGCAAAGCATCGCCTGTTTAGATTTTCATGTTACATTATACAAAAATAAATACAATAATTTCGCTTATAATTTCACTAATACTATTTATACATATAAAAAATTCGTAACATTGGCCCTTTTTCAAGGACTGCATATCCCGGGCAGTACAATCCCTGGACAGGAGCCATATTTACAACTAAGGAAAATCAATTCCATACTTAAACAACAATTACAATAAATGACATAAGAAATAAATGCTAAATCAATAAATAAATGCATAAATTTACAAATTTACATACAGCTATCACCATAGACTTAGTACACTATTTATATTATACAATGGGCACAAACGTACTATAACCATAGTAACGGGCTAACTTGTCGTAATAAACGACATTAGGCTTAGAATTTGATGACCTAAGGAATTGAACTACGACGCCGTTCAGCCTGTTTAGGACTCTGTAAGGACCGTGCCAAGGTGATTGCAGTTCAGGAGAAAGTTCTTTACGTCAAATCGAATACCATAACAAAACTTGGTCACCTTCGTTGATATGATGTCCTGTAGCTCTAGTGTCATATCGGGTCTTCATCTTCTCCGCCATCAGGTGGACTCACTCTCGTGCAAAACTGTGCGTCACTTCAAACCGTGCTTGGAGATCTTGAATGTACTCCTCAGGCGATGAAGACGCATCAGAAAGGTGACCAAATATGAGATCACAAGGCAGACAAAAGTCAGGATTGAAGGATATCTGGAATGAATATTAGCTCGTAGTCTCGTGGACAGTACTGCGATAGGCCAGTAAGAATAGTGGTAACTTCTGGTCCCAGTCATTTTGGTTTCTGGAAACCATCAGCGAAAGGATGTTAAGGATGGTTCGATTAAACCTTTCTATCATGCCGTCTGACTGGGGATGTAGAGTGTAGAGTGTATTTTGGGTTTTGTTGATGTACAGTAACTTGCAGAATTCTTTAATTACAGCCAAAGCAAAATTTCTTCCTTAATTGGAATGTAATTGAAGTGGGACACCGAATCTGGAAATCCAATGCTGTATCCTTACCTCTACTGCTATGACAGCCTCTTCATCAGGAATAGGATACGACCAATTTGCCATTGATCACTACAAAGTAATCAATGACAAAGAGGATGTATTTGTCTCCATCAGCAGTTCCTGGCAGATGGAAGAAGTCCCAGGATGTCAAAGGCGATACGTTTAAAAGACGCTCCTACATTGTACTTCCAACAGCTGCGGTTCTTTGTTTATTTGAGACCCGCACAGGTATCTCAAGATTGGGACCAATTTTGCACATCAGCCCTTGTATTATTCCAGTAAAAGCGCTCTGGCAATATATGCAAAGTATTGATTATACAAACTACTGAGAACGTTAAATACTGCTCAATGAAAAGCTCATCTAAAATGCGAAGCTCTGACGAATATCTCAATAATCCGAATTCCAATCTGAACTAACAACTACTACAGCAAAACTGATGCTTTCTCCTGTGTTACATAGTTTTCTTCCGGCCGCCGAGAAATCTCTAGTAGTTCTCGAAATTACTGGAAGGCATATGAGTGCTGAGTACGGTTACGGTTACATACATGTAATTACAAAACAAATTTTTTTAAAAACAATATAATCCTGCCTAGTACTTTCGGCATTAAGCTGCTGAAAGACATAAAGTAAGAAATTTAGAGTCAATTTTTCACAAAGACCAAAAATTGAAATTCATAAGTAATAAATATCAAATAATCCTATAAATTCAAAAAGAATTTGATAAATGTTAAAAACAAAATAGTAAACAAGCAGTACTCCAATTTAAAAAAAATCAATGTAATTTAAAGAAAAAAGAACAAAATGGAAGAGGAATTCAATCAATTTTAATGCCACTTCGTCAGGAGGAGAAACACTGAAATCATTTGAAATCTCTCTTCCACAAAAATCCTTGCTTTTCTGTGTCCAGAATTAGTCAATGAACCATTGAAGTGTATTTTAATTATAATAGTTCACCCGAAAATTCTGGCCCTTCCCCAAAGCAAGGAAAAAACGAAGTAAATTCTAATCAAAATTTTTAATCCTTAAATAAAGAGTGAAAGAATTGAAAATCTAAATGAAATAATAAAATACTTCAGTGAAAAATTCAAATCAAAATTTTACCTTCAAACAAAGAGAACATTTATCCAAAGAGTTGAAAACGTAAGTGAAATTATAAAACTTTAGTGAAAAGACTTAATCTAAGATTCAGTGTAAAACTTAAAAAAAAAAAATTAGAATTAATTATATTTTAAAATTAGTAGACTCAATAAGGCTGTTCAAAATGTTTTTAGAAACTGCTTTGTAGAAATGAGCAGAAAAATTCCATAAGCTGAGCTTTAGATTTTTTTAATTTTTAGTCCAAAGGGATTTGAATCCCGAAGGACTATTAGTTTCATTTTGGCATTTTGCGTCGGACTCATAAATGTCGGTTCACTTTTCAAACTGTTGCCACAAAATGTTAGAGTCCTGCATTATATTTGAAGAAATTAAATAATGAAAAATCTGCATAAATGTATGTATATTTCTCGTATTGTGATAAAACAACGGTACATAGAGTCATCGAATTTTGAATAACGTAATCCTCCAACGAATATGAGCATGTGGAAGACCCAATTTGAAATTTGAAATTTGTTTTATGATCGATTTCCTATTTTTTAAAACTTTGACGAATTTTTGATTAACAAACTCAAGGATTTCAAAGCGAGCTATGGCAACGTTGTGCAGAAAAAACATTTTTATCTCCAGCGCGTGAGTCTCTGTATCGGAAATTCTAAAGATATGCTCGTTTTAAAACTATTTTGCGATATTGCTGTTGCGCTGGATCTTATGGTTTAAGTGCGAGGAACATGATATTTAATAAAGAAAGGTACCACACAAAATGTTAAAAAACGCCCCTTTGGACGTAATTTAAAATCTGAAACATTTCAGATTTTGTTTTTGTGTTTTTTTAATTTAAAAATTACAGAAAATTGCAGAAGAAAGCTTGAAAAAGATGTAAAGGAACTATTGTTAGTAAAGTAAAAAGTCTTCACGTCATCGGCTTATCATGACGAATTTGAAGATAGGAGACTCTTGTAGTAAAAGAATAGTAATTAAGAGAAATATAAATAAAAAATAAAAACATTTTTAATAAATAATTAAGAGTATAAATAAAAAATAAAAACATTTTTAATAAAAACCTATAACTCTTTAAAACATCCTCCTTTGTCCTTCTCTTTTGGAGCATTCAGATAAAAAAATCATACTTTTAAAACTTATTATACGTTGCAGACTACTCCGAATTTCTTTAAAAGACAGTAATGAATATAGGAATTTCATTTTTTTTTTAAATTTTGGTGAGAATTAGAATTTCTTCTTGTGTTTCTATCTTAGTGCAAATCTTTTTAATTCTGCTAATTTTCAATAACTCTTTTAGATATGTTGGAGTTCCAACTTATAAGTTTAATAGTAGAAAAATTAAATTCTTTTCTTTTATCAAAAAGTTTAATTTCTTTAAGATTATGCATAGTTAGATCAAGATAAACAATTTCAGTTTGGTTTTTATTCTTCTTATTAAGTTTTAGACAGCTTGGGTAGATTATAATTGTTGAAAGTAATAATGTTGTTATGGAAAATTGTTATGTATTATTTGTGTACAATTATTACATATTATTTTACTGTGCATAAGGTATTCTTAGTAAATATATTATTTTACTGTGAGCAATGAATTTGTAATGTTAGTATTTAAGAATTAATGTATAATATTTAGTATTGTTTAAACTTTTCGTTCAATTACGGCAAAGCTCTTTTAAGTTTGGCTGGAGATGTGTTTCAGTTAAAAGGGCGCAGGTGTATTTCCGTTTCTCACGAGTCGGCTTCTTTTGGGGGTCAGGGGTCGGTCTGCCCAGCTGCATTTTCTTCTTTTCGCGGGGTTGACCACATGTTTAGGGTATGGAGGCGTCGGCCTTTCTGAAGTAGAGAACTGGGTGACGTATTTATTACCTACGGATGTCGCAAGTTTAACTGAATTACGATTGAAAGCATTCCTCTGTTGCGTGGGAAAGAAAGGGTCTGTCATCTTGTAGAGAGTTTTGAATTTTTCGAATTTTTCTCGTTGTTTATTACCTCTGTTCTAATTGGCTGGAGGGGGCAAGTTTGCTGAAGATTGGTTAAATTTAATTTTATTAATGTTTGAGGCGTTTACATTGGGAAATTCAACCGAGCTTTCAAAAGCCGTTGCACGGTGGGAAGAGAGAGCTTTTTTTGTGAGATTTTTGTGAGATTTTGTCCAGTTTTGATCGACTGTTAAGAGGAGCGTAGCTCGGCGACCCCTTGCGGGCGACCGCGGTTACGGTTAATATGGTTTTTCTCCAAGGTACTGGCTGAGGGGACCGGTCCGAGCTCGTCGCGGGCTCCCTTGGCGGCCAAAATTGACGGAAGATTTGGGGCTATGTCCAACGTTTTCCCTGACCGGCAACTTTTTCAGAATCATGTCTCTGAGTGAAATTTTGTTATTGTCATTTTTGCCTTTCTTTAAATAAGTAATTGTTACGATTTTGGAAGTGTTAGATTCTAAAGCTTTAGCTGACATTTTTATGTAGATTAAAATTCGAATATTTTAATCAATCAATTAATAGTTGAGAAAGTGTTATGAGTAATCAATAGTTTAGAAAGTGTTAGTTTCTTTTTAATGTTTAATTGTCATGAGTTTAAATTCTTGAATACATGTTTAAAAGATTAATAACTGTGAGGTGTTTCACTATGACTTTTGTATGAATTGAATAACGTTAAAAATGAAATGGATTTGAAAAAAAAAAAACTCTGAGTAACTTTAAAAAAAGATTTTGTCTTGCCAGCTTTTTTAAATTATAATATTTGGAATATTTAATAAATCTGTTTATTGATATAATTATGTATGTTTCTTTTGAGTTTTAATTGTGGTCTACTGTAGGTCATCATATGATTCTTGCGGAAAATATGGTTGATTTAGAACCTGGGTAGTAGAAAAATCAGTTTTTAGTTTTGTGACTATGGTCACAACACGATTTGAATGTTTATACGATCGGCCTAATTAATTTATTTTGATTTGATGAGTAGACTTCTTTAGTGTGAGATTTATCCTTCCCTGGTCTTTTGAAGAGTTCTGTGTTGTATTTTAAATGTTGTGTTTTAGGGCTATCTCTAGAGTTGTATCAATATTTACGTGTTTTAGGTTGGAGATCTGAATTAGTTTTATTTTAGTGAGAGATAGCGTGTAAATGATTTTGTTGCGGAAGTGCATTTAACATTTTGTTTTGATAAATAATCTTTGATTCTAACAAAACGTCAGGGAGGATATTTTTCTTTGATATAAAGTGTTAAGATTTAGATTTTGAGAGTAATAAGTAAGTACTTAGTTAAGTTTTTTTTTTTTAAATGCCGCGGCACCAAAGAGAAGTTAGTTAACAAGTCAGTTTAAAAGTTAAATAATTTTCCTACGTAACAATGTTATCAATATATCTCTAAGTGTGTTCAAATTTACTGAAATCGTTATTAGAAAAGCTTTTTAGGTATTTGAATTCTTTAGAAAATAGGTATAAGTTACAAAGATGAGTTGAATATGTACTTCCCATTAGAATTCCTTTTGCTTGCAGGTAAAGAAATTTTGAATGTTTATAATATATAGCAGCTGTATACGTAAGATGTAGGAATTTTTTCCAATATTGTAAATCTAGAATATTAAGTGTTTCAGCTAAAAATTTTGTAATTTCTGAAAGGACTTTCGCAGATTACTTTTAGTGGTTTCTTTGCGACACTGATGTTGCCTACGATTTGCTACCTACCAGTCGCACAAGTGCATTACCCAGCATACACGGGGCACCACCCACAATCAGACCCTGGGCGCCACCCCGGACTACTAGAGACTTGAGCATTAGAACTTGCAGACCGCCACCCCGACCAATAAGTGATCTTTGTAGGGCCTTTAGAACCACTAGATTCATGATTGTTGACACCCCCGTGCCAAGACTACCTAGGTACAAATCCTAGCCAGTAGCTTCGCAGAGTTCTCTACGTCAACCCCGGGGGGGGGAGGACGTATGCACGTTGTACGTATAGACGTCAGGAAAAATTTTCTTCTGAATCCTTTTTAAACCCATCTTACTGACCGTTTTGAAAAAAGAAAAAGAGTCCTTTATTCTGTTCGTACGTACACATATCATGCAAAAACATAGTTCAAATGGATTCCAGAGCAGTAAAAATGTATATGAAGTATGATATATTCATTGAAATTATGATACCCGAAATTTTTCACAATAACAGTACTTCCTTTACTTCGTACAAGGAAATAAAAAGGGCGTTTGGTACATTGTATACTTTTTATCGCATTAAAAAAGTCTGATTGCGAATTTTATCTTCTAGATATGTACATTTCAATCAAAATAGCGATTTCCTTTAAATAAATATATATATACTCGTATATATTAAATATCATGTTCTTAGTACTTAAACCATAAAATTCAGTTCAACAGCAATATCTCAAAATAATTTCAAAATGGATTACAAAACATTTGCATAATGTTATGTAAAGTTTTAAAATTGAGAATCTTAGTAAGAATAATATCCAACATTTTTATGCTCTTCCTCTAAAGCAAAATATCCAGCTATTTAAATATTCATTATATATTTTTAAATTAAATGACAGATTTATCATACCTTTTTGCTTGCAGAGGTGCTCGCAAATAAGATTTTCTTGACGCGTTTCTTTTCTTTCTATAAATTCTTCTATAAATGTGGGAGCTACTACTGTCTTATTCTCATAGAACCTGTAATCACTAAATACGGGCAACTTTTGGTGTGTGGCAAACGAAATAAGTAAGTAGTAAGTCTACAAGGAAGTTTAAGGAAAACTTTGAGGAATATTTAGTATCGGCCGCAAATATACATTGAAAAGAAATCTAAATCGGTTACTATGTTCTTTATTATCTTCTCATATTTAGCCCGTGACCATCAGTGACCAACTTGGTAAGAGCACAGCATACTGGTTGCTTAATCTCGGTTCTTCCTTAGCTAAAGGGCTGCCTTATGAACGGCTTCTTGGTTTTCCCATTTTAACTTGAATATGACACAGTTTTCCTCAGAAAGTCCTCCCCGAAAGCTTTCCTTCTCTTCGACACACAGCCCTTTCGTATTCTGTCCTTATCTGACAAACAGGCAAAGTTTGACTGTCAAGTTACGGAACCTTTTGTATCTCGCTTTTGTAAAGAACAATGAATATTTTATAAATTGTGATTTTCATTCTACGAGAATTGTAAAGATAAGAATCTCTTCTCCCATGACACGGAATTGCTGTTATAAAATTCTCTACTTTATTGTGAGAAATTATGTTGTTAGAAGTCATGTTGAGGATTAAAATTTCTGAAAATAAGTCTCTCGTCACGTTTATTTTGAGAAACTTCGTATCTAGAAATGGTGTCTAGGATCAATATTTTTGTAAATAAATCTGCTACCGCCTTTATTTTGAGAAATTCTGTAACTAGAAGTCATGTTCAGGATTAAAATTTTTGAAAATAAATCTGTTGCCAAGTTTATTGTCAGAAATTTTGTACCTAGAAATCGTGTCTAGAAATATTATTTTCGAAAATAAATCTGTTACTACTTTTATTTTGAGAAACTCTGTAACTAGAAGTCCTGTTTAAGATTAAAATTTCTGAAAATAAATGTGTTGCCACTTTTAATTTGAGAAATTTTGTACTTGGACATTGTGTCTAGGATACGTAATTTTGAAAATAAATCTGTTACCGCCTTTATTTAAAAAAAATTAATTAATTAGAAGTCATGCTTAGGATTAAAATTTCTGAAAATAAATGTGTTGCCATCTTTCTTTTGAGAAACTTTATACCTCGAAATATTGCCTACGATCAATATTTTTTAAAATATATCTGTTACCACCTTTAGTTTGAGAAACTTTGTAACTAGAAGTCATGTTTAGGATCAATACTTCTAAAAATAAATTTGCTGCTAGTTTTTTTTTTTTTTTTTAAACAGCTTATAAAATGACTTTCGAAAAATTGAAATTAGTCAGAAGAGTAAGTAATCGGTGCAACGTCAAACAACATTATTCATGGAAATCTGTAAATAAGTGAACGTGATACCAGCTCTTTTAACCTTATCTGATATTTTTCCTTTTCTGATGGGAATGTGAATTTCGAAACATTTCTACATTTTGGAATAACATTAAGCACACTTTGCTTAGATTAGTGATTATTTATGACTTGCATATGTTTACATAAAAGCAAACTGTCATCAGCGTTGAATTTGCATTTGGTATGCAAACTACAGTTATTTAAAATTCACAAAATGATATTTTTATTCCGTTTAATAAACGCAGCTTTTCTAGAATATATTAGCGCGTTGATCATTATTTAGCTTTGTCATTCACTGTACAATTAATGTTTAATTAATGCACTGGGAATTGCAGGAAACGTGTGTCATTTGAACAGCTTACAAATATGATTACATACGTAATTTATTCTACAATAAGATAATTTTTGAAATTTACTGAATTCTGGAAGCATTTTGAATATTAAATTTCTTCTTTCTTATTAATCTCATTAAGTTACTTCTTACAGACAAATAGAATATAATTTTTCTTCCGTAAATTCTTGTAAATGTGGGATCAAGCATTAACTGAAAGAAAAAATAGGATTAGTATACAGATAAAAAGTACAATGTAAATTATTAGAAAGCTGCAATTAAGAGTTTCATATAACAGTTCTTTTTAGCCCAAAGGGGAATTAAATTAATAGCCCAGAAGGGCTATTAATTTCGTTTTGCCATTTCGCATTGGTTCACTATAAATGGCATATTACTTTTCAAATTGTGGCCACCAAATATTACAGCCCTGCATTATATTTAAAGAAGTTAAATATTTAAGAACTGCATGAATGTAATGTATGTTTCTCGTACTGTGAAAGAACAACGGCACCTAGAGACATCAAATTTTGAATAACATAGTCCTCCACTCGAATAAGGGCTTCTGGAAGTCCGAATTTAGCATTTATTTTATTATTATCCCAAAGGGCGTTAGCCCAGTAGGGAAATTACTTTCAGTTCGGCATTTTGCGTTGATTCTCTATAAACGGGGAATCATTTTTTAAAGTGCCACCAAATACTAGAGCTCTTTATCATATTTAAAGAAATTAAATAATGAAGAATCTGCATAGATGTATGTATGTTTCTCGCATTGTGATAAAACAACGGTACCTAGAGCCATCAAATTCTGAATAACGTACGTCTGCACCCGACTATGGGCATCTGGGAAGCCCTAATTTGGAATTTGTTTTATTACCTATTTTATATTTTGTAAAGCATTTATGAGTTTTTGATTAGAGAAACTCAACGATTTCAAAGCGAGCAATGGCAACACAGTGGGGAAAAAAATATTTTTATCTTCAGCGCGCGAGCCTGTGTATCGGAAATTCTAAATATATGACCTTTTAAATATTTTGTGATATTGCTGTTGAATTGAATTTAATAGTTCAAATGCGAAGAATGTGATATTTAATAAATAAAGGTAACGCAGGTAAAATAACCGCCCATTGGGTGTAATGTAAAATCTGAAATCTTTCAGAATTTTTTAATTTATATTTTTTATTATTATGTATTTGCTTTTTGAGAATGCTAGTACATGTGGTCTCAGAATAGGTGCATTTCTAAATTTCGAGAAACTAAGAAAAAACGCATAAATTTCAAATGCCTTATTTTTAAAATTTTTAACCCTCCAATCTACGTAGAAGCTATTTTTAGAATTATATATTTTTACAATTAGAATACCATACAAAATGTATTATGAATTCTTAAAGTTTTATACATTTTGTATGTATTATAAAAGGAAATATAAAGTTGCAATTCTTAAAGTTTAAAGAGGTTAACATAAAGGTTAGAGCTGAAAGAGCTTCTTATCAAAAAGACTTGATTTTGCATTCGATAATTAGTAAATTTAAATCTGTACCTTTATTACTTAAAATGCACTGAATAATGTTTATTTAAAGCTAAGGTTGAACTTTGTTGGTGGTTTAAATTAAAATTACAGTTTAATCTTTTCATACCTTAGCAAATAGTTTAAATATTTTTTAGTTTCTATTATGCACATTGCAAGGAATTTCTCCCCTCTTTCCTTATCGCATGCCTTCATGATGTAATTGTAAGCAGTTCCTGTTAGCAGTCGGGAGTTCTGGAGTTCGAATCCCGGCAAAGACAATGCTTATTTTTTACGTTTCCTCTCCCGATAGAAATCCTAGTAATTCTACAGTATTATTAAATTTTTTTTAAAAATGTTTATAAAACTTTGGGCTACGTTTAGGATTTGTTTGTAGGGCCTCCTATTGTCTACTGTCTTGTTGTTTTTAATCGTAGCTATGAAATAAATCAACTGACATTGAATGAGCCTAAAGCTGGATTTATTCAGCTTTTGGAGACGTGACTTAATGCTTTCAGCTATGTTATCAGACTGGCTGTACTCTTCGAATACCCTTTTCTATTTTGAAGGAGCATTTTTCATTCAAGCGAATTGTAATAAACGAAGTTTATTTCTGTCCAAGCTGAATGGAATATGAAACTCGAAATCAGCCTCAAGTAGCGTACACATTCCTCAGAGAAAATTACATTGTAGAATCATTAGAACTTTTTTTCGAAGTCAGGGAACTGAAGGATTTCGCAGAACCTTCGTCGGGATTCAAACTCCAGACCTCTCGAATACCTGTCAAGAATACGAAGGCATGCTAAAAGAGGAGAGAAAATACCTTATATAATCCCCCTTTCAAAAGGGGACCGAAAGTACTCTAGAGACGTTGGTGGTAGGGGAAGAGGGGTGAGAGAACTTCGGACCCGTCCCCCCTGGGTGCTCTCCATTAAAATTGAGGGCGGAACTGAGCTAAATCCATGGAGGTAGGAAGTAAGAAGGAGTCGCCCTAAACAAGTTTCTCCGTACCCGCTCTGAAGCACCGGCGATCCCTACGTGGTGACCAAAACATTGGGTCATTTACCATTGAGTTCTATGGGATTTGACGCTTTCGGGTGTAAATATTTTGTAATTACGTCGCAAATATACATATAAATGTATATATTTTCTTTTTCTACAACACTTCAGAGTCCTAAGTATGTGAAAACAACATATTTTTAAACAACATTTCATTCTGAACGGAATTAAATGCTATACTTTTCACAGGACAGATTTCTCAGAATGGTTTAATTTGAATGAAATATTTTCACAAGTTTTCGTTGATTACATTAGAAAAAAAAATTAACTTAATTCGATTTTATTCGTTTAAGGTACAAAAATTAAGATCAAAGTTTATTGTATTATTAATATTAAAATTATGCATTATTTCTTTTCTATTTATAGAGCTTCTTCCTAAAATACTTTCTTAAATATGACATGATTTTTTGGCTTCTTTTAAATCGAAAAATGTAAGTCAATTTATAATTAATGCTCTATTCGGTTCATTTTAAATTAGAGAATTATTAGGAATTAGCGAAATACGTTAAATAAGTATTTCGCTAATTCCTAATAATTAAATAGGTATTGAATAGTATTTGACTTTCTCTGAACATTTCTGAAAGGGAATAAAATAAGTTTTTTTTTTTTTTAAGTATTATTTAAAACTTGTAACTGAGTTATTATAAAATGTAAAGGGAATAATTCTTTTAATTATACTTATCAGATTTTTTTTTTTACCCTTCATTTCAACAATACATATTCCAAAACTCTTTATTACGTTCTTAAGTGCGCATCTCATAGCATTTGCTTTACAATACCTTTTAAGAGATTGCTTTCCAATGCGAACAATTCTTGCTTAAATAGTTTTATAACGTATTTGTCAACAGGATTTCAATGTATGTTTACAATTCAATATTAAGGTTATTATATATTTAGATAACATTTATAATCATTACAAATTAGATACATTTAATCATTAGATTTCTTCACAGTACTTTCACGGTTGTTTATAAGTGCATAAATTCTTCATTTCAAATTCATTTATAAATAATTTAATGAATATTTAAGTATTTTGTCAAAGGCAGATACATGCTTTTTGCAAGCACATGCATAAATACCCATACATATTTCCTATTTATCATTTCCGGCATGTGCAAATCTTTAATTTCTGTGCATTCACTATATTTTTCGTGTAAAGTAATTTACATTAATTTAGCATACACCCGAAAGTTTTACATAAAAAATATATATGAATATAATTTGAATGAAAATTATAAGTATTATTTTTAATACCCACTCAAAGGTCAGTTTTTCTTCAAAATTCCTCCACGATGGCATCTCTCTCTTTAGGCGGATTGCCCTTGCATGCGTTACTCTATTTAATAAAAACTTAACCTGACCTATGTGCCTAATTACAAATATTTTAACATACATAATTTTATATTTACATTTAGCCATCAAGTTTCAAACTTTTCAAATCTTCTAGAAAATAAATTTTGGCAGATCTCTTTTAGCAATTTTCTTAAAATCTATATTTTTGTAGTGCAACAGCTTAGAATTTTATAAAACAAATTCATAATCAAAATCGCTGTTGTTAGTTATCGAAAAATAACCAAGATGTTATTTTTCCGTAAATGTCAGTAAACTATACAAATTGCTATTATCCATCACACTATGAATGTTTCTTTCATGCGAGAGTGTCCCTTTTTCGATTTCTATGGAACTGTCGTGTGTCGAAATACTATCAGAATCTTGTCAAGTGAGCTTCTGAATGTAAACAAATAACACCCCGTCTGGTGACCCAAGCTTCAAAGCAGTGCTTCACTTCTAGCGCGGAATGGCCCCTCCTCCCTTTCCTACCTCCATGGCTAAATCGCACTGTCACCTGTAAGGTGTTCAAGGCCAACGATAGGCGTAAACTTGCGCTCTTGCTACGGGGAATTTCGTGGGTTTGAACTGACTATAAGTCAGACATCAGAGATGGGCTTGGGCTTCAGACATGGGCATCAGACATGGGCAGTCAGACATGGGCTTGGGCTGACTATAAGTGAGCATTAGCAACAACACCAATATTTGATTCTTTTACAATATGTGTCAGGATTCATAAAATAAGCCTTGAATCTTTAGGAATAACAATAAAAAATTGAAATAATAGTACTTTAAATGTTATAATAGCTTTTTAAAATGTGCATTCCTTAGCCGGTGCAAATATTCTAAGCAAAGTTAAATTTTCAGAAAGCAATATATTTTTGCTTTGCAATTACATGCGCAGAAGAAACAGAAGAAGAGTCTCTTGTGCATCTATCAATATAAAAATCAGAAGTAAATAAGTAAAACGTGGAGGAATGGTGGTGTAGTCTCAAAATGGGCTGACTATAAGTGAGCCTTAGCAACAACACCAATATGTGATTCTTTTACAATATGTGTCAGGATTCATAAAATAAGCCTTGATTCTTTAGGAATAACAATAAAAAATTGAAATAATAGTACTTTAAATGTTATAGCTTTTTAAAATGTGCATTCCTTAGCCGGTGCAAATATTCTAAGCAAAGTTAAATTTTCAGAAAGCAATATATTTTTGCTTTGCAATTACATGCGCAGAAGAAACAGAAGAAGAGTCTCTTGTGCATCTATCAATATAAAAATCAGAAGTAAATAAGTAAAACGTGGAGGAATGGTGGTGTAGTCTCAAAATGGGCTGACTATAAGTGAGCCTTAGCAACAACACCAATATGTGATTCTTTTACAATATGTGTCAGGATTCATAAAATAAGCCTTGATTCTTTAGGAATAACAATAAAAAATTGAAATAATAGTACTTTAAATGTTATAGCTTTTTAAAATGTGCATTCCTTAGCCGGTGCAAATATTCTAAGCAAAGTTAAATTTTCAGAAAGCAATATATTTTTGCTTTGCAATTACATGCGCAGAAGAAACAGAAGAAGAGTCTCTTGTGCATCTATCAATATAAAAATCAGAAGTAAATAAGTAAAACGTGGAGGAATGGTGGTGTAGTCTCAAAATGGGCTGACTATAAGTGAGCCTTAGCAACAACACCAATATGTGGTTCTTTTACAATATGTGTCAGGATTCATAAAATAAGCCTTGAATCTTTAGGAATAACAATAAAAAATTGAAATAATAGTACTTTAAATGTTATAATAGCTTTTTAAAATGTGCATTCCTTAGCCGGTGCAAATATTCTAAGCAAAGTTAAATTTTCAGAAAGCAATATATTTTTGCTTTGCAATTACATGCGCAGAAGAAACAGAAGAAGAGTCTCTTGTGCATCTATCAATATAAAAATCAGAAGTAAATAAGTAAAACGTGGAGGAATGGTGGTGTAGTCTCAAAATGGGCTGACTATAAGTGAGCCTTAGCAACAACACCAATATGTGGTTCTTTTACAATATGTGTCAGGATTCATAAAATAAGCCTTGAATCTTTAGGAATAACAATAAAAAATTGAAATAATAGTACTTTAAATGTTATAATAGCTTTTTAAAATGTGCATTCCTTAGCCGGTGCAAATATTCTAAGCAAAGTTAAATTTTCAGAAAGCAATATATTTTTGCTTTGCAATTACATGCGCAGAAGAAACAGAAGAAGAGTCTCTTGTGCATCTATCAATATAAAAATCAGAAGTAAATAAGTAAAACGTGGAGGAATGGTGGTGTAGTCTCAAAATGGGCTGACTATAAGTGAGCCTTAGCAACAACACCAATATGTGATTCTTTTACAATATGTGTCAGGATTCATAAAATAAGCCTTGAATCTTTAGGAATAACAATAAAAAATTGAAATAATAGTACTTTAAATGTTATAGCTTTTTAAAATGTGCATTCCTTAGCCGGTGCAAATATTCTAAGCAAAGTTAAATTTTCAGAAAGCAATATATTTTTGCTTTGCAATTACATGCGCAGAAGAAACAGAAGAAGAGTCTCTTGTGCATCTATCAATATAAAAATCAGAAGTAAATAAGTAAAACGTGGAGGAATGGTGGTGTAGTCTCAAAATGGGCTGACTATAAGTGAGCCTTAGCAACAACACCAATATGTGATTCTTTTACAATATGTGTCAGGATTCATAAAATAAGCCTTGAATCTTTAGGAATAACAATAAAAAATTGAAATAATAGTACTTTAAATGTTATAATAGCTTTTTAAAATGTGCATTCCTTAGCCGGTGCAAATATTCTAAGCAAAGTTAAATTTTCAGAAAGCAATATATTTTTGCTTTGCAATTACATGCGCAGAAGAAACAGAAGAAGAGTCTCTTGTGCATCTATCAATATAAAAATCAGAAGTAAATAAGTAAAACGTGGAGGAATGGTGGTGTAGTCTCAAAATGGGCTGACTATAAGTGAGCCTTAGCAACAACACCAATATGTGATTCTTTTACAATATGTGTCAGGATTCATAAAATAAGCCTTGATTCTTTAGGAATAACAATAAAAAATTGAAATAATAGTACTTTAAATGTTATAGCTTTTTAAAATGTGCATTCCTTAGCCGGTGCAAATATTCTAAGCAAAGTTAAATTTTCAGAAAGCAATATATTTTTGCTTTGCAATTACATGCGCAGAAGAAACAGAAGAAGAGTCTCTTGTGCATCTATCAATATAAAAATCAGAAGTAAATAAGTAAAACGTGGAGGAATGGTGGTGTAGTCTCAAAATGGGCTGACTATAAGTGAGCCTTAGCAACAACACCAATATGTGGTTCTTTTACAATATGTGTCAGGATTCATAAAATAAGCCTTGATTCTTTAGGAATAACAATAAAAAATTGAAATAATAGTACTTTAAATGTTATAATAGCTTTTTAAAATGTGCATTCCTTAGCCGGTGCAAATATTCTAAGCAAAGTTAAATTTTCAGAAAGCAATATATTTTTGCTTTGCAATTACATGCGCAGAAGAAACAGAAGAAGAGTCTCTTGTGCATCTATCAATATAAAAATCAGAAGTAAATAAGTAAAACGTGGAGGAAAGGTGGTGTAGTCTCAAAATGCAAAGCTCCTATTAAACGTGTGATAGGAAACCAAGATTTCGATCAGGAAACAGGAATAAGAGGAACAGTGAAGAATTCGCTTGAAAAGAACACAATTTCTCTGACATCGTCTCAAACAGTCGAAGGTGGAAAGACTTTTTTTAAAAGAAGAGAAAGTGTCACATTTTTGTCGACTTTCATCAAGACTGTATTTTTGCAGGAAAGAAAATTCCCATTTCGGGAATAATAAATTTTACATCCCTTCCATTTTCCTTTTTTTTTTTCTTTTGATTTCCTGCAGAAAGGAAATGAGGAAATAACGTTAAAAAGGGGAGAAGATAAGACTCAAAGTCGTAAAACGGTGGAATTCCAAGGAAATTATTTTTCTGCTGGGCTAACCTTTCACTGGGACCGTGATAGAGTTTTATGCTCAAATGTAATTTGGCATTTCTTTTCACTAAAATGTTAACAGCGCATGGAAAAACTTCAAAAAAAGAAGTTATTGAGGTGCCAAGAAATCATGTCTGAAAGATTTGTAGTTCTGAAAAGCGTTGAATGGAATGCAGACGTCTAGAGTCTGCTAAACGTTCAAATAAAAACAGTTTTTATACGATGCCCGTAAAATATTTTAATTTATGAATTGCTAAAGTGTCTGTAAAAGTTATAGTTCGTCAACAATTTAAATGCCCATAAAATTTCATTTCATCAGTAGTGTAAATTTATTCTAGATATAAAAACGGGAAGGGATAATTTTACGTTTGAAGATTTCATTGCAATCCGGAGGAATATTTTTGTATAATATTGGTATATGACTGATACAAAAACAATGAAATAATATGCTTCATACTATAAGTAATTTACTTTACCATTTCCACGAAAAAGTTTGTGAATTTTGTTATTTCACTTTCCAACAAAATAGGAAACTATACTAAAGTTTTCCTTTGTTTCTTAATTAAGAGGATGGTTAAGAAGATTAAAAACTCGTGAGGATTAGTTTTCTTAAATATAATCCACTCTTTTTTATCGTCTGTGATGCTGCTGTGCTTCGCCTTGAGCACTTTACAAATCTGAGATAATTTGCTATCTAGTAACGCGTCTGGTTTTCGAAAAATATCCCCCTATGATTTTTTAAGCTTTGGTTAAGTTAGGTAAACCAAATATAATTCTGTCAAGAAAAAAAAATGGGAAAATGTGTACTTCACCAAGTTGTATGAGATTAAAGAAAAACTTTTTTATTCCGTACAAATTTTTATTTCAAAATAATTGTTTACAGATTCTATACAAAAACGTGCATATTTGAATTGATATTTTTGCCAGAAATGTAAGGATTTTAGCATCCTTATTCGTCTGGCTATGCATCTTTTTGGTGTATCTTTTTCTTCTATTAGCATGAGTTTGAAATGATTTCAAGCTTAGAGAATGTGGGTATCGTGGTATTCAACACCAGTGCTTATTTTTGTTCTAAGAACATCATCCTCTTTTAGAAGGGCTTCTCCATGACAAGTTTCATTACATTTATTACCGAAATATACGGACTTTTACCTCAGTTCTTATCAGTAAGCCCAGTTTACTTATTAATGACACAGATTTAAAAGGAACATGATTGTCCTACATGTAAAAAAAAATCGTGCTCCTTTTCACTAAATTTTAATTTTGTATTCTAACAACTGTTTAATTTTAAAGGTATTTCATATCTCTGAAAATACAATATGTCAACAAATAACTCATTATCATATATATATCCTTCATCAAAGTTCTTTCTTTCAAAACTTAGCTTGGGTATTTACGATCTTAATATTTTAGATGGGTAACTTAAACACTTAAAACACTTAAGAAGATTTAATTTCATTGCCTATGTTCCACGAACGAAAAGAAGCTGGAATAGAAATCCACAAATTATTTCAGAATTAGTCCTTTTGTCGACCCTGTAAGTTCCCTAAATCGTATATATCTGGAAGACATTACTATGAAAACATTGAGCATATATCCAATACCACCCAAACATCTTCATGAGTGATACTAACTAAATTCATGTCTACAGCCTTTAAAAATCCGAGAATATTTACATAATTCAGTACACTTTCTAGAAGCTGAACACTGAAATTCAAGATTATCCAGCACAATTTAAGACGTCTGGCTAGTTTAATTGAAATAAATCCCAAAGACTTGCAGTGGACAATATCTGCCGTGTTACTTTTCAGATTGCGCAGTAAATGCATAAAAAGGGTTACATATCCAGAAAATAGACAACTAGCCTGATGAATAAATTGTGGAGTCATTTTTCTACTGTACAGTCATTAGGCTTATTTTTTAAAGCAGGAGACCTGAGAAATGTGCATTGCCCTAGCCAGGAGTCGAGCCCTGGACCACCTCTCGAATACTCTCCGAATGTGCTGGTTACACAACGAAGGCATGCTGGAAAAAGGGAGAAAATACCTCGTAAAGTATCCGAAGACAACGAATCTTAACATTTTAGTATTTGCGACCGAATTCTCAATCGTAATTTTCACCGCTCCCCCGTGTCATACAATAACAATGTATACAATACAAAATTTATTTTTAGCGTTTTGGTGCTAAAGCTACGCTGCGATTTTGGTTACAAACCTTAGAAATTGGCAAGAATTAGTAAATTATTAATATTTCGCTGCACCGATTCGCTCGATTGGTAAAACAAGAATCGATGTCTCTCTACTGCTTTCTGTTTTATGTCCAACATATTGGACATTCTCGTGGCCTCGAGAGAAGCTCAAATTTCTCTCGAATAAGCAGGAAGTCTGCACATCCGCGACGCAAACGTGTATAAATGCTTCACCTCATTCAATTCCGGCCAGTGTCAGTTGAGTCGATCCTTCTGCAACTATCTAATCTATTGTGAATGTGCATGTTGTAATCCGCATGTTAATTGCAGTTCACGGTGTTAAATTCTCACGGCAGGAGATTTATACAGAATCACGGAAAGTTTTTAAGATATAGATAATGAAGCATCAGCAAAGAAACTGACGGACGTAGTTTTGAAGATACAATCAAGAAAATATATTCCAGAGTACTTAAATTTTGGTTTTACCAGTATTAAAGTAAATAAGCCAGAAGGGCCCTCTGTGTGTCATTTGTTCAAAACTTTTGGCAGCAGACAGTATGAAACCTATTCAACTTTAACATTTGGTGACGCTTCATTGTGAGTACGTTATCAAACCCCAAGAATTCTCTGGATTAAAATTAAAATCATATGAAAAGCAAAAGTCATTCTTTGAAAAAACTTTCTCTGAGAATAAAAAACCTTTATTTGGCTCTTACATAAGTTTTGCATAAAATTATCGATTGCAAAATATCTTACACCGCTACTGAAGAACTCGTGTCACCAGCCGCAACTGAGATTGTATAAACTGGTGTCCGCCGATAACATCGCGGCAAAAACATCGCGAGCGAAAACCTCGCGGAGAAAACAACGCAAGGCGAAAACGTCGTGCTACAAAACATCGCAAAGAGAAAACATCGCAGTTCGAAAACATCGTGCTGCAAAACATCGTCGTTGAAAATAAAGCGGTTCAAAAACTTCGCAGTTTAAAAACATCGTCATCGAAAATATCGTGGTAAAAATAAAGTATCTACAAATCATCGCATGACGATAACTTCGCAGACATGCTTTTTTCAGGTTTTAATTATTGTAAATGGATATTCCCATAATGATTTGTGAGCGCAGAATGTAAAGAAGGATAATTTTTATTTTCACATATTTTATTAACTAATAATTGTTTGCTGAAAAAGTAAGAAGGAAACTTAAGCATAAAAAATTAAATGCAAATTATAGATTATACTTTTCATGAAAAATTACCAGTAAAAACTTTATAAAAATGATTTATTAATGGCCTTTGTTAGTTAACTATGTCGGTTTAAAATTCTATTAAGTGCTATAAGTTGCATTAATTTTCTATGCTTAAGTTTCATTCTTATTTTCTCAGCAAAAATTTATTAGTTAATAAAAAGTATGAAAGTAAAAATTATCCTTCTTTCCATCTTGCGATCACAAATCAATATGGGAATATCCATTACAGTTATTAAAGCCTGAAAGAAGCATGTCTGCGATGTTATCGTCATGCGAGGATTTGTAGATACTTTATTTTTTACCACGATATTTTCGACGACGATGTTTTTAAACTGCGAAGTTTTTGAACCGCTTTATTTTCGACCACGATGTTTTGTACCACGATGTTTTAGAACTGCGATGTTTTCTCGTTGCGATGTTTTCTCCCACGATGTTTTGTAGCACGACGTTTTGGCCTTGCGTTGTTTTCTCCTCGACGTTTTCGTCCGCGATGTTTTTGCCGCGATGTTTTCGGCTGTAACCGTATAAACTATGTTAGGAGATAATTTTGCCAAACAATTGCAGTCCTTACCACTGTCAAATAGTTCTGTTGCCCTTCGAGTTGGTGATATAACTGAAGATGTACGGTATCAGGTTTTCTGGAAGTTGCATAACAAATTGTTTTATATTCTTCTTTTGAGGCAACTGATAGCAATAAAGATGCTTATTTCCGTGCCTATGTTCAATTTTACGGCTGTACGTCATCAGTAAGTAGACAAGAAACCAATAGAACTCTTATTATTTCATACCTTAAATAATTTTATAAAAGAGGCAAACGCAGATTGAAAAAATTGCTTCTGAATATACACCAATGATGCTTGTTTAATGTCAGGGAGATTCCAATGTATATGAAACAAAAGTGCCCATAGTGTACCTGGACATATTGCATGATCTACATAGAAGCTCTGGCTTCAAATGAAAGGAGTCCTGCTCTGAATATAGTGCTAACGGCGGTTGTAACCGCTGTAAATTATATAAAAATGAGATCTTTAAAATCAAGAATCTTTTTTACACTTTGTAAAGACACAGGTGCAGTACATTTAACGTTACTATTTTATTGCGAGACAAGATGGACATGTGGGAAAGTTTTGCAACGTGTTAATGAACTAACAGATGAAATCCCCATTTTCTAGAAGAGGAAAACCGATCGGAAGCCGAGAAATTTAGAGATGGTTTATTTGTGATGAAATTGAGCCACCTGGTTGACATATTAGGGAAATTAAATACCTTAAATCTTTAGCTCCAGGAATAAATACACATGTAGAGGATACAGGGGATAAAGTTAAAGCTTTTTGTAGAAAACTGGAATTTTGCAGCAGGAATTAAAAGTAAAAATACCTGGAAATGTTTGAAAATGTGGCTGAATGCGTTAAAAACTCACAAGACTGAAGAATAACTTGAAAAAATTATGTTTATAACCACTGAAAATTATTTAATAATGAGAACAAAAATTTTAAAGTTTTTTCTTTTTTTTTTTCTTTTTAGTCCAAAGGAGCAACTTACCCAGAAGGACTACTGATTTCGTTCGGCATTTTGAGTCGATTCACGATAAGCGTTGCTTCACTTTTCAAATTGCATGCCACCAAATTATACTTAAAGATATTAAATAATAAAGTATCTGCATGAATATATATATATTTCTCGCATTGTGATAAAAGAACGGTCCCTAGAGCCATCAAAATTTGAATAACATAATATTCCATAGAATATCGGCATGTGGAAGCCCTAATTTGGATTTAAAATTTCTTTTATTATCGATTTCATATTTTGTAACACTTCAACGAATTTTTCATTAACAAACTAAGCGATTTGAAAGCGAACAATGACAACACTGTACGAAAAAGAAAACATTTTTATCTCCAGCACGCGAGACTTTGTGTCGAAAATTCTAAAATTATTTTGCGATATTTCTGTTGAACTGAATTTTATGGTTTGAGTACGTAGAAAATGATATTTAATAAATAACGGTAACACGTAAAACTTTAAAAAAAAAAAAAAAAAAAAAAAAAACTCCCGTTTGGACGTAATTTAAAATCTGAAAATTTTCAGATTTTATTTATTTATTTTTTTCTATTGACAACCTGATAGCAAGTTACGAGTGGGTTAGGGAACCATTTCAATTAGTTTCACGTTATATTACGGTTTTCATATAAATTCACCGCGGGCTTTTGATACCAATTATTTTGAATTTATCGTCCATTCTGTGCGTTAGGCCTTGAAATAGTCACTGAAATTATAGCACTGCATCTCTTTAGATCTGAAAGATTTAGCGATTTATAAGCAGCATGCATATTTTAAAAAATGTTTGAACCCACTAATCGTTGACTTCTTAAGGCAGCTAAATCATGGAAATTTTCCAATCCGAGGCACAGCTGATACTTCATGCCTCCTGCTCCCAAAAGCCTAATGTCTGTATGCAAATTTTATAAAATAAAAACATATAATTAAGATTAACAGCTAGGTATCAATTATTTTCTCAAAAGTTACATAATTAGTTGCACCAATATCTAAACTGATATATAGCAAATATCCTTCTTCTTAGACTTCACGGCGAAAGGTGAAATCAAAAGACAATTTAATAATAAATCACGGTGAGTTTTCTGCACTGAAAACTAAAGCATTTCGTATACTAACCATTTTAAACATCTTACCTTTGCGGAAATGGATTTTCTGCGGCGGTTGCTTTGAAGATAAAAAATATAGATCTCATCTAAATACAGAATAAAAAATATAGATAAAAAATATAGATCTCATCTAAATACAGAATAAAAAATATAGATAAAAAATATAGATCTCATCTAAATACAGAAAAAGATCTCAGAGTATCTAATGTTAAAACTTCCTCCGAAAAGCTTTGCCCTGCAAAACAGACCCAAGGGAGTCACTAATAATTATTAATATAGCACTGATAACTTAATTATTAAATTTATTGAGCAACAATTTAATTACAATCCTATGAGTGACGCAATGGAAAATAAAATATACATTTTTTTTTTTTTTTAAAGCAGAAGACGACAAAAATGTGCAATGCTCTCGGCGGGACTCTAGCCTGGACATCTCAAATACGGTAGCGTCGAGTACAAAACGGTAGCGATACAAAACGGTAGTACAAAACGACGGTACAAACGGTAGTACAAAACGGTAGTACAAACGGTAGTACAAACAAACGGTAGTACAAAACGGTAGCGATACAAAACGGTAGTACAAAACGACGGTACAAACGGTAGTACAAAACGGTAGTACAAACGGTAGTACAAACAAACGGTAGTACAAAACGGTAGTACAAAACGGTAGCGATACAAAACGGTAGTACAAAACGACGGTACAAACGGTAGTACAAAACGGTAGTACAAACGGTAGTACAAACGGTAGTACAAACAAACGGTAGTACAAAACGGTAGCGATACAAAACGGTAGTACAAAACGACGGTACAAACGGTAGTACAAAACGGTAGTACAAACGGTAGTACAAACAAACGGTAGTACAAAACGGTAGTACAAAACGGTAGCGATACAAAACGGTAGTACAAAACGACGGTACAAACGGTAGTACAAAACGGTAGTACAAACGGTAGTACAAACAAACGGTAGTACAAAACGGTAGTACAAAACGGTAGCGATACAAAACGGTAGTACAAAACGACGGTACAAACGGTAGTACAAAACGGTAGTACAAACGGTAGTACAAACAAACGGTAGTACAAAACGGTAGTACAAAACGGTAGCGATACAAAACGGTAGTACAAAACGACGGTACAAACGGTAGTACAAAACGGTAGTACAAACGGTAGTACAAACAAACGGTAGTACAAAACGGTAGCGATACAAAACGGTAGCGATACAAAACGGTAGTACAAAACGACGGTACAAACGGTAGTACAAAACGGTAGTACAAACGGTAGTACAAACAAACGGTAGTACAAAACGGTAGTACAAAACGGTAGCGATACAAAACGGTAGTACAAAACGACGGTACAAACGGTAGTACAAAACGGTAGTACAAACGGTAGTACAAACAAACGGTAGTACAAAACGGTAGCGATACAAAACGGTAGTACAAAACGACGGTACAAACGGTAGTACAAAACGGTAGTACAAACGGTAGTACAAACAAACGGTAGTACAAAACGGTAGCGATACAAAACGGTAGCGATACAAAACGGTAGTACAAAACGACGGTACAAACGGTAGTACAAAACGGTAGTACAAACGGTAGTACAAACAAACGGTAGTACAAAACGGTAGCGATACAAAACGGTAGTACAAAACGACGGTACAAACGGTAGTACAAAACGGTAGTACAAACGGTAGTACAAACAAACGGTAGTACAAAACGGTAGTACAAAACGGTAGCGATACAAAACGGTAGTACAAAACGACGGTACAAACGGTAGTACAAAACGGTAGTACAAACGGTAGTACAAACAAACGGTAGTACAAAACGGTAGCGATACAAAACGGTAGCGATACAAAACGGTAGTACAAAACGACGGTACAAACGGTAGTACAAAACGGTAGTACAAACGGTAGTACAAACAAACGGTAGTACAAAACGGTAGTACAAAACGGTAGCGATACAAAACGGTAGTACAAAACGACGGTACAAACGGTAGTACAAAACGGTAGTACAAACGGTAGTACAAACAAACGGTAGTACAAAACGGTAGTACAAAACGGTAGCGATACAAAACGGTAGTACAAAACGACGGTACAAACGGTAGTACAAAACGGTAGTACAAACGGTAGTACAAACAAACGGTAGTACAAAACGGTAGCGATACAAAACGGTAGTACAAAACGACGGTACAAACGGTAGTACAAAACGGTAGTACAAACGGTAGTACAAACAAACGGTAGTACAAAACGGTAGCGATACAAAACGGTAGCGCCGAGTGCGGCGCTACCGTTGCACCACGAAAGTATGCTGAAGGGAGAGGGCAAAACTGGGAATTAGGGTTGTAGAGACATTAGGTACATTTTTGGAAGCAGGCAAGACGAAAAATATGCAACGCCTTTGCCGGGAATCGAACCGCGGACCTTTCAATTACACGCTGAGCGTGCAGACCACTACACCACGAAGGCTTGCTAAGAAAGCAGGAGAAATACCTTATAGGTATACTTATACTCAGTAGCCCACCTTATACTCAGTAGCCAAATCCTGGTGGTGACGAATTTTTGTCCACCACTTTTTTAGTTCGTGCGCCTCTGGTAGAGCCTTTTATTTATTTATTTATTATTATTTTTTTTAAAGTACGAAACATAAAAAATGTGCAGTGCCCTCTCCGGTATTCGAACCTGGACCTTTCAAATACACGCCAAGTGTGCTATCGTTGCACCACGAAGACATGCTGGAAGGAGAGAGAAAATACCTTATATCCTTTCAGTAAATTAATCAATTTTTTAATAATACTTTCCTTTAGATATGCTTGCTTCCTCGTGCTTCCGACAGGTTTTGGATCGCTGCTTTAGGGGATGTCTTTGTGGAGAGGTTCCCAAGGTAAACTAACTTGTAATAGACATATTGTATCTGAAAAAACGTCTTGAAATTATTGCTTTCAGCAGAGGGGAAAGAATAATAGTGAGAATTCGTAATGTTGCATCAAAATTTATATTTAAACTTATTTAAGAAAAGTAACATTAATTGATACTTTACAATTTAAAAAATAATTGCAACTTATCACTCTTAAATTATTCTTATAAAAATTATTTTTCTTTGCACAAATTTATTGAATTAAAAAATTAAATTATTCTAAAAATTGACCAGAAAAGATACTTGCTATTAGAAGATAAGTTGTATCTCTGAAATTCATAAATAGGTTCAAGAGTTTAAAACAGGCTCGGATGTTCAGATGTAATGTAATTAACTATTTATGTAAAAACGACGTGAAGTAACTACAATTGTCCACGTATTAAATGAACACAGCTTTCATTAATTTCAAAACAAAGTATACAAGAAAATATGAAGTATAAACTGAAGACTTCTTCTAAACTTCAAAGCAAAAATGGTCCCAGAGGAAAAATTGTCAGAACTTCTTCAAAGCAAAATTGTCACAGAGCACCAAGTTAATTGAAAATACCAGCCTAGATTACTTAAAAATAAACAACGCTTGCTCTTTTAAATTTTATCAATAATGAATCTGTTGGATTGATTAAGGTGAAATGAAAGTCATCTTATAAAGCATGTTAATGACAACAACAAACAAAAAAATAATCACCTTTCTATAAGAGGTAAAGATGTTCTGCCAAAATGAAGAAGGTGAAGGAGCGGAGGACTGATAATAGATCGCCTTCTTAAGGGTACTTTAATTAAATTTCTTAATTTAAAAGACTACTTTTTCGTCTTTAACATATACTTAAGGCGAAAGAATAAACTTAAATTAAAGCTTGAGTTGCGAAAACAAAAGCATAAAATATAAAAAAAGAAAGGTGGGACCTCGTTAGATTGCCCATTTTTAATGAGACAGGAAATAGTACGCTGTTAAATGAATGGCTAAAACTGAGTTTGGCCACGGTTCAGGTTGTTCGGATAAAGGGGAAAACAAAATCCGCAAAATACTCTAAACTGTGAAAAATTAATTTCCAGTACTTACGACGTAATAAAAAATTTAAAAACTATCTTTCCCCCGATTTCTCAGATTATTTAAAAGAATATAAAATTATTAATATACCTAGAGAATTTTTAAGATTCTCTGCCTAAAGCCAAGTCAAATGAACAAACTTGATTTGTGTCAATAGCATATTTGATCATTTTAAATTTTATCTGAAAGTGCAACAATTTAAATTCGATTGTGGAAATATAGTAAACACTATGCCAATGCACAAACATTTTTGAAACTAGACATTAAGTTTTGATGTCGAGTTTAAAATTTTTGTCTTTAGAGGCAAAATCTCTTGTCTCTTCTACTAAATTGTTACTTAAAACTGAACAAAGTGCAGCGTTAATAATTAAAATATAAGATGGAAAGGAATATCTGAAATGAGAAACATAATAAGATTTGAAAAAAGAAAAATTAATGCTACATAAATATTATCTCAATGTTAAATAATTTGTTTTGTAAGTATCATATAAGAATAAATAATATCTCTTTTCTGATGTAGAAGTTTTATAAGCATCACATATTTTTAGGTTTTTCTGAGTTTTAGTGAATTTAAGGACATAAGAATAATTGCGAAAGATGTTAAGATAAAAATATCTGTCCCTGCAGCAAACTTTTAAGATCATGTTAGCCCGAATATAAGGCGATGAATTTTCCTTTAAAATAAACACACTTCAAAAGCCATAATCTCCTTATACTCTAAGCCTAAAGTTTGAAAACAGTATTAAAATAATTTATTACTTACTCTTAGACTTTTACATAAAAGAAAGAATGTTTATTTATCTTTTTTACGGTATGTTGTTGTTGTGTCCATGTAACAACAGAACCTACTCCAAAAAGAGGTTTGACTTTTAGTTTTGCACCCCAGTTTTGAGGGAGAACCCCCCTAGGGTTTGGGTCCGGGAGTCTTTCGCCTCTCTCTCTCCCATCCCTTCCACCAAAACACAAGAGAAGACTTTCGGTTCGCCGCATATTTAGAGCGCCCCCCCACGGCGCACGGACACTATACATTTACAAACATTCATGCCTTCTCCGGGATTCGAATCCAGGCCTTTCGGTACCGCAGTAAGCCCCGCTAACCACTATACCGTCTGGGCGACTTACGGTATGTTAATTAAATCATTTAATTATTTTCCTTGCAAAAAATTATAATGTGCAAACATCTTTTATATAAGTCTCTAAATACGCCTTTTGTTTTAGAACAAACGATCTCATGCTATATGCATTAGATCTAGCACTAGTAACTAGGGCATTAATCAAATAGAAGTGGTTGCATTGCTCTCTGGCTTAAGATTAAGGAAGTTATCAAATTTACCTCAATAAAAAAGTTATATAAATGGCACAGTTAATTATTATAAAACTGTATGGCATCATCTAATTGCGACAAATTAATATTCAGAAATGCACTAACTTGCAATAATTATTTTTATTGATATAAATCCGGATGCATCCTAACGTATGTTTGAAGATCACCATATAGAGGAAATGGACTTCTATCCGATATGTTGATGCTTCTACCATATGTAACGAGCAACCATTCTTCTTCAAAATATCCCTCGTGCGCTAAGTATTAATACATCAGCCTCGCTCAGAGCTTCTATCTTCGCATGGAATATGAAAGCCATATAACAGTGTGGAGAGTCACTTGAAAATGCATATGTCTAGGGTCTGTTAATGGAATATACTACTAGCAATTCCATGGAATAAGGTACAGCATCTGCGATATGGGATACGCAAATTATCCCCAAGCTTCTGATGGTTTGCTGCTGTTCAGATCAATATTCTAAAGTGATGACAGTTAATATGATAGCATTGTCTAGGCCAGGGGTTCCCAACTCTATGCCCGCAGGCACCATGGCGTCTTTTAAATGTTTAACGTGTAATCGCTACTGCGCGATCCCAATAAAAATGTTTGTTTACAATAAAATTCTATGTGAAAGTTTTCTTGTTTTTAATGAAATAGAAATTGCGTCCAACACGGATACTAACACAAATTTATTGAGCTACAATTTACAACACAAATTTATTGAACACAATTTATTGATACTACACAAATTTATTGATTCTACATAAAATCAGCCTCCAAATGTGGGAAGAAGAATGGACAACAATAAATACAGGAAGACAATTACATCAAATAGCACCTCATGTAAATGATACATGTACAATGGTCAATGGTTATATAAACCGCTTTTTAACTGGACATGGGCCATTTCCCACATACTTCTTCAGATTCAACATCTCAAACTCTGAGCAATGTGTATGTGGAAATAAAGGTGATCCAATCCATTATATTATTCAATGTCCCTTAACAAAGTCAACTCATATTAAATGGCCTAATTCAAATATCAATGCCTTCCTTCGTTTTGCAATTACCAACAAACATTTAAAAAGTAAAATAGAAAATACAATCAAATATCTATCTTCAATAGGCAAAAATTTATGTGAGCACTAATGTAATTAATGTCAAGATTCATTTTTGAAGCTGCAATTCATCTAAAACTTTTATTATCTAATTATCTTAAAAACAAACCCTTGCAGTAATAATGATATAGTAAAAAAAGGAAAAAGAAGAGGGAGAAGATACAGATTAATATAATAAACTTTATCTCAAGGAAATATTATGAACTGTTATAAATTATGACTGTTAGCCTACTATTATTATACCTATTATATCTACTATAATTATATCTAATAGATATATTAATCAAAATATCGATATACTATTTATACTGTTATACTATTTTATATTATGTGTTATATTATACTATGTACTATTTTGAATATTACTTTAAAAATAAACCGAAGTGTAGTGGGACTATACCTACATTACTTATAGTAAACATTGGGTGTCCCACTACATTTCCACCTGAACCTGAACCTGATACTAACACAAAGCGAAATTCGACCGATTTTTTTTTAAAATTTATTTTTTGTTTTTTTTATGTGCATGTCTTATTAACTCTATCCAACTATAAATTCACCTTGAAAACGAAAATGGTACCCGCCATCCAACAGATATTCTAGAATGTGCTCTTAGAGACAAAAAAGTTGGAAACCGCTCCTGTAGGCGATACATGCAAACTTTCCTATTTGTTCCTGATCCAGATGATAAACCTACTTCAAGCCCAATTTATATCTCAAAGAGATCAGTGGTGTAACACAGATTAGATAATAGATTTCGCAGACGTAGATTTTTGAATATTCGAAATGATTCCATATTTTATGATGTGTATTTGCTATGCCGAAAGAGAATGCCTGAGCGTGTAAGCAATAAACAAGACACGCGAATAAACTCTTCGATGCATGTAGAAAATTTTAGAGAAGTATGGCCTTCATAACAAATGAAAGAAATATGATATAGTATAACATAAATTCACCCATAATCATTTTTATTCAAAACAATGAATTATGTAAATGATTTATAGCCGATGACATACAGCTGATAATTATTGTGCATTAGTTCCTTTTAGAGCTCCCATTATAGTAATTACATAATGCTGTATAATTCCGTTATCGGGGGTGTCCGCCGATAACATCGCGGCAAAAACATCGCGGACGAAAACGTCGCGGAGAAAACAACGCAAGGAGAAAACGTCGTGCTACAAAACATCGTGATACAAAACATCGTCGTCGAAAATAAAGCAGTTCAAAAACTTCGCAGTTTAAAAACATCGTCGTCGAAAATATCGTGGTAAAAAATAAAGTATCTACAAATGATCGTATGACGATAACATCGCAGACATTCTTTTTTCTGGTTTTAATAATTAGAAATGGATATTCCCATAATGATTTGTGAGAGCAAGATGTAAAGAAGGATAATTTTTACTTTTACATTTTTTAAATAACTAATAAATTTTTGCTGAAAAAGTAAGAAGGAAATTTAAGCATAAATAATTAAATGCAACTTATAGCTTATACTTTTCATGAAAAATTACGATATAGCTACAAATATTATTTATTAATGGCCTTTGTTAGTTAACTATGTCGGTTTAAAATTCCATTAAGTGCTATAAGTTGCATTAATTTCTATGCTTAAGTTTCCTTCTTATTTTCTCAGCAAAAATTTATTAGTTAATAAAAAAATATGAAAGTAAAAATTATCCTTCTTTCCATCTTGCGCTCACAAATCATTATGGGAATATTCATTTACAGTTATTAAAGAATGTCTCCGAAAAGCATGTCTGAAAAAAGCATATCTGCGATGTTATCGTCATGCGATGATTTGTAGATACTTTATTTTTTACCACGATATTTTCGACGACGATGTTTTTAAACTGCGAGGTTTTTGAACCGCTTTATTTTCGACGACGATGTTTTGTACCACGATGTTTTAGGACTGCGATGTTTTCTCCCACGATGTTTTGTAGCACGACGTTTTCGCCTTGCGTTGTTTTTTCCGCGACGTTTTCGTCCGCGATGTTTTCGGCTGTAACCGTTATCGGGTGTTTACTTCTATGCTGGCTTCGCTACAGGTTTCTCGCAATTTGGTAACTTCTCAAAATTTCCGCTGGGTCACTGGCGGCATGTTCGATTTACGAAAGATGTACCTCATGTGTACAGTTTGAGCGTTTCGCTGCAAAATAAACAGCATTCTAAGGCTGGTATCACGAATCCATTTATTTCAAACGAACAATTGTTTCGGACATTTTTTCTACCTGCTTTACTACTGAAAGAATCACGATTTTTTTCTTTCTTTTCGCAAAATGTTGTAAGTCGTTCGTTTTCAACAACTAATCAGCTTTCAGCATAGAATCGACCAACATTTGTATTGAAGAACTAGTTTCCTCTTTGCTTGGCAACTCCAAAACAATCCGCGATGATTGGCTGTTTCAAATGGTGTGACAAAGCAGAAAAATTGTTCTAAGGAGTTGTTCTTCCGAAAAGTTTTGAATGTGTGATACGACCTTCGCGGATTTTGTTTCAGATTTCACCATCTTGTATGCAAGTAGTTTTGTTTTCTAGCGAAATACAATCAAAAATTCAAGACGGATTTATATGCTGGGCCACCATTTATTCGGGCAAATACGACGTTTATTTGCTTAGTGATTTCTGTTTATATAAGAGAGCTATGTGGTAGTTGAAATTCCTCTGTCTACATGTTGCTTTTGATAGGCATAATTCGGTTAGTTCATCTGTATGTTTTTTCTTAGGTTCATGCAGTCATTTGGTTAATGTGACTTCATAACGCAAGTATCATGTTATTAGCATAGAAGAAAAGGTAAATGAAAAAGAAAGTGTCGTATCTATCTAATATTAATCAGTTAAACCCAGCTTAATTACGGAATTCGCAACAGGGAGTGAGGCAGCTTTATCAATTACGTAGGAAACAATGGGCACTAAAGCAGTTACTGGCCGCAGTTATTTTATGCGCTATTACATTGAATGAAGAAGTACCAACATTTGCATCCATAACAATCACTTTCGCATATGATGCTCCTGTCAAGCTGAATAATGGCCTGGCATATGAAATCCATGATAAATTAGTCTTTTAAATACAAAGTAGCTGCGGTATTATGTCACGTTGACTTTGCTTTCGTTATCAATTGCAATGGGAGCAGTAAATTAAAAGAAATTACGAAACTTTTACGGTGTACGTTCGGAAATGAAATCTGCCAGCATCATTTCCGATTCAGATATGCACGACATAATTAGAAGACGTAATTAGCAATTGCAATTAGCCTTACAGCCTACTTCTCTATAAAATAGTTTATTTCTTTTCAGTATTCTTTCGGACACTTTAAACTTTAACTAAATTAATTTTAGTTAGCAATGCAATTGATGAGCCGGCATTACTTCGAATAAGTTGTATAGTTGAAAATGACAAACTGCTCAACAATTAATTTTTACAATAAGAAAATGAAAATACACCTTTCCAATATTGTTTCCTTTTGTTTTTTCCGTTACTTCCTAATGTAGCATTTTTCTCAAAAACTTAAACTTATTTGTTAAGCGCAGAAGAAAGTAAAAATAACAATAAAAGTACAAAAGTAAAAATAAAAATAAATAAAATCTGAAAGGTTTCACATTTTATATTACGCACAACGGATCTTTTTTTAACTTTTTGTATATTACCTTTATTTATTAAATATCATGTTCTTCGCGTTTAAACCATAAAATTCAATTCAACAGCAAAAAAAAAAAAAAAAAAAAAAAAAAAAAAAAAAAAAAAGAAAAGAAAAGAAACCTCGTGCATAAAATATTTGTGTTTCAAGATGCACGCGTTGTTAATGGAACGCTTTGAAATCATTTGTTAATCAAAAATTCGTTACAATTTTCCAAAATATATATGAGATAATAAAACAAATTTCAAATTTGGTCTTCCTGATGCCGTATTCGGGTGGAGGACAACGTTATTCAACATAAATCCTGGTATGTAGGTACCGTACTGATGGCTGTAGGTACCGTTGTTTTTTATCAATGCAGGAAACTTACGTGCATTCATGCAGATTCTTCATTATTTAATTTATTTAACTATAAACCTAACTCTTTAACTATAACTATAATATTTGGTGGCGACAATTTGAAAAGTGAAACACGATTTTACAATGATTCAACGCAAAATGCCAAAACGAAATTAATAGCCCTTCTGAGCTAACGCTCCTTAGGGCTTAAAAAACAGGCAGAAAATCTGTTTAATGTGAAGTTTTAATATCCTAAAGTTTCTCGGGGGAAAAAAAAGTGTGGTATATTGCCTAGATTCTCTGGCGAAACAGATTCAATGCGTTTAGGACTGTAACTAGAAATAACGAAAGTAGTTAATTAAGAAATAAAAACAAATATTTTTTTCAAAATCTAACGGCTCAGTTAACAGTCATTTAGGACTAAATGATAGGAAAAAATATACGAAACTACGAAGAAAAAATCTGATGTGTACACCACATCACTTCCTTGTACGGAATATTAAATTATACTCATTTTTTCTTGCATTTCATTTAAACTTATTGGATTGAATTAAATCTACTTCGCCGACACCACAATAGAATAAATGCATTCTTTAAAATTCACTCTAGCATTTGTTTACCATAGCGACACTCTGGCGCTAGATTCACTTAACAGTGTTATATTTCATTCATATTATAACTCATAATGCACAAAATTTATATCATTTAAAGAATAGAATTATCTAATCATTGCCACATGTTCTATTCAAATACTATAATAAAGCTAGAATGATGTATAAAAGAAATTAAGCAAATAAAACAAAAAAGAAACAGTTTTTCACAGACGATTGAGTATTTCTCATTCAATTAATTCAGTTCTCACGTTCCGAGAAGGCAAAAATACATAAAAACTCAAAATTATATAAAAATTACGAATAAATCTTAAACACTTATTTCCTCGAAAAAATTCCAGAAAGGATTAAGCAGGATTTAATTGGCAATAATAAATGAAGGCGTTAGCTTTGTTGTTGCGAAGCTAAGTTTCTCTGGCAACAAATCCACTAGTCTTCTGTTTCAAATGTAAACAATCAATGGCCGCCATAAAAAAAGGTTTAGTGGCACTTAAACAATTTTAAAATTGTTGATAATTCTAAAAATATTGCATACAAATTTACTAAAGGCATAAAAACCTTAACCGGAAGATAAAAACAACATAATTCAATCATTTTTTAAAGCAAAAAATGTACAATTTACAAACATATACGAGTAAAGAAACTGAGATCACTGAGCCGGGTAATAGAATGGAAATATATATAAATATATTTATATACGTTTGGCGCGGCCGATTGCAACCAAAATACGAGGTGCACATGTACATGTTATAGCAGTCCTATATACAAAATTTCAACGTTCTGAGGCTACTCGTTTTTGAGTTATGCGAGATACATACGTACGTACATACATTCGTACAGACGCCACGAAAAATTATCTTCAGAATTTATTTTAAAGCAGTTTTATAATTTTTTGGAGGAAATGAGTCTTTTATTCTGTCCTTACGTACAGATATCACGCAAAAACGTCGTTAAATTGCATTCGATAGCGGTCAAAATGGATATTTTCGTTGAAATATGCTGCCTGAAGCTTTTCGCGATTACAATACTTCCTTTTTACTTCGTACAAGGATGTAAAAAGGACGACAAAAGGGAGGTTCGTGATTTTCTGCGTTGAGAAATATATGAGGAAGTAAAAAGGAAAAAGTTAATCTTGCACAAGAGGATTACAGAATTCATTCCTAAGCAAACACGCATGCTCGGGCAAAAAACACTCATTATAATTAATAATTAAATATTACTGCTTTAATTAGGAATATACGCGCAATCACAGAGGACCACCAGCCGCCGAACGGTTAAACCGTTATATGCACTGGTCCGACGAACGGGCTGGCTGCATGGACGTTTTCGTGGTTTTGCCCATGTGTAACATCGATAAGAGGAAGTTTCCTATATAAACTCTTTCACGGGGCATACTTCTCTTTCCTTGTAGTGCCTAATGATGGCTAATTAATTATCCCTCGATAAGTTGCTAATATCCCTCGACTAAGTTTATTAAATTTCCTCACATATGCACTAAATTCCTATAATTGTTTGCAAAATTCCAGAAATTTATAAGTAAACAGAATATGATAACTTTTTTTAGCTCTGTATAATGAAAGAATGTGCAACAAGTATCACATTTTATATAACAGTTTCTCCGAGTGCATATTTATTTTCTGTGTGATTAAGTAACGACTTTAGATAAATTTTTTCCTCCATTTTCTTTCACGTTAAATTTTTTATAAGAAAAAGAAATAAGTTACTATGACGAAGCACTAAAAAGCGTATGTGCTTTAGAAGAAACATCTACATAACTCTTAAAAATACTGGCTCGTATGGAGAAAACTATAAAAATGGTTTTTGTATAATATAGTAGGGATATAGTTATAACTTTTAATGGATTTATCTATTTAATTATTAGTGGTCTTTGAGGTTTTAGGCAAGAAAATTTGTTAAAATTATTAGAGAATATCATGTCATATTGCTTATTTTCTTCATTTTTATATTTTGACATTCTGCTGTTTTAGTTTTCTTTCCAGAAGAAGGCTTCATATTATATTTCAGTAATGAGTTAATTATCCTAGAAATTATCTTAATAAGGAGGGAAAGACTGAAAAACTGAAAGAGAAATGACTTTTCTAACTTTCTAATAATAGAGGGAAAAACTGAAAGAGAAATAACTTTTCTAACTTTCTAATAATAAAGGGGAAAACTGAAAGATAAATAACTTTTCTCTACAATGCTATGGTAGCAGGGTTTTCCATTTATATAATTTTATTTTATTTTTCGGATTTACCATAAATTTTCCAGGAAATTTACTGGTTCCTAGAAATTGTTGTATAAATTTAGAAAAATCAGCTGACGGTTATGTGTTTAAAATCTTGCAATATTCAATGCAATTATAAGAAATTTATAAACTATCCCTAAGATTGATTTTCAACACATTTTAATGAAAGAAACTGATTGCTAAATATACTTTCTCTATAGCGAAAATCTTTCGGTGTTTTTTGTCGTATATACGGAAACGTAGTTTTGGAAATTCTGTACACATTTAATAAGAATAACCAAAGTTCTTGATCCAAACCAAGTATAAAATAAATCAGGATACTGACTTAAGTTGAATATTAAAGTAAGATTTGAATTAGATTTAATATTTTGACAGTTTGTCTCTCTAAGCGCCGTAGATCTCATTGAACACACTGTTTCTATTTTTCATTTGATTATTAAAGAAAGAATGATCCCGATTGCAGCCAATGCCATTAACAAAATCAGAATAATCGCTTTTGTTTAATGATGGACTGTCCGGATTCGTTCTAGCATTACCGCATTTTTTCTTATGTTAAATGGCTAAACATCACTAAAATTACCTACCAGCAGTAATATGTTAATATGTTCTAATATAAAAGACTTATTAGCCCAAAGCGGCAATTTGCCCAGAAGAGCTATAAATTTCGATTTGGCATTTTGCACTGGTTAACTAGAAACAGCGTTTCACTTTTCAAATTGTTGCCACCAAATATTAGAGCCTGCATTATTTTTATAGAAATTAAATAATGAAGAACTTGCATGAACGTATGTATGTTTCTCGTACTGTGGAAAAACAATGGTGCCTAGAGACATCAAATTTTGAATAACGTAGTCCTCCACTCGAATAGTATATGGAAGCCCAAATTTTGAATTTAGAATTTGTTTTATTATCTGTTCCCTATTTTGTAAAATTTTAATGAATTTTTTATTAACAAAATCGAAAATTTCAAAGCGAACAATGGCAACACTCTATGGGGAGGAAGAAAATATCTCCAGCGCGCGAGAGTGTGTATGGGAAATTCTAAGCGTATGCTTTTTAAAAATTATTTTGTGATATTGCTGTTAAACTGAATTTTATAGTTTAAGTTCGAAGAACATGATATTTAATAAATAAAGCTAAAGCACAAAACGTTAGAAAAACGCCCTTTTGGGCGTAAATATAAAAACATTTCAGATTTTTTTCTTACTGTGATTTATTATATAAATTCTTATTCCTAGTGTAATTTAATAAGAAAAAAAGGAATTCTTCCAATAGACTTAAGTAAGGATTGTACCGTTTTTCTGAAAATTCTTATAAATTATAGTAATCTTTGCCGGACATCAAATTCTTCTTTCGCTAAAACTTGTTTTCTCTAATCCTTCAACTTGCCCAGTTCCTTTCCTTCAAAAATTCATTTACGAAAATTTAAAAAGCGTAGACTAAAAAAAAGTATAAAAACTTTCGGAAATAATAGAAAAGGGATCCAGCATTCTTTTCCCAAATTGTTTTTCTAGGCAAAATTCTTGGAGCGGATAAATTCCTGGAGCAATTTTCTGCTTTTAAATCACTGGTTACTGTAATGATTCAATAACTGTGTCAGTGCTGTTTTAAGCAGAATTCAGAATTTTCCTGTAACTTTCGTTACCTCCGTTTTTGTTTAAGCAACTATTTCTTAAAAATTCTTCTTTCCCAATATGTCAGGATTTGTCTAATGTTTTCTGTTTCAAATATCGGTGCTTACCGAAAATCCCGTCGACCATTTTTGCCTATTAAAGAATAAACGTCAAACTACGCGATTGTTTGCCAAAAATGGAGGTTTTCTTCAAAAACGGTGGGTTTGGTATAACCTTGATTACACGTGTTAGTTATTATTCTTGTGTAAAGAAAGACTCCTTTCTTTTCTCCTCTATCACGCATTTTCGAAAAAAAAAAAAAAAAAATTATTAAAATTTGTAATCTTACAGCGAATATGGGCATCTTGAAGACCTAATTTGGAATTTGTTTTATTATCGATTTCATATTTTATAAGACTTTAACGAATAAAAATAAATGAAATTAAATATAAATAAATAAAATTAAATATAAATATAATAAAATTAAATGTAAATAAATACATTAAATATAAATATAATAAAATTAAATATAAATAAATAAAATTAAATATAAATATAATAAAATCAAATATAAATAAATAAATTAAATATAAATATAATAAAATTAAATGTAAATAAATACATTAAATATAAATATAGTAAAATTAAATATAAATAAATAAATTAAATATAAATATAATAACATTAAATATAAATAAATGATAATATAATAAATTTGAAAGAAAAATAAGAATAAAACGTTTTTTCTTGTGTTTAGTAAATGGGTTTTTTTGGTTGGCGCGACTGACATTGTCTCTTGTGGTCGACGGGATTTTCCGTTTAAGTACCTAAATTTCTACTGCATTTTTTCCCTTCTCTCATTGCATAAACACATTAATAAAAAGGTTTAATACATGCGGCGTTAAATAATTTGTTTCTATCATTCAACCGTCAAAGGAAACACTGGCGTCAAAATATGTCCGTTGACAAAATGAAGAAATAACACATAAACGAAAGATTTATTCTTTTGTCCAATTAATCTAACAAACTCAAGTCAGGGTACTTAGGAGTTAATTATTAAAGCTTTTGCTAAGCAGAATGAATGAGGATCAATGGAACTTAATTTTGCTAAAAACTAACTACAAATTTCATACGTAATTGAATAATCCTAGAATTTATTATTCCTTGAAACCTTTTTATGTAGAAATCTTGTATTAATAAAGGGAGGAGAAGAAAGTCGCAGACGTAAGTGACTCGTAGTGCCATCTGTCGTTAGTATTTGGAATTTTGTTCCGCCATTCTACGCAATCAATGACGTAACATTAAAAAATTATGTAGAAAATGTCGATATTTTGGGAAGAAGATTCGCTTGATAGCTGATGTGAGACACCAAGGTCATTAACTGTCCTGTTAGTGATATTCGATCGTTGTTAAGTTTAAATGATTATTTTCATTGCAAGTAATCTTTCTATTATGAGCAAAAAGAAAAGAGGATTTTTTTATCTTTTCAGTCTCAAAAATTCATCTATCTAATGCATTAATTTTGAGTTAAATCTTTGCGGAAATGGTTCCATTACAATTATTATCTTTTCACTGAAAATTAATCTCATTTGCTGCAAAGCACTCAAATGTAAAAAACAATTTTATTCTTGCACTAAATGGTTGCATCGGAAGTTCGGAACAGAATAATTACGTAACAAATCATCTTTTCCCAAGCAGAAAATATTGCTTCAGAAATCGGAACAAATCAAAAATATCTGACCACGGCCGGTTCTAGAGTTTTCTTTCTGAGCAAATGGTTGTATTAATAGATTTAAAGATGGTCAGGGTTTTCGCCAAGGTACGTCTGGAGTAATTTTGGATGCTTAAGGTTACTGAACATTTGTTTTTTACTGCAATCATGATTTATTATAGTGCACATATTTTAGGTAGAATATTATTCGCAGTAAGCACCACTAGCACCACCCTTTGGCATTCACATCTTGAAAACGATCCTGCTGAACAAAAAGTATATAATAGCTCAGAGACAATATAAACATCTACAAAATTATACACCCCAAATTATATTTATACCAGACGAACCATAATCTTATTATTGTAATCTTATCTCATTTTCATGCTATATTGTTAGATTATTGATTAATTTAACAATGAGCAGGCCTTTACCACCAAATGATGTGCTTACATTTTGCTTCAGTTCGTTATAGTTTCTTCATTCTTGGATCGGACTTCCATAATAGCAAGAAATAGTTTCGTATCACTGTTATCTATACAAGCAATGCCCTTTTATTATCACTTGTTTCCCTCCGAGCGTTACGGGTTTAGACCTGAAATTTTAAACTTCCTCAAAATGTCTTGAATAAGTGGTATTTTCTTGATTTTAATTAAAAAATGACTTTCTCATTTTGTACCTTGATTCCTTTTTTTCCAATATACATCCAAACTGAAATCAGATACATTAAAAGCTAGCAGAAATTTTCATGTACAATGAATATAGAAGGCAGTCTTCTATACGGAATTTTCCGGCCGTAACGCTGAGAGGGTTAAAAAACCCTGAACAATGCTAACCAAACCATCTTCATTTGGCCCTTAATCCAGTGGGATTGATTCATAAGGCGTTCGCTTAAATGCTTTGCCGTTCAGTCGCTGTATTTTAAACCTTGAAAGACAGGTGACGGAGGACAGGGACGCTTGATGTTTAACATAGGTAAACAGGCGTATGTCCCACGCCCTTCCCTATCTTAGGAGTGAGGTTAGACAATGTACTTTTACAAGCATAGGTTGCACTGAACAGGCATTATAGAGGTGCATAAGATGTTGTAACCTTGAAAGTCTCATGGCCAAATTGCTGCTTATGGTCACTTGTCCGACTTAGTCAGCCCAAGCCCGCGAAATTCCTCGCAGTGAACAGGCATTATAGAGGTGCATAAGATGTTGTAACCTTGAAAGTCTCATGGCCAAATTGCTGCTTATGGTCACTTGTCTGACGTAGTCAGCCCAAGCCCGCGAAATTCCTCGCATTGAACAGGCATTATAGAGGTGCATAAAATGTTGTAACCTTGAAAGTCTCATGGCCAAATTGCTGCTTATGGTCACTTGTCTGACGTAGTCAGCCCAAGCCCGCGAAATTCCTCGCACTGAACAGGCATTATAGAGGTGCATAAGATGTTGTAACCTTGAAAGTCTCATGGCCAAATTGCTGTTTATGGTCACTTGTCTGACGTAGTCAGCCCAAGCCCGCGAAATTCCTCGCACTGAACAGGCATTATAGAGGTGCATAAGATGTTGTAACCTTGAAAGTCTCATGGCCAAATTGCTGCTTATGGTCACTTGTCTGATATAGTCAGCCCAAGCCCGCGAAATTCCTCGTGGCAAGCAGCGCTAGATTACGCCTGCCGTCGGCAACAGCTTTGAGCACCTAACAGGTGATAATGCGATTTGGCTCAATTCCGCCCCTCCAATTTTCATGGAAAGCCCCCCGGAGAGACGAATCCCAGAGCCTACTACCCCTGTCCCCTTCCACCAAACCTCACGAGAGGAATTTCGGCTCGCCGCATATTTGGAGTGCCGCCCTGCCGCACCGACACTTTACATTTACAAATATCTGCCTTCTCCGGGATTCGAACTCGGGACCTTCGGTACGGCAATCAGCAATGCTAACCACTATACCGGTTGGGCGGCTTAAGTAAAGTAGAGTGTAAAATCTCCATTTAATGAAAAAAATTATAAAAATTCATTTTTTAAAAACATTTAACAGTGTTATATTTATTAAACAGTTGTGAATAAAATTTAGTAAAAGAAATACATGAATAAGCTTGAATTAATAGGTTAGATATTTAAATAATTAAGAATTTTTAGGCACATTTTCTCAGTATAATTTGAGAAGCAGAATAGATTTCAATTAACATTTAAAAAATACAGCAACCAAGGTCTGAATATTTGAACAGGAGTGAGGCTCATGTTGAAAGTTGCTACACTGAGGCAAAAGCTCTCAGAAATAACAAAGAGCTATCTGTAAATAGGTTTGCTATGTCTTTAATTATGGAGAAGATGCGACAGTTGTTTTCAAGAATTTTTGAGAAAGTGCAGCGCAAAGATTACTTGAGTGAGAATTTTGAAGCTTTTTCGGATGGCATGCTTAACAGTACAATACTCTAGGGCATCGAAGGGTAAATTTTGTGAATCAAATACCGCTGAAATTTTAACCATCGTGTACAATTTTCGCGAATAATAAAATTGATCTTTTCAAATTTTTCAGTTAAATGCTTGGTGATTTCTTACCTTAGGATTCGAAAAATGTGAATTAAAAAAACGATTCTAAGATTCGAATTTTTGAAATTTAAATCCTTCTGAAGATTCGCGAGATCTGATAATTTGAATGTTTCATGCTTATTAGTCGAAAGAGGCAATTTGCCCAGAATTTCTATTAATTTCGTTTTAGCCTTTTGCATTAATTCACTATAAATGTCGGTTCGCTTTTCAAATTGTTGCTACCAAATATTAGAGCGCTGTATTATATTTAAAGAAATTAAATAAAGAAGAATCTGCATAAATGTATACATTTTTCTCGCATTGTGATAAAATAACGTTATCTAGAGCCATCAAATTTTGAATAATGTAATTCCCCACCGAATAGGGAAATCTGGAAGCCCTAATTTAAAATTTTTTTTATCGATTTCGCATTTTGTGACATTTTAACGAATTTTTGATTAACAAACTCGATATCAAAGCGAGCAATGGCAACGCTGTACGGGGGGGGAGCGTTTTTATCTCCAGCGCGCGAGACTGTGTATCGGAAACTCTAAAGATATACCCATTTTAAACTTATTTTGTGATATTGCTGTTGAATTAAATTTTATGGTTTAAGTGCGAAGAACATGATATTTAATAAATAAAGGTAATATAAAAAACTTAAAAATACGCTCTTTTGGACGTAATATAAAATACGAAAGCTTTCAGAATTTTTTTAAAAAATAAAATGTAACTGATAATCAAATTCAAACTTGAGGTTAGGTTTTGATCTTAGTATGTTGGTTTTCGTCTTAACAGTAAAGGTATATATATAGTACTATATAGAATAGCATATAGAATTATAGTATATAGAATAGTGTATAGAACACTGAAAAAGTATACAGCTTAGTTTAAAGTCATTCTTTTCTCGAAGAGCGTATATATGAGTCAAAAAATATCCCTTCCCTTCAGCATGTAGCACTCTTGTGCTTTACCAAATTCAAGCAAAGTTTGTAAGGTATTTCTCCCGCCTTCTTAAACAAGCTATTTATAGACGAAAGATCTTAGAGGCCAAAAGAGCCTCCTGGGACACATTCTGGGAAAATCTTCAGATCTCTTCGCCGTTCGGGTCCCACTACTTGTGGTACTCCCCACACGTAGTGGGGTCCTATGCCGTCCACACTACTTGTGGGGAGGGCCTAGGACCCCCACAACTAAGCTCAATACTCAAACCAGATGAGACAAGCACAACTTCAATTGAAGACACTATTAGAGAAATTGTCAAATATGACTTTCCCAAAGATACTCAAGAGGAAGACACCCCACATCACAGGGAGATCAGTAAGCAGCCCTCCAAACACCGTAAATGTCCCCCTTCACTATTACAGAAATTTGAAAGATCATAGAAACTACCAAGGGGCAAAACCCCAGGCTTGGACAAGCTACAAAGGGGCAAAGCCCCAGGCTTGGACAAACTCAATATAGACTTCGTCGAAGAGTTTAGAATCGCAAACGAAGACCAACTAGCACATCTTTTTAATGCATGTCTTCAAAAAAGCTACATTCTAGATGCCTGGAAGAATTCTGAGCTTGTTCTTTTCAAAAGAAGGGGGCAAAGACATTAAATACATTAAATATTCGAAAGCATATAGAGCTATCTGTCTTCTCTCCGCCTGGAGAAAAGTCCTAGACAAATTAATAACCAGACGTCTCATTTTCCACCTGGAGAAAAACCACCTCATGAACAAAGCGTAATACGGTTTCACGAAGGGAAAGAGAACCATCGACGCTCTTCACAATCTACAAGAGCAAATACACCATAACAAGCAGCGAGGTCTCCACATGTGTGTTATCTCCTTAGACGTGGCCTCGGTCTTCAACCAACTCTGGTGGCCAGTCCTCAGGGATCAACTCAAACATCTTCAAAGTCGTAAGATTCTCTTTCGGATCATATAGGCAGTTATCTTCACAATCGTAAAGTCACTTACCAGCGAGACGGGGTCAGTTTCACTCACGACTACTGCAAAGGCTTCAAAGATACTGCTTCAAAGATACGTTATGCACAATATTGCGTCACTCTGCGGCATGTTACGTCAATTTTTCCCTGCAGTGCTTTTGCACTGCGACATCCTTAGCCAAAAAGCCAGTTACTTTTAAAACGAACAGGAAGTTTTGATGTGTAACTGTATTCAAGCATCCCACAGTTCATCAATCTGATTCTCTTGTGACCTATAACTTTTTCTCAAAATTTATAATTATATTGTGTTTTCTTTTGTTTTTTATATATTCTTTATGATATTGCTATACGAAGAAAAATCTGAATTCTTTTATATTGTGTAAAACATAATCATCACTATGCCTTAGAAACAGTGTGATTTCATATTGATTATAACGCATATTTTTTACAAGACTTTCGACTGCCTGTAAAATTCATGATGTGTTCTTATGATTTTTTGAAGAACTCTGCCTGTTCTCATTGGTTGATACAACAAATTCAGGACATTTTGAGGAAATATTTCAACACTATTTTAAGAACTTTACAAAGCTATCTCTTAGAGACTTTCAAACTGAACTGTGAGTCCATTTCCAAATCATATAATATTTTATTATTAAATTTCTAACTAATACACCTTGTGTGTTTTTGTCTATTCAAATATGAACAATTCATGAAACAAATGACGGGGTATAGTGAAACTCAAACGTTATGTCCCTAAAAGATTCATTTTCTTTCTCACTGTAGTTGTAAATACTGTAAATATTCTCCAAAATTTCGCTTCGTTTGCTAACACTACTGCTCTCTTCTCAAAAGGCTTTTCTCTCACCAAACCTTTTTCTCTTTGAAGGAGGGGAGGAACTTTATAAACTTTCTCTTTGAAGGAGGGCAAACTGGTGCGAAGGGGTAAAATATAAAATATGAAACAAATTAATTGGAATCAATTGGAAAGGTACCTTCAACTTCATAAATTTTCAAACGTACCCCTTCGCACCAGTTTGCTTCACTCTGTCGCATGTTATGCCACCGTTTCCCTGCAATTTATATGCCTTACGAAAGCTTTAACCCAATCGCTGCTCAAAATTATTATAAAGACTTCCCTGTTATAAATAGGGCCGAAGTGAGTAAGCATTTCCTTTTCTCGCCTGCTGCTGTTTGAGTAAACCACTTCACGTTCTTTCTTTATTCTCTGAAATGTAAACTGCGTGTATGGAAATTTCGGGACGTATTCAGCCCCGTAGTGTTATACTACTTTTACGCAAAGATGTGTTTCTGAATAATTGTTCCTGTGAAAAATAAAAGCTATGTTTCAACCATCAAACGCAATGCTTTGACATTGGCTCTCTCTCACCAAGTCATCTTATTACAATAATGACGCAGTCTTATTACATGTATATACATATAGATGTAATAATGTAATATATACATGTAATATATATATGTATATACATGTAATAAGACTGCATCAGTATTGTAATAAGATGACTTGGTGAGAGAGGTGCAATGCTTTGACGTTGGCTTTCTGCGTTATAACTTGAAGATATTTTACTGCGTAGTTAGAAAGATGACACTCGAAGAACGCACATAATTGTGTTCCACACATAATTTTATTCCTTAATAATGCACATCAGCACTGTGGGTGCGCTACCCCCAGTTTTGTACAGCTTACATTTCTTAAACAATGAACGAAATTAGAAAAGTAAACTCTGCGTACCTAGCGGCAGTGCGATGCATCGGATTGAAAAGCCGAAGCGGAAGAAAAAAGAGAAGAGAGGGAATTGCGACGCAATTAACCTTTTATACCGAATTTCATTTCAGATCACGTGATAGATTAATGTCTAGATGCAGATTTCATGGATAAGTGCGCATCAGAACTACAGGGAGTTTAGTTAGAAAAATTATTGCTCTGTTATTTTTAGAATGAAAATGGAAGTTAAAGGTCTATTATTAATTTATAACTTGAAAGAATTTGAAAGATAGATATTTTATATTTTAAATATATATATATATATATATGATGTACCAGCTTTTGTCCGGAATGAATAGATTTGTGAAGAATCATAGATGTAGTCGTAGCTTAAATAATCAGACGATAATTTAAAAAACAGGATCCATTTATTATTATTCAGGAGTAAAAGCAGTTACAAAATCAGCTATCCGGAGTAAATAAAAAGAATTACTAGTAACTTTTTGTATGAAGTTTACTGCATCATTACATTAAAGAAAAGCCGCCGATATTCTTTTGCGAGTCCTTTTATAGCCTCTGGAAAGGCGGAGCTTCCAAGAAACGACGTCAGCCTCGTCAGCCAATCCAGTTCGCTTTAAATATTTCCAGAACATTCTATAATTGTACGTATAGAAAAGGCGGGAAAAACAACTTGACTACGGGGCTGTGGATTTAATTCCACGTACTTTCAAATAAGAGAGCGTCGCCATTAAAAAATGAAAAGAACATACAATTAGAACTTTAAGTGTAATCTTGACTATGGAATTTTATTATCACATATATATATATATCTGTGTGTGAAAACAAATTTTGAGGTATTGATGGAAGAACACTGATGGCGTAGCTTTGATTACTTAGAACGTAAATTAATATTGAAGAGGAAGCATTCTGATCTTGTAGAATTCTAAAATGTTGTGACTAGGAAACTTGGCTGCCGAGTAAGATTAAATCTTCCTTTTTATTTCAATTGACATTGGTTTCAAAAATTTGCTTGCACTCTGATTGTGCCTATGTCAGTGTCACACCAGTATCTGAACAGCAAGAGAGCTAGAAGCAAAGTAAGCATTTATCCAATATGGAGGCTCACCAAAAGGAAAGTTTTGGTTTAGGTTAGAAAGGTTTTAGTTCTCGATATATTGAGTTTAGATTCCGTATTAGTTACGTCTTCACCGTTACGCAACTCAGGTGACATAGATTAATCTAGAAATGGCGCAGTCGTAAAAGTTATTACTACTTTTAGAATACGGAGAGGAAATACTGAAATTAAAAATGAGGAATTAAGAAGCTAATACTAAATTAAATCATAAAGCTGATTTACGTGTTTTTTATCCTATATATATATATATATATATAACTGAAAAATGATCATATATAATCGCAGATTATGTAAATATATATACAGAGAGAGATTTTATTTTAAATTTTATTTTTCTATTTTAAATTTCATTTTATTGTTTATATATATAAATCACATATACCTTATTTTCTAAAGTCACTGTTAACGTCAGAGAAATCCGATAATAAGAAATGGGAGTAGAGAAGCATGTTTTTTTTAAACTATAAAACTTTAAAAGTTTACTAGAAATTTAAAATTTGCTTATAAACGTTTTGTGTGTATATTTGTGTTTGAAGTTGAGTATATATATTTTTTTATTAAGACAGAAACAATCTAGTGGGTTAAAAGCTTGATAATTCATATGTAAATCCGGACCCCAAGGGTTCTAATTAGTTTATCACATATTTAAATTTTTATATAAAAATACACATTTTCTTAATTAGCGACAAAACTATCTACTAGTTTTATCTTTCGATATCAAACATAGTTTTATTTAGAAAAATTTTAAATATATATTTAAGTTTTCTTACTGCTTTACTGTTTTATTGTAAGGAAAACAGAGAAGAGAAATTATCCGTAGGAGGAAAACTAGAGTTTTCTTCAACTACTTTCGGATATTGCAAAATACTAGCTATTACTTTTAGTTTAAAAAACGTGTAAAGGAAACAGCTTGAGAATTCTGTTATTTAAGAATGGCTTTAAATGAACTTGGTATTTCAGAGGGAAGACATTTTCTTTTCGTGCACTTGATGCAGGTTATCATTTCACTAATAAATATGATTTAAGATTAATTTATGGTACTATATTTTATGTAAAACTGATATTTTATTCATGTAGGCAAAAATATCTGAAAGTAGTTTGAGAAATATTGATAATTAAAATTAAACGGTGAATTAATTATTCTAAATTACAAATCACCCACTCTGTAATCATAATTAACTACTGGACTAATTTTCGACTCGTCTGACTGCTAACTAGAAATATCGCAACTGAAGTAAAAGTTTAAAATAAAATTTGTATTTTAAATCGACCGTCGAACTGACGGATACAAAACCTCGAGGTCTAAGGACAGAACTGCCTTCTTGGAAAACTTGCTAAGGAAACCTGGCTATATTTAAAGTTAAATATTAAAAAAAAACCACAAGTTCATCCGCAGTCGGTCCCTTCGCCGAGATTTGAACGAGGGAGTTGAATTACAATGTACAAAAACTGTTCAGCTCTCCTTTTCTAAGTGCCCACTGATAGGCTAAATTGTTTTCAGATACAGGCCTACATGATATGCCGTGAACTTAAGTTATGTTGAGTAGTTTTCAATTTTTATGTACACATTTTTGGAAGTAAATGAATGCAAACTTCGAGAAGCAAATAAACAGATGACTTTAAAAAAAGATAATTTAAAATATGAAAATTAGGGTTTATGTTTATTATTAACCAGTTATTAGGATTTGAATCTACTATCTATATTTTCTTTCTGTAGTTCTCATCAGAGTGGAAACCAGTTTGTTTGAGTTGTTGTTGACTAATGCTCACTTGTCTGACCTAGTCAGCCCAAGCTCACGAAATTCCTAGTGGCAAAGAGCACAAGATACGCCTATCGTTGGCAACAGCCTTGAGCACCATACAGGTGACAGTGCGTGGTTCAGTTCAGTTTCGCCCTCAATTTTAATGGAATACACGCCGGAGGAGGAGTTCGAAAGTCTCTCATCCCTCTTCTCTAATAGCAACCTCTCGAGAGGGCTTTCGGATCACCACATATTTAGAGTACTCTCATGCCGCACGGACACTGTACCTTACAAACATTCATGCCTTCTCAGGGATTCGAACCCGGGCCCTTCGGCACGGCAGTCAGAGACGCTAACGACTATACCGGCAGCCCTGTGTTTGCGTGAGTATTTAAGCCAAACGTTTGAATGTCTTAGTATTGGAGCTTTTGGCAGCCTTGTTTTCAGTTTACATTCTATTACCAACTCTGCTAAGATTTATTCCGGCTTTAGCCGTTTTGGTAGCCGATATTAAATACACGCCATTTAAACATTTGTGCCAGCTCAAATAGATTATTCTGTGCAGTCTCCAACTAGATCATTTGAAACGGAATTTTATCTTATGTTATTTTAAATACCCTCAAGCGGCGGAGTTTTGTTTTGTACTTACGAGTGGTGCCTTTTATTCAGTTTAAAGAGTTAATAGAAAAGTTAATTTTAAACTTCGTAGGACTTTGTCGTTTTGATTCAGACCAGAGCAAGATACGCCTATCGGTGTAGTAGGGTCTGAAGGACTTTGCTTTAAGCTTCTACACAGTTAGAACTCTAAACTTTAAACTAGAAAGTTCGTTCTGTTTTTATACCTTACACCTGAATGCTCAAAGAATAGCTGAAGGTTAGCATACAAAACACGTGTGTAGAATTAAATGCCATTTTCAAGTTTTAACTGTTTTATGAATTACCTCAAAAAGATATTTTGCTTAATAATTTAATTAAATTTTACCTAATAATAGCTCCTTTAATATCAGTTGATTTTAAAGCAAAGCGTTCCATGGCTATCTGCCAAGACAAAGATGACTTCATGAAGGGTTTTTTTTTTAAGAGTAATTGGCTCACATTTAAGTTACACATTAATTAATTTAAGTTGAACATTAACACATATTTAAGTTACACATTAATTAATTTAAGTTGAACATTAACACATATTTAAGTTACACATTAATTAATTTAAGTTGAACATTAACACATATTTAAGTTACACATTAATTAATTTAAGTTGAACATTAACACATATTTAAGTTACACATTAAAGTTACATAACATTAAATTACATATTTAAGTTACACATATTTAAGTTACACATATATTTAGTTACACATGTATTTAGTTATACATATTTAAGTTACACATTGGCCCACCAGCGGCCGAGCGGTAAAGTCGCTGAACACTGGTAGTTCGGTCCGAGGTTCGAATCCCGCGAACGGGCTGGCTGCATGGGCGTTTTCGTGGTTTTCCCCATGTGTAACGTGTATACGAGCCAGTTTCCCTTAGAAAGTCCTCCACGAAGGCATCCCTCCCTTTAGGCAGATAGCGCTCGAGGCTTTGCCATAATCACACACACACACACACACAAAAAAAAAAAAATCTGTTAAGTTACACATTAAGTTAAGACCACGAAAACCTGTTTGCTGGCATTTGAACCTGGGCTGAACTACCAGTATTCACAGCCGTCTTACCATTTTGCCACTGAGGAACACAGTTTTTTTCGGATGTATAACTTTCGGGAAAGAAATAACAAAAGTTAAATTAGACTTCATATAAATATCGAAATCAGAATTTCGCATTGAAAGCCATCGACATTTTGAGAAAGTTTTAATGCATATTTTTAGAAGCAGACTGATTTGATCGAAATGCCTTTCAGAAGGAAGCTATTTCTTGGGATGTACTACTCTCTTAACTGATGTATCCAAGAGGAAGTGCGAAAACAATTACGCAGGGCAGATAGTTAAATCCCAGAGTGTACTTGCGTTGAATTTTAAACTTCCTTACAAATATAACATGAATAAAAACATTTTTTGGTACGAACAACACAGTTAAACTATTCCTAAACTTATCAAGGAACCTCTTACGTTTCCGGAATAAATTATGGTGGAGCTGCGGCTAATATGCGGTATATATTACTAAGCTTGTACTTGCATAGTTACAATAAAGTATATACATATATGACGTCATGACTCTTGTTAAAAGTTAATGCCGTTAACCATTGGCAATAATCACGGCAGAAATCATCGCAGTGGTTTCACACGTCAGTTTCCTACGCATTTGCCAGCAGTAGTGTAGGTAATTTCATTGTATTATGCAATAATGACAGAGAAAGCATGCCGCATTCCTAATAATTGCCGAGAAAGCGTTCAGCCGTTCAAAAGGATACCCGAAATGTCATTTCGCATGCATAGATTATTTAATTCATTCGAGAATATAATTTTCAAGGGATACTCAGAAGCTTTAGAGTGCTCTCCTGTGTATTGGTGAGCAGCGATTGGAGGAAGTTCAGGCGAATAGATATTTCTAATAACGCAGGCTGGAGATGTTACCTCTAATCTATGCATTCGGATTATTAACTGCAGTGGTTGTTCGTGAATATTTATCAAATAGTGCTTGCCTTTGCGAATTCGGAACTTCGGATTTAATTTGCAATAACATAATAACTATCTAAGAAATTCTATTTTATATTCGGATATTTGTTAATATAACCAAGAACATATTTCTTGTAAGAGCTTAAAACGTAAAGCAAATATCATTATTTTTGAATAAATATCTCATTTTTGTACATTCATATTTATACAAATAGATATTTATGCTCCCGCACAAAATGAATTATTAAAACACAAATAGTAACAAGATAAAGTTAGGTTTATTTTTATTTCCTTGTATGATGTAAAGGAAGTATTATAATCGCAATAAACTTAGGGTATAATGTTTCAACGAAAATATCCATTTTGACCACTCTCCAATACATTTGAACGATGTTTTCTGTGACATCTGTACGTACGGATAGAATAAAGGACACTTCATCCCGAAACGGATTGTAATATGAATTTAAAATTAATTCAGAAGAGATTTTTTTCGTGACGTTTGTACGTACCTACGTACGTATATATGAATGTATCTCGCATAACTCAAAATCGAGTAGCCTCAGAACGTTGAAATTTTGTGTGTGGGATTGCTATAACATGTAGTTGTGCACCTCCGTTTCTGGTTGCAATAGGTAGCACCAAATATTTATATTTACTCTGTTACCCGACGCGGTGAGCTCAGTTTTTTTATTCTTATATATTGGTAAATTGTGCATTGTTTGCTTTAAAGATAATTGAATTATATTATCCTTATGCTCCGGTTAAGTTTTTTATGCCCTTGGTTAATATGGACGCAATAGTAGAATTATCAAAAATTAAAAGTTGTTTTACATGCTACTAAGCCTAACGAAGCCTCCACTGGTTTACATTAAAACCTCTTAGTAGTATATAATTTAAGTCAGTTTCCGCACTAGCTTCCATGTGTTTTTTCTGAGTGGGACTAAAAGTAAGCTTTCAGTTTTGTGCATCGAAAAGTCTTTTCTTGCACGCTCGCTGAATTTTTAGTCCAAAGGGATTTGAATCCCGAAGGACTATTAGTTTCGTTTTGGCATTTTGCGTCGGACTCATAAATGTCGGTTCACTTTTCAAACTGTTGCCATTAGAGTCCTGCATTATATTTGAAGAAATTAAATAATGAAAAATCTGCATAAATGTATGTATATTTCTCGTATTGTGATAAAACAACGGTACATAGAGTCATCGAATTTTGAATAACGTAATCCTCCAACGAATATCAGCATGTGGAAGACCAAATTTGAAATTTGAAATTTGTTTTATGATCGATTTCCTATTTTTTAAAACTTTGACGAATTTTTGATTAACAAACTCAAGGATTTCAAAGCGAGCAATGGCAACGTTGTGCAGAAAAAACATTTTTATCTCCAGCGCGTGAGTCTCTGTATCGGAAATTCTAAAGATATGCTCGTTTTAAAACTATTTTGCGATATTGCTGTTGCACTGGATCTTATGGTTTAAGTGCGAGGAACATGATATTTAATAAAGAAAGGTAACACACAAAATGTTAAAAAACGCCCCTTTGGACGTAATTTAAAATCTGAAACATTTCAGATTTGGGTTTTTTTTTTTTTTTTTTTTTTTTTTTTTTGTTTGTTTTTGCGTAGAAAACAAAACATTTAACTGTAAAATTTGCTTCTTTATCTGCTTTAATTGCTTTTGGTGTTTTATGTTTTTCTATATTTTGCAATTTTTAATGAAGATGTAGAGTTCCTCACTTCTTTAATTCTAAGTTAATGTTGGAAGTGAAGAATCTAAGAGCTGATAAGCGAATAATCGCTTGAGTTCGGTGGCAAGAAACAACAAGAGAGAAGGGTAACTAACCCTTTATTATTCCAATAAGATTTAACAAAACTCCGCCTGGGAGTGTACAAGCAAAGACCGCACTTGGACTTGAACTTAAAAGACTAAGAATTAAACTAAAACTAAGATTAACTAAAGAAGTATAGACGAAGCTATCAAGGTTCAATTCGAGTTGGCTCCTTAATTTATTTGACTGCGAAGCTTAGCAAGGGCCTGAGTACGGCGGAGCGTAATAACAACTTAGAGAGAGAGAGAGAGGCCAAAAAGGCAGACGCGCGTAAATCAGAAACTCTGATTCTCTCTCATTTAGTAAGTAACTTCGTGGTTTAAATACCGCTCCTCCTCATTAAATATTCAGCAAGATTCCAAAACTATGTTCTGGCCGGAAGTAGTAAGTTGAAGTTAAGAATTAGACAGGAAAGGAATTTAAAATTTAACTGTTAATAAAATTAACATAATCTTTACAAAGATGTTTTGAATTTTTGTGTATTTTTGCCTTGCCGCGAAGTGAGAACTCAATTGATTGAATGAGAAATATATCTCTAAATCAAATTTCAGGAAATAAGTTTAATTGAAATGCAGAAAATAATATGTACGATTTAATAAGCTGTACAAGAAAATCATGTGCGCGTCAGATTTTTTTATTAAATAAGAAACTACATAAGCGCTAATTGTTACTGTGATTTTTTTCTTCTGTTTGAAAAATTAATTTTTAGGACTCTAATTTCTGTAGCTTTCTTTATTTTTTTTGCAAAATTGTGTTCTGTTGAATGATCGGATGAAGCATTTCATACACTTACGTTCGAATTATTAGCCGTAAAATTGGGAAAAATATTACATTACTTACATTTTCTAAATCTCTGGTGTTTTTAATGCATGGTTTCCTGCCTTTCAGGGCAGGAGGCAGGAGACCATCAATAGAGCAGCTACACTATGATTTTGACTTTCAACTTTTGTGCTCTATTGATGGAAACTATCTACCATTCAATATCAGCAGCATTTATTTGAAATAAAATTTTACAAAGGTACAATGGTTATACAAATATACATATGACATATTATTCAGGTCTTGTGGCCTTTCAGAGCAGAAGAAACGCAACAAAAAATTAACGTATAATGTTGCAGAGACATTAGGTATTTTTGGAAGCAGGAGAAAGGAAAAATTTTGCAACGCCTTCGCCGGGAATCGAACCGCGGACCTCTCAATTACGCGATGAGCGTCCAGACCACTACACCACGAAGGCTCGCTAAGAAAGAATGCGGGAGAAGTACTTTATAAAGTTAAAAAATCAACTCTGAAGTTCAAAAGATAAAGAAGTGTAAATATTGACTAGTCCAATGACTTATTTTAAATGCATCTACAAACTGACTTAAAATTATAAAAAAAATTTGAAAATAGTGTTTAAAAAAATCTGAAATAAATTTAAAATTTTGAAAGTAGTGCTTAAAACTGAGAAAAATTTTGAAAGCTTTGGAGAGTTTTGAAAGTTTTCTGCTACTTATAAGAAATGTTTAAAGCGCGTACTTCTGCGTTTACATTCATTATTCTAATTTTCGTTGCAATCATTCGTCCTTCTGATTAAATGTTTTTGGTATATCCCATTTTTAGCATTCCTACAGAACATCATAAATAACAGATTTTCGTGAAAGATAGAAATTAAACTTTATTAAAATGTATAAGGGATTTTCTTCCTCCTTTTTTCATGCTTTCGTGGTATAACGGTTGCAAAGTTGGCGCATATTCGAGAGGTCCAAGTTCGAGTACCGGGGAGGGAAGCGCTCATTTTTTACGCCTCCCGCATAAAACAAAAAAACTCTCTATTGAGGCACCCGAACTAAAAGTGACAGATGATGATTCTTAACCACCAGGATTGGGAGGTTGTGTCTCCTAATACCCAGTCGCCGTTTAAAAGAGGGAGTATATAAGGTATTTTCTCCCTTCTTTCTGCATACCTTCGTGGTGTAAAGTAGCACACTCGGCGGGTATTCGAGGGTTCCAGGCTGCATATAAGCATTCTGTATCGTGCCACGCGCATAGGAAAAAATCTATCCTCATGATTGGATACGTCTTCCGATGACATCATTTCTTGCTTGGGCTCGAAAGTGAACCTCCATGCCGTTTGTTTAAATTTTGATAGCAGTGACGAAAAGATTATTACCGTTAATGACGTGCGTTGTATTTTTGTTACTGATTACATTTATTACGACATCGTAGTATGGCGAATTTAATATAAAAAATGTAGTGCGTTTTTCATAGCAAGGAAAATCACTATTTATTCTAGTGCGTTAGCTCCGTAAAAGTGTATTCATATTAGGTGCAGAGGATTTAATAAATGTATTCTTAATTTAAAAGCCTTCATATTAAAGGTTTTGTGATTATTAATTCACTGTTTTATTGTTCATTAAATACAGATTCTTTGCAGATGCAATCTGCGAAAGGATGAGACAAGTCAGTTTTCGCAAGCAGCAAAAACGTTGGGAGCTAACAGAACTCACAGTAAATTCACGATATACTGAAAAAGTAAAATTTGTTTTTGAAGTTACACTACTATAGATTTGGCATACAGAAATAGAGATAAGTATATATAAATTGAATATTTCCCATAAATATGTACTTTATGAATATTGCCCATTTTTTCATCTGTAAAATCTTTTGAATAAAAATACTCTTTATCCGAGAAGAAAGATGTTTTCTGCAATATGAAAGGAACAGAATCCAACAAAATTTCAATAATAATATATTTACTAGCACATATGCCTTTACATTTGAGTCGAGATCGTCGTATAATCTAATTTTTTTTTTTTGGCTCTAAATTTATGAACTCAGTCATTTATATACTATAATCTAAGCACTTATGATTGCTTCTGATATTAACAGGATCCTTGGAGGATTTTAAAATTTTATTATTCCATATAAACAGGATTTCATCTGCAGAAGGCTGCATGTTAATTTTTTCGTCTGGCATTATTATTCAAAGAATACAAATAATTTTCATGCTTTCGTATCACTCATGCGCGTCATTCAACGAAACCAAAACTGAGAATCCCGCCTAAAAGTCATTACGCCAAGAGAAAATGATGCCATCGGAAAGTATGTCCAATCACAAGTACGGATTTTTCCCTATGCACGTAGCGCGGTACAGAATGCTTATATGCTTCCAGGCTCGAGACCCGGAGAGGGTATTACACATTTTTCACGTCTCCTGCTTCAAATAACCTAATGACTCTAAAATGTATATAAAAAGAACAATATCTAGGCATAACAGATTAAGTTTTCTCGTCAAAGTATTTGTTACTTAACAGCGTAAAATTAAAGACTGTAGTAGTTAAGAAAATATGTTGTCATTAGGTATCAAGCGAGAGACGTAAAAAATTGGCAGTGCTGTCGGCGGGATTCGAACTCGGGACTTTGCGATTACTTGCCAGACTTGCTTTCCAGTAATATACGGTATATATCACTAAGATCGATGATATAACGTAGGCACGCAGTAAGGAGGAAAAATATTTATATCCTTCCCACTTAAAGAGTGACTGGAGAGGAGGGAACAACGTTGATGGTCATGCATTATCTTCCATCACAGTTTCAATTCGGGCATCATTTGTACAGTCAATTATGTACGTCGAAGTAGGCGACGTGAAAAAGGCGCAATGCCCATGCCTGGACTGAAACTCCGGACCTTCCAATTATCAGCCTGACGTACTTTCCAATTACACACCATGAAGACGCGTAATAAAAAGGAGAAAAAATCTTACAAATGTGCGTTTTCTTCACGCAACGAAAATTATTTACACCAAATGAAGGAAAGTAGGAAGAACAAGTATTACTTAAGTGTTTCATAAAAATTAAGAGGAGCAAATGAAAATGAAACATTTGTTTGTGTAAATGAACGTTAATTTATTTCATAACTACTTGAAATATTATAATTTATAAACGTAAAAAATTATGAATTTTATGAAATGAAGATGAAGTTTTATTTTTTTTAACGGACGCTAAATATGAGAGCCGTATCCACTAAATCAATGCTAATTCTTATGTTACCTCATATTTAATTCGTTACCCTTTCTAGATAAATGTTTTATTATTACACTAGCTTATAAACCATTAGCTTAGCCAAAATGCGCCAGTGTTTATTATTGTTACCAAATGTACAGGCGCGGTGAGATAGCTTCCCCGCAAAGCAGTTTTAGGGTTGCCATAAAATACCGAGAAAGACAGGGTTGCCACATTTGGCGAGAAATCGTCCATTTGGTGACAAAATTGGCGATATGCCATGCACTTATGGAGAACCTTCTGGAACGAATTCTTACTGGTTTAGCCCAGAATGTTCTCGAACACAAGCGAAAAGCTATATAAACCCTGCTGGTCCTCAATCAGGGAGTGTGTGTCTCTCATAGTGTGTGTGCCTCGTCTAGCGAGCTGATGGTCATTCATTGAGCGAGTGTCTCGAAGTCAAGCTCCGAATTGGTCATTGAGTGCATCGAGAGAGTCTTTTAGTGCATCGTCGAGTTTTGTCTTAGACTGTGGTGAGTCGAGAGCTATATGGGAGTCGAGAGCTATATCGAGAGCTCTTGGGTATCGTCGAGTGCATCGCGTGCGGAGTCTCGAGAGTACGTGGAGTTCCGAGACCGACCAAACGGAGTCGGAAGCTGTACTCTGGTGCTTTGCAGTGAAGCTATCTCCACAGTTATTGCCTGACAATGTGAAGGCTGTGTCGCTGATTGTTCCAGCGTGTTTATAGTAGATTTTCGACAACTGTAAAAAGTGTTATTGGAGCTGTCCTGATTAATATTGGCTAAATAAAGTGTGTTTCGATACTTCATCAAGTGTCGTCGTTATTCACTCCAAATCTACGAACCCCGTACGAACATAAAGCAGGAAAATAACGTAACAACTGGTGTCAGAAGAAGAAAGAAAATCGTAACATTATGTATATATCTATTACTAAAGTTAAATTTATTTTTCTGAATAATATAAATGGGTGTCTTGCATTAGTGACTCGTTAATTAATAAAATTTTGCACATCAAAGGAAAGAGCATTTCAAGTAATTAGCTTAATGAATGCAAATCAGTAATTAATTTTTTATCTAACGCTGTAACCAATGTGAATGGATTCATAGTTTTAATTACATTAAGCCGCGAGGAAGTAGGCGAATGAAAATGTTCTCTTAGCTCTAATTGAATTTTAAATCAGCTGAAGTATTTCGGAAGTAATAAAAGTGGTTTCTCGCTAATGAAATAAGGAAGACAGAGTTAAGAATGAGCCTTAAGTTTCTTTATTAGTATTACTAATTCAGCCTGTTTTTAATTACATCACAACCAAAGCTTTTATGCTGAACGTGTTTAATAATTGATGCTTATCACTTGCGCAAGAAACTAGAAAGACAGTGGTGAATAAGTGGTCCAACCAATTTGTTTTTTTATTTCTTTTTCACTTTTAAATAATTTTTCTTTATAATATGCAAAGCATGCCATTTTGTGTGAACTCGTTATGGCATGTGCCAAAATAATGACAATCTTTTTATTTTCTAGGTGAGGTATATTTTATAAAATTATGTTTAAAATTTTTAGAGGGAAAAAAATTCCGTATAAAGTAGAAACGTTAAGATAACGTTGCGAATTTTGTACATAGATTATTTTAGTGCAATTATATGTGAAATTGTTGTATTTTTCTGTGTAAACGAAATATAAACAAATAATAAGAGAAAGGTATGCCGGAAAAGTAAGAATTCAGGTGAAAGTCCATTTAACATTGAGTAAATGGGTATCTCTTTAATTTGGCGAGAAATTGCCAAAAGTCGCCAAACTTGGCGACCATTTACCGACATTTAGGTCTAGTCTCGGTAGCATATTTCACAAGTGTACATCTGTGTAGCCACTGAGGGTGTGGCTTCTAGGATGGACCAATGATCATCCAGTAATATTTCTTGTCAGGTCACATGACCTTTCGCGTGCTTTAAAATTTAAGCAAGATGGTTGAAAATATTCTGTTATGCAGTTTTCTGTACAAAATAAATAAAGCATCGTCGATTGCTTCTGAAACTTTTCATTGCGAAGTTAGATCAAATATAGGAAATTATGAAGATTTCACTACCTGGTTGAAATAAATACAAACACATGTTAGATAATTCGCAAAAATGTCGATGTGAAATATTACTTAATAAGTGGTAAGTAAGATGAAGAAAGAAATATGTGATAACATCTGAGCCCAAATGACATCATTACGTAAAACTATGCGTACGGGAAAAATATTTATACGAATTATATATGTAAATAGAAGTCAGTAATTTTTAGCCCACCAGCGGCCGAGCGGTGAAGTCGCTGAACACTGGTAGTTCGGTCCGAGGTTCGAATCCCGCGAACGTGCTGGCTGCATGGGCGTTTTCGTGGTTTTCCCCATGTGTAACGTGTATACGAGCCAGTTTCCCTTAGAAAGTCCTCCACGAAGGCATCTCTCATCTTAGGCAGATAGCTCTCGAGGCTTTGCCATAATCTCACACACACAGTAATTTTTATTACACTCTATATGAAAAAGATGTTATAATAACCAATGCAGAATTTTATTCAAAGTGAACTTTACTAATTTCGATTCGTATACATTTATTGCATTAAATTTCACATTTAATAAATGCTCACTCTTAAATGTACTGTCTACACAAGAAATGCTCACCAAACTGAGTGAATTTATCGTATTCACAACGAGCATATTCAATTTATTCACATATAATTTTTAATGTTAACAATGGATATAATCAGATCATACGTGTTCTGAATTTTACACTTTAAAAATCAAAAGAATGCAGGCACTGAAATAAGAAAATACTAGATTCATTGTAACACTTTTAGTCATTCTCAGCTCAATTCAAAAATATACACTTAAATTCTCTTAATCCACATAATATGCCGTGAACATCAATCCTAATATTAATGCGTGATAAAAAATCGCGAAAGTGAAATGTCAGCGATTAATCAAACTCAGAAAACGAAAGCACTACGAGATATTCTACTATTACGCCATAACTGCGATACAAATCTAAATTAAAACCTAAACAACATACGCTTACATGCACGAAGATTTAGCGTCAGAGCAATAGCAGCTCATTGGTCCATTTTCGAAACTCCTCCCTCAGTAGCTACGCTGATGTGCACTTGTGAAATATGCGTCCCGATAACACCTTAATAAGTATTGTAACTGAATAAATGTGCTGTGTTTGTGCTATGCTAGCTGTAACCGTAATTCCGCCCTCGTATTGCTTTTCAGTAATTTCGTGAAGCAGAAAGTGTTAGAATATCTCCGCGGCCGACTGGAAACTATTTAAGGCCAAAGAGAGATCATCTTTTCTCAATTCGACCGCGTCTGGCATGAGGGGCTTATTTATAAACTTATAAATCTCCCTATGGATAGAGAGCTGATTCAGCTAATGTCTTTCATCACTAACAGGAAATTCATTGTGGCTATTGGAAAGGACATCTCCAGTTTACGCACCATGAATGCAGGCGTCCCACAGGGGTCCATTTTAGGGCCCGTTCTGTATTTATTTTATGTTAATGACTTCCCTAGGGCTCACATTGGCAGAAATCACTTTCTTGGGTGCTATGCGGACGATACGGCATTAGCCGTAAAGTCCGCAAACGCACACCATGCAATCAAGAAATTACAGGAGCTTCTACCAGTGGTAGAAAAGTGGTGTACGACTTGGAGAATTGCTATTAATGCCAGCAAGTCGCAATTATTATTGATAAGGAGGAAAAATACACAGTTGACTATTAATAGCAAGCTCTTCTTATTCTCTGAAGAGATTCCTAGAGTTAGTAAGGCGAAATATTTAGGAGTAATGCTAAATGAAAGATTAAAATGGGGAGATCATATAACAGAGGTCAGAAGAAAAATTTTCACTGTCGTAAATAGTCTCATCCCTATATTGGGTAATTATTCTAGCTTAGACCTCAGGAAAAAGAGGCTAGTTTATATCACGGCAATTAGGCCATTGATGACTTATGCGTCGCCGGCCTGGTGCACGGCTACCAAGGAGGATATAAAAAGACTTCAAATCATGCAAAACAAAGTCTTAAGGCTTATCACCCATGCTCACTTTTTTGTGAGCAATGCTACACTGCACTGTGTCTTAAAACTGGACACTCTAGAAGAGCACCTGAATAAGATCAACAGGAAATTCTTCACGAAAGCTCTGAACTGTGACCATATGAGAAATTTTGATATCTTTACCTACGAAATATTGAACGAGGACACCAAACTGCGCCCACTTGCGGCCCATCTTATCAGGGACCCGAACTTTCCCACCTAGTGCCCACCTGTAAATAATGTACCCAATGTGTTTATTAGCATTCTTAATTTTGTATCTTACTCATTTATTGTACTGTGTATTTCTTAAATTCACTAGTTTTATTCACATTCTACACTCATTTTATGACTCCCACTTTGCCGGGCCGGTTACTTGCTAGTGAGCTCTTGCGTTGCTGGTCTTCCTATTCTTTATCATTCTTTCTCCTCCTTACTGCGGACATTATGTGAAGATAGTTCTATGTTATTGTGCCCATCCGGCATAAATTTGATTGAGCCAGATAAACTACTGATCTCAGTGGTATTCTGGCTATAAGTTGCTGGTCTTCCTATTCTTTATCATTCTTTCTCCTCCTTACTGCGGACATTATGTGAAGATAGTTCTATGTTATTGTGCCCATCCGGCATAAATTTGATTGAGCCAGATAAACTACTGATCTCAGTGGTATTCTGGCTATAAGTTATCAGTCAGTCAGTCAGTCATCTGTTCTCAGTTGCTTAATTATTGTTGTTGTGAGTTGTTAGTTCCGTTTGAACTGAGATATATGTGAGTTAGCTTTTTCTTTAGATGCGATTTGCATTTGTGTTTAACGTTCTCAGTAGTTTCAAACGTAACTACTGATTGTAGTCTGTGATACTGTGAACACTTGCACGAGAATTTCTGTGGAAAATTCCAAAATTTTGAAGTATTTCATTTGAATAAATAAATTTTATTAACCTATCATCGAACCTGTGTGCATTCAATCTCTTACGAAACAAAAAATAATATAATCTGAAGATGATTGAGGATAATATGTTTCCTTTGCATAGTGATATGTAAACAAAAATATTTGTTCTAGATAAGAGAATTACGTTTCATAACATACATACGCATGTGAGAAATTAAGCTATTGCGATAATAATACAAGGTTAAACTCACTTTGGCGTAATCTAAAACTAGCTTAACAAGAATATTTTGGTTGATTTTTACAACAATATTAGAACACTAAATGAACGCAACAAAAATAAAAGCAATAAAAATTTATTGTACCTTCATCTCGGAGTATAAAATTAAATAAAAGAAACACAAACTGACCAGCATTTTTTGCTAAAATAAAAATCTACGCGGAATTCAAATTATTCATAATTAGCAAATTATCCTAACGCCTGGTTCGATTTATTCCACGAACTATTAATAAATATTCTACAGCAACAGTCAGAAACTCACCAACTAATAGAACAAAATCATTTATGTTGGAAACAAACAAAAGAATCTGTAAGGCCAGTTGGCTTTTCTAGTCCTTATTCTTTTCACTTCTGATCCTTACTTAAAACACCTCCTGTTTACGCAGTCTGGTGGTGTAGGCAAAACAATAAGAGCAAGAACAGATTTTAATATAAACTACATGTGCTAATTAAATTAAACCTTACGCTAAGTCTTAATGAAAGGAAACAAAACTAGATTATCTTATTCTGATTGAGGAAGGATTAGTTCTTCTTTCATATTGTGGGATGTAAATGTATTATCGACAACCTGATGAAAATATCTCATAGCTCAGAATAAAGCTTTAAACTTTGCTAATGACTATCATGTCATTTATTTGAGAGTAGAAATGTATTAGTGACTCAATATTCCTTTGTGTGTTTATAAAATAGAGGCGAAAAACCTCAAAAATATAGAAGCCACAATCATTAACTTTTTAAATCTCTTTAAATGAGTAATAAACGAATATTGCGTACTTTGTCATAAAACGATCATTGTTATCAGCTTTAGATTACGATGTTTTAATGTTCTTCGTCAAACTACGTTTTACAAATTTATTGAATCATAAATTCTTTTTGACGCTCACGGATACGACAAAGCGTTTCTGCTTCAAGTAGGCATTTCACTAGAATTTCACTCATAAATGAGGATAGTCAAAGTCTGCGGAATAGTTGATTCTACCGGTGCGGTCGCAAAGGGACGGAAACATTTAGAGGAGGTAAAAATTTAGAAAAGAATAAGAAAAGTAATTTTAAAAATTAATTTAAGTAAATTTAGAACACGCATTAGAAAAGCATCAAAATTAAGGGATTGCAAAATCTTAGAACTTAGGAAAAGCACTAGTCAGCAGAATTTAAGAGCGGCAAATTTTAGATCTTAAGCAGATCAAGACAGCAGAATTTAAGAGCGGCAAAGTTTAGATCTTAAGGAGATCAAGACAGCGGAATTTAAGAGCGGCACATTTTTTATCTTAAGGAGATCAAGACAGCAGAATTTAAGAGTAGACACAGACTGCACCGGACGGCAATAATGCCTAGCGCCGGACCTGAAAATAGTTTCCCATTATCTCTGCATTTTCTCAAGGAAAATTGCATATTATTTCTAGTAGAAATACTTTAAGTTGATTTGAAACATTTTACCGAGATAACTATAAAAGGGTCATTTACTAATAAATAAATAAGAAAGAAAGAAAAGAAAAAATATAAAAGGACTCAGATTTTTAACGGTGAGTTTTTGTTAAGGTATTTTATGGTGTCGCTCAGCTCGAAGTTTATCAATCTACTCTTGGGCTCACTATTGCTCACATAACTTTTTTAACCTTAAGGAGCGTTAGCCCAGAAGGGATATTAGTTTCAGAGCTCCATTTTGCGCCGAGTCACTATAAACGGCTATTTCACTTTTCAGATAGTTGCCACCAAATATTATCGCCCTGTATTATACTTAAAGAAATTAAATAATGAAGAATTTGCGTAAATGTACGTATGTTTCTGGCATTATGGAAAACACAACGCGACCTGGAGCCATAAAATTTTGATTAAAGTACTCCTCCACCCGAATATGAGCACCCGGAAGCCCGAGTCTGAAATTTCGAATTTGATTTAATATTTATTTCATATTTTTTAAACTTTAACAAAATTTCGATTAAGAAACTCAACAATTTCAAAGCGATCAGTGGCAATATACATATTTTTATATCCACCATGCGAAACTGTTTATCGGATATTTTAAGATAAGCTGTTTTTAAATATTTTTAACCCAAAGAAGCGTCAGCCCAACTGCTTTCGAAACGTGTAAGTATGTGGAAATTAAGAAAACGTCCCTTTGGGGGTAATACATAATCTAAAAGTTTTCAGGGATTTTTTTTTTTTTTTGTGCGTGTGTGTGTCGTATTAGCATTATTATCAGTTTCTTCGCTCTTACGCCCCGCATAACATTCATCGGTAAAATTATAAATCTTTTTAAAAGTAGCATTATCTTTGGAATTCTCGAAAGAATGTCAAGTGCTGAAATACATTTTGCTATTTTTTCAGCCTTTTCTCAGCTCAACATATCAGTGTTCAGTTTCCTTAACAAGATGGCCTATACAACATTTTTGTTCTTTTTAACTTTATTATTAAACGCCACGTTTTTCCCACTTACGCTACACAAAGGTTCAACAGTAAAATCACAAAATTTTTTAAAAATAGTATTGCTTTAGAATTCCTGATAGGATATTAGTATTGGCATATATTTTTTAACGCAGAAAATCACGAACCTCCCTTTTGCCATTCTTTTCTCTTTTCAAAAACCTAGTTGGGAACTCGGCCTACCACCTATAAGTGTTATTGTAAAAAATAAAAATATATGATACTTTTAATAAATCCAGTTAGTATAATTTATTTCCTCAAGCCCGAATTGCGATAACTTAGCATACGCATTAAAAATAAAATGCCCCCTTCATCTACAGAATTTTTAAACTTTACGCATTTAACTATAATCTTAGACATATATTTTTTGTGGAAACCTTATTAAAAATGAAGTAGATAGTTTATAGAAGCAGTTTTAACGTTATAGATAGAGCATTTTATAAAGCTAAAATCCAGTCTGTTTTGTACTTGAATCTCATAGAGCAATTATTTTAATTGGTTATCTTTCACCCTAAGTCTTTTAAAACAGAAGACTAAAATTCAAAACAAAATTTAAAAGGGTCATAAACCGTTAGTTCGTTTCTTGAACAAAACCACAAATTTTGCAGAGAACCATTATTATCTTTCAGTTTGTAAGGTTAATCCTAAGTTTTTAATGGTTATCTTTAGTTAGAGCTACTATCCTGTCCCTCCTAATTTCAACTTACAATTTCCTACCAGAATGTAATTTTAGAATCGCGTTTAATGCAAATGAGTAAGAGTGGTATTTAACTCGAAGTTCCACTGACTTCGTTAGAGAGAGCAAGAAATTCTGACTAGAGTGCTTTTGCCCTTTGACTACGTCTCTCTATAAGCTATTACTACGGTCAGCAGCATTTCAGACCCTCGATAGCTTTGCCAGCTTATTTGATATTTAGGGGCCAACTACTTGGTGTCCACTGATAACATCGCGGCAAAAACATCGAGTATGAAAACGTCGCGGAGAAAACATAAAAACATCTTTGTTCAAAATATCGTGGTAAAAAATAAAGTGTCTACAAATCATCGCATGACGATAACATCGCAGACATGCTTTTTGCCGGTTTTAATAATTGTAAATGGATATTCCCATAATGATTTGTGAGCCCAATATGTGAAGAAGGATAATTTTTACTTTCACATTTTTTTATTAACTAATAAAGTTTTGCTGAAAACGTAAGAAGGAAACTTAAGCATAGAAAATTAAATGCAACTTTTAGATTACACTTTTCATGACAAATTACCGGTAAAAACTTTATAAAAATGATTTATTAATGGCCTTTGTTAGTTAACTATGTCGGTTTAAAATTTTATTAAGTGCTATAAGTTACATTAATGTTCTATGCTTAAGTTTTCTTCTTATTTTCTCAGCAAAAATTTATTAGTTAATAAAAAAAATGAAAGTAAAAATTATGCTTCTTTCCATCTTGCGCTCACAAATCATTATGGGAATGTCCAATTACAGTTATTAAAGCCTGAAAAAAGCATGTCTGCGATTTTATCGTCATGCGATGATTTGTAGATACTTTATTTTTTACCACGATATTTTCGACGACGATGTTTTTAAACTGCGAAGTTTTTGAACCGCTTTATTTTCGACGACGATGTTTTGTACCACGATGTTTTAGAACTGCGATGTTTTCTCTTTGCGATGTTTTCTCCCACGATGTTTTGTAGCACGACGTTTTTGCCTTGCGTTGTTTTCTACACGACGTTTTCGTCCGCGATGTTTTCGGCTGTAACCCAACTACTTAGATATAGCCTCGGGTATAACTTTTAGCTAAGCATTAGTTAAGTTTGATTTCTTATTACTTTGAGTTCAAGCCCAAGTGGAAGCTTTGCTGTACGCTCCGAGAAATGAGCCGACTGTGCAATACTTATTTGGAATAATAAAGAGTAATTAACCCTTCTTGACTTTTACTTCTTGAATCTCAAACTCAAGCGATTATTCGTTATCTGTTCACGAGGTTCGTACACATTTAGCTGTTAGATAAAAGGGTGGAACCTCACAAGTTTTTATCTTTTACTAGGGGTTACCTGGCATGCATTGCAACGCTATTTAAAGAAAAGAACATGTTTGTGCTTCACTTCTGTTATGATTTTTTTCTTTATGCGTATTTTGCATGTTTCTATTGGCTTGTGTCACTTGGTAACAAGGCTGTTAACGGTTCCGGTGGAGAATTTAATTCTGGCAATTTCACTTTTCCAAACGAGCAGGACATTCCTGGTGCTTCATTCTTAAATTTGAGGGATCAGCAGTACATGCATAATTTATTCATCTCTCGAACGATCACATTTGGATGAAGACAGTAATCATCATTAACATCGTAATGGAATGCACCACGATTTAACTCAAAGTGCAATGTTGGTATGGATCGAGTAGTGCTTACTCAAACGTTTTCCAGTCCTTACTCGTCTGTTTCAGACAAACGGGGTTGAGCAGTGCGCACTCGAATACTTTCCAGTCTTGCTTCCCGTTGTTTCTTTGTTTCTGAAGCTCGTGATGCATTTTTCCTTCGTGCTTGATGTGTAGCTCGAGCAATCTGTTTTCGGTTTGGTAACATCATTGAATTCGCAGAGAAAGAAATACTACGCGACGACTATTACAAATTGTTTTAATTTGGACAGTAGCGATACATTTCTCTTAAACAGCCGAGTTTGTTCATTGCATTAACGACAAATAATTACAACTACGTTTCTACAAGTGACAACACAATATTTTATATCACCGAGTATTTTGTGATTAAATTTGAAACATATCTATCTTACGCTTTGCAGAGTTTGCGACGCAAAGCTTCTAATAGGCTGATGTTTTAATCAATACTTCGTTAAATTAGCGTAAAAATATACATATGTAATCAGAGTGGACCCCATGGGCTAGTTTTTGAGAAATATTATATAGAGAGCAATATTCTTCTTATTTTGAAGGTCGAGTATGGCAAGTTTCATAAAGATTGGAATTAAACTGTAGATCTGTACAAAAGACAAACAAACAAACAAAAAAACATTCATTTATATGCATATATATATATATGGATATATATATCGGATTATATGGATATATATAAATATATATATATATATATATATATATATGTAGCTAGATTTTTTTATTTCGTTTTAAAATTTTAGTTAATACTTTCTTTTGGCCAAAACTTTTTTTTTTTTCAATTTTTTAAGTATGGAGGTTATAAAATATTGCACCTTATTTCTGTAGAATCATCCCATTATCAATGATAAAATAGTTTTCATAAATTTCTCTGCTTTATGTTGAGAAGTTTTGTTCGATGTTTGGTATTTACATCCTTATGTGAGAAAGATAAGAGATTTCGCAATGAAATTGCAGTGATAATCTAGATAACTCATAGATGAAAATATTTTTAACCGTGAACCAATAACCTTCTTTGAAACCAGTTATTGCTTATATACCGCAGATGAAGTATTATTAAATTTAAAAAGTATAAAGTATTATGAATTAAAAAAGTGTTCATATTTAAAAAAATTCAACTACAAATTATACAGTTTCTCATTAATTTTAAATGTCAAATCCTAGAACCGCATAGACGATTTCCTGCCATATCTTACAGTTACCTTACAGAAAATTATATCTTACAGTTAACCATAAAGTTAGAAGCATGTTTAAAAAAGCAATAAAAATATGAAAGGTTTCAGATTTTAAATTACGTCCAAAGGGGCGTTTTTTTAACGTTTTGTGTGTTATCTTCATTTATTAAATATCATGTTCTTTGCACCTAAATCATAAAATTCAGTTCAACAGCAATGTTGCAAAATAATTAAAAAATATCTTTAGAATTTCCGATACCCAGTTCCGCACGCTGGAGATGAAAAGGTCTTTTGTTCCCCGTAGAGTGTTGCCATTGCTCGCTTTTAAATCGTTGAGTTTGTTAATCAAAATCCAAAATTAATTAAAGATTTAGAAAATATGAAATGAATAATTAAAACAAATTCGAAATTTGGGCTTCCAGATACCCGTATTCGGGTGGAAACGTACGTTATTCAAAACTGTATGGCTCTAAGAACCGTTGTTTTATCGCAATGCGAGAAACATACATACATTTATGCAGATTCTTCATTATTTCATTTCTTTAAATGCAATAAAGGACAAAAATATTTGGTGGCAACAATTTGAAAAGTGAATCGGACATTTATAGTGAACCAACGCAAAATGCCAAAACAAAAATAATAGTCCTTCAGGGCAAATAGCCCCGTTGAACTGATAAAAAATTTTATTTTCTCATTAGTCTGACAGTTGCTCAAATCTTAAATGAGAGATCTTAAAAGATAAGAATATTGCTAGAAGTTTTATTTCCTTAAATATTCATAGATGATATGTGCTTTCAAGGTAAGGGATTTTATGACAATATTCTCAACGCCGTTTTGGTACAGCGATTAACTCAATAGTTGTGTAAACGTAAATTTGTCTAAAGTTATTTCTTGTTTTGGCATCACTAAAAATTAAAATTTTAAGAATATTAAAGATGTGCGATGCACAGTATTTCCGTTCTTAAGTGGAAATCTTGTTTTATTTTAATTCCTATTCCTATTTTGAGTTTATTTTAGCCCAAAAGAGACGTTAGTCCCAAATACGATATGAGTCGCAAAAAGGCATCTTGCGTCGAAACACTTGAATGTGTTGTACCACTTTCCAAATTGTTGCCATCAAATATCATCGCCCTGTATTATATTTAAAGAAATTAAATAATATTTATTTCTCCCACTGAGAAAAATCAATGGTACCTAGAGCCATCCAGTTTTGAATAACGTAGTACTCCACCCGAACTCGGGCACCTGGAAGCCCGAATTTGTGCTATTATATATATCATATTTTGAAAAACTTTAACGAATTTTTATTAACAAACTTAAAGATTTCAAAGCGAGCAGTGCTAATATTGTACGGAATAGAACATTTTAATCTCCAACGCGTGAGAATGTCTATCGGAAATTCTAAAGATATGCTCTTTTTAAATACTTTGTGATTTTGTTGTTGAAATAAATTTATGTGATGCAAGCATCGAGAATTTGATATTTCGCACACAAAGTTAATAAAAAAATCTTATGTGTACAACACATGACTTCCTTGTACGGAATATTAAATTATACACATTTTTTCTTGCATTTCATTTAAACGTATTGGATTGAATTAAATCTACTTCGCCGACAGCGCATAAACCACAGTAGAATAAATGTATTCTTTAAAATTCATTCTATTTAATTATCATAGCGAAATTCTGGCGGTAGGTTCACTTCACAGTATTATATTTCGTTCATATTATAACTCAGAATGCACAAAATTTAAATCATTTAAAGAATTATCTAATCGTTGCCACATGTTCTATTCAAATACTATAATAAAGCTAAAATGATGTATAAATAAATTAAGCAAATAAAACAAAAAAGAAACAGTTTTTCACAGACGATCGAGTATTTCTCATTCAATTAATTCAGTTCTCACTTCCCGAAAAGGCAAAAATACATAAAAACTCAAAATATCTACATTAAAAATTACGAAGTAAATCTGAAACACTTATTTCCTCGAAAAAATTCCAGAAAGGATTAAGGATGATTTAATTCGCAATAATAAATAAGGCGTTATCTTTGTCGTTACGAAGCTAAGTTTCTCTAGATCGGCAACAAATCCACTATCCTGCTGTTTCAAATGTAAACAAGCAATGGCCGCCATAAAAAAAAGGCTTAGCGGCACTTAAACAACTTTAAATTGTTGATAATTCTAAAAATATTGCATAGAGATTTACTAAAGGCATAAAAACCTTAACCGGAAGATAAGAACAACATAATTCAATCATTTTTAAAGCAAAAAATGTACAATTTACAAACATGTAAGAATAAAGAAAGTGAGATCACTGAGTCGGGTAACAGAGTGGATATATATATAAATATATTTATATACGTTTGGTGCGGCCGATTGCAACCAAAATATGACGTGCGCATCTACATGTTATAGCAGTCCTATATACAGAATTTCAACGTTCTGAGGCTACTCGTTTTTGAGTTATGCGAGATACATACGTACGTACGTTCGTACAGACGCCACGAAAAATTCTCTTAAGAATTTCTTTTAAAGCAGTTTTATAATTTTTTTGAAGGAAAAGAGTATTTTGTTCTGTCCTTAAGTACAGATATCATGCAAAAACATTGTTAAATTGCATTCGATAGCGGTCAAAATGGATATTTTCGTTGAAATATGATGCCTGAAACTTTTCACGATTACAATACTTTCTTTTTACTTCGTACAAGGAAGTAAAAAGACAGAAAAAAGTTTTGTGAGCCAGTTTACTAAGAAAACTTAACATTGATATGATGGATTAAGAAAAGATAGGGGAAAAAAAAAAGAAAAATATATGCCAACAACTTAACGCCGCATCGGGAATTCTATACCTATATTTCTGTCCTGCTTTTAGAATTTTTGTAATTTTCTGTTGAATTGTATAAAAAAGCCAAAAAGAGAAAAACATGGGTTAGTGGGAGTGTGTGTAAAAATAGACTATGAGCTCAGCGACAGCGTAAAAACCTTAAGAAACCCTTTTAGGCTACAGTTAATTATCTAAAACCTTTCAGTTTTTATCCTTTTTAACTGGAGAACGGACTGAATGAATGGTATTTAGATGGAGTCTCTTAACAATTGGGGAAGATGGTGTAAAAACAAATTTTAACTTTTTAGGCATTATCCATTAATTCCATTAATACGTATTGTTACGTTTTAATAAGTTGAGAAAAAGCTCGAGAACTTTACTTGCCATATTAAAAAAGTAATAAATATTTCGAAAGCGCCAGCTACAATATTAATTGGATTCCGATTTGTTCTTAGATGGAACTGTTTATTAACAAAGGACCAACTTTGTTATGAGCAAAACAGTTTTCATGAAACTTAATGTTCTTTAAAAACATTTTATATTCTGATATACATGTGTACCCTTAACATTCAAGAAAATAATGCACAATATACCATTCTGTATACAATGTACAATCCCGCATACAGTTTCCGAACACTATGTACAATATACCTTTCCCTATATTGTACATTGTACGCGCTATTAGCAGTTCCTTCCTGACTAACCCAGATCTTTTTGTTGTTCTTTAAACACTGATTAACGAGCTTAATTAGTAAAAGATAAAATAAATTTGAAGCTTAATTTATGCCCAGATTTAATGGATTTATATTTTACAAAGCGATACAGATGAATATTTCAAACTAATAACAGTCACTATGCTTAGATTACATAGGCGGGTTCGGAAAATATTAATGAATTAAGCTATTATGGAAAAGTTGTAGAGACATTGGGTTAATTTAAGCAGCAGATATGAGAAATGAGCACTGCCCTCGCTGGGACTCGAACATGTACCTCTCGAATACGCGCCGAGTGTGCTAAACGTTACACCACGAAGGCATGCAGAAAAGAGGGAGAAAATATATACTCCCCCTTATCCATGATGACATAAACGACGGTCTGCTGATATACTACCCCTTTTAAAGGGCACCTGGGGATTAGAGGACCTAGTCGCCAAATCCTGGTGGTGAAGAATCATCATCCACCACCTTTTTAGTTCGGGTGCTTTTGTAGATTTACTAGGTTATTTTTGAAGCGGAAGACGTAAAAAATGAGCAGTGTCCTCGCCGGGAATCGAATCTGAACTTCTCGAATGCGCGCCGAGTGTGCTCACTCTAATACCACGAAGGCATGCAGAAAGGAAGGGTGAATACATCATAACGTTAACAGCATTCTTTATACTTGTAGGGTTTATAATTATTTTAACTAACATTTATTTTAAGTTTAAACTATCTTTCCTGTCAAGCCTTACTTTCCCCTGGAACTGCCAATGCCAGAGTATGTAAATTTTAGTAGAACGCGAAAAGTATTCAAAATTGTCAGCGGAAGTAATCTGAGTTAAATAGAAGAGAAACGAGTTCGAAAGTGTGCTTTCTTGCTTCACGAGCGTGAAGGTGGCTAGGTAGAAATTGAAGAACCACGCGTTTCGGCCTGTGTGCTTGCCTCGGCAGATAGTCGAATCTTTCAACAGAATATTCAGAAGTTTGCTGAATTATCAGCGGTATTTTAGAACGCGGTTAGGTTAGTTATGTTTAGAGAGCCTCGTAGGTAGTCACTTGTTATTATTCATTTTTAGTTTTTTATTTTTATTTTACCGCCGGGTCGGCGTAGTTTGTGAGCGTCAAGAGCACGCATCTGTAATTTCTAAAGTTGAATAAAAAGGGATTTAAACCCTTCTCAAAACTTTGTATACTTTCCAGTTCATAGCAGTCACCACTATTGTTGCGTGCAGGTTGGAAGCGCGCAACATTACATACTCATGAAATGGTTTCCATTTTACGCAGTTTCGGATTCATACATTTAAAAGTTGTTACAATTTGTTTGAAATTCTAAATAAGTTACAATATCTCTTTGATTATACTTCCCAGTTACAAAAAGAGTAAATCATCTTATTCGGCGAAGGATTGTGAATTAAGTCTGCAGCTTACATATATCTAGGGCAGTGTAAATTTTATAATGAGCGAGCGAGGCATGTATTTGGACTTTGGAGAGAAAAAAGTAAGATAACGTGAATAAAATTTTTCTCCTGGAACCGATAAAAATTTTCAGACTGTCGAGATAGGAAGGTTCTGTTATCATTTACGAGCTGCTCCGTTATTGTGTGGCTGGTGACGCCTTTTCTTTCCGGAGGAATATTAATCTATGTAGGCTTAGTGGTTTTTGAAATTTTAAGATGAAGAGCGGTTATTGGAACTATGCTTCTTGCATATTTTTTTCGACTTACACTTTGGTCACTTCATTTATTATTACCAAACCTGGTAAGTTTTAATTTTAACTTAAATCTTCCGAAACAGAATATAAATTATTTACTCAAAATTATCCTGAAATATTATTGGATGATTGTATACATGCGCAAAATTTTATTATACAACAGGAGGAAACACGTGTATTCCTTATAAACGCGAATATGACTTAAAACCTTATTAGCATTCCCTATAGATTATAAAACAAGAAGCACTGTCCCTAGTTTACGTTTATATTACGTATATTTAATAGATATACATACAGTATGGACTAACATATGTTTCAGTTCATCATTCATATGCGGACTGCATTAAAATGATTTATAACGCTATATGCATAACTTCAGTTATACTTCAAAAACTTTAGAATTTCTTGCTCACGTTATCTGAAACTTAATTTTTTATTACTATTTAATTTTTAAATAAAGAATGCATTTTAAAATAGATAATACAATGGTAATAAAAATACTCATAATGCTACGATATCCTTTTTAAAACATAGATGAAAATAGTATGTTAATGTAGATAAAATACGAATTTTGTTTGCCAAAGAAATTCAAATAAAAAAGGATCAATCCATTTCCGTAAATAATATATATATATATATGTAATTTTTTATTAGAGAAGTTTTTTTATATATCATCTCCAATGAACATCAATTTAATTAATGTGATGAATTTTTGGAATAAATTTGAGTCAGTATTTAAAGTATAAGCAATTTAAATTTCTGTTGTAGTAAATTTATTGTAATAAGTTGCATAGAAATACTATTTTAAACAGGAAAATTTCTAAAAAGTAAAACTAAAAGGTAAAATTTAAAGTACTAAAAAGGTAGCTACTGTTATTGGCCGTGTATTAATTGTCTTGTCAAGGGGAACAAATCAATCCGCTATTTATTAACAATAACCACATTAAGTGACAGTGTTTCGTCTTTTTTCCAAGAATGAATCAAATCAGTTATTTTGCTAGAGTTAAATCATAAGCTATGCACAAAACTCAAAAAAGAGGAAGATAATTATTCTTTTTGAACTAAAATACTTATAAACAAAACCCAAAAGAATGAGTAAGATTTCCTTTTTAATTTAAAGTTTATGATGTTGCGTGGCCCCAACTGGTCAGCAACAGTAGTAGTGACTGCTATAAACTGCAAATTATACAAACTCGTAAGAAGGGTTTAAATCCCGTTTTATTTCACTTTAGAAATCACAGTTGCGTTCACTTGATGCTCACAAACTACGCCGACCCGGCGGTGTAACAAAACAGAAATGTGAAACTAAAAATAAATGACAGGATGAATAAATAACGAGGTCACTACCTACGAGGCTCTATAATCGTAACTAACTTAACCGCGTTCTAAGATACAGCTGAGATTCAGCAAACTTTCTGATTAAGAAGTTGAAAGATTCAACGAACTGCCGAAATAGGCACACAGACCGAAACGCGCGGTTCTTAAATTTCTACCTAGCAACCTTCACGCTCGTGATTCAAGAAGCACACTTACAATCTCATTTCCCCTCTATTTAACTCAATTTACTTCTGCTAAAATTTGAATACTCTGCGCGTTCTACTACGATTTACATACTCTGGCATTGGCAATTCTAGGGGAAAGTAATAGCTTGACAAGAAAGATAGCTTAAACTTAAAATAAATGTTAGTTAAAATAAATATAAACCCTACAAGTTCTTGTTAAGAACTGAATTAAGTGAAATCCTCATTCTAGAAAAAACATTCCCCGACACTTTCACAGTATAAGTAAAAGCAATGAAACATTATTGAGACCTGTACAAATTAGTATGCACTGTTGGCCATCAAATTTGAAACATCAGGAAGGAATGATCTGACGAAAGTCAAAATCACAGGAAAGGAAGAAGTCGGGATATGCAAATGATTAGTATTTCAGCGCGATTAGAAGACGCAGGAGGGAAAAACGACACCTGAAGCACTGCATACAAGAAACATTTAGTGGATTTCTCATTCGGAAAGTGCTTGGTAGATTGGAGTTTGCTCAGAATATCGTGTTATGCCTCGAATAAGAAGAGCAAATGCTTACCAGTAAGTTTCGAAATTGGATAGAGGCAGCATCGTTGCCTATTGAAAGTGCAGATTATCGTTCGGTGATATCGGCAGTTGCACTGGTCAGCATCCAACCACTGTCATGCGAATCTGGAATCAATGGATAGCTGAGAGTCATACTGAACTGGGATCTCAAGGCCCTCCTACGACTAACGCCCGAGAGGTCAGATATATTGTGAGGTCAGTGCTTCTAAACCGTACCACCACATCACGGACCATTAGTCAGGAAATGGGCATGTTTGCAGCACGCCCAGTATCAGCTCGTAAGGTGCGTCAATGTTTGCAGCAGCGTGGACTATCAGTAGGGTGACCATTACATAGGCTTCCCTTGATAATGAAGCATAGACAGACGGTTACTCTGGTATGCCAAACGACAAGGCAGGGTACAGGAGTGGCACAATGTCGCCTTTTCAAAGGAGTCCCGGTTCTACGTGTAGTATACTGATGACTGTATACGTGTCTGGAGTGTCCAAGGACACAATATGATGGCAGATGGGTACATTTCTAACATCTTACGTCCAGAGGTTGTGCCCTATCTTTGAGGTTCGGAAAGGCCATCTTTCAACAAGATAATGCAAGACCACATATTGCATGTCGTGTTCTTGACCTTCCTCGATACACAGGGTATTCGACTGCTGTTCTGGTTTGTACGGTCTCCAGATCTGTCACCCATTGGAAATATCTGGTCATGGGTTGCTAAAGACTGGCTCGCCACCCCTCTCAAGTTAATAAAGTTGATGAAGTGTGGCATAGACTTGAAGCAGCATGGAATGAATTGCCCATTTCTGTCATCCAAACCCAGTTTGACTCCATGGCTAATGGCTAATGGGATGGAAATGGGGTAAGGGCCGTGTTAGCTACCAGGAGTGGCAGCTGTTTCTACTAATTTCACACCCCTGTAAACCTCCAAAATACATACAAATTTAATCATTTTGTCTTCATGCATTACTGTTTACGTACAATAAATAGCTTTTTTTTTGTATTTATTTTCTTTCATGATGTTCCAATTTAAATGGCCAGCAGTGTAAAATAATTGAAATATATGTAAAAAAAGATATTTTAAACAATAGAAATGTGTACAAATTAATACATTAAATTAGCAAAGATTAAAAATTAGCAAAGATTTTGTCTGCAAAATTTGAAACCAAATGGCTGCAAATGTACTCAGTGGTGGAATGTAATAGGATTGTCGCATTTAGTTGGAGAAGGCAGTGGTTTTTGACGTGTTGTATTCTTGAAGTGCTGTACTTCAATATCTCAAAAGATATTGAAGCCATAAAGTTGGAGAAATAAACTTATTGTTTAGTTAAAGTTGTCTACTAGAGACTAGTTAATATATATATTTCTTTCTGCATGAAAAATATATCTGGAAAAGTAATTTCCAGAGATTGAATTATATATTATGCGAAGGATGCTAAAGTAGGTTGCATTCTTTTTCTCTTTTAAATGCATTGAAGTTGTTTTACAACATTTTTTTAAATCTATCAAAATAAAAATATAATTCATTACAATCATTAGTCATAATAACTATTAATCATCCAGTTTAAATAACTATTGTTAATTTTAATAGCCCCCTTTACTCCCCAAAATTCCAATTTTGTCGCTAATTACATTTGAAAGTTTCTTTTAGAAATTTACAGAATAAATGTAATTTTCCCATATCATTTGGATCATTATTATAAAGGCATTAATTAAGGGCGGTTCTTTTTAAATGTTTCTGTTGGGGTTATTGTATTGTCTAGCCTAATCGGCACAAGCCGATTTAATCTTGGCAAGATTATCTTGAACGACGTGTGCCTCCCCCTCTTGACATCTGGGGCTGTTCTAGTTAATGGTGGACGTGGTGCTGTACTGATTAACCAATATGGTAGAGGCACAATGCCCACGTCCCCCGTCACTTGTACTTGTCGTTGTCATAAGCCTTGACCATCATACTAGTGACAGTACTATTTTATTTTGGCAAAGTCGTCCCCAGTTTTGAAAAACAGCAGACGGGGGACGAGTCCGTGGGTCTTCCATCCCTTTTCCCTTACCACCAAACTACTCCAGAGAGTTTTCCTCGGCGTTCATTTCGCCACCATGCCGTGAAACACTATACATTTACAAACATCCATGCCCTCTGCAGGATTCGAGCCCGGACACTTCGTACGGCAGTTTGCCCCACTAGCCACTCTACCGTTTAAGCGGCTTAAAAAGCGTCAAAATGTTAGTAACTTATTTAGCTAAATAATGCGGAAGTTTGCTGGCCAGCCGGTATAGTGGCTAGTGACCTTGACTGCCGTAACGAAGAGCCCGGGCTCGAATGCCCTAGAAGGAATGGTTGTAACTGTCCGTCCCTTCATATGAGACAACGATGGCCACCTACTAGGTGCTTCCAAAATGAAATGGCCACCGCTTTCGGACCCTGTAGTGGAGCAAGGTTAATTGCTATTAAATAAAGCGCCAGGGCATTAAAAAAATAATGTGGTATTTAGGCTAGAAATTTCACTGTTGTAAAGGAAGGTGCAATAGCTTTTTTTGTGAAATTTTTTCAAGTACGGCTTCTAAATAGTTATTTAGATTGTAAGTAAGGTAAATAGCATTTCAATAGTTTTATTTTTCATTGACGAATTTTGAAATCGTGAAAAAGAAGTACAACAAATTTGTATTTTTTGTTGATTTTTTTACATCAATTAGAAATTGCTAATTTTTTTTTTCTAATTTTGTGACCCATTTAAAAACGAACAATAAGATTTTTAAGACAGTAAATTAAGGCAATAATGCTTTTCCCATTTAATAAAAATTATTAAATTATTGCTCTCATTTATTAGAAGTAATAAGAACAAGAAGAAATTACATTTTACACTTATTTTATAGCTATAAAATCATATAAATATTTATCTGTAAATATCCCTAAAATAAATAGATAATCTTCTTATAATCGACACTATTGTTAAGTAAGTTCCTTTTTCAGAACCCAATTTGCTATTCCCCAGTCAAAGAACTTGCATACAACGTTTTATTTCTACAAAACGTAATTGTTACTAATAATGGTAAAAAAGGGCCTTATACTACCAACTTTCTTAGCTCTAACTTCTAACAGCTTGTTGCTAAACTAGAAACTTGCCTATAGCGCAAACAATAGATTAAAAAAAAGACATAAGTATGTTATTTAATAAAAGAAGAAATATCTGAAAGGGTTCAGATTCTAAGGCGTCGCCCAAAAGGATTTGTGAAGGTTTTTTACGCTCTCGCTGAGCTCGCAGTCTACCAATGTCCTGGTGCATTGCTAACACATTTCTTTTCTTCGTTTTAGCTTTTTTATTAAACATCCTTTTCTTTTCTCTTCAGCTTTTAAAATTGCAAAACTTTTAAAAGAAGCATAGCAGCATATGTTTAGAATTGCCGATGCAGTGTTAAGCCTTAGCATTATATTATTCTAGCTTTTCATTCTTTTCTCAGATCATCATAATCAATATTTTATTAGCAAAATGGCGTGCCAAACTTGTTTTTACCTTTTTATTATTAACTTTTTTTTTGGGTTAACTTTATTTATTAAATATCACGTTCTTCGTACTTACGCCATCTAAAATTCAGTTCAGCACAAAAATCGCAAAATATTTAAAAACTGCGTATCTTTAGAATTTCCGATAGATAGACTCGCACGCTGGAGATAAACATATTTTATTCCGTACAATGTTGCTACTATTCGCTTTCAGATCGTTCAGTTTGTTAATCAAATTCATTAAAGTTTTACAAAATATAAAATGTAGATTTCGAAATTCAAAATTCGTGCTTTCAGGTGAACATGTTCTGATGGAGGACTACGTTATTCAAAATATGATTGCTCTAGGTACCGCCTTCTTTTCCCCATAATGCGATTTCTCCATTATTTAATTTCTATTAAAAAATAATACAAGGCGATATTATTTGGTGGCAACAGTTTAAAAAGTCATGCACCCGCTTATAGACGAAGGCTTAATATCTCGTTTCGAAATTAATAGCCCATTCTGGAAAAAAAGAAACGCATATAAGACCTACCAGCGACAGGTATTTCGTTTCCGTAACGAACTTTCGAAAGAAAACATGGCTAAAACTGGAAATATGGAAAGCATGTTTAGTGCACAGATTACAAGAAAAAGCACCTTTTCCTCAGTATTTATACCTGTGTTGCTTTGTATGATGCAAAATATTGTAGCAGTTTAACACATTAATACATATACACACCAAAACTTAAATGCCTTGCACATTTGTGCATAGTAATAGCAAATGATAGAAACAACAAACATTTATCTACATATGTATATAGGCATTCATAATATATATAAAACATTTCCTTCTTCTATATATATTTCTCTGCTATGGAACTGTCTTCGAATTTTTCGAGGTGTCATAATTTCCAGAAATTGCTCATTAGATAAATGAAATATATTCATAATTTACGTATGAATGGAGCTGACCTATTCAAACCTGCATTTTTCGAGGATTAAAATACACCCACATATACACGAACACAATTTGACATTTACCTTGGACTGATGTCAGCGTAAAGTTTATCATGTTATAAGGTATTTCTCCCGCCTTCGTAGTGCAGTGGCCAGCACGCTAGACGTGAATTCGACAGGTCCGTGGTTAGAGTCCCAGCGAGAGATTGCTCATTTTTCGTCGCATCTTAATGTCTCTAAAGTGACCCCCGAACTAAAAAGCGTGATGGATGATGATTCTCCACCACCAGGATTTGGCGATTAGGTCCCCTAATCCCAGGTCACCCTTTAAAAGAGGGAGTATATAAGGTAATTCTCCCGCCTTCTTAGCATGCCTTCGTGGTGTAGTATTCGAGAGGTCAGTGGTTCGAGTTTCGGCGAGGGAATTGCTTATATTTCATCTCTCCTGTTTCGAAATAGCCTAAAATCTCTACAATGTTATTAACAGCATCTCAGATAAACCCGATTTGGGAGAAACCATGCATAATATACCGCAATGACACACACACACGCGTGTGCATATACGAATATAAATATACATATAATAATTTAATTGAATTTTAATTTAGTTGGGTTACTTGGATTTTGGTAAAACATACTAGGACCATCTGCTTCACAGAAGAAATATCTCCGTGGAGAATTTTTTAAGGAAAAGTGGCTTGTTTTCACATTACACAAGTGGGAAATCATGAAAACACACATGCAGCCAACTCATTCCCCAGAATCTGATCCCGCTTCGAACTACCAAAATTTAGCGGTTTTACTACTTGGCCACTATTAGCGATTAAAAACAATTAAATTAATATTTCTAAATATTGATGAGTTTAAAAGATTGGCTTTATTTCTAAATATCAAAAATAATACTAGAAATTTTCTTGATTGTTCCACTGTTCTTCGTTTAAAGATTTTTCTTGCCCATAACATTTTCATCATTTCTTTCTTCATACTGATGGATTTCGTTTTATTTTCAAACACGAGTTTTGAGGTAAACAAAGAGTAATAAGCATTTAAATATTATTCAAAAGCTAGTGTTTATCAGTTTTGAATCACAGAAGATACTTCAGTACGGAAGTAACTGATCTTTACTATTTGTATTTTTTATAATCTCGTAACATAAGTTTTCTCTTCTTACCCGTGTACTTTCATGGTGTAATTGGAACACGACCGGCTAGCAGTCGGGAGGCTCCCAAGTGCGAAACCCGGCGGAGGCACTACACATTTATTTCAAGGTTCGTTCTTTAACATAATGCTTTTTATGTTTCGTGCTTAGTGACTCTGCTGTCTAAACAAAGACAACTGAAAGAAAAAACTTCATTTTATAATCTTTCTTTTCTTTTCTTCCCTAAAAAACTTCATTTTACAATCTTCCTTTTTTCCCCTTCCCTCCTCAAAACTTCATTTTTTCTTTCTTTCTTTCCTTTTTTATTCTTTAATCCAAAAGAAGCTATTAGTCTCGAAATGGTATTTTGTGACCAGTCAATCAATCACTATAATTGCATCGTTTCACTTTCTGTTGCCGTTCAGCAACATGTAAGGTATTACATTAATGCATATCCGGATCTCTCAAACTGAACCGGTTTGTTGTGAATTAACAAACTAAAATATTTGAAAACAATAGGTGTATTTCTTTAAGAGCATTCATTTCTTACTTTTGAATCGAATTGATTTAAATAATAATAAAAAAAAAATCTGAAATGTTTCAGATTTTAAATTACGTCCAAAGGGGCGTTTTTTAACATTTTGTGTGGTACCTTTCTTTATTAAATATCATGTTCCTCGCACTTAAACCATAAGATCCAGTGCAACAGCAATATCGCAAAATAGTTTTAAAACGAGCATATCTTTAGAATTTCCGATACAGAGACTCACGCGCTGGAGATAAAAATGTTTTTTCTGCACAACGTTGCCATTGCTCGCTTTGAAATCCTTGAGTTTGTTAATCAAAAATTCGTCAAAGTTTTAAAAAATAGGAAATCGATCATAAAACAAATTTCAAATTTCAAATTTGGTCTTCCACATGCTGATATTCGTTGGAGGATTACGTTATTCAAAATTCGATGACTCTATGTACCGTTGTTTTATCACAATACGAGAAATATACATACATTTATGCAGATTTTTCATTATTTAATTTCTTCAAATATAATGCAGGACTCTAATGGCAACAGTTTGAAAAGTGAACCGACATTTATGAGTCCGACGCAAAATGCCAAAACGAAACTAATAGTCCTTCGGGATTCAAATCCCTTTGGACTAAAAATTTAAAAAACATTTTCTGAAAGCTGTCAGATTTTATATAAAAACCGAAGAAGCAATGTTTTCATTAACACATATATTTCGAGAGCACTTTAGCTAACGACCCTTAGGGTTAAAAATATTTAAAAACAACATATCTTAAGAATTTCCGATAGACAGTTCAGCAAGCTGCAGATAAACATGTTAGATTTTTATTCCGTCCAGTGTTGCACTGTTCGCTTTGAAATCGTTGAGTTTTTAATCAAAAATTCTTCAAAGATTTACAAAATATGAAATAAGTAATAAAAAAAAATTCAAAATTCGAGTTTAGTGGAGGATTACGTTATTAAAATTTGATGTCTCTAGGTACCTTTTTTTCACAATGCGAGAAACATACCCACATCCATGCAGACTTTTCATTATTTAATTTCTTTGAACATAATATGGGGCGAAAATATTAGGTGGTCACAATTTGAAAAGTGACTCAACAGTGATTCGACGCAAAATGCCATTTCGAGACAATATCCCTTCTGGGATAAAAATACACTTAATCCATGATTTATCTAATACAAAATATTCGATATATTCATACAGCGGCGTCAGATGGTTTTTATTATTTATTTCATATTTTGTAAAATTAACGAATTTTTTATTATCAAACTCAACGGTTTGAAAGCGAACAGTAGCAATACTTTACGGGGGGGGGGGAAGTTCAATTTCTATCGGAAATTAGGAAATTCTAGAAATATGCTGTATTTTAAAGATTTTGTGATTTTGCACTTGAGTTGAATTTTACGTGGCGATAGTACGAAAAGCACGATATTTAATAAATAAAGTTAACACGCAAAAATGTTAATTTAGAAAAGGCAATAAACAAGTTTTGTGCCCCGTCTTACTAAGAATACTGAAAACTGATATGATGAACTGGGAAAAGACTGAAAAAATATATGCCAACATTTAACACTGCATCGAAATTCTAAACGTATGCTGTAGAGACATTAGGTTTTTCGAAGCTGAAAAGATGAAAAATGAGTGATTCGAAATAAGGACCTCTCGAATACGCGCCGAGTTTGCTGACCACTACACCACGAAGGCATGCTAAAAAGATAGGAGAAATACCTTATATACACCCCTTTTTAAAGGGAGAATAAGAACACAATCCCCAAATCCTGGTGAGGAAAAATCATCATCCACCACCATTTTTAGTTCAGGCACCACTGTAGAGACATTAGATATTTTTTTGAAACAGGAGAGATGAAAAATGAGCAATGCCTTCGCCGGGACTCGAACCACGGACCCCTCGAATACGCTCCGAGTGTGCTGACCGTTACACCACGAAGGCATGCTAAGAAGGCGGGGAAAAATAATCTTATAATGCTGGTATGCTACTTTTAAAATATTTGCGGTTTTGTTGTTGAATTGTATTTGGCGTAAGTACCAAGAAAACCATACTTAATATTAAAGCTAAAAGGGCAAAAAAGAATGAGTAAACAGGAGTGATTTGTAGACTGCAAGCTCAGCGAAAGCGTAAGAAACGTCCAAAGCCTTTTGGGCGACTGTTGAAACACGAAACCTTTCAGATTTTTTTTAAATTTTTAATTAATGATCAAGGTAATATCTGTTCCTCGTGACTGTTTTTACAGTATTTTCTTTCCCTCCCCCTTTCTCATTGTTAGCATTAATTCAAGTCTGTAGAATTAAGAGTATAACAGTTTTCTTTCATTTGTATTTTGGTTTCTTTTTCCATTAAAAATGCATTTATATACGAAGCCTTTACTTATCTAATATAGGAACGAAATTTTCAGAATGAAATCCACATGGAAGAAGAGGAATTACCAATTCAAAATCTTAGAAAACAATATTTCTCCGTAGTCATCATGATTTTAAAACTTCTTGCCACTCACATATTGCACCAAACTCTTTTGCAATACTTTCTGGGATTCTCTTCTATTTTATTCAAACTGTCTTTCTTAGAAATTTGTAGCCTTATAAAAATTCCTTCTTTATCTTAGATTCGCATATACAGAGAAATTTATCTTTTAAAGAACAAAATCTATTTTCATGCACAGCTTAAACAATCAGTTTAATGAGATTATGTTAATATGAATAAATCTTTCTCTTCTTTACTAAGCTTCATGTGTATTTTTGTTCCCACGGACAGACGTTTTACGCAAAGGGCTATTTTATATGATGTAGGGATCGGCACATGCTCGACTATTCCATTTGCATAAAAAAACAATATTGGTAAAGCCTATTTGATTTGAATTCCCATAAATAACGCTACAGCCTTTAGACCAGCTTAGACATTCTACTAAGGTCTTTGCAGTATATGTTTTCAAGAAATCTTCGAATATTTATATAAGCCCTTTTTTATATTTTCAAGATAAATTACAGGGATAAAGGAGCTGAGTTAATATTAGAAACAAATGCTACCTTTAAATTTCTTCTAGACGAATCGATGAAAAGTCTGCATTTTTTTTAATAATATGAAGCTTAAGCTACAAAAATCCTTTTTTTACTTTTATGATAACTAATATTTTTCTCAAATTTTATCATTTTACTTTATGTGGTTCTTTTACAGTAGCATAATTAATTATGCTAATCAAACTATAGTTGTCTTTGGTAAAATGTGCTATTGAATAAAAAAGACTTTTCTGCTTAAAAAATCATTTTGCAGTAAAAAATAACTTATGTCTCAATGGAGGGTTATACAGTAGCCCAAGATCAAAGGTGGAGTACCAGGAAATATGTATTGAAACTTTCATGAAATTCTCAGAATGGAATTTTTTCACCGATTTGTATTGTGAGTAATATTGAACCAAACTACAAAAGTAACTATTGCATTTCAGTACGTGTTGAGAACGTGATACTGACAAAAATATTGTTGAGTTTTACGGGTTCGTGGATTTGGAATGATTGATGAGAACACTTGATGACGAATCTAAAAACAATTTATTCTTCAGTATTACACAGGAGAGTTCAAGAGACACGTTTACAGCCGTCGAAAAACTACGATAAACATGCTGAACAATCAGCAACACAGACTTCAGGATATCAGGCTATAACGGTGAAGACAGCTTCAAGGCAAAACACTAAAGTACAGCTTCCGACTCAGTAAAGCTGACTTCTGAACTCAAGACACTACCACGGAACTCAGCATACTCTCGGTACTGTCAAGATACACTGCTACGACGCTACAGGCAGGATTTGTATATAGCTTTGGACTTACCTTCGAGAACATGCTGGGACAAACCGGTAAGAATTCGTTCTAGAATGTCCTCGCTCCGTCTATGGCATATCACCAAATGGACGATTTCGCGCCAATATGGCAACCCTGCCCTTTCTTTGCCATTTTCTGGCAACCCTAAACTCGCTTTGAGGGGAAACTATCTTACCGCGGCTGGGCATTTCGTAACAATATAATCCAGTAAAGCATGTTACACATAAAAATTAGCGTTAATGGGTTTTACAGGTTATTAGAAATGACAAATAAACGATTTCATTTAATAGGGCTATCATTTAATTCGAACAGCCGTTTATAGGAAAAAAATCTTGAATTAAAATTATATCAAATTATCAGGGTTTCTTTGCTTGTTTAGCCAGTTTGCAACTTAATTGCAGTATCTACCGGACTTGTCATGCAAACGTCGCGAAAGATATTTCTGCTCTTGTAAAAAATTAAAGCCATTAATGAAGGAGGTAAATAAATTTAAATGTATGTTTATGGTCTAAAAATACTCTTCTTCCATTTTTCATCTCTGGAAAGCCTACCAGTGGCCATATGGACAAAACCACTGAAAGATGGTAGTTCAACATGCCCCAAAGTTCATGGTTCACGTTTTTAGTGAATCATAGTTCAAAAATGGTGGCTTCGATTGCCAGTGAACGGACCACAGTATGAATGCTTTTGTGTATTTCTCCATGTATAAAGTAATGCGGGCAAATTAAAAGTCCTTCATGAAGGCATTTCTTCATTTAAGCAAATAGCTGCTCATTATTTTACCATAATACATCATCTCACTCACCAACCATTTTCCTACGGTTTTGTTACTTTTGTATGAAGAGCATTCACACAGAAAATGCTGATAAAGCATTAAGTGGCTATTTCCCAAAGAATGCTATATCTAATATGAATAGTAATCAGCTTCCCTAAAACATCCTCCTTGAAATCGTCATCGCCCGTAGATAACCATTGATGTGCTTTGCCATAACCTAAATAACTCCATCTCAGTGGACTCTGGGAAATGCATTTAACTTTCACAAATAGATTCTAATAAGAAACAAAATAAACAGTCTATTGTTGTGCTGATTTTAACATTTAGAAGAACTCAGCTGAACGTTTCTCAGAGTTCTCAAATAATAATTCTTAGATACAACATAAACAGATTTTAATTAGTTTTACATAAGCTAAATTTTAATATCAATGTTTTCACCCAATACGTTGTTTTAAAGAGATTGTTACTTTAAAAAAGGAACATCGAGGTCGCACCGACCCTCCCCTCATTCACTCTCGTGACGAATGTCGTCATCAGAGCAAAAACGAAAGTTAGAGGATTTTAGCAAATTCGCAATAATTGCTACCATAGGTATGAGGTATGGTATATGTGGTGTTATAGAGGGCCTTGAAGTGGCTTTTCTAAAGCAACCGACTATACTTATAAGTAATTCATACTCTTAAACCTTTATATATACCGGTGATTAAATAGAAAATGTAATTAGAAAGGAGAGTAGGCATATTTAATAGCAAACAAATAATTTACTCTTCTTATTAAAACTGAGTAAATATTTTATAGCTTTGTAAAATAAAGAATTGAATTTCTTCATTTATTAAATTTAATAATAGAGCATCAAATAATGGAGCAATCGCTTCATTTTTCCGCATTCGAATGAGCTTCAAATGAAAAATACTGTAAAAAAAATCAATTTAAATATAACTGGAATTTCAAAAATCAATATTTCCCATTTATAAAGCAATCTAAGTTTAATAATACTGTAGAACACACAGATTATTATACTAACATCTTTAAAATTTGCAATAAATTTTAGCCATTCAGTTTTATGCACTATTTATTATTGCAACTTAAAAAATATAAGGTAAAATGAAATGTTTGACATCTCTGTGTTCGTAGATAACGGTTGTAAGGCACTATGTTTTTCCTGATAATTTAGTCAAATTACTTTTAATCGATATTTACCGTGTTCAATGATAAGGCTGATAGGAGACCATATCTTAAACGCTTTGAGGTAAGACTATTCATTCTAATCCCAGTTTTATGAAGAAGTGTAGAAGTTTTCCATACTGTTAAGTAAATGATCGTTAGTCATTAATTTTTGCTCTTAAATCAAAGTCTATGAAGCACTTATTTTGTGTTTCTCTTGGCCTCGAAACATAATTTTTGCTTTATAACTGTAAATAGATCCTAAAGTTTCGATTCCTGTTTCGTAAGATATCTTCCAGGCTTACCAAATTCTCGCTGTTTGTAAGGTTTCTGATCCACATTGTGACTATTTGAAATGAACAAAGTCCACATTTTCTTCTTATTTGCCTCAATTATTCGGGATGGTGTAAGCTAAAAACGTGATATTATCTTTAAGAACATAGGTAATTGAGCTGAAGTGTTCTTAGATTATGGCTAACTAAAATTTTATAATACCAGAAATATGTTTCCTAAACAACTTTGACCATGATTTTTCTTGACATGGTCTTTCAGCAATGGAAAAAGGAAAGCCAGAATTCCTAGGACAATCTTTACTCAAGCAAAACCTACGTTCTCGCCAATTAGGACAGGTTTAATTAGGCCTGTTATGCTCTATGCTGCCCGGCGTGGGCCATCGCAAATAAAAAAGACAGAAGAAAACTGGAAATTGTACAGAACAAAATTTTGAGAGCTATTACCAACGCGCCATCGTTTGTAAGGAATACAATTTTCAAATTTTAAGATTAAACCTATTCCCGAGCAAATTTTAATGGACGCAATTCTTTCGAAAAGATGGAAAACTGCTCAGTAAACACCCTAAAAGAACTCACGAATTACGACCCAACGGTGGATAGTGTTGTGAAAAGACCCCGGTCTATTCATCATAACTAAAAGAACTCACGAATTACGACCCAACGGTGGATAGTGTGTGAAAAGACCCCGGTCTGTTCATCATAACGCGAAATGGTGACTGTATATATTGTAGTACATACGTCGACCAAGAAACTGGACTCTGTTTCTAAGCAAAGCAGGGTATAGACTTTTTGTGCTATTTTTAAAATTTTGTGTTTTAATCTTCAATTATTTAACCAAGATACTTAGTTACTTATTTGTGATTAACGCTTTGGCTAAGCCTATGGGCTTAGTGTCTGGTGGACAGGCGAAAGAATTTACTTACTTGTATATTAATGGGCTCATTAAAATAATGAAGTCACAACACCCACCGCTGTGGTACGCATCCTCATTCGTCGCTGCTCATCACGTGACCTTCGAAATTCTCTCAGTAACCCAACGCTGCGATTTCAGGAAGAATTAATGTTAAGAAATTATCCTAAGATAAATCCTACTTGAATTTCTCACTAGATTGTGTTCAAAAGAACTATTAGTAAAAATGAATTAATGCTTAGTATGTGAAGTGATGCCAACCTTGACTTGCAACATCAGACTTTCAGACACTATTTTCCCCTTCGGGTGAGTGGCGCAAATTGCACCCTTAGCTTATAAATTACCGCGAGTGGCCTTATAAGGCATATGAGATTGAACTAGTTAAAATTCTGAGAAATTGTATACCAGAAGTGAAATGATGTAAACGGTAAACGACAGGTGCTAAAACTCGCCAAATCCCATTGCTGATAGCTATCAGACACATAACGACCAGATAATGTGCCTCACTCTCGCATCCCACGCCCAGGAGTAAAATTCTGCCACTAACTTTGGCCAAAGACGAAAAGAAAATTCAAAATTCCTTGGAATATGGGACTGCACACAGAACAATCCGTATGTGAATCTCACGAAACCCGTCATCAAGAAACCGTAAGCAGGACCGATAGGGAACCCATGTTCTTGGCGTGCAATGTAAAATCATTGAGCCTAAAATGATCATCTTTTATTTATTTTATTTTTCGGAAGAGTATGTATTGTTGCTTTCCATGACTTCTTCCTTCCTTCTATCAAAATTTTGTGATAAGACCTATCTGGCTGAAAACTTGATCTTTCATTTCGAGTGGCTTCAATTCTTTTTATCTCGTAACAAATTCATATCAAATCTCACTCTTCGTTTATAAAAGATCCTCATCCAAGGACTTTTAAAGGGTAATAATGCTGCCTTTTGATACCACGGCTATTCACATTGTTCCAAAACTACAAATTTCCAATTTCTTTTGCATCACTGCGTCATCGTAAGCTTACCTATGCCTGAAAGGTGTGCTAAAAAGAAAATTATCCTTCATTTCAAAAATTAAAAAGACGCTTATAAATTTCATTCAAATCGAGCACAAGAATTATATCAAGACGTGAGAAGTGTTACAACAAAATCACAAAACGTTCTAGAAATGTGAAAGGCATTTTTCTCTTTTCTGAATTTCTGCCTTCAAATTTGAAGTTATTCTGAATCGGGCAAATTAAAAATGTACCATTCCAGAAACATCGCATGATTTATCTACAGAAAACACTGTGGGTAAGAAAACTGCATAAATAGTAAATATAAGCAAATATAAAGAAATACTATATTACAAAATACTTCTGAGAATTTATGTGGCAAGTAATTATTTTATTGGCTGAAAGTTTTACTTTGAATTCCATAACCTGTTTCTGTTTAATTAATAATTTTTCTCATATATAAAAATATAAAGTGTCATTTAAAAATATATTTGTATATAAAATGACTTAAATTTAATATTTCACAACAGTTATGTTTTTTTTTTATCTCCCAAGAAGCTTAAAAGTTTCATCCAGCTTGAATAAAATTAAAATTTATCACATATATTTTAACATGAATTTTTTTATTATAAACTTATTTCTTTTTCTTTGTTGCATTAAAAGTTGCTGATGAAATTAAGATTTTTTGTGATTAATTTTATGCATTTTTTACTGATAGTCAGTTGAATGAAAAGCACTAGAGACACACAGACAAATATATATCTTTTATCACTAATGATAGCCTACATACGACAAAAAGGTTGATCTACCTGATGTTGAAATGTTGCTAAAAAAATTTCTAATTCTTTGTTCGCAATTCTACGCTTGGTGGCCTTATTTATGGATCAGACGTTTACCTCAATAACATCTAAGAAGGATAACAGAGTTTATATGCTAAGCAGCAGTAGATTTATTGATAAAAACTGTAATGATGCTTAACTAACAAACTGGAATTCAGAGATGTTTCTTTGAGGCATGCCTATGCGATAGTGGTCCCAGTGGTTACGCATTTTTTTGATGGAATAAAGTATTTCTTCAGAATTCTTAAAAGCCATGAGTGAGAAATCGTTCAGCATATATTATTAATATACAGCGTTTGAGGATTTTCCCTCATGCACTAAGCAGCTTAATGTGTCTCAGGATAATATTTTGCACAGCATTATATAATTAGCACATGGAACCAGCTTGACAGTATAAATTCGCAGTCTCATGTTAACGACATCTAGCCTATATTTTCTCTCATCTCGATACTGTAGAAAATAGAATTCATTTGACCATCTTGCAAGTAACATTTGAAACGTAGAGCAGCTTGTGGTTTCTTAGCCAGAGGGGGATTCCTCCCTGTAAGGGAATTTCATTGATTCAGGGGGGATGAGTTCAGCCTTTTATTTGGTTGTTAAGTATTCAGTTATAGCTTATGTACAAACTACTTCAAAAACTACTTTTATTGAAGTTTTGGTATTTATCAACATTTTCTGTACTTTATGTTGTTCAATTTATAAATAGCGTTGAAAAATAATCTATATCTTAAAAAAATGTATGTGTATTTGTGGAATTTCGGAAAACGAGGAGAGAAGGAACGACCTTCTAGGAGTGATAAAATGAGTGCATTCGGTAGAACAGGTTGAAAACCATTTGTCGTAGACTGAAAGCCAGTTTGCGTTTTACTTCGCTGTGATTGGTCGGTTCTTGTATGGGGTTGGCATAAAATTTAACAATTAGATTTCGGCGAAGCGAAAATTACTTCCGCAAAAGGAGGTTAGAAGGGAAAGGTTCAGCGTGATCTTCGTAAGTAGTTTGAGACGGTTTGTCCTTCTCAGTAAGATAAAAACAATCACTGCATGGACGAATTCATTCTAAAATTTAGGGGAGTTCCTTCTCTATATACATTTCGGAAGGGAAATAACACGCGAATATTTTTTAAATTTTCAGAACCTGGCGTTAAAAAGCTTTGGGGGAGGAATGCTATTGGCAAAAAGGAAGCCTGAAATTAACACTAACACTTTTCTCGATGTTTTTGAAATCATTTTTGAAAGTATTGCATTGTGAGATCATTTGCTTTTTTGTTTCTAATTTGTACACAATATTTATTTAAAATTATTAAATATATTATTATTTTTCAATTCATAAAACTTAAAGCTTTCTTCACTTAAAGCAGTTTTTTAAAGTGTTTAATGCTGAAAGATGCGCGGTATTTGAGCAAAAGAATATCTGTAATTGCCTAGCTATCTGATTTAAAGCAATGTATATATATATATTGCTTTAAATCAGATAGCTATATATATATATATGGGGAAGGATTGATGATAAGCATAACTACAACTCATGAAATCAAACTAGGATTTATTTATTTACATTAGAATGAAAAGAAAAGTAAGTGTTATTTGGCTTGATTTTCACGATTTTATAGGATCCGAGAAACTTGGGTTTCAGTTTAAGACCAGGTCCATATTGTGTATGCTTGATTGCTACTAGATCATGAACTTACGGGATGGTTTACATCGCAGATTGTAAGTTTTACGATTTTCAGCCTGGACTTCTGTTGTTTAGCTTTCTGTTGTTTCTGTTGTTTAGCTTCCTTTCGAAGATCCTCACGAGTGTTGACGAAATCTGACTGGATCTCTGCATTTAACAGCTCTGTAATTTCATCATGATTAGCAGATTTCATTTTAGTTCCAAACATGAGTTCGAATGGGGTTGTAGTGATACTCCGTTGGTATGTTGAATTGATCACTTGCTGAACTTCACCGACGTGTGTATACCATTTTGACGGATTTTGAATCGATAATTTGGAAAGAACAGAAATTATGAAAGAATTCAATCTTTCAATTTGTCCATTGGGACGAGGAAGTCCTGTAGTAATTAGAATGTGCTGTATATTGTTGGTTGAACAATAATTTTGAAAATCTTTGGAAGTAAATGCTGATCCTTTATCTGAAATTATATGATGTGACAGCATTCGTTTTTTCAGATATTGGACTGTTGTTTTTGTCAATTTGCTTCGGAGTTTTCTTAATACAAGTAAATGATTTATGATCGAAATTTCCACAAGATAAACATTTGGGTCAGCGATGTTTGTCGGAACAAAACTTAGATAAATGACCAAATCCATTACAATTATAACATTTAGATGACTGGTAATTACTGGAATTTGCTGAGAAACCTTTTCTGTCACGTAAAGCTAAAAATGTAGATTCACGAGATTGAATTTCGCACTTTAAAAAAGAAAAAAGGTCAGAAATTGTTACATCGCAATTTGATTATGTGTTTCGCTTAAAATCTAAAACAAGATTTTCTAGTAATAAATTTAGAACAAATGAAATCAAAAGTGGACCATAGGATTTTGAATCCTCTTGCAGTGAATCTAAATTTCGTATAGCTATATAGAGCTCATCATATAACTTTCTCAAATTTGGAACATTTGAAGAGTTCTTAACACTTTGCAAGTTTACTCATAAAAGAATCAATTATGATATCTTTTCGACCTAAACGATCTTTAAGTAATTTTACACAATTGTCGTAATTTTTATCAGTTAATTGAAAACCAGATACTACACTTAAAGCTTCTCCAGTCAAATATGTTTTTAAATAGGCAAACTTTTCAATTTTCGAAAGGGAATCATTTTGATCGATAGTGGTTTCGAACGAATTCCAGAATTCATTCCACAATTTTGGGTCTCCTGAATACGGTTTGATTGTTAACTTAGGAAGTTTAACTGAAGAGGGTAAATTTAAACTGTCATTCGGGGTACTTAACAGTTTTTCAGATGTCGATGAGATAGCAAAACTCACTTTCTGTTTCAATAAACGTTTAAGTTTGTTAGTATACCTAAGACATTTTTCTTGGTAATCAGTACTAGTGTTTACTTCTTCCTCAATTAAGTTTACATCAATGAAATGTTCAATTTGACTATCTAAGCACTTTAGTTTATTCATTTTCTCTATTAAAACTTCTAGATGTTCGTCTAAGATATCACATGTAACATTTTCATCTGCTAAAGCAACATCAATTTTTGAAATTAGTTTCGTAGTACTGCTTTTTTCAATACTATGCTTTCGTTTTAACTTTTCAAAATTTTCTTCTGAAGACATGGTTATTACTTGAAACAATTATACAGTCAAAATGAAATAGGTAAATGTTAATTGCTCACCTGTAATCCGTTTGGGTGAACGTTAGTAATCCAAATTGCACAATCCAACTATGAGCACGGAATCGAAACTTCTGACACCAAAATATGGGGAAGGATTGATGATAAGAATAACTACAACTCATTAAGTTAAACTAGGATTTATTTATTTACATTAGAATGAAAAGAAAAGTAAGTATCATTTGGCTTGATTTTCACGATTTTATAGGGTCCGAGAAACTTGGGTTTCAGTTTAAGACCAGGTCCATATTGTGTACGCTTGATTGCTACTAGATCATGAACTTACGGGATGGTTTACGTCGCAGATTGTAAGTTTTACGATTTTCAGCCTGGACTTTCAAAATCTGTTGTTTAGCTTCCTTTCGAAGATCCTCACGAGTGTTGACGAAACCTGACTGCATCTCTGCATTTAACAGCTCTGTAATTTCATCATGATTAGCAGATTTCATTTTAGTTCCAAACATGAGTTCGAATGGGGTTGTAGTGATACTCCGTTGGTATGTTGAATTGATCACTTGCTGAACTTCACCGACGTGTGTATACCATTTTGACGGATTTTGAATCGATAATTTGGAAAGAACAGAAATTATGAAAGAATTCAATCTTTCAATTTGTCCATTGGGACGAGGAAGTCCTGTAGTAATTAGAATGTGCTGTATATTGTTGGTTGAACAATAATTTTGAAAATCTTTGGAAGTAAATGCTGATCCTTTATCTGAAATTATATGATGTGACAGCATTCGTTTTTTCAGATATTGGACTGTTGTTTTTGTCAATTTGCTTCGGAGTTTTCTTAATACAAGTAAATGATTTATGACCGAAATTTCCACAAGATAAACATTTGGGTCAGCGATGTTTGTCGGAACAAAACTTAGATAAATGACCAAATCCATTACAATTATAACATTTAGATGACTGGTAATTACTGGAATTTGCTGAGAAACCTTTTCTGTCACGTAAAGCTAAAAATGTAGATTCACGAGATTGAATTTCGCACTTTAAAAAAGAAAAAAGGTCAGAAATTGTTACATCGCAATTTGATTATATGTTTCGCTTAAAATCTAAAACAAGATTTTCTAGTAATAAATTTAGAACAAATGAAATCAAAAGTGGACCATAGGATTTTGAATCCTCTTGCAGTGAATCTAAATTTCGTATAGCTATATAGAGCTCATCATATAACTTTCTCAAATTTGGAACATTTGAAGAGTTCTTAACACTTTGCAAGTTTACTCATAAAAGAATCAATTATGATATCTTTTCGACCTAAACGATCTTTAAGTAATTTTACACAATTGTCGTAATTTTTATCAGTTAATTGAAAACCAGATACTACACTTAAAGCTTCTCCAGTCAAATATGTTTTTAAATAGGCAAACTTTTCAATTTTCGAAAGGGAATCATTTTGATCGATAGTGGTTTCGAACGAATTCCAGAATTCATTCCACAATTTTGGGTCTCCTGAATACGGTTTGATTGTTAACTTAGGAAGTTTAACTGAAGAGGGTAAATTTAAACTGTCATTCGGAGTACTTAACAGTTTTTCAGATGTCGATGAGATAGCAAAACTCACTTTCTGTTTCAATAAACGTTTAAGTTTGTTAGTATACCTAAGACATTTTTCTTGGTAATCAGTACTAGTGTTTACTTCTTCCTCAATTAAGTTTACATCAATGAAATGTTCAATTTGACTATCTAAGCACTTTAGTTTATTCATTTTCTCTATTAAAACTTCTAGATGTTCGTCTAAGATATCACATGTAACATTTTCATCTGCTAAAGCAACATCAATTTTTGAAATTAGTTTCGTAGTACTGCTTTTTTCAATACTATGCTTTCGTTTTAACTTTTCAAAATTTTCTTCTGAAGACATGGTTATTACTTGAAACAATTATACAGTCAAAATGAAATAGGTAAATGTTAATTGCTCACCTGTAATCCGTTTGGGTGAACGTTAGTAATCCAAATTGCACAATCCAACTATGAGCACGGAATCGAAACTTCTGACACCAAAATATGGGGAAGGATTGATGATAAGAATAACTACAACTCATTAAGTTAAACTAGGATTTATTTATTTACATTAGAATGAAAAGAAAAGTAAGTATCATTTGGCTTGATTTTCACGATTTTATAGGGTCCGAGAAACTTGGGTTTCAGTTTAAGACCAGGTCCATATTGTGTACGCTTGATTGCTACTAGATCATGAACTTACGGGATGGTTTACGTCGCAGATTGTAAGTTTTACGATTTTCAGCCTGGACTTTCAAAATCTGTTGTTTAGCTTCCTTTCGAAGATCCTCACGAGTGTTGACGAAACCTGACTGCATCTCTGCATTTAACAGCTCTGTAATTTCATCATGATTAGCAGATTTCATTTTAGTTCCAAACATGAGTTCGAATGGGGTTGTAGTGATACTCCGTTGGTATGTTGAATTGATCACTTGCTGAACTTCACCGACGTGTGTATACCATTTTGACGGATTTTGAATCGATAATTTGGAAAGAACAGAAATTATGAAAGAACATTTTGGACACGTCTGTCCTCATTCTCGTTCACGTCTCATCTCATCTGACCACACCCTAATCTAGATGGCGCTCTTACATAATCCTTAGTTAACAGTTACAGTTCCCACATATATATATCGCTTTAAATCTATTTTTGAATTTAAAAGCAATATATATATATATGTATATATTGCTTTATTTTATCTTTAAATCAGATAGCTAGGCAATTACAGATATTCCTTTGCTCAAAAACCGCGCATCTTTCGGCATTAAACACTTCGTGCAACATTTAGTTGCATCACGAATTGCAACTAAATGTTTTCGATAATATTTTCTTATATATTAACTAATGTTTCTTATGTCTCTCGTTTCGAGGAGCTGCAGAAGATTGTTAAGCTATAATACACAGTCACTTTTCTCCTTGCTTTACTCAACTTCTACAGGTCTAGAACAAACAAAAGGAATATATGAAGGCTTAAGAAGGAAATTTTTATTTACATATATTGTAAGGTTTCCCTTAATTTGCATAACAAATTATTTTAAGTTTAATACCTTTCCTGAACTTCTCATTTTTTCCTCGCATTTCCTCGCCAGGATGCAAATTTAAAGTTAAGTGCAATGAGTATAAAATCAAATGAAACGGGTAGTCTATTCCGAGCGTGATTACGCTAGCCAGCGCACGTTACTATTTTGTCCTTGCTGTTACGCTGAGTTACTGATACACCTTTTTGGCCATTTAATAAGTATATCGCCCGGTAGGTTGTTGAGTCAGCCTGGTTAGCCTTAAATTAAATTGTTAGTGCAGCACAAATTAAATTGTTAGTCCAGGTTTCTAAGTGATATCAGTTTACTTTATAATAGCGAAGAGTGTCAGATATTGCTGTATACATTAAGTAGGATATATTTATGTAAAAGAATTTTAGGTGTTTCATGTTCTAGATTAAAGCTTCTATTTTTATTACAGTTCTTGATGCTTGGTTATAATTTTAGTTATCATTAAATGTTATTAATTTTTTTTTTCTTTCAGGCTTTCAAAAAAGCGGTTGCAATTAATCACTGATTTTTACTTCCATCTAGGTAATTTTAGTAATTCTACACTGACAGTTTCAAGGACAAATGAAACAGAATGGACCTGGGACAATCGCACGAATGGATTTATAAAGATGCGCGTAAATCCAAACAGCTACACATTTTATCTAGTTGGAATGGCTTTCCTTGGAGGATTTATAGGAGGTTTCGTTCTTCGTTGCGTATATGCGTTAGTAATTTCTCATTTATCGACTTTAGAATCCAGCAGATCTGAACATGCTGGTGGAATTTTCAATCTTTCGTTCATTGGTGATGATTCAAGACCCCCTGTAAACGATAATCCTCCAGACTACGACACGGTTGTGTCAGATGGAGTTGCTGATTCTGAAGAAGCATCACGAAATAGATTTCTAAACTGGCTGCGAAGAAAGATAGGAGCTGCCAAGAGTAGAAGTCAGTCTAATGAAGAATTACCACCAAGCTATGAAACTGCCATTCAGAATAACACAGCAGAAATGCATAACAGTGGTTTATCCCGGTAATTATTTAAAATTTGAGAATGTGTTCAAATTAAGAAATATTGGAATTAAACTGTACATGACAACAGAATGATATATAAGCTTTTAATATGAATCGTTCATTTCTGTACCGTATTACAATAACTAGCCATACGTATGTGAGATATAACAGTATCTCCAACGATATGAATTGCCCAAAATTGAGATATTCAACAGTGTTTCGTACATTTAATAAATAAAATTTTAAAAACTACTTTATATGCACTGGAGTAGAGAAATATCAGAGAAACGTGTGTAAGTAATTTGTGGTAAAATATGTTGTTTCTGTAAGTATAATATAAGAAAGGCATTGTTGTTGTTGTTGATCTTAACTGGTTACCTATTAAGTTAGACAGACCCATGAGCCCAAGAACTGTCAATAAATCCAAATCGAAGGTAGGTCTTTTCAACAGGTCCTCTTTCATAAGTCCCAAACCGGTGAGAAGATGTTCAGGAGGGAAATGATCAGAATTACATTTACTACAGATGGGATGATCCGTAGATGATCCTACAGATGGGATGATCTGTATTTCCTACAGATGGGATGATCTACAGATGGGATGATAAGATAGAGATTATTTCCCCGGTCAAATTTAAGGCGTTTCAGCCTCGTCAAAGTACTCTGCTGAATACGATTATCTCCAAAGGCAATAGCACCTCCCGACTACTTGGCCAAGGTACCAGTCATGAGCCAGAAGAGAATAACAGGAAGATGCAACAGTAGATTTAACTCTCGAGTAAATCTCCAAAAACGTCAAGGTGCCAATGGTTAAAGTCATTGAAGTACGCATCAGCCATTTCATTACCATTCAGGCCAATAATATGTGAAATGATCCACAGTATTGAAGAGATCCAATATGTAAAGACATAAATTGCGCTACTTTAAATAATAAAACATCTAGTTGTATCAAATTTCTATTCATTTATTGCTTTCTGATAACAGTTTTTGGAAGTAAAAAAGGGAACTTACGGGTATGTGTATCTTCCCATGTCTCGTGAGTAGATAAGTGCTGTTGCTGTACTGTTGCTAGAATAAGAGACTATGATATATCCTCGTGGATCTCATCTCCTACTCAAATTATTGACTTATTGCAATTTAATAAATTAATTAAAAAGGGTGGTGATGCGCATACAAGAATGAAATATGAAATATACAGAAAATGCATGCAGCTTGTTCACTGTCTTCACCCTTGGGATTGAAAATGGATGCATAAGTGGTAAGTGGCTAAGAGACATACAAATATTATTTATGTATTGATCCAAATGTTATAAAATCTTACCTATAAACTTAATGTACTGAGGGCATCTCACAAAAAAAAAAATTTAAATAGCATACCATAAATAAATTTAAGGACGATTGTTTTACCTGAATTTAAGGAAATTATATTAATACATTTTTTAAAATCTTAGGCTGCGTTTATAAGACAGGTATAGTTTTTCAAAGTATTTTTAAAAGTTAAGATATCGTCTTATATTTAAACTAATGTGCATATTACTGTAGAATTCAATCATAGGAACGAATTTCGGAACACTGCCAACAAGAGTTTCACCTTAAATCATAAACTGAAAGACAATCATTCAGAATTTTATTTGAATGCATACTAAAATATTTTATTTTGTTTAATGTGGTAGTTAGAAAATGACATTACGTTGATCAACAAAATTGAGACACGACATTCTTATTTTGTAATAAAAATAATACCTGTTACATCTATTGGACATTGAAATGAATTCCATTGCATACTATACAGGATGTCTCAAAAGGTCATTACTAAACTCAGCATGCTGGTCTGTCATAAAATGACAAATTAGATTTACATAGGAACTTGTATCCGAAGCGAAGGGCGACTTCTAGAGGGCAGTGTTGGCAAGCTTATGTGAGAGTGGGAAGTGTGATCCTTTCAGGCCAGATCGTTGCAAGAGAAGAATGAATCGGTTTACTAACTCATATCTTTTCGGACATCTTGTGTGACATTTTGTGGGTGTTTCCAGATCTCATGGATGGCGTCCCAGCAGCTATACACCGAAACATCTGGCTTCAGCATGATGGAGCGCCTGCACATTTTAGCAGCACTGTACGGGAATACCTCGATAGGACATATCCTAATCACTCCATTGGCAGAGGTGGACCAGTCGCATGGGCGATCCCCTGACGTGATTGCTTTGGATTTCTACCTGTGGGGATACATGAGCTCCATTGTGTACTCAGACATATATCTCGTCGCCAGGATCGTGGATGCGGGGACACGTGTCAGTGAATCTTTGCATCAATGGTATGAAGCATGCATTGTGGTCAATGGAAGGAATTTTGAACATCTCCTATGATTTAATTATGTTCTTTAAAAAATGTCGTATTAACAACTTCATCGACATCCTTTCTTTCTCCTCTGCGCTTGCGAATATTACTCTCTAGCGCTGGCTATACTCATTTTCGGACACAAGTATCTATGTAAATCTTGTTTCTCATGGTATAACAGACCAGCATTTTAAGTTCAGCAGCAGCCTTTTGAGACACCCTGTATAAACGATCATAGGGATCGGTGCATTAACAGTGCAATTATTTCAAAGTATACGTAACCATATCATATTTAATCTTAAACGTTATGAACATAAAATAAATAACTATTATTTGCATTCTAATAACTTCTTAAAAAGAGCAACTGAAACTTTTATCACTTGCTGTAATTACAACCTAAAAAGTTAACAAATCCATAATTATAGTGACATAGCTTCACATCAATAGCAGTGTTACAGACCATAGTTATACTTTCTAAATGCTTTCCTTTGAGATACATTCTAGTTAAACACATTAAACATGGACCGTTATAACATCAGAATAATGGTTCTAATGTTGTAACCGTCCATGTTTCTATTTAAAAGATCAAATAAAAATAAGCGTATAAAGGTACGATTACGCAGCTTAAGGATATTATCAGATTTTACTTGATTACTGTTTTCTTTTAGGGATGATTACAAAGTTATCAGCCAATGATCATATAGTAAATGATAAAAAAGTTTGATAAAGAAAACGTGATATTTGTGACTCAGTATCTCAATTTAAAATACATAAATTTTGTTCATATACAAAAGAATGGCAGCGTCATAAAGAACGCTAGACGTTTCACTTAATGTTTTTATCTTAAGCATTCAAAATTCGTACCAAGACTTGTATGAATATTTTTGTTAAAGAATGGATACGTTCAAGATGCGAGAACCCCGTGAAGTTTATGAGAACGGTAAGCGTTATTATTATCATTTTATATATTATATAATTAATTTATTAAATAGTATTCTAATTCAAAAACTGAAAGCAATTTGCTTTTGCTTTTTTTAATAAATGAAGTTATATTTTAAATAAATTGACGCAACTAATTAAAATTTTGCAGGTAAATAATGCTCGGATTCTTAAAACGTCTCCTGAAACGATATAAAAAAATTTAAAATACAACACATGGTATGTCTAGAACTTTATCAACAGTTCATTAAATGTTAAAATTTTGTATAAATTCCTTTTTATATGGTGACTGAATTTTTGTAATTCTTCATATTATTCAGTTTACTGAATTTTTTGTTTTAGCCCAAAGGGACAATTTGCCTAGAAGAACTATTAATTTCGTTATGGCATTTTCTATCGGTTTACTGTAAATGGCATTTCACTTTTCAAATTGTTGCCACCAAATATTAGAGTCCTGCATTACATTTAAAGAAATTAAATAATGAAGAATCTGCAAGAATGTTTTCATGTTTCTTGCACTGTGAAAAAACATCGGTACCTAGAGCCATCCAATTTTGAATAACGTAGTCCTCCAGTCGAATATGGGCATCTAGAAGACCAAATTTGGAATTTGTTTTATTATCTATTTCATATTTTTTGTAAGACTATAAAGAAATTTTGATAAACAAAATCAACGATTTGAAAGCGAACAATGGCTACACTGTACGAAAAAAAAAATTATCTCCAGCGCACCAGACTGTTTATTGGAAATTCTAAAGATATGCTCTTTTAAAATTATTTTGCGGTATTACTGTTGAATTGAATTTTATGGTTTAAGTGCGAAGAACATGATATTTAATAAATAAAGGTAAAACACAAAACTTTAAAAAAACACTCTTTTGTGCGCAATATAAAATCTGAAAACTTTCATACTTTTTTTGAGAGAGAGTTGGAATTCAAATATATGAGGTGTTCACAGAAAGAGGCTAGAGGCTTTATTTACGTTGTTCATGTATAGTATTAAAACTATTTTCCAAAAATTCTTCAACTTACTTCAAGAGATTTTTTAAATTTAAATTTCTTATTTAGTATCAATATTTAAATAAAAGAGCATATTGCGATTTCTATAAGCACCCTATAGGTAAAGATTAAAAATATATTTTCACATCTAATTACTCTGTAGAGTTTTACTTCAATTTTCTAATAGTTATTTTTATTTTGGAACAAGCCTTTCCTATACGTCCTATTTTCACGCCTACCTTTCCCTATCAGAATGAGTTTTCAGAAATACGATTTATACAAATGAGGTAGAAACGATTATTTATGCTGAATTTTCGCTCACTTCAGAAGAAGAGCGTGTTCTGCCTGTCAGCCACGTTATTGCTATTAGTCTAAGGTTACTGTTCTACGGCCGTACTTCTACTTGCCTGCTAATATACGATGGTGATCTTTAAATAAAGGGCCGACTCCATGAGTTGATTTTGTGCAGCTTCGGGTGGATAATTTCATTCAGTCTTAGATTACACTAGTTCTATATTTTCTATTTGGAGTTAAAGCTCAAGTGGAGGCTCATTGTACGGTCAATTTGTTCATTCATTTTGAGTTGGAATAAAAGGTAATTTAACCCTTCTTTGTACTTGTTACTTACAAGAACTCAGCGAACAGTCGCTACACATTTCTTCAGTATTCTAGCTTCCAAGGAACTCTAGTTTAGCTAGGATATTACAACTCCTTCTAGTCTTCAAAAAGATTGTCCTCCAAAAAATAGCTTTTGAAAAACCTTCTCGCATGCTTCGTCAATGTCACTTATCCAACCAAACAGCCAGCTTTCCAGATTTTGTAATTTTATCGAACTAATAATGACTCATGTATAATGAAAGAAAAATTCGGAACATAACAATCTGCTAGTTGAAACTGCGGAAGCTGTGCGCCAACGACACTGAGACTTGAGCAACTCTGACTTCTTCTGATATCTAATTCCCTTTGTTTTCACGAAGACCAAGTTTAAATCATGTAATATATCGAGATTTTTCACAGGAATGCGGCAGACTTCAGCACCTTAAAGGAATAATTTTCTAATATGATTTATGTCCCCTCTCCCTTAGTTAATGAAGTCCGCATATTTCTCAAATCACCACATCAGAGCAAACTAAGTGATAAGAAAGATGTGCTTTCACTTGATGTGCTTACAGACCACATAGCCATAGTTTACTTAGCTTTTCCTAAAGCGGCTATTAAAGACTGTGCAGTGCACATATAGACTTATTCAAACCCTTCCACACATTATACCAGTGTATAATCTGAAAGAGGCCGACCAGTAGCACGTGGATCGAATTCCAGCGAATAGGATGACTGCATGGATGTTCTCTGGATTTTCCTATGTGCAACTTGATTACGAACCAGTTTTTCTTAGAAAAGCCTTCCCGAACTCCTTAGGCAGATAGCCTGCGTACATCGTAATCGAATAAAAGTGATCCAGTATTATACTAACCCCTACATATCTTCTAACACATAAGTTGAGGTGAAATAACTTTCGCTTATCTGTCACTCCACGAGTGAAACAGTTATTTCATTATATGTGTAAAAGGATTTCTTAGATTACATATTCGTAAATTTTATCAAATTAATAATAAGTTATAATTTCACGACATATAATAACTTCTTTTATGAAATACATAAATGAAACATTCTGCATAGGTAGGAAATAATTTTAACGTGGCTGTGAGCTAAAATTCTTAAAAGCTTCCCTTATCACAACATGTTGCTGTTGTTGTCTTGTCCATGTTTCATGGAACAACAGTCGCCAGAGCCTACTACAAAGAGAGGTTGGACTTCTATTTTTCACCCCCAGTTTTAAGGAAAGCCCCCCAGACGAGGGATCCGGGGATCTCCCACTCCTCTCTTCTTCCACCAATCCACACGAGAGGACCTTTGGCTCGCTGCATATTTAGGGTGCCGCCATGGTACACCGACACAATACATTTACCAACAGCCATGTCCTCTCCGGGATTGGTAACCGGGCCCTTCGGTACTGTAGTAGACTTTCCTAACCACTACATCCCCTGGGCGACTTATCGCTACATGTCGTAATTATATATAAACACAATAAATAATATATAAATAACATGCACTTGCATGACTTAATAAAATTTTTAAAGTAAAAATATTTTATACTTTTCATCTATTTTTCATAACGATATTGAATTGCCAATGATCTGAAAGAGCGAGTATATGAATTTAATTTAGAGTAATTAATGAGTTCGGCATGAAATTTAATCGCAGGTATAACAGCTTTTGAATATTAAGCAGAAGTACATACAAGAGAAGCAAAACATGCTGTATATAAGGCTTCCTTTGCTTAAGCCATGCAAATTACAGAAACTTGCTAAATAAGCTTTTTAATGTCATGCCAGTTCTTGCTAACCAAAAATAATTTTTGTCTTACAGTGTGCTGTGTAATTGCATTCAGTACCTTTTTATTATCCTTTAATTTAACAAAAGAAGCAATATGCATGTCCCTGTCTGACGTTTCTCATTAAAATGATAAATACTCATTAAAATGATAAAATTATAAAAGTGAAAATTTTAATAACATGCATTAGGCTTTTCTCATTTATTTGTTTAAAAATAACAGTTTAATTTAATTTAGCTGAATATAAATTGATTATATAATTTTTATGCAAATAAAAACAATTTTTCTGTTTACTTTAACGGAATAATAATAAAAATAGTTTAATATAAGAATAGTGATCTGCAAATTTTCTCGACTCGAGTAACCCACAAAACTACACATTTTTATTCTTGTAAAATCCTATTCCAAGGAAAAAATATTGAACTTTTATCGATGTTGAGAATACTTTATACGAAGAATGAAAAGCAAATTATTATTTCATTATAATTTTTACTGAACAATTTAAACACAAGTTATTAAATTAAGTATAAATAGAATTAAAATTTTCAATGTAATAAAAGCAAAAGCAGTATTATTTAATAAATGATTTTAGATGTGTAATTTTGCTGTTCCTATGACATTTAAAAATTCCTTCAAATTTTTGTGGTTTCGGTTCCTAAAGGATTTCCATGCACTCCCAGAGTTCCGCGGAATACAGTTTAAAGAACCTTCCCTGGCTTAATAAATTAACATTAATATGCTAACTAAACCAACCCTTCTTATGTAAAGAAAGTAAATTTAATTGATTCATCTTAGTTGAAACAGAAATACATTTTCCATATAGTCAAATTAAATTAATTTCATTGTTTAATTTTTTATTCTTTTTGAAGAATACATGTTTCACATTTATTTTTCTAAACAAAACTACATTCCTTTCTGCAAATGAAATGCAAAACATGCATTCTTCAAACGATTGTTATTGAAATGAACTTCTATAAAAAGAAAAGAAAAATTAATTATTCATTGAAATAAATTTCTATAAAGAAAGAAAATTTAACTTTTTACATTATGACAAATACATACAAATAGACTGCAGAGAAAAACACAAATTCTGGATTTCTGGAAATTTGTGGCCTCCATTATTTTCGATAATGAAGTTTTACTCTCTTTCTCAATTAAAAATGCAATTAACATGAAATCAGTTACAATAGAATATTCATTTTATTTTATTCTCATAAAATGCACAAATATTCTACAAATAAATCTTTTCGTAAAACGCAAAGAAAATGATTTATTAGATTTCATCAAGAGAAAATAATACAGTTCTTGTTCACGATTTTTCACAGAATCGAAAGCTATTTGCAAGGAAATTGTCTCTAAATCCAAAATGACTTTCGTAATGATTATATCGTCTGCCTTTGATATCTTCTCAGAATAACTGCAGAACTGGAGGATTGTTGCTTCTTTTGTTGTTAATGGTTCCAAGAAATTTTGAAATGTGAAGCATGTGTGTTGCCTTTGTTTAGAATTCTACATTTCCCCACTTCTCGCGTTTTATCGATAGTGTGATTAAGGCAACAGAGGTAAGCGGATGATTGTCAAAAGATGGTCTTTTAATGACCAAAGAAGTTAGAAACCTTTAAAAAAAGTGAAGTCTGCCATTAGTCGCGATTATATATCGATATTTAGACGCCACTAGAAGCGCCATTTGATATCCGATGACGAATATCGATTCATATTTTGGGAAGTTGTAAGGTGTAAAATAAAGTTCAGTATACAGAGATACCTCCTTTCAATTGATCTTTGCTAATATTGCGTATATTTAGAAATCAAAAGTTGATGACAATCCTGCGTCAAGTTGATTCATCTGTGATGTTTTGCATACTACATTTCTTGCTTATACTTTGCATGCTACATTTCCTGTATGACAATCTGATAATTCCCTGATTATTTCAAATTTTTCTTTTGTTATTATATTAAATTTAAATAATGGTCTAACATAAAAGAATTCTGATTGTGGCCATGTATTTACCTTTAAATCTTCAAAATGCTATACTCATAATACTGAGTCTGTTATTTTAGTCTTTTTAAGTCTATAATTTAATTTGTTTATTGTTAAAATTCTTTATCGCATAAATACTTTCTTAGAATATGCGAATAAACTTTATACATTTAATACGTAAACAGGTATTTAAACTGCAAAAAATTTCTTCATTATTTAGTTCAAATTGGAATCAATAAAAATATAATCATTTTGAAATTCTCAATCGAACAGAAAAGCTCCAGTTTCTTGTTCTTGAAAAAATGCTACAAGGGTTTATCCGTAAAGAAAGATTAAAAACCAACTGTTAAATACAAAGCCCCAAACTGGACTCCTTACACTAAACGGTTGATAGACTTGAAACACTAACGAAAAACTCTCGAATACTATTTTAGAGCGCGTGAACTCCCAAATGATAAGAAAATGTAAACATAGCTTTATAATGGGTCGTACTGTGTTAGGTAAACCTAATATTTAAATGCACTGGACAGAATAAACTTGCGTCTCGATTTTTTTGCGATATTTGCAGGCGGTGTTAACATATTTTTAGAACTATTTCGAGGCCGTTTAATTAATGCTAAATTGTAAACAGGATTTTTTTTTAAATTTTTGATCTTTTGTTTGAAACTATAGGCCTGTGATTTATGCTTTGGATGATTTACTCTTGTTACCAAAGATTTAACTTTTGAAACATTAGAAACAGTACGTACCTTTTTCGAGTGTATGTTAGGAGTCATTTTCTAGGAAGAAGTGATGATTTGTGGTTTTCCCCTTTCAGATTAATAATGCTGCTCATTTTGCGACTAGAAGTTTTAATACCATGCATTTCACAACGTTTTTGAAGTATGTAATAGGATTATTTCTTTTCGAAAAGCACAAACACTTATCCTTCAATCCACAGCTGCTTTACATGCGACATTTTGAAAGAAGAATAGATTTAAGAGTAGCATACGATATTTCTCATTTCAAATAACAAGTTGCAGTGAGCACCTTCTGTATTTGAACGTATGGAATCTACCCGCAGTAATTTAAGGTATGCCTGTAATTCATAATCTCATCAAAATTTCATAAAGCTATGAAAACTATATTTAATAAAGGAAAAATATCTTATATCATGACAGAAGAAATAAATAACTGCTAATGATTGCTAATGTATGTCTCTCATTTTTAGAACAACGGTTTCCAGCCCGTAGTAAAATACGAAATTTAAGATCATGTGGCAAAGATTAGCTTCTGTGTTTCCATAGCGTGTCATGAGTTGTCTCGCAGTCTGTTACTATAGTGCGAACACTGAAGCGGGTATGAATGTTGGTTAAACATTTCTTGAGAGCGGGAAAAGGCTTAAGTATTGAGTGAGAGTATTGCTTTAGAAAACATATGTTTAAATTCACTCGACAGCTTTAATCATCATGGTAATTGCTAAAGAACTATATAAAAATTATCTGTGATTTAAAAGCAACAACCTGCAACAAATGGTTTAGTTTTTAATAATGGAATTGTCTTTTTTGCAGAATCAGCGAAGAACTGGTCAACAGCTGCTTCACTTATAGATCCCTCCATCGACCCCGTGTATAACCAATATATAGTTATTGGCGTCGCTTCTTTCTTTTCCTTCGTGCTCTTTGCTATTGTTGGATTTCTCATTATTAGGTGGCTGAAGATACCCTACAAATACGATATTGGACAGAATGTTGAGACTTGCACTGAAAGCGAGGATGAAGTATTGCTTGATGATAGTGATGATGAGTTATGGCCTCAGTTTCAATCCTCACAGTTACAAGTCAAAGAGCCATTTCAAGGACAACCATCAGCCTTTCAGAATATGCCTGAATATGATTGCAGATCTTTGGATGCTGAACTTGATGGAAGCGAAGAGCTTGAGAAAGTTCTAGACAGTTTTCCTCGAGTTGTTATATCACAGAACTCTAGAACCTTTCGTTCGAATTCCTTGTGGAGGTAGCACAAATTCATATTTCCGAAAATTTGATGTATATTGTTCAGAAATTATGTGAAAAAGTTAAACTATTTTACACTTTGCCACTGTTCGAATATTACATGACTATATATTTTGAAAACCATCACAAAGGACTCTTACATTATCATCCGTTATTTATTTTAGAATGTTGTGTTACTTTGTATTGTCCTGTATTCTTCAATAAAGTGTACTTTTATTTAAAATGATGAACATAAATGGCAAAAATAAATAAACATACAGATAGTTGATGCACTTTAAATGTAGAATGCAGTGTTTCAGCATTTTGAAATGCATACTGATATACTTATCGAAATTTGCTTTATTTTATCTACTTTACATGGTTTTAATAAGTAATGAAACAACATTATTTAAATTTTAAAACATGAAATTAAATGATAATTATTGATTTTCGTTCGTATAGTAAGAAAATTACCGAATAAAAATTCAATCTGAGCATTAATATTTGATGCAAATCCTGTTACTTTCAAATAATAATTAATTCATTTCTTGAATTAAAGCAAGCTATTAAAGCTTGCTAAGAGTTGAATCCAATTAAAACAAGCTATGTATAAACCTAGAAACACGTTTAAAATTGTTAATGCTAATTCAGATACATAAGCTAAAAAATCATTGCACTCACTATCTGTATTTAAGATGTGTATCAATTACATTGTTTATTGATAGCTATAATTTGCCTAAGAATGCAAGATATGACGATAAATGACTACAAAGTTCAAGATTTGAATTCAAAAATCTTCCGTACATACATTTTAATAAAAAGTGGATACTTTCCCGGATTTTATATAATAAATTAATTTAATCCTACTTTTAGACTAATCGACACTTAAACGCATTTCTTCTATATTATTAGATAATCTGAAATGATCGAATTTAAACTTACTAAAAAATAAATAATTCACTTGAATTAGCAGAATTTATACCATTTTATAAAGCTTGCAGTGTATCATTTAATTTCTTAACCCTTTATTTTAAGTACCTTACCTTTCAACCTTCATTTCATTTCCCTTACAGAATGCAAGTTTCCAGCACGCTAGATATTCAATTTAGGCAAGACGAAAGACGTATTTAAAGGAAGATTTTGGAGGGTAAAATCAGAGCGTGTTCCGCCTGTTTGAAGACAACATTGCTAACTTGATTTCTCTAGCGATTAGCATGCTGCTGCGTTAAGTTATTCATGCCATTAAGCTCGTTTACGCCGGCTTCGAGTCACAGCCAGCTTGCGCGATAGTTAAGCTGTTAAGCCGCTAGGCTATACTTAACTTCATCAATTTTAAGTTATTGATTACCTTTAAATTTAAGCAAAAATTGTTGTCTAAGATAAAAAATGGTTGATTCCGACAGTTAAGTTGCAGTTAATGCCGACCGTTAAACTTTATTTGAATTAATGAAGATATACCGTTCTACTGATTTTGTAGTATTATAAGAGACTTGGTGGTGAATCACTAAAGAATCTTCAGCGTCGTGTACATTTTGCGATAGATAAGAATACACAACATTATAAGCTTCCTAAAATTTTTGATATGTGTTTGAAAAAAATAATCAAATAAATCCATTGAAAATTTGGAAACCTATTTGAAATTGTTTCCTATCTTCTTCAAAGCGCAGCCCTCTTCTGCATTAATACACGTATCCTAACTCTTGTGCTGTGACTGGAATACTCCAATACTTCCTATAAGTCTTTTAATTTAGCGCTTTTACGTGTCCAAGCCTAATTGTAGTCTAAGGACAATTAGTTCTGAGATTTCGGCCTCAGGAACAAATGTAGCTATGACTGTGACATAAAGTTACAAATCTCACTTTGGAGGATTTTAAAATCCTCAAACCAGACAGGGTACGGAAGGTTAAGAGAGAAATGCAAACAGTACTGATACTTCTTTTTAATATGAAGACAAGATGTAAGGGATTTTTCTCCCTCCGTTTCGCCCTCCGCATGCCTTAGTGGTATAATTGAAGGATCATCCAGGTAGCAGCCGAGAGATCTGGAAGTCAAATCCCGACTAGGATATTGAGAGTTTCTTCAGTTTCTTGCCTTCAATAAAGACTTAATCTATGGTACAAGGAACGCCCGAATTAAAGTGTTCTGTACAATGATTTTGCACCTCCCGGATTTAGAGACTGCGTCTTAGCCACATATGAGGAGTTTCACGTTTTTTGCTGCATACGTTCTGGATGTAACTTAAAGAACAATATAGACGGCTGACAATATAGAAGTTCGGAGCTAGAATCCAAGCGAAATCATTGTTCATTTTCACCCATTTTCTCCTCCAAAATAAACCTGATGGATGTACAAAGTGTGCACAGAGGATTCCCTCCCAACAGTCAGACATTCAATATGGTACTTTACTGAAGTTTTCTCCAGCAGTTAAGAAGGGATGTTCGTCGAAGAGATCTCAGCTGTGGAGAGATGAGAATTCATCGCTTCACCACGTAATTATACAAAGTTACAATGACTGTAAAGATGCAACCATTTTTTAAACGAAATGTGCACTGGTTTCTCATTTTCCGACTCAGTAAATTTGGAGCTCTCTGATTTTTGTTTGACTTAGATTGAAAACTAAATTTAAACCTCTGTTTTTGGTAAACGAAATTCAAGAATAACATCAGAGATTTCTAGTCATTCGAATTAAAATTTCTAATTTAAAGAACATTCCGGTGGTGGTGAAGAATGGAGATCAGCACATAAAATCACAAAGAAAATTGATTTGAAAGAAATAACCGAATTGAATTATGTTTTCTAATTTGTTTGGTCTTATCTACCCTCTTTGTAATCGATAGCTTTATTCTTCGGCAGTTGCGAGATTAATCAGTTCTTTCTTCCCAAATATGCGAGATATATCTGTAAGTCGTAAATTTGTAATATGGAGTCTGTTCGTTTGAGTCCGCTGCGGTGTGTAAATGAGAGTTGAACGCTTTGATAGCATAAAATGTTAAACTAGCATTTCTACAGTTCACATTTACAACTAGAAATGACAAAAGGTGCCTCTTATTTTTTCAAAACATTGCAAAGTTTAAAAAGAAGTTATTATGATTTAGTTTCTACATATAATTATTTAACATAAATAAGAATAATTTTAGGAACAACAATTATAAATAATACAAAATTTCAATAAATAAAATTATGCGTATCTTGATTAAAACAAAATTACATATGCGAGAATTACAAATTAGTCCCTGCCTGTCTCTTCCAAAATAAAATGACCACAACTGCAAAAATATTTTTCCAGACAATCATTTAAATGCTTCTGAAATTTTAATATTGAACCGAATGATATGCTTTTATAGTTAGATGTCTTTGACATGCGACATATATGTTTTAAATCGAACGTGAAATAGTATATTTCTATATGCTACTCAAAATATGAATAATGGGAAAAGTTACCTAAATTGCATGCGATTTAAAGTCTTTCCATGAAGGGTATTTCTAAGAAAACTGCGTTCGTATTCAGTGTCAGGTCAAGTTTCGGGTTATACTGCAGGAGAAAAACAGATCTGTTAAAGTTATCTTATTTAAATTTAATTGATGCTAATCGTCCCAAATTGTGAAACTTTCTTCATCTTGTCATGCTCATATTTATTGCAATTAATGGACTGTTTAAAGTTGCAATTCTTTTAAAACTGAAAGTCAATTTATGTCAGATTTATTACGTATTAATTGATATATAAATCACCGGTTTCCAAACAGTTAGGGAACATCTCAAAAATAGCGATAACTCGTTCAAGAATAAGCCTATAAGCTATTTCTCCCGCCTTCTTAGCATGCCTTCTGGTGTACTTGGTGCGTATTCGAGATTCCCGGCGAGGGCATTGCTCATTTCTCACGTCTCCAGCACAAAAATTATCTAATATCCCTGCAGTGACGCCCGAATAATAAAAAGGTAGCGGATGATGATTCTCCACCACCAGGATTTGGCGACTGGTCGCCCCCAGTCGCTAATTCCCAGTGGCCCCAGCTAATTCCCAGTCGCCATTTAAAAGAGGAGTATATAAGGTGTTTCTGCCGCCTTCTTAGCATGCCTTGGTGGTGTAGTGATCAGCACACTCGGCGCGCATTCGAGAGGTCCAAGATTCGAGTCCTGGCGAGGGTATTGTACATTTTTCATGTCTCTTACTTCCAAATAAATCTAATGTCTCTACAAGCCAATCTCTATAAAATTTGAATATGTTGTCAAATAAGAATTGCTGAGTAAAACTGCAGTATGCAAACTAGTGGCACTGCAATCGAAATGCGTCGTCTGCGAGCAGCATAAAATTGCATGTTTCAAAGCAAACCTGGAAATTTCGCTGTGATACTGAGATGAGAAATCTGGGATAGCCAATTTGTAACAATGACCTCCAGGCATCGTTTTCCAGAAGAATGAGGAACAGTCAGACAGAAGTGGCCAGATGGACTAGTTAGTTAGTTAGTTCTAAGCACTGGCCCCCAGCCAGCCTAGCAGGCGAAACCTGCCATATGGCTATGAGGGGACAGGCCAAGCCACAAAGCATAACAAAGAAAAAGGTTAACACAACGGAAAATAATAAACTTAATAAACATCTGGTAATGAGTTCAGATCATACAATCGCACAAAACGGACATAAAAGCGGAAAAACAAACGTAAAGCAGATACATTCCAAACACTCTCGGTGAAATACAAGTAGTCTATATGTTACGGGGAAACACCGAAATCTGGAGAATGTCGACTTCCACCGGTGAATGTGAACATTCACATAGTCGCTTGGTGTATGTCCGAAATATTTTCCAAATACTCTTATTTCTGACTTGCACCGATGAATGTCGACATTCACCATGTAGTAATGGTGAATGTTGAACATATAAGTATATTATATTTCCTTCTTCGTAATTCATTTGCGAAAAAACGCACTTGAGACTCAGAATAAGAACCTAAGAACATAAGAACTTAAAACACACGGTACATTCAAAATGAGAAAGGAAAATAATAGAAGTTATAAACTTACCAAATTATGTGATTCAAATCTTATTTATTGCAACAACTTAAACTATTATGACACTTTGAATTGCACAAGAGGCCCTTGCTTTTACAACTGCATTTATTTGTGGAACACTTCCTTTTGGAATGGCAGTGTGTACATATACTCCTCTCTTTTCGACCTACACCAGAGCATATCTGTGATTGTCGACATACACCGGTGAGGGTCCGAATGTACAAGAATGTAAAGAAATATTCGATCTTTCACCGACGTATTTGGTGAATGTTGACTCTCCGGTGAAAGTCGACATCATCCAATTTCGGTCTTTCACGGTAACATATACACCTGTAGATGTGTCGTTTCCATTTCTGTGCTTTTCCTAAGTTTAAAATCTTTATAAGTTTTACTTTCAATTAGTTATTATTGTTCAAATCTTCTATATATTATCAAAATTCCCCTTAAATTTATAAGTTACTTCAATTATTTCTGTTTTCAGTACGATTTTCTGCTTTGTTATATCTCGATACCAATATTCTTCTTATTCTCATTCAGAGTTTGCATAATATCTCTTGCAAATTTTCTAAACAATTTATAGTTACTAAATAAATCCTCAAAGTTCGCAAATTTATATTTTCCTCTCACACTTCCAGTCAGGCAACAGTCCTCGACGAAATGCTTTGAATCGCCGAATTTATTACAAACTTTCCATATATCATTTGCTCGGAGGTGGAACCTTTTTGAGGAAGCAGGGATCCTTCCATGCGCAGTGAGAATTTGATTGACATCTACATCTCCTAAAATTCGCATTTTTTTGCTAATTTTTAAACATTTTAAATAGTTTTTGTTTCTTTCAGAAAAATCCCACAGATTTTTTCCAGTTTCTAATAAGCTTGTCATATATTATAGCACATGTCTTCTTTTTCGAATCTTGAATAGAAACCTTTTCAGTCCCAACCCCCAGGGCGGCATCTTTCGCTAGAGCATCCGCCCTCTCATTTCCATAATGACCAGCGTGAGCTTTGATACAATGTAAATTCAAAATATGCTTCTTTCCTAGTTCTGAATATATATGGTTGATTTCATTAACAATATTATTCTATTGAAAAGGGTGGGAGAGCGCCATAAGAGCAGCCAAGGCATCTGAGTATAAATTAATTTAATACCCCACGGATAATTTCTTTATCCAGGATAAAGCCCTTTTAATTGCCAGCAATTCTTCTTGATAAACTGAATTTCTTGGTTTTAAAGTAAACGTTTTGCAATTAATTTCAATACCGTGGGAAAATACAACGAAGGCACAGCCGACGCTCTCTGCAAACCCTGATCCATCTGTATAAATTTCAGTTTCACCAGCTGAAATATAGTCTTTATCGTAAGATATACCGTAATATTCGCTAGGATAGCTTGAACTCAGATCATTTTTAAAACAGGTCTCGCTGGTAAGAAAAGACATTTATGCTTATTTCTGCTTTTGGAAGCATCAGTTGTTGAACTTTTCAAGGACAGTCTTTTCTCAATATGATTTGTGTACACTGTTAATACCAGAACTCATTCATCTCAGAAAGTTCTCCCAAGTGGTTGATGGTAAAAAAAGAGGGGCGGGAGAACCTCGGACCACCCCCCGGGGTGTTCTCCCTCAAAATTGGGGTGGAAAGTTTAACAGTTAGCTAGGTTCAGCAATACCTCAATTACCTGTGGTACTACGGAGGTGCTGGCCTAGCTTCTACCTGTACCTGTAGTGAGAGAGGCGGTACGTCAGGCAGCAAGCCCGCAACTTCTGTCAGGAATGTTCTAAATGATCTTATAATTGCAAGTGTCCAGGCCTTCTGCAATGAGTCTAATTCCTGCCTTGTCTTGACCAGTTTCCCTGCTCGATCACCCCATGCGTCAATACCATAAAGGATTTTCGGTATAATAACATTTTTGTAAATATCCCTCAGGATAGAGCTCTTGTCAGAAATTGTGATCGGAGTATAAGTATTTTTATAATAATTTAATTTTTTTTCTATCTTTCGTTGTATTGACTTAAAATGCTCTATAAAATTCAATTTATCATCGATCACTGCACCCAGTTATTTAAACGTATTCACACATTTTTATTCTTTTTTGATCATATTTCAATCTTGGCCAGATGGGGGGTACATGTGAGTCCTTCAGAGGTTCATAGACTTTAGCAACAACTTCTAACTACAGTTTCGGCTTCCAGGAGGTTCAGCCAAGAACTACCAACCGCTACGACGAGCATTGATGACCAAAATTTGTTGTTACGCGCACGAAGGAAAAGAATCTCAGCTTCGAACCTCCCTTGCTGCAGCCACTGGAAGGTTGGTGTCGACGTCAACCGTGCGTAAAAGGTTTCACGAAGGAGGTCTGTACGCCAGGCGACCATAGCCATTTGCATGCCGCTCTCGTCACTTCATAGAGCGGAACGTTTGAAAAGAAACATTGGTTATGAAAAACAAATTATTAAGTGTACATTAATTACGTTATTTTATGCTGAAGAAGTGAAAAATAAGTTATGCCTTCGCGGGGACTCAAACCTGGACCTCTCGAATATAGGCCAAATGTGTTACCGTTACTCCACAAAGGCATGTTGGAAGGATGGAGCAATATACTTCATATAAAAAAATAGTGCCAAAAGTAACTTGCATTAATTGTAACTAAATAAAACTAATTAACATTTACTTTTTATTACGGGTTATTAAGTATAATACTGCAATAAATTCATCATTAAATTTATTACTTTATACATATTATAATAATCATAATTAAATTAATTATTTATTTTTATTATTGAAAAAATTTAGACATTTGCTTGATCACACCTATCCCTAATGCAGTAGTCTTTTTTTTTTTAATTTAATTCCTATTCAGTAAATGCATTAAGTAGTTGTGAATTTCTGAATTCTTTTCTGGACACAGACACACAGTTGATAATCGCTCTCTCTTTTCTAAAATGCAAAAAAAAAAAAAAAAAAAAAAAAAAAAAAAAAACTGAAATGTTTCAGATTTTAAATTACGTCCAAAGGGGCGTTTTTTTAACATTTTGTGTGTTACCTTTCTTTATTAAATATCATATTCCTCGCACTTAAACCATAAGATCCAGTGCAACAGCAATATCGCAAAATAGTTTTAAAACGAGCATATCTTTAGAATTTCCGATACAGAGACTCACGCGCTGGAGATAAAAATGTTTTTTCTGCACAACGTTGCCATTGCTCGCTTTGAAATCCTTGAGTTTGTTAATCAAAAATTCGTCAAAGTTTTAAAAAATAGGAAATCGATCATAAAACAAATTTCAAATTTCAAATTTGGTCTTCCACATGCTCATATTCGTTGGAGGATTACGTTATTCAAAATTCGATGACTCTATGTACCGTTGTTTTATCACAATACGAGAAATATACATACATTTATGCAGATTTTTCATTATTTAATTTCTTCAAATATAATGCAGGACTCTAACATTTTGTGGCAACAGTTTCAAAAGTGAACAGACATTTATGAGTCCGACGCAAAATGCCAAAACGAAACTAATAGTCCTTCGGGATTCAAATCCCTTTGGACTAAAAATTATTCCGCCAAGTAATCGAAATAACGCTAGTGTCAGAAGACTGTTCGCTGCATTAATAAAAAACATTCACGGTCGCACTTTCTTTCCCCACTCGGTGGGATGGGGGGATTTCTTGCGTCCAATGTGACTACTATCTCTGGGTCGTCAAGGTAATTGGCGGCATTTTTGGAGGTACTTTCTGTGCAATCGATCCAAATAGCCACACCCTCTGATGCACGTGGCAGATCATGCAGAGGTACTTTCCGAGTTCAGGCCATTTTTGCATGCTCCATGCTCAGATTGTTATTTTTAGGTAGAAAAAAGGGGCCTTTCTCTTCCGATCGTCTATCAATGAACAAAGCGAAGAAGCAGATACGTAACTGGACAGCCTTGCGCAAAAAACAAGCTGCGCTGCGCCGAGCCTATGCAGCCACAGAGGTCTGTATAAAACAATTTCTCTTTCATGCGTTATATACATATATATATATATATATGCAACACTGGACACAAAATCCTTAGCTATCACTTAAAGTGATACGGAAGTAAATTTGAAAGAGTACAATAATTGTTTTCAATAATTTTTTTTTCCAGTAAAATTTCATTTTTGTTCCAGAAAATTATTCTTTAAATTTATTAAGTTTTTCCAGACAAGAACTCAAGTATGTAACTCAGAATTTCAGTAGAAACTCATGACTATTAGTTAATAAATCACTTATTTACATTCTTCCTCGTTTAATTGTGGACTATAATTTTTTGTTCAACTATATTACTTTAAGGTTGTCTTAATAGCTATCCCAGGAAAACATTTTTAATTTTTTATCACAGAAATCGAAATATAAGAAGCAAAAAGCATTTCTTTTGCTGAATTCCCATTCCTAATTGCAATTTCTCTAGGCAAGGGTGTAGAGTCATTAGGTTATTTTTGGAGCAAGAGATAAATAAATGAGGAATGTCCTAGACGAGACTCGAACCTGGGAACCTTTCGAATATGCGTCGAGTGGGCTACCGTTACACCACGAAGGGAGGGAGAAAATACCTTATATATATACTCCCCTTTTAAAGGGCGACTGGGGATTAGAGGACACAGTCGCCAAATCCTGGTGGTGAAGAATCTTCATCCATCACTTTGTTTAATTCGGCGCTACTGTAGATCCAGTAAGTTATTTTGAAGCAGGAGACGTGAAAATGATCAATGCCCTTTCCGAAACTCGAACCTGGACCTCTCAAATCCGCGCCGAGTGTGCTACTGTTACATCACGAAGGCATGCAGGGAAGATAGTAAAAATCCTTATAAGGGTTTTTGTGATATGTAAATGGTATGTGCATATATACATTAATTTAACAGCACATGGGGGAAAGAATTCACAAAGGTTCTGTTTTTGATATCAAGTGAAGTTAGTGTTCTTTATCTTGGTTAATATGTTCAAGCATAACGACATTTCTTGTCTCTATTACCTCCTTCATAAAATAATAGCAATAATTTCTGCAGCACAGTCGTGGGCTAAAGCTAAAAAAAAACAGTTATTTAATCACCATAGATATCCCAATATTTTTCATACTGTATAATTTTTAGGAGATTCGAAATTGTCATGTATTTCTTTAACTTTAAAAGCGGGATCAAATGGCACTAATCATAATCCATTTCTAATATTTAGATCTGTGACTGCATGTAACCAAACACATGAAGCTAATAGAAGAAACTACGACTAAAATAATAGAAATGGCTCACAGATAAAAATTAAAACACCTATTGCAATTTAGTCTTCATTATATTTGCATATACAATTTAAATTTCAATACACCTAATCAAATTTAGAATGCATTTTGTTACATGAAGTTAACGTTATCAAGTGATTTTAGGAAACGATGCCACTCAAAAATTGCAGTTGATAGCAAAATCGGAGAGCGCATCTTAATTCAGCATACACGAATACATTCAAAAACAAACAAACTTTTGCGTGATAACATTTATGCTATCAGTATGATGAACGGTTATGAGATAATCATATGAGGTAATCAAATATTGAAATGTATACGACTTTCTGCTGTACAGTATTTCAGCAAACATCTTTTCAGTAGAATGCATCAAACGTATTTATATCATTTGATATCATTTTTCAATATAGGAAATTTCCTGATGAAAGCTCTCAAAGTGATCATCGCGGACTGCTATGGTATTAGCAGAAAAAAAATTAAAAAAGGAAATTTGCATTTTCTTCTTTGCACAATCTTGGAAGAGTTTCATACAGTTTTTGCCGTTAATTCAACTGTTGACGAAATTTTAATCCAGAAATATTTTCCTGCTTTGCAATAACGTCTTCTTTGGATTACATCATCAATTAGGTTAGGAAATTTTTTTTCTCAAGTATGTGTTAACCCCCTGTACCTGTTGTCTTAAACAGCTTCCTCATAAGTTCTAGTAAAATGTGCAGCGAAAGATGGTGTAATTTTTTAGAATTCACAAAGGTTCTGTTTTTGATATCAAGTGAAGTTAGTGTTCTTTATCTTGCTTAATATGTTCAAGCATAACGACATTTCTTGTCTCTATTACCTCCTTCATAAAATAATAGCAATAATTTCTGCAGCACAGTCGTGGGCTAAAGCTAAAAAAAAACAGTTATTTAATCACCATAGATATCCCAATATTTTTCATACTGTATAATTTTTAGGAGATTCGAAATTGTCATGTATTTCTTTAACTTTAAAAGCGGGATCAAATGGCACTAATCATAATCCATTTCTAATATTTAGATCTGTGACTGCATGTAACCAAACACATGAAGCTAATAGAAGAAACTACGACTAAAATAATAGAAATGGCTCACAGATAAAAATTAAAACACCTATTGCAATTTAGTCTTCATTATATTTGCATATACAATTTAAATTTCAATATACCTAATCAAATTTAGAATGCATTTTGTTACATGAAGTTAACGTTATCAAGTGATTTTAGGAAACGATGCCACTCAAAAATTGCAGTTGATAGCAAAATCGGAGAGTGCATCTGAATTCAGCATACACGAATACATTCAAAAACAAACAAACTTTTGCGTGATAACATTTATGCTATCAGTATGATGAACGGTTATGAGGTAATCATTTTTGCTCGATTACACTACTCGTTTATTTCTAACTGACAATATTTTAAAGTATGAATATTAAATCAGAACGTTGTTCTCATCTTCGCAAAGAATAGAATACGTGTCAAGCGTATATCAGAATTTTTTCATACTGCAAATAGGGTGGCATATCAAAAAGGTAGATAAAACAGACCATATTCTATAAATGATGCTTCAAAATTTTTATTTATCTTTTCTAAATACGTTGTTGCATTGATAAAGAAGGAATTTAAATTACGATTTTTTTTCCGAATTATGATAGAATTTCCGCTTGTCCCAAAGGAAAATCCGTGCGTCTTAGTTCCTTTCTTTAAGGTATTTGCATATAAGCTAATTCTTCAAATATATGATCGTGTGGTATTTTGAATTAGTTCTTTAAAATTAGGTTAATTGAAATATTTTAATATAATATTAGAATTATTTTTATTTTTTTCCATCGATCCTGGTAAGCAAAATAGATTTTATAGCATAGAAAGTAATTATCCTATTGTGAATGAAAAGTGAATCGATGTGTTTTGAATATCAATGTAACTTTTGAAAATGGTCCCAATGTACTTAATGCAAGTTTTAATTTGATAAACAATTTAGAATTCTGCTACCGCAAATATGGCGAACAGATAAACAAGAAAATTAGATAAATTCAAAAAATTCGTTTTTAGTTCCTCCTTAAGCTTTTACAAAATATAGTACATTCCAGTATCGGATACGATACAAAACTACTATAAATGCATTCAAATTATAAATAATTCAAATAATAATAAATAAAAGTACAATAAATCGTAAAAAGTATTTAAATAAATATGAGTTTGCAATTTAATCTCGATACAAATACCATTTATTAACACCAAGAATTAGATTTACATAGGCAGTTAGTCCGTAAGTCCGGAGAATTACTTCCTTGAACTATCTAGGAGGAAAGGTGGTACTGTCTTGAGTCGCCTTCCACGGTTTTGGGGAAACCTAAACCTTTTCAAAAATTGCACGAAGCTGAAGGAGGGTATATTTTTCCAACACTCTCTGAGGAAGAGTCCAAAAGCCCCTTTTGAGAAGGGAAGAAGAAGCATTTACACCGCAGCGATGGTACTCTATGAAAACTATCCTGTTTCATTGCAGCAGACCCTCTTTCATCATCACGTGTCATATAACAGACCAGTTAACCAACATTGGAGTAGACGATGTAACGTCAGTTAGTCTTTCTTGTTCTCGCAAATAAAACTGAGTCCGAAATCTCCATCTTCCTAGGTTCTTCGTACCTTTTATCTCCGTAGTTTTTTTCCTGGATGTAAAAAAACAGTATAACTCACAGTATTGTCTTTTTTCTTATTTTTTTTCTTCACATTTCCTCTTTTCTTTTTTTCCCGGAAAGATATTTTCTCTGTTTATCCGTTTCCCCAATTATCAATTAAACTCATTTTTTTCGTAATCACAGCCCTCGTTATCTTACATCGGTCGACGGGTATGTCACACCTCTTTCTCGGTGTATAAAATTATGCAACAGGATGTTTTGGTAGAGAAACTTCGGTAGAGAAACTTTTGCCTTCATTTCTCCCTTACACGGCAGAAGACTCAAGTCATTAAACCAAACAGCAAATGTGTAAAGGTTTATTTTCCAAAGCAGCCATTTATATATCATATCTACAACATTTTATTTTCTATTTTTAGCCCAATGCGGCGTTAGAAGTATGGATCCATGTTTATATCAATAACAAGGCATTTTAGGACGGAATCCTTTTGGGAAAGCTTTTCCTGTGTTATTTAAACATGGTCGTGTTTTTGAATTAGCTTAGAAGCGAAGGGCCTTAACCAAAGTGTTAATTTTCGCAACTGCTTGACAGAATTTAAACGTTATAGAAATTTTTCAATAATATCTCTAACTGTTAAACGAAGATCGCCAACCATTAGCTATCTGATCTATTGACGTATTATATCTATCGACATTGGTTAAAATAGATGAATTATTGTGTGGCTCAACTTTAATGCCTTTTCTGCTTTTCTTAAAAATCTAACTTCACGTAACACTTATTTTAATTAAAGTATTGTCTTAAAAGACTTTTATAATGCTTCAAAGTTTTTGTAAAAAGCATTCCATCGAGGGGAAAAAATGATGTTTTCTGCTTAATTACATTCGCCTTTTGAAAAATCGTCAAAGAAAACATTTATTTTTCATCAAAAAGCAGTTTGCTTGCATAAGTTGAAAAATAACGAAATAGAAATTGTTGGTATATATTCATGAAATATGCAAAAAGTTCTGAAAATTACTCTGTAAGCAGTTTCTTGCACGTGAGTATTTTAAACGAACCATTTCCAGTACTTTTTACTGTGCTTTCCAATATTCAAATGTTTGGGAAGGGATAAGTATTGATTTTTTATAGTAACTTTGCTAAAACAAATACATCTTTGAAATAAGACCTCTTCTCCAAAATACAATTGCGACCACTTTTGGAGAAACTGAGACTAACTGAAGAAAGAATCGTTGTCGTGTAATAGCATCTGCAACTAATGATCTGAAATTCACGTTTAAAATCTGAAAGATAATTTTTTATCTAAAAGAATAACAGCTAGCCTCGCAATTAAAAAATCGTTGGTAATTACTTTCTAAAAAGCACAATTTTTCTGAGAAGCTCTATGATACTGAGTAAAATGATCATGATTTAAAATTTGTTACCAGCGAAAAGCAAGCAGAAATAAAACTGCTACTTTCAAACAGAAAATTCAGAAGAGAAAATTCATTTATTCATAGTTAGGTCCGGCTCAGCCAACCAGTCCTGAGATTTTTCAGCTTCTTTCACCCATTAGTGCTTTATATTTTTCAATTACGCAAATTAAAGAAATTAAACCTGCTTTTAAGTGTTATCACATTTAGTCCAGTAAACTAAATTAAAGTGAAATAGCCTAAAATCTCCGTCATTTCTTTGTTTTAAAAGTAGGTAATTGGCTGTTACCATCTACTCAGAAAAGGGACTGATAATATATTGAGATGTAGGATCTTATCATTGTCAAACGGTTAAAAAAATGGACGACAAAACAAATAAAGCAATCAAAATTGAAACCAATGGAAATTGCCAGATTAGTAAATTATGATGATGATGATTGTATTGATGGTGTAAATTGCAAGATAAACAGTTAGAGAATAATTTTATGTTTACAGTAAGAGGGCACTTTAAAGTTATCTTCAGCTGTCATGTTTTATATTTTTTCAGCTTAGAAGTATTTTAAGCAAGAGAATTAATGTGCTAGCGTGTCGTATCTTCAGCTGTCTTAAACAATGAAACGAGATATTTAGCTTTCAAAGAGAACTCATACATTGTAATAAAAATAAACACAAGGCGAAAATTGAATTTTATCAATAACCAAGGCACTGACAACGTTGCATAAAATCTATAAGCAGAATATAAGTGAAAAAGAAGAATTCAAAGTTTTAAGTACTTACATTTCACTCATCAGTGCCATTGCCTCTATACATATATTCAATAAAGCTTAGCGCAAATTTTCGATAAAACCTGTTTTATTATCTAGTATTAGTCCATAATATGATATGAATTACAAAATTTTCCAGCACTAGGCATTAGTTAAGCATGACGAAGAATTAAAGAAATTGTAAATTTTTTTTTAAATGAGAAAAAGGAGACTTTTTCAAAACTTATTTGAACACAAAGGCTTCAGTTTCTTGTTTTTTAACATCAACCAAGAAATAAATCTCTACATTGCAATGTATTTCTGTTCGATTATTTAATGCCAAAATGGGAAAATTCTATAAAACTTATCTATTCGCAGTTTATGAAGCTACCATCTTTTGCACATGATGCATATTTAAACTAGTCTTTCAGGATATAGTTTGGAGACGCGTGGTTGTTTTTTTAAATGTTAGTAGTGTGTCCACTAGGTTAGATATTGGATGGCATATTGATTTCAATTTTAACTTAAGTTTTCTCCACAAGAATTCAGCGGTAAAATCAGTGTACGTCAGACTATAAAATAGAATCCAAGATTATAAAAGGAACCGTATTCCAACTCAAAAACTTAATTTGGAATCAAATTGAAGATTACAGTAAATTTGGGACCTTGCTACAAAGCAAAGGAGAATTAGAAGTTGTTGCTGATTTTGATATTAAATGACTTGCAATAATAATATGTACAGTAACTTTCAATTAAAATAACTGTTATTCATGTAATCGAATTAGTTTTAAGAAACGTAAACTACTGGAATCAAGCTATAAGGATTCAGCCTAAAGACCATTCCTAGTTTAGGATTTAAACATAATAAGATTAAGCATTTGATAACATCTTTGAATCTCTGTGATACTTGTAAAATAGTTGAGAATAAAAATGAGGCATACTTTTCATGTGATCCATCTAAAGTAATGTTTTACAATTAGGCATAAATGTAACATTTGCAATATATGGTGTGACATTTACCTGAAAGGACAATTTCGAGTATTCAGTATTGGGAGTTTTTCAAGACAAAATGGCCTATAAATGTATTAGGCTTAAGAAATTACCTAAAACTGAAAGACATTCTTCAGCTAAAACGAAAGAGGATTAACTCAACCGCAGCATGGCAATTACGTCGAAAGAATATTTCAGCACAAGGAAACGAAAGGGGAGATTAAAATCCCACAAAAGCACATTAGAACAAATATAAAGCGAAATCAAAAAATAAGTAAAGAAAAGGTATTTGGAACTAAATAAACATATTGCTAGTGGCAAGCAATCAGGTAGTGACTTACAAGACAGAATTATCAATTCAAAAAAGATTTTACAGCACTGTTTGTTTTTCTAAACATCTTCCCCTAAATACTGTTTTAAAATTTCATAAAATTTAAAATAATTAAATTTGGTTGCATTTACTAATGAATTACTCTATCGGACAATCAAATCACATTTCCTAGTATCAAATTTCTCTATTGTTGAAGAAACACGTAGTAATAGTGTCTCATTTTTAAAACTGTACTTTTTTTATTTAAGGAATTATGCCCTAAGTAAGAGATAAAGTATTTTCTATGTCTCACTATGAGATTAAATTACAGAATAGTTTTCAATATGCTGATTGATGCTCATTTCCACGGGCTATCAAATCAATTTTACTAAAATGGAATAGTTTCATTTTCAGGAAGAATGACAATAATTATTTCTCCTTGAATAACATGTTAGTGAATACAGAAAACCATCATTTACTTGCAATAATCGAGAATTTAATGTTCTTAAAAGGTTTTCAAAAGCAGAGGAAACTCAGAAAGTTCTGGGAAGATTAAACTTACTTGAAATAAAATGAAAGCAATTGTTTTGGTTGTTAAAGGTTTCGTTTCCTCCCCTCAAAACAAATCAAAAGACTTCTCAGCCCTAGGTTTAAAATCTATTTTTAAAATAAACAAAAAGCTTCAGAATTTATATTTTCCTGTGAGTATAAATTTAATATTATTTCATTGTATTATTTACATTATTTAGTTTTTTAAGTCTTCAGCTACCAGGAATCGGGCAATTTTTATAGATTTCCAGTACCAGTTTTCGAAGGTTTGACTATAGAAAATACTTCTTCAGTTGCAGGAGTGAAAATGACGAAAGAGAAAGTGGGTGTTCAACGTAGTATTCAGTGAAAACAATAGACTAGAATTTTCGAGGAAGTTCCATTAGCAACTAAAAACACAGCTACTAACGCCATCTATCGATAAAAATGAAAACTACTAAACAAAAATATAACAAACCTTTCTTTAAAAGCTGAGTTAAGTTTAGACTGGAATTTCGATCATTAATTAGAATTATGATTTTTAGGAAAGTAAAATACCTCTACAATATATATTCACCAACAGATGTTTTTTAAAGAATTTTGGCTGGAGAAAAATTGAAATTAGGATTTTTTAGCCAATAATGTTGGGAAAAAAATGATTTATGTGTCTTTTTTTTCTTAACATATGTTTGGTGCTTCTTAGTGCGAAGTTTAACAATTTTGAATAAAAAGAAATCATGATGATCCCAACGTTTCAGCATCTAGAAACTATACTTCGAGAATTTAATTTCTCTTGTACCGAAATTGAAGTTAATTTTTCATACTCTGTACCTGGACCCTTAGACATCTGGACTCTCAAACATACAAATGTTGTTTTTCGAAATAACTATTACCACTAGATTGAGGGATTGGCCAAAGAAAGTTCTTTCAGTCCTATTCTTGCTGATATATATACGCAAATTATTTGAAATACTAAATTCCCTTACGTAATTCCGCTACCCTGATGATACATTTACTTTGTTTCAAATATTTACTTTGTTATTTTGGTTCTTATATAGAAGATTTAATAACTTTCTATCAGTAAGGAGTTCTTTTCAACCTGCTATTCAATTCCTTTTCGAAGTTGAGACATTTAAGTCTCTTCCGTTCTTCGATAACTTAATCACACGAAATATATCTAATTTCAATGCTACTGTATATCGTAATCCTTCTGTATTTGCCTTTCACCGCACTTCAGATCCTGTCATCCGACTAAACATAAGTTAGCTTCCTTTCACTCTTTCGTTTTCGAGCACTCCAAGTTTGTTCCTCCAAGACAGCTCTTGATCAAATTACACTGCTTAAACTCTTGCTTCCTAAGACTTTTTACTTAGTAATATTGACCAAGCGGTTAAAAAAGTCTTTTGTCAACACAACGAAAAGAACTTTCTCGTTTTAGGAGATTAAAGGAATTCATAGTCATTCCTTTTTCTCCATCGATTAAGTAAAAATTCCTCATTTCAATAAAATGGATATTGAACCTTGTAGGAAGAACAAAGCTAAATTTTCAGAATGAACAAAATACATTTATTTGAATTTTAAAACAGAACCAAAAAAATAGATGCTGCAGCTCTTAACTATCAAAATTTTAAACTCTTAACTACTACAGTTAAACTCTTACAACTATTAAAATACTAAAAAATTAAACTCTCTAAACAAAAAATATAAAAATCTTCCGAATCCCTTCTTGTTGCCACACTGTAAAATGCAAGTTCTTATCCTATTATTTATATTTCACGTTCTCTTTAAGTCACGATCTTTACAAGTCACGATCTTTACAGATTAGCTATAGACGTTCCAGGTCGTGCCATATGGAATTGAATGCCATTTCAGCGGAAGCCATAATATAACTCGCAACTTACCTTTTTTCCATGCATAGTTGGTTTAGGTGATTACGGCAAAGGACTGCCTGTCTAAGAGGAAAGATGCCTTCATGCAGGACTTTCTAAAGGAAACTGGCTCGTATACACGTTACACATCGGAAAAACCACGAAAACACCCATGCATCCAGCTCGTTCGCAGGATTCAAATTTCGGACTGAACTACCAGTGTTCAGCGACTTTAATCGCTCAGCCGCTGTTAGGCTTTTCGCAGTATTAGGAAACAACACAATTGTTACAGGCATACAAGGCCTGTTGCTTAATACATATCTGGTCGTTTTTATTGCTGCAAAGTACTTTGAACAGCACAGTGTTGTGATTTATATAAACACTTATTTAGCATTGACCTATGGCTGCTCATGGGTTAGTAGTACAATGAATTTTGTTGTACATGTAATGAAGATTTACTAAAATCGAAATTGAAAAAGTTCTGCTCTTTGCATTCCAGTAACTTTATTTCGTATTGCGATATGTTTCCACACATGCCCGTTTGCTTAAGTGGAACTTATGCATTATATTAATGTATGGACAAAAATAGAGGAACGATTATGAATTTGAATATCTATAATAGTGGTGTATTTAATTATGGCAAAGCACACTAGGCCTATCTGCCTAAGAGGAGTGATGCCTTTCGTGGAGGACTTTCTAAGGGAAACTGGCTCGTATACACGTTACACATGGGGAAAACCACGAAAACACCCATGCAACCAGCCCGTTCGCGGGATTCGAACCTCGGACCGAACTACCAGTGTTCAGCGACTTTACCGCTCGGCCGCTGGTGGGCTGAATATCTATAATAGAAAAAATGTATATGTGTATTTACTTATGGAAGGGCACTCGAGTTCAACGACTTTTCCACTCGGTCACTGGCGGGTGGTAATAAACATAAAAACATTTGTGGTACGTCCAATTATAAAAATATTTTAAATGATGCAAATATTCGTGTTTTAAATTTTTAAATGTAAAATAATGCATTTCGTAAAAATTACGAAATCTAACGTTTTGTCCGTTCAATCTGTATCATATATATGTATATGTATATTTGTACGTTTATATTTAGCAAACTTTTATGCTTATTATAAAAAATAGATAAATGAAATGCAAAATGCGTGAGCCCAATACCACAAAAATTAGCCGAGATATTTAGGTTCGAGTCTGAAAACCTTAATTAGGCTTTGGCATAATTTAGGTCATTACGGCAAAACACACTAAGGTTAGCTTCCTAAGAGGAGGGATGGCTTCGTGGAATACTTTCTAAGGAAAACTAGCTGCTAAACACGTTACAGTTGGTAAAATCGCGAAAACTCCCATACAGCCACCCCGTCCCCACGTTGTATTCGAACCTAAATCGGAATTACTAGTGTTCAGCGATTTTATCGCTCTGGCACTGGTGAGGTCATCTTTATCAGGGATTGTACACAAATTGAAAAGTGCAGTTTTTGTATTTGTATGTACTAAAAATAAGTTTTGGAAAACGTTTCTGTTGTTAATAAATTAAGTATCAGGTATTTTTAAAGCAAATTATCGTGAAAAGTGTTGATTAATGTAATAGCATACCATAAGTTTCAAAATTAAAAATTAAATAAAGCTGCCTATTACTAAATTGCAAAGGATTAGTACAGATTAGCGTTTAAGGAGGGTAAAATAATTCTCGAATTATTCTAATTTATTTATTAACCGCCCTTCAAGACAAATAAAAAAATGATATCAAAAGCCACAAATTTTGAAATTAAATATCTCGGTCAATTTTTATCATACAGAATTCAAGTGTGTTTTTCTTTTATAATGAGTACACAATTTTAGTAAACATAAGTACAAGGTCCTGGAGACCGTATAAAAAGTTAAATTTCGTATTTTTTATTAAAATGATTTATTTAAATTTAATACCAAACCATTAGAAATTCCCGCCATTTAAATCATTTTTGTGATATATCTACGATATATCTCTAATTAACGGTAGTGAAAAGAAAGGCGGGGTAAGGACCTATGTGATCAAGGTGTATATTGTATTCTTAGAATTCTGTTATAACGGCATTTCTCCCAAAGCAGATAAATTTTGAATGTTTTGTTGCACTGATATCTTCTTTTACATCTCCGAAACGATTAAATTAGGGAAATTAACTTTAATTCTAATGTAATATATAATTAATAGAGGACTATAATTCTAGAGTAATAGGTAATTAACAGAGATCGATTATCATGTACATAAATTACATAATATAACTATAATATCATATATATAAAATCAGATTACGATGTCATGTATATATATAAATTGCTATCCCGAAATTTAAAAAAATTTTTAATTAATTTGATAAAATTGGGAAAATATGTGAGCTTCGGGAATAAATTATTCCATTATTGTGTCATTTTAAAAAATAAATTTATTTTAAAGCCTGTTATTTTAGGAAACCTGGCAAAAAGACGATTGAATAATTATGTAAGATTATTACGAATAATTAAGATAATCGATTAAATAAAAGCAGCTAAAGAGATATCTGCTTATGAGAAGGAATGCTTTCGTAGAGGATTTTCTAGGGCATACTGGCTTGTATTTGCATTAAACATGGATAGAAAACACGAAAATGTTCGCCATCTGCTCGTTCGCTGTAATTTGAACCTGGATTGAATGACCGTTGGACAGGGATTTTACCGCTCGACCACTAATAAGCCAATATAATAATAATATTGTAGTTAAGAACTCTAATCAATGTAACTAAAAGATACTGCAGCTTAAAAGGACTATATAGTAAAACCGGTTAATACTTAAACTCTTATTAATAAAATTCATTCTCTGTGATGCTAAAAAATTAATATTCATATATTTTTTTAATATATATGATTTTAAATATATTTTATTACTATTGATAATATCTATATACTGTATTTCATTTTTCACCTACACTTAATTTAATGCTGTTGAATTTTAATTTGGGATGACGATAAGTAGGCGTAGTGTGAAACTTGGTTGCTTATCAAAAGGGCATAGTACGTGCTGTAAGTTAAACATAAACTTTATTGGGTATTTTCCTTGAGCTTAACAAAAACCGATGAACATGATATGTCAACCTATGGCATGTGAGGAATAAACATAACATAAACAGGATGGAAGTTGGATAATGGATTAACTTGACTGGCATGTCATCAGGTGTAGACACTGTAATTGCACCAGATGGCGCTGTGTGCGCCTGAATTTTTTTGAGGACTTCAGAACTTGGATGACTGTGAGTTATATAACAGGAAATCAATTTAAGTGCGAATTGCGAACCAAGTTTATATGTGCTTCTTTATTGTAAATGTATTTATTGTGTCGTCAATAAAAATTGGATAAAATGACAAAAGGCGAGAATCCTTGTTGCCTCTGACAGGTTAGCGAAGTTTCTTTATTATTTGATTTGAATATTGAGTTTTAGAATATTTTAGCGAACGCGACAAAGAATGTATATGCGTATTTACATCAGGTATGTAGTTACAACTTATTCATGCGATGATGTCCAGAACATTTTGGCTAGATTCCTATTTCCATTATAATCGTGTACAACTCCTTTTCATGTTATGATTCTATACATCAAATCGCCACACGTCGTTGAAGAGAGAGTCGCGGCTACTGACCATGCCGATCACCAGGACATCGGGAGGACACACATTTCCTTGGCTTCTACCAGCGGGACTATATAGCATTCAATTTTACACATCTTCAGCTCCACGCAACCACAACGGTATAAAGATTTTTCTCCTTCCTTCCAGCATTCCTTTTTGGTGTAACGGTAGCACACTCGGAGCGTACCCGAGAGATCCAGGTTCGAGTCCCGGCGAGGTCATTACTCAATTTTCACGCCTTCTGCTTCAAGAAATCCTAATATCTCTACACTGGATCTCGAACTAAAAAGTGGCAGACAATAATTCATCACCACCAGGATTTGGCCATTGGGTCCCCTAATCACAATTCACCCTTTAAAAGTGGAAATATATAAAATATTTTCTCCCTTCTTCTAGCATGGCTTCATGGTGTAACGGTAGCACACTTAGCACCTATTCGAGAGGCCCAGGGTGCGAGTCCCGGTGATGGCACTACTCATTTCTTACATATCCTGCTTCAAAAAATCCTAATATCTCTACAAGAGAGGATGCAGATTTCTCAATAGTAGCCTACTTTAATTTTGGCTAAAGAACGCCCATAATTATATTAGTAGTTAAACAGATTTTATTTTTTACTCAGCTTTGGAAATATATATATAATAGATTATTTATTTAGCATATTATTAATTTTTAAAAGAAATGTAAACAAAGTGCAGAGAGGAAAAATTACTGCTTATTTAACTTGAAAAAGAACAGTTACACTTTGGAGAAAATTCCATTACTTTTAAAGTTTTGTTATAACTTTTAAAACTGTTCGTATAAGTTCTTCGTGTACAACAAACAAAATACTTACTGCAAGGATGAACCTTTGTTTTAGTAAAGCATTATTTTAGTTTAACAAATATGTGTACAAGAAGCGAATCCTTAAGAAAATTTTCCACTAGATCAAAAGTTTCGTAATTTTTTCTGAATAAAACATTAATCTCATAAATAGAATAATTTTAGAAAATTATTGAACAGAGAAAATTCTTTGCAAAAAGTAATTAAAAATTAGAAAAGTAGCTTAGTTGGAAATGTTATCTTTTATTAAATTTGTACATTTTGTGTACTTAAGTTCAAGTAGCTGATTCTACGTACGTAGAGATTATAATTAGTATAACAAAATATTCTTGGAAATTATAAACATGCTTCATTTTAAGCATTATCTTCGTGGAAAGTTAAAAACAAAATATTTTTATCACGAAACATTCTAAAATGTAGCATTTTTATTCAATAAAACTTGTTCTATATGAAATGTACGTCAAGCAAAGCAACATTAAAAAATCCCATTTTTGGACATTAGCAAAATATTATCTATATTTTAAACTGGCGGTTAAGATGCCAGTTAAGTTACATTGAGAGTAATGTATCCAACAACAAAGAGAATGATAACGCTGTAATCCTTCTCTAATATCGATAGAAAAATACGATTCATAGTCATACATTTTTCAGTCTGATGCGATATGGAACCCACATAAAAATTTCGATAGCAAAATAGACTAATTCTCTCCCATTATATGTGCAACAATGAAATGCAGTTTTTAATGATTTTCGTCTTTCTAATCAAATGGTCCTAAAAGCTCAAGTTCCATCCAATATTTCATCTAATTCAATTTTAGTCGATTAAATGTTGCCAACAAACACACAAACAGATATATATATATATTTTGTAAAACTTACAAATTTTTGGTTAACAAACTCTGCGATTTGAAAGCGAGCAGTAGCAAGACTTTTCGAAATAAAACATTTTTATCTCCAACTCGCGAGACTGTTGCCAATCGGAAAAATGAGTGCGAAAATTAGTGTTTTTAGAGTATTTAATTAATATCTCGGCTGATTAAATTCTAATGAAGTTGAGAATAGTCGAAATGGCTTCCCACGAACATTTGTAATCGGGAATAATGTATTTAATGTTTGGCAATACCATTTTTATTTCTTGTAAAACTAATAGAATTTTTTTATTAACAAACCCTATTATTTGAAAGAAAGAAGTGGCAATACTTCTTTTTCTGACAGATTTTTATCTCTAGCTTGCGAAACTGTTGCCACTCGGAAAAATGAGGGCGAAAATTAGCGTTTTCAGAGTTAATTAATATCTCTGATTTTAGCTACATTTTTTGGAAAAACGTGGACGTCGACCTTTCCCAGAACCAGAAAAGAATTGTAGAAAGTTTGATACTATAGTGGCGATAGCTATAGTAGTGACTGAGTTAATCGTGGACAAATACACAGGCATTCTTCTTTGTATATATAGATACAATCATCAGTTGATATATGCCGTTAACATGAAGTCATTGCATGTGTTATAACTACGTATTTTTCGGATCACATGTAGTAATAGTAAAACGTATATAGTATATTACATATACAATAAACAAAGAAAAGCCTTTTTTTAAATTTGAATTTTTTCAATAGTTTTCTATAGCAACCTTTACTCGTAAGTGACTCTTTGTAAGTGTCTCAGAAAATAGCCGTAACTTATTCACACTTTGAAACACTATTACATCAAAATCTTTGTACATAGTGATCATGGACTTTCTTGTAGCTTTTCTTGTAGCAGTTTTAAATATATTTAATGTGAAAATATTTCCAGCAAAACTCAATAACTTCAATAAAAATAAAATGAATAAACTTCTGCATAATTTCGTACATTAAAGATATATGATTTTTTTTAGTCTTTAGTTATTAATGTGTCTAGCCATTGGAAAAGTGCACAGTGTAGTTAAACGCTAAATAGGAATTCTGCAAACTATAGAAAGAAGAAAAAACATTCATATCGAAATTAGAGGAAAAATGCATTGATTTCCATATCGAAAGCTTACCAGTTTTAATAATATGATTGAAAAATATGAGAATGTGTTTTGCAATTTTCTTACTTAAAAAAAAAAAAAATTTCAGCGTAAACTTTCAGCGTTTTTTTACCGTGTGGGACCAAAAGTAAACTTTAAGTTTTTTGCACCGAAAAATCTGCCTTTTTGCCCGTTGGCCAAATTGCTTTTTTTGCGTAGAAACGCTTAATCTAATTTATACAAAATGTTTAAATGTTTTATTTGTTTTGGTGTTTTATATTTTTCTACATTTTTCAGTTTTTAATAAAGATATTTCGAGGTTTTATGTATATTTGCCTTGTCGGGAATTGAAAACTGAATTAATTGAATGAGAAATATATTTGTAATGAAATTCAAGGAAATAAGTTTAAATGAAATGTGGAAAAATGCGTATAATTTAATATTCCATACAAGAAAAGTCATGTGGTGTATACACATCAGATTTTTTTTCCTGTTGCTGCAACAGTACCAGATATTGTCAGATGAATTTTAAATTTGTTGCATTTACATGATAAGCAGGATTTAATGTCAAAAATAAACTAATATTAGTTTTTTAATTGTTCAGAGAACACTCCCTATACGAGAATAAGGAAAGTCGCGCTATAATCTCGGATAATAGATTTTGGATATGAAAGTAGTAGTTTTATGGACCATGCAAATTCATTTATCAATCTCCTCACCTCTGCCCCCCCCCAAACAAAATAATAAAAATTCGTGGCTCCACTCCCGGTTACAGCATAGCTGATTTTTCATGTTCCCTGCTAATATCTAAAGTTTCCTTCTAAAATATTTTGATCTTGCATTGTAAGGTATATCGCATACGGCATATTATGCACAATAATCATCTAAAAATTGCCTTTATTATAGACGCTTCGGAATTGCAAGCTATTCTTCGACAAAAACAATATGGTTACTTTTTGCATCACAGTCAAAAATGTTCCACTGGAACATTTTTGACTGGAAAAATGTTCCACTGGAACGAAATCTGTAAGTTACCTGAATTTCATTAGGAAGGCATTAATGGGAGTGCAGTGGATCATCGTTAATGTGTCGGAAAAAAAATAAAATAATTTAGAAAAGAAAGCGCAAATTATTAAAAAAAAAGATGTGGAATGATTTAAATTTTAAATATCGCCCAATTCAAGTTTAATATGGTTTGTCAGTAGGGAATATTGATAGGCTTAGGTGGAGTAGCGAAACATTTTATACGATATTAGACGCAGTTAGACTTAGAAAATGCATTTACACTAACATTGGAACATTATACATCTTCTGTACATTTAAAAATAGAAAAAATACGCAATGTAATTAAATAGAAAATATTTAATATTTTTAATTAGATACAGGTTAATTCATTTTAAGCACTCCTTTCAGCTTGATGACTCCTCATTCATAGACCAGCGCTCCTTAGAACCACAATGCCACTATACTCCTGTCCACCCAGCACCCACGAAAGATCTAAAATGGCTTAAACATCTACCAAAAGGACAGGACTTAAAAAATCTTTTCTGATGGCTCTAAAGTTTCAGAGCAAGTAGGTGCAGCCTAGGTCGCTTTTCCACAGCAATACAGAAATTAACTCAGCACGGTTAGCGTTTTCCATGCTGAGTCCTTCGCTTTAAGGAAGGCAACGCTTTGGGCAGGCAACACCAATTTTCCATCCATCAGCTTCTACACGGACAGCATGAGCGTCCTACTGGCACTCAACAAGAACGGAATGCACGCCTTCCACATCTCCTCATTAAAAGAAGTGCTTATTACACTGTATTCTTCTATACAAGTGTTTCTATGCTGGGTACGTAGTCATCAAGGTAACCAAGGTAACAAAAGAACCGACTCTTTAACTAAAAAAGCCAAAAATCATCCTTCCATGGACGCAGAGATCCTACTCTTCATAGTCGCTGCCAAACACAAGATCTTCTGCGCCTTTATGTTCATCTGGCAAGCTCGCTGGGACGACTCAGAGACCGGTCGGCAAATCAAAGAAATTTCCACCTATTCATCTTTTCCGTGGTCTCCACCAAGAGGCTCAAAGCAGACTTCTATCTACAACAAGCTTTCACAAAACATGGAAGATTTCCCGCGTACCTCAGTAGGTTCTGCCATCAAAACGTCAAATACGCCTCGGTGCTTCAGCTTCTTCAGCAGACGTCTCAGATTACATCCACAACTGTCCACTCACTTCTCCCATCAGAACCTTCCTTTCTCAGCTTCAGGGATACCATAGCCTCAAAAACCTTCTTCAGGATTACTACGGAGAGCGGGGAATCATAACCATCATAGAGCATGTCTATTCTATGAGAAACATAATCATAGCAGATAACCAGGTCAGCACCTGACGAAATGTAAAGGCAGCAAGCCTTTACTCATGTATATATGTAAATATCTGTAAACTAACTAACCCTTTTTGCTAATTTTATACTAACATTCTCAAAACATTGTAAGTTGGAGTACGCAACAGACGTAATACACTAGTGTTAAATCTGTTTTTCAGTAATAAGGTTGAAAAGATGAACAACCAAAAAAAGTTGCTGGTGAAACGGATCAGGATAACATGACTGACCTGTAGTGCCCATTGAGAGGTGAAGCAGGCGGAATAATAATAAATAAAAAATCACGAATTAAATGCATTTTTATTTAAATAGAACAGATTACAAAGTAAATTATCATATTTTTAAGATACGCATCTATTGCTTTTGGGTAGTTTAACTCGTTAATAAAATATGAAAGAAACTATTTTACTTATTTCCGAATGGCAACAGACTCGAATAAAAAATGAAATGACGCATTAAATTAAAATAACGCAAAATTATGTTTCAGGACTAATAGCCTTTTTGATCTTAAAAAAACAGAAAGTAAAGAAGAAAGACTGTATATTATGCTTTAGAACTATGCAAAAAGTAAAACTATTTCCATTGGAAGCATTTAAAATTTTACTTAATTATTTATTGCCGTTTCATTTCACACATTACAGTTTCTTTCTTATTGCGAAAGCATGAAAGTTATCATTAAGATTATGAATTTAAATTTTGGACTTAGTCTGACTGATTTCATGTTTCGTAGCAAATAAATTAAAAATTCCAAATCTGTTTCTACCTGCACTAAAAATACTACTAACTAGCCGTAAAAATGTTTCGAGAAAACCAATAAGATTTGTATAAAATTATGGTAAGAGTCTGTGAGTTTTGCCTGTTTTACAAATAGAGAAATACTATTGCCTAAAGTCAATAGCTTATTTACGTTCACTTTAACTACAAGTGTGTACGTAGAAAATACAGAGTGAAGTTAGGCTTAGTTAAGGATTGGTATTTGATCTTTTTTTAATTGTTCAAAATCAAAAAGTACCATTAATGCTTATTCATAGAAAAACGATTTTTTATGCATTTATCCTTTATTATTTTTTTTCCAGCAAGCGAATGACGCATTATGGAAAACATCTTCAAATCAAAGGAGTTTCAACTTCATTTCATTTGTTGTGTGCATGGCTTTTGTAGTTTATTTCGTTCAGTATGAACAACCGGGAGTAAAGTATGTATTGCCAAATTTTTATACATTCTTTTCATAGTAGTTTATGTCCACGTAAAAATGGTTTTAAACATTGAAAAAAATCTTTTGCGGCTTATTCTTCAATAATATCAATTGTAATCTCTGAGCAGTTTTTAAAGAATATGCGCTGAAATACAATTAATAATAATAATAATAATAAACACATTTTATATAAGGCGAAAATTAATAAATACACCTTTTAGCCTAATCCAACTATAACTAAACAAGACCCTTTCTTAAAAGGCATGCATTAAAGTTCATTTAATAATAAACACATTTGTAAAAGGCCAAAAAAATAATAAATGTACAGTTAGGTGAATCCGACTATGACTAAACTACATTGATGTTTAAGATTTTAGTTACTTTTTTGTAATAAATCGAAACTATCACTAATAATTTAGAAACTAATGTCACATGATTTGTAGATTGATGGATGTAATGGCAAAAAGACTTCGTTCCTTTCATGGATACAATTTTTACAAAAAAATATGAAAGCTATCGTTTGGCGAATCAGTTTGTCTATAGAACTGCCATTCGTATGAAAAGAATTCCAGTACTAACAAATTTCGATTAAAATGAATTTTTGAAATCGTTTGGACGATAGAGTGAGATGTAAAATTATTGGTAGGCTTCAGGCTGGTCGCTGTCAAGTGGATGCGTCTTGATAGACAGGAGTATCACAAATGGCAAACGGTTTCAAATTATACGTTCTGTCACCGGACAAATTTGTCAAGGCCGGAATTGAGTTACCACACTTATGGAGGACTGACACGTGGCATTAAATACGCGATGTTACTCAGAAATCTCATTCGAGTCCTCGCTGCTGCGTCTGGAACAAACTGTATACAGACGCCTAAGAGGCAGACATTTTTACACCCGACACCAGCGATATGCACCCGTCTCAACAGATCACGAAATAGAGCTTACCTTTCGCGCATCCAGGCACGTTATTCTCGTATAAGCAAAATTGAAATCATGTCTTCTTCAGTGATGATTGAATATGCAGAGTGATTTTCGGTGAGCATTCATGTGGTGAAAGTCTGCAACATGCTACATTTGGAAAGAAAACCTTTACTTTCCCTTACATTGAATTCCCTAATATAAGGTTTATTTACCTACACATAAAGTAAATCAACAGTTTTGGTGGCTGTGAAATCTTGTGTGGGAAGACATCTTGTTGAATGCTCTAACGCCATTGCATACATTTGTGGCAGACCGCATAATATTACAGAGATGAAGTTTCTGAACATTTTGTGAGACTTTTCTATACCGTTGTTGCACAGAACTATACTTTTATGAACGATGATGCCAGACAATAAGACCTCATAGCATCCTTCCATAAACGCCTTGCTTTTAGAGGAATGGAATTTGTTGCTATTGTTGCGTCGTACGGGTTCGTTACGAAATGAATGCACAAGACCGATGTAAAATCAACAAAATTTATTATTATCACAACAAAAATGCTTAAATTTCCTAAAATATTCGTGCAGTATTACAATATCTCACAGTAGTTATCTTTTAACTACTCAAACGTTCAAGAGAACTTAGTTCAAAACAGCTAGAGAAAGCTAATCCGCGAATTCGCTACAGTCAACAAGAGCAGTTTTCTAAACAATAACAAACTAAGTAACTACTACGAACTGAGAGGTTTTCCTCTTTTTATAAGATTTTAAAATCGCGCACGAGAATTTTCTAGTACTTTCTCGAAATCAAAAAGAGATATTTATTAAATGTTACATGCACGCGCTCTTGTATTTTCAAATTTCCGGCTTAGCTTTCTTTTAATATTCGTCACGCGCTGCACTGCGCGGGAAATAAAATGATTTAATTTACAATTCAACTAACATTAGCTATTTAAATACCAAATGCGTAACACTATAAATTTACTTACAGTTATATTTTCTTTCTCATTTGCATAAGATAAAATACTTTACCTCTCATTTATTTTGCTATCTTAATGTTGACTGTCTTATAATATTGGGCATCTATATGAAACTTTCATTCCAATAACCAGTTATTTTGAGATATCTGCCGTTTCGTACTTAATTTTTTTCTTAATTTTGGACATCAATATATATTCCTTACGTCTTCTTCTAAGAGGTTTCAGTGAGTTATCGTATTAGAAAGTTTTCTTCTGAGGCAACATCCAGGCAAAGGCTTACAAAGGGTTACTTTTCCAGCCAGATATCTCTTTAGTGTTCTGCTGTATTTAGGAAAAGAACAAATCAACCTGATTGAAAAAAAGGAAAACATCTGATATGCGATCAGTTAACTTGAAAACTGAATAATCAGTTCATCAGATGCATCTAAGATTTCATATCTCAGTTGTTTGTGAGGGAAATAGCAACAACATCTCTAGCTTCGCAAGACATAATTCTCAATTGTAAAAGAAAGACATCATACAGCAAGGATCCATTTTCCCCCTTTATTACTTTTTAACTGAATCTGCGTGAAAAGAGTTCAAAATAATACCATTATTATGAAATTCGTTTATAAAATTTGCATTGTAATAAAAGATATGAGAAAAATATTTTTTATTTTCTGCTCTAAATAATATCTGCAGTTTTATTCCAGATTGGTAAAATTCTGAACAATCCACCTTCAAACAAAATAAGAGAAAATTAACTGTTTTCCTGCGAATTCGAAAAAAGCCACCTCCATCGCCTTAAATGAAGCCTTTCACTCTGCATAAAACTCGGGCAATGTCGGGTGCTTCAGCTAATTAAAAATATAAGTGGCTTTATAATATTCCAATTACACTTTCTAGAGGAAAAAATATGAAGTACCTTTGCAACGAATTATTTTATTGGTTATTACTTTTCTATTGACTCAATCATTTTAGTTACGTAATGATACCGCAATACTGATCACCTTAGCTACTTGATTGATCACAGTTCACACAGCTATGAGAGTATGGCAGAATATAAGTAACATATTCCTGACAAGTTGTCCAATCTAAAATCTAATGAATTAAAAGTTTTTGAAAAAAAAATTTTTCTTTAAAATTATAAAAATTCATTGCTTAAAATCTCTTAAATTATGCAATTGAAAAAAAAATTTAATTTTCCATATCGTATTTTAGTAACTTATTTCCTAAACATTTTTTTAAATAATTCATCTTCTAATCACATTTATAACGGATCTTATGATTTTTATAAAACTTACTCTGGTAATGTTGTTCATGTATTTAATATAAATTAATATTATGTATCACGATATCGGCGACAGAAAAAAATCATTGTATTTAATTACCCTTTTTTTTTCAGTTCCTTAAGCGGAGTATTTAATGCTGAAGAGGAAGATGAAATAGTGACTTCTGAAACCTTTACAAACTCTTGCAGACCCCGAGAAAACATCGTCTTCCTCAAAACACACAAGTGTGCCAGTTCCAGCATACAGAATATCTTCACTAGATATGGTTATCGTAATGGTCTCACCTTTGTGTTGCCTGCAAAAGGAAGTTACATTGGCCACCCGGAGCCTTTCAACTGGTCGATGGTACCGAATGCAAGGAAATTCGGTCTTCGGTACAATATCTTGACGCACCATTGCCGCTTCAGTTACGATGAAATGAAACGAAATTTTCCAAACGATGTTGTTTTTGTAACAATAGTCAGACAGCCTGTCGAACTGTACGAATCTCTGTTTTCATTCTATAGTTTACATCGATTCTACAAAGAAAGGTTTGATACTCTTGGTAAGTGAACAATTTAAACAAATGTGAAGGATAACAGATATCCACCACATTTTACGTATTAAAAATGTGAGCTGAAAATTAAGATAAAAATTAGAGGATTAGAAAAATATAAATAAACAATTAATTCAAGCAAGTCAATTTATTTTCCTTCATTCGTACACCTTTTCCAAAATCTCAAAAATTCGCGGGAGAATTAAAATATGTAATTTCAGACACAGCACATTCTGCACAAAAAATAAATGGGACTGTTCAATACTTCCCATTCTACAGGGCCAATTGACAAAATTTAGACTTATAACATTGTTCTAACATAGGTATTTTGACACAAAATCGGACTATGACAAAATCTTAAGTTTTGTAAAAGTAGTTTTAAAATAGGTTTTAAAAAATTAGCTCTCAAAATTTTAGCTCCTCAGTCTTAATTGAATTATACATACACTGAAGTGACAAAAGTCATGGTATAGCAATATGCAAATATACAGATGGAAGTAGTATCGCGTAGAAAATGTATAAATGGGAAGTGTTTTGGCAGGGCTTTCATTTGTGTTCAAGTTATTCATGTGAAGACGCTTTGACGTGATTATGGCCGCACGACGAGAATTAACAGACTTTGAAAGCGGAATGTTAGTTGAAGCTAGACGCATGGGTCATTCCATTCCGGATATCGTTAGGGAATTCAACATTCCGAGATCCACAGTGTCAAGAGTGTGCCGAGAGTATCTAATTTCAGGCATAACATCCCACCATGGACAGCGCAGTGGCCGAAAACCTGCACTTAACGACCGAGACCAGCAACGTCTGCATAGAGTTGTCAATGTACCACAGACAAGCAACACTGCGTCAAATAACCGCAGAAATCAATGTGGGACGTACGAGGGACGTCTCCGATAGGACAGTGCAGCGAAATTTGTCTTAATTGGGCTATGTCAGCAGAAGACCGACTCCAGTGCCTTTACTGACAGCACGACATCGCCTGCAGCGGCTCTCGTGGGCTCGTGAGCTTATCGGTTGGTCTCTAAACGAATGGAAAACCGTGGCTTGGTCAGATGAGTCACGATTTCAGTTGATAAGAGCTGATGGTAGGGTTCGAGTGTGGCGCAGACCCCACGAAGCCATCGACCCAAGTTGTCAACAAGGCATTGTTCAAGCTGGTGGTGGTTCCATAATGGTCTGGGCTGTTTTACATGGCATGGACTCGGTCCTCTAGTGCAAGTGAACCGATTATTGACTGGAAATAAATATCTTCAGCTACTTGGAGATCACTTACAGCCATTCATGGACTTCACGTACTCAAACAACGATGGGATTTTTATGGATGACAATGCGACATGTCACCGGGCCACAATTGTTCGCGATTGGTTAGAAGAACATTCTGGACAATTCCAGCGAATGATCTGGCCACCTAGATCGCCCGACATGAATCCCATCGAACATTTGTGGGACATCATCGAGAGGTCAGTTCGTGCCCAAAACCCTGCACCGTCAACAGTTTCACAATTATAGACGTCTATAGAGGCAGCATGGCTCAATATTCCTGCAGGGGACTTCCAACGACTTGTTGAGTCCATGCCACGTCGAGTTGCTGCACTTCGCCGGGCAAAAGGAGGACCGATAAAATATTAGGAGGTATCTCGTGACTTTTGTCACTTCAGTGTATATTTATTAAGATCTTTACTTTCTTAAACCTACTTGATTTCTTCTTTCACAATTCGAAATTTAGGTTCAATCCAAATAAAATTCTCAGAGAGTTTCTGATTTATTTTTAAAATTTGTATACTTTACTTTTTATACATTTTTCGAAAAAAATTTCGAATTATAAAATTTTTACCATCATCTTAAAAAATGTATTCTAGGCATACCTAAAAAAATTAGTTTTTATTCGAAATTTCCAAAGATATACGTGAATCTATATATCAGCAGGATTTGAATTTTGGTATATTCGTTATAAGCGATAGTAAGACCAAATGGAGAATTCTTTTTTCTACTCGTGCACAATGAAAGGAAAAGGAAAGCAGGTTACTATAAATTAAGAATTTTGCCATTTTTGGAGAAAACTGGAAAAAGTGCTCCAAGATAATGTTTTTAATTCTCAGTAAGTTTCTCGCCAAATAGTACAAAATTTAATATTTATGCTTAATTTGATTCATGGAAGCGAAACATGAAACACATAGGTGTGTTTTTTCAGAAAACGTCTGATTTCGTGTCAAAATACCTATGTTAAAATAAGGCTTTATATTAATCTAACATATATCCTAAGCCGCGTTTCAAACCATAAAAAACGCAAATTAAATTGCGTCAATTGGTCCAATAGAACGGGAGATATAGAACTGTTCCATTTTTTTCCTCAGTGTACATAAACCAGGTTTCGTACCTGAACTAACAGCAATCAATGTGAGGCAGCCACTATTCAATTAAAGAAATATTGAGAAACATTATGCAAGTTGCTGTAATCGATTTCAGGCGTGCGTTGATCGAAGATGACACTTAAAAGCTGCCATAATATTAGAGTAATTTCGTTTTAAATATTGGCATGTAATAAATTGTAAAGCTATAATACTGTAAGATAGATTAAAATGAGTTCTTTCTATTTACTGTAGTATTTCATCTAAAAAACTGCCAGGACTTTCTGTCCCCTCCATACTTACTCATATGTGTACTTTTCTACCATGTATAGCGTAGTAAATGTTTTGCACAATTTATATCTGACTTGTGCATCTTGAAGAGATTTTATTAAATCCGTTACTTATTTCTTGAAATTTTTAATCGCAATCCCTAAGTGCAAACGATATGCTTTGTGCCTTCAAGATGAGAAACTATTAAGAAATATGTGAGTGAAAATTCATTGCCGAACTCTTTGTAGTATACTTTAGGTCGATTCAAGATTTCTTTAGTCTAGAATTTAATGGTTTAAACCAAGACTACCATAGTAATCCTATGGTTTCTAAATAGGATGTAAAAAAGGACAAAAATCTAAGAAATCATCCAGGAATATTCATGTAAAGAATACGCTTTACATTTTCTTATTCAAGAACGCAGTATGAAGAATCCATCGTTGCAAACAGATAAAAAACTTTTTTTTTTCTTCGTTTTTGAAAATCTCGAATATTCGAATTTTTCCATTATCAGAATAATCTTCAGTTTTAACTAGTTCAGTTATATAGTACTGTTCTACCGTATATTTTGTTATCCTTTTTTTGTTTGTTTAAAGGCTCATCGCACTTTAGTTTACAAATACATTTGTACAAAATGTAACTCAGATGCTCATTGATAAACAACAAACCTTAAAGCCTAAATACAGATCGCTGATATCGAATGACATCTAAGTAATTTTTCATAATTGAAGAGTTATCTGTTGTGCTCATAATTTATCTTTAAAAAGATAGGGAGTTCAAGGTTTTTCAGTGGTACAGAAATTAATTCCAAATGGAGGTCTAATAGATGAATAAAAATTGCAAGTGCAGCAGATTTGTTTGGGATGTAACCACTTTTCTCAGATAATCTTCTGTAACGATATCCTTCAATATGAAGCATCTGTTAATGCTTACAAGCATAAAAAGTTCTGAGGCTTAAAAATGAACACGTTTGCTTGCTTAGAAAGGAAAAATGTTTTATTTAGATGAAAAAAGAATCATTTTTTTTAGTTTCTGTAATTAACATAATACATTTTTAGATACTTAAAGACTAATAGTAGAGTCCAAATCACTTCTTGCGAAAATTAGTAAGAGGTTTTGAAAATAAACTGAAAAACAAAGGAAAATTAATGCTTCTCGTATTAATATTTGCCCTAACTACTTAGCAAATTTATATTGAATTGTGTGTCTTTTCAGGAAAACACCAAAAGCCTCCCGAAGCTTACGAGAAAAGAATGGGTGGCAAAATTGGTTTCAATCAAATGCTGTTCGACTTGGGTATGGACAGTAAGGCGTTTTCCAACTCAACTGCCGTGCATGAATACGTGGAATATCTGGATTCTGTTTTCGACCTCGTTATGGTAAGAGAAAGGATGGACGAATCCCTGGTACTTTTACGGGAACTCCTATGCTGGAGCATAGATGATGTTATAGTATTTCATTTGAATGCCAGGAATAAAAGGTATTTGTTTCTGCAAAACAGCTAGAACCTATCAAAAGGTTCATTACTTTTTACAAATTAAACTTTAAAAATTTTAAATAGTAATGTACAATTGCATTTTTAAAAAATGCCTCAGTCAGAAGGGAACATATTAAAAACGTTCAATAAATTTTAAGCTTATGTTAAGGTGGAATACTAAATTGGGGTGGCGTGTTAGGTGTGAAGATGTTAAAAAAACAAGTATAGTGGTTTCGTTTACCTAAAGTAGGCTCCTAGTCTTTGCCGTGTCATAGTGATCTGTCCAATCAAAAAAAAAATGACAAGACTTGTTACATTTACAAAGACAGTTTATCGTAGCGCCATGCTAGATTGTGCACCACAGTGATTATTCGATTTCTGCCACTGCAGAATCATTCTTCATATTCCTGGCACTGAAAAACGGTATTCTTATGCTCTGCATGCAGCTTCTTCAGCCTTCGTAATAGCAGCCAACAGCATCTTCCAATACAGAGAGCGCGGGTGAAAAGCCAAACCAAGGAACAAACTCCAGAAGAAAATAACAGACTGTAACACGCATTAAATGAGGGTGTGAATAAGTGCAGCCATCACCACAACATCTGCACGTAAAAGTGCTTGCTTTCAGTAATAATGCTGCAATAGCACTCACTCATATACCCGCAATAGAACGCGAAGGAAAGCCAACCGCGAAAAAGTGGTAAAAGCCTAAGGCAGCTGGAAGAATAAAAGCAGCAAAAGGTGACGAAGTTCACAAATTCCTGTTGCTTTTAAGCTAATTAAACCAACAGTTAAGCATCTCAGCCAATGAATATTTCCACAGTGAGAAGAGCAACCAATGATAATATTCCTCTCACCTATCAAACAAGCTGAAATGAGTTCTTGTCTGAAGAAATTGCTTAGTAATTTGACAACAAACCCATCGGCAAAAACTGTCGCCAACAGAAGCAGGTGAAATCTCTTAGCTGTTTTTATAAGGTTGTAATAATTCCAAAGCCTTTAATTTAATATGACCTCTTCACAAAATAGTACAACTGGATTTAAAAGCTATGGGGTATTTCAACACTTTTTCCAATAGTGCAACTTCTGGGCATCCGACACTCATTACTTGGTTTTACACACAATGTTTGCTGATCGGGTGAGCCTGCCCATCATAGTAACAGCATGCATTGCAAAGTTATCAAATTTTTAACTAACGAAGAGATGGCATCTAATCTGATAACTGACTGTCAAAGAATGTGTAACTTTCTTTAAACATAACGTGCAGTAAGTACCACATGAATATATGACCTGTACTAATTCAGAAGTCAAACAACAAAAATCAGCGTTATATTTACAAAATTTTCACAGGACTAGTTTCAATGGTTTTACCGAACCATCATCTTCAGCTGCAAAACCGCAAATGAAAAAAATTTTTTTAAAGAAGATGATGGTTCGGTAAAACCATTGAAACTAGTCCTGTGAAAATTTTGTAAATATAACGCTGATTTTTGTTGTTTGACTTCTGAATCAGTATTTATTCGGCGTGTTATTGTGTCTTAATTATATGACCTGTATTTATTTATTCTTACCTTTTAACGACACATTCATTTTGATTTAAGTTTCATATTGAGAGAGATTTTATTCTGAATTTGTGTTGCAGGTACAAACGGAAAATGAATCCAGAGCTTTTGCAACGTCTACTGAAGTTCAACAGCGCAGATATGATCTTATATAAGTATTTTGTGCGCAGGCTGGAACAGAGAATACAAGAATACGGTTCAGAAAAGATGTCAGTCGCAGTTGAAGAGCTCAAGAACAGAACCAGCATGTGGTATAACATTTGTGTGCAGAAACAGGATTTCCAGTCCAGAGTCATCAACTCCAAACGATATTACACAAACCGTATGGTCATGGCGTACGTGAAAAAAAACCAGAATGAAACATGTGATGATTTGACAACTCAGGAACCGGTTTTCACTGAAAAATTGCTTCGTAAACAGAGATTTATGTATCCCAAACCAAAAACTTATCGATCCCGTTACAAATATAGAGTACGGCAGTGGAGAAAATAAAAAAAATTCTGGTTAATTTTCTCCATATTCTTCACTCAGGAATTGTTGTGAGAACATTTGCTCAAACTCGTTTGTAAAGATATTGTTTTATTTATAACATTAACATGGCACAAACAGTTAAAGACACGCTGTTTTTAAAAGAACAGCAGAGAAAAATAAATATCAATTAAATAAAATATTTAAGAAATGCGGATGAAAAGCATTTTCGAGAAAAACTCAAGTTCAAATGTTTAATAACCTCCATGAAGCTTCCTTTCGAAAATTTTAATATGTTTTCTTGAAAGATGCACAAAAAAGCAAGGATAAGTAATTGAAAAACTTCAAAGAAATGTTTTTAGCGTATTTTAATTTAAATATAATTTATATTTTACTTTAAAGAAAAGTAAGGAAATTATCTGTATATACCTTTTATTTTAATTTTAAGAAATGTATCAGGCAGTCTTGCACAGTTTTTTATTCTGATATATTACGTTAACAAGGAGGGAGACAAGAAGAAAAATAGTTGGTAATTCGACCTGCAAGGTTTGCACATTCTCCCATGTGATCTGTTCCGATGGGGTTTTTAACACAATTATCATTCGCATGTTTTCATGAAACTTTATTTTGCTGAAAAGGATTTGTGAGCAGATATTGCATTAGATATTCAATTATTTTTCTTAAAATGAAGAATTTTAAGCGCTGCGCAAAGTTGTTAGCTATTGTAACAGAAATTTCAGAAGAAGGATTTTTTTTTTTTTAATATCCCTAAATTTTTTTTTCATTAAGATTTTGGTTGTAATTTTCGTTGCTGAAAACACCTAATTTTTTTTCGTATTTTGGAAATACGTTTGCGGCTATTGTAAAATATTAATTGCATTCTGGTAAAATAAAAAATTCAGATGTATCTACTCGGTTCACTGAAAATCACTAAATATCTTCTTAATGCTGGTCATGTATGCTTAGCCCTCCTGTCTTCCATTCAAATTTGAAATTCCCATTTGGAGAAGAAACTGGAATGCATACATATTATGACGCAGAAAAATTTGAATCCTGTTTTAAGTAATTTTTCATTTAATTTTTAGAATCTGGTGTTTTTATGCCTTTACAAATTTTAATAGTGATGACTAGAAATGTAGTTTGATGTTTCAGGTACAAAATAACGATTTTAATACATAAAACGCAAGAAAAACCTTTTCATTTTCATCTTTCATTTTTTTTGCTATTATTTCTCTTAATCCCTACGCAGATGTCTTACTGGAGTCTTGTGATTCCTACTTTAATATGTGATTTCGAGCACTTAGAAGCATTAAAATAATTCAATCGTTATTACACAAGTTGATATTTGAATGTGCATTAAAAGTAACCTGTTAAATACGAAATGTACAAAAAAATGTGGAAAAAATAAAAATATTTTGAATAATATGATGTAGAATTCCTGTTCAAAAATACGACATTTTTTATTTATTTTGCACATATTTGTTAGCCTTCGCAGCTAAAAATATTTATGTTAGCAAATAACCTGTTAAAGAATTTTGGTTCAGTAACGATCGCATTCATCAAACGTGTATTGTAATGTGCATCAAACTGCTGGATAAAACTGAACCCATCTTTCAAAACAACACTGTACATTTTAACTTTAGAGATGTATAAGGACGGCACCAGGACGAAACCGTAATTTTACATTTCTGCTGTTTTCGCTAGAGTGATTTTTCTTGGTTATTTTCGATGTTTTAGAATGAGCTTAAAGACAAAGATGCATATTTTATTATGTTTCGAATATATCATAATTATCGTACAAAAACCAAAAATAATTTCTTGCCCAACCAATGATATGAGAAACACTTGAATAGATGTCTCTCTCTAAATATCAGAAATATTAACAATGTTTAAGACAGAAAACATATGTAGGATGAGAACTACCTCTACTGTACATGGAAAGGCAATCTTCGATGTTGGCCGTTTGAAGAATGAATGTTTTGTAGTAACTGCGGCAGTTGGAGAATGAACCATGAGAAATATAAAAAAACTGTCTCATCTCAGGTGTGGATATTTAAGTTTTAGTTTTCATTGTAACTTATGCTAGTTTTTCACTTTTAAACTTAGCTTTCTTTGGAAAGACTCAGATATTTGTAAGCGATGTAACGTTTCGAGAGGTTAATATGATCGAACAATTTATTCACTAGCATACATTACTTATGTTGCAGTTTTACTGAAACCTTTGCAGTATTTGTACCGAACTTATGCATACGAGGTGTATTTAAGAAACTTCGATAGTCATTTATTTTTCGAAACTTCCATCCGTTTTATTATTTATTTATTCAGAACAAAACAAATAGAACGAATGCTCATAGTTAGGATGCGTGTGGCAAGTCACTGGGAGATCAATATGATATGGGTTTGTCCACGATTTCGTGTATCAAAAATTCAAACAGATGAGCTGCAATCCTTCACAGGTCTCATCATTTGTGTATATTAAGCTACAGATTAAACATTTATGAAAGCGGCGAGGATTGTTGATATAGAGAATGCGCTTTACATGTGGCTTATTCAGTAACACAGTTCCAGCACAGTTAACTGGATCAAATTTATTTTGATATCATTCCAAAGCTTGCAATGCACTTACGATGGATTGGCATGATAAAGAAGACTAAAGCGATCCGAATGATTCATTAGTTCTGATTACTGGCAGCTTCCAAAACAAAAAATTGGTAGAGAAACTAAGTAACTACTGAAGTTATGTAATCTCCTATTTCAAACCTCACAGTTGTTAAAATTGGTATATTAGTTGTTTTTGATATTAATATTAAAATAATTTGATTAAATGCTTAATTTAATTACCAAGTTTTAGATAATACAAACAAAGAGATTATTGTCACCCCTGAGCATTTATAAGAATTTTTTGAATCTGCAATTATTCTAATTTTTCCCTATCCAAACCATACTGATTTTAATTTGTTTAGATAACCGAGGTTGTACTATTTCTTCAGAATCACAGCTAAAGCATTTACGGTTCTGTGATTCTGAAGAAACTTTCAAAAAATGGCTTCGAGCTTTCAAAGAACAGTAGCGACGCTTGGATGATGTTACGTTCAGTATGTTGAGTATATTAAGCGTGATAAAAGAGCCTAAGCAACAACTAAATGCACATATTTTTCATGATATCCATGTATACATTTCAAGATGTTTATTGAAATTCCTCAAACTGGGGTTTTTAATTACGTTAGGGAAAATACGCTCTACTACCATTTTTTTTTCCAAAACTAAAAAAAGGAACAAAATGGAATTGATAGTAAATTCCGGTGTTAATTTTCTAACTATGCTGCCTACATTATTTTAAAATTGTTTAATTTATAAGATATTTCTGTCACCTTCTTAGTGAGCATTCGGGGTGTAGTGGTCTGCACGCTCAGCGCGTAATTGAGAGGTCCACGGTTCGATTCCTGGCGAAGGCGTTGCTAATTTTTCATCTTGCCTGCTTCCAAAAAACTCCTAATGTCTCTACAATGCTTATAATTAAAAGTTGAAGTCACGACTCTTCTAGATATTAGAGTGCACATTCATTTAACGTTCATTGGGAAGAAAAACATGAAAATTTTTAAATTAGGCCAATAAACAAAATAAGCAACCTTAATTTGGAAAGGTTTTGAACAAAACTCTATCGATTGCGAGGGCAATCAGACACAGCTTCCTCTTCTTCAGAAGCAGAAAAATTTTTATACAGATTTCTTTTGTGGGTAAAGAGAAACCGTTTTCTTGAATCTTGTGTTTATGACCAAAGAAGTCCAAGATTCTCTGCTTCAAAGACCTTTGCACAAAATGAGATCTCGTGCGGAATGATCGAAACATACTTTCTTTCTATTTACATATATGCTGTATCAAATGATGTCACTTCATATATTTCTTGCGTACACAAAGTACGCTAACTCCCCCTGGCAACTACGTTCAAGCACTTGAAGTTTCATGAACGCGAAATGACCGTTTTCGTGAACGTTTTGGCAAGAAGCGAATTGGTGAAACATTATGTTGCAGTATTCGGGTATAAACGCTTGTTTCCTTATTCATTTATCGAGGTTTGCCTCGAGTATAGTTATATGAGACATCGAATAAAAACTATCAGTATATTTAATATTTAAAAATTGTTCCATTGTTCAGTCAAAGGAAATTATGTAATCAGTCACCATTGGCATCTTTCTGAAGTTCGATTATAATCCCGTTTTAATAATTTGTCTTATTATAATAACGGTCTTTTAGGCTTCATTCTTTCCTTTTAGGGTTCATTCTCTCTTTAAGCAAATACCCATCGTATGTTTTGCTGTATTCAGACATGCAAACAAACAGTTCTAAGCTCGAGGTGTGAAACTGCACAATATCGAAAACTACATCAGCTTAGATAATATAACGTGATTTTAACATTGAAGTTATTATATAAAATGTATGTTTTATGAAGAAATCGTTGCCTTTACTAAACATCATTCGAGTAATGCAGGAAATTAAGAAGTATTAACTGGAAATTTACATTTTAAGCTATTTTTAATTTCATGCATTTTTGAAAAATTGATAAGCTTCTGTACTATAAATTTACAGTTGAATGCGCAGAATCTTAAGAACTGATAAGCGAATAATCGCTTGAGTTCGTGGTACAGGAAATAACAAGTAAGAAGGGTGAAATAACCCTTTATTATTCCAATAAGGTGTAACAGAACTCCGTCTTGGATTTGTACAATAAAGCCGACACTCGGCCTTGAAAGTAAGAGACTAAGAACTAAACTAAACTAATCTTAACTAAAGAGATATAGCCGAAGCTATCAAAAGTCTAACAGAGTTGGCCCCTTAAAGCTGATTAACTGCGAAGCTATCAAGGGTCTAAAATACGGCCGAGCGTAATAATAGCTTAAGAGAGAGCAGCCTAAAAAAGCGAACGCGTGCTAGCCAAAATCTCTGGTTCTCTGTTACTAAAACAGCAGAACTTCGCGGTTAAATACCGCTCTTCCTCAAATTTGCATTCAAACGGGATTCTAAAACTACGTTTTGGTCGGAAGTTATAAGTTCAAATTAAGAAGCGATAGGAAAGGAAGTTAAACTTAAAATTTGTCCGTTAGATAAATTAATATAATCCTTACAACATCTCCATTCGATTTGTTGCAACTTTCTGCAGCAAAATTTTATTTTAACTGTTTATTAACAACTACGGGTGAAAAAATTATAGACAGAAAATAAATTCAAACATTTTCGCAAAATGAATGTAAAATGTTAAATACGAGAAATATATTTTTGTTTTTGAAAAATCTTAGACAATATCAACATAATTAGAAACTAAATGAAAGTTGTATTTTCAGCAGAGGATTAAAGTGAGCTGGAAGCAACATTACAATAATATATGAATTTTATAGATCCAACTCTGCATCCACCATCGGTTCTTCTACCTCCAACATTTTCTGCCTTCGTACAAGGAATGGCAGCTTAACCCATTCCGAGTTCAGCATCAAATTGTTCAAGTAAATCTGTAAGTTTGGATGATTAAGCAGTTTGGAGTAGGGAAAAAATATGCAATATCATCTTCAGAAAAGGAAATCCCGACTTTCCGGATTGCCAGGCGGACGTGCTTTCCAGCTAAACTATGTTCACTTTGTTCCGTTAATGCGGAAAGCGGAAACGCGAGAGAAAAAATAAGCTTCCCGTGTAAGTTTCACATACACGGAAAGCTTACACGAGCTTGGGGGGGGGGAAGCTGACCAGAGTAGACATTTTCGCTTTAAACTTGTCATTTGACAGCGCTTGACATCGGAAACTGAAGAAAACGTGAATTTTTGTGTAGAATTTTGGCTTCCTGTAATTTTATATTTTAATTAAAATGGATCCAGTTTCTGCTAGATTAAAACGTATTTTACTTCTTATTTTACATGCAAAGAGAAGAAGAAGGTAATGGATTAGACCAATATGTGAGAGACAACTGCAGCAAGCAGATGCAGATAATTTAACTGAGGAGATGCGATTGAACTTCATCAAATGCACCATCTGCGCTTTTGCAGCTGAGGATGGTGGTTCGGTAAAACCATCGAAACTAGTCCAATAAAAATGTATTTTGCTATGTTAATGTGTGTAGGATTTATAAGACTACCAAACATCACACAGTTTGTAAAAAAAAAAAATTAAAAATCTATATTAAAACATATTTTTTTATCCTTAAATATAACTGTTACTTAATTAGATAACCATTCATATAAACGAAGCGTCACTGGTCTAAACATTCTACCTTAGCAAGTCACTGAAGTAACTGCAGTTTATGTAATTTTTTTTTCTTGTTTTGAAAAATTTATTCTACAATTAGTAAATTTGCTAATGTTCACACAAGTGTTCTCTAAACTAATGAAAATTTAGCATCAAAATTAAACCTCTTGCTTGGTACTTATAAAATTTGCGTGAAAAACGGTCATGCCTTCGTAGAGACATTAGGATTTTTTTTTTTTTTTTTTTTTTTTTTTTTGGAGGCCGGAGAGATGAAAAATTAGCAACCGCCTTCGCCGGGAATCGAACCACGGACCTCTATAATACCGGCCCAGCGTCCAGAACCACTACACCACGAGGGCACGCTAGGGAAGTGGAAGAAATACCTTATACCGTTTTAGGAAAACAAAGATGGAGACATTAAAATATCTAGAAAATTCCATAAAATAAGCATCAATCCCAGACTACATTTTGTCTTAATTTAAATATCACATATTGATAAACTTCCTTTCTGTATAAATAATAGTTTTTCTAAATTTTTTAAACAAATATTTTAGTCATTAGTTCTTTAAAACTAAGGATTCGCTGTTTAAAATTAGGTAAAAAATGCAAATTTATGCCAATACTAATATCAATTTTGGTAGTATAGCCTCAGCAGAAACGGCTTTTAGACAAATCACCTTGTGAATTATGACAAAACCTCATTGTTATAAGATGGACAATGAACAAAGTGGCTCATGGAAGGCTGAAATCAAGTTTGTAGTCATTGGAAAACAAATTTAAAATCCTTGCGCACTGAAAAGAAAAGTTGTCGTAGATAAAAGTTTTTTGAATTCGCAACGTCATCAAAGGTTGAAAAAAATGAACACCTGAAGTCTTTACTAACACCTGAATTTTCTTCCTAGAGTATTCGTGGAAGAATTTCTGGAACAGTTTAATAAAGATTGTCATCATCATCGGAAGTTATTATAACATCTTAAAAAGGTAATCATACAAACACCATAAAAATGTGTAGAATTAAAAACAGTAATGAAGATTGGACGAAACCCATAGAAGAGACAATCAAATGCAATCAAATTAATTTCCACTTCACGCAGAATGACAGGGGAAAAGATAATGAGGATCATGCGGAAATTAGAAAAAAAGCCAATTTAATCCCCCCCCCCAAAGAGGATGACCCTAATTTCACAAAAGCGGAAATCAAAGAAATTATAAATTCCATAAAGAAAGGTAAAGTCCCGGGACAGGACGATCTCTCAATAGAAATAACAGAAGAAGGCTTTATAGCAGATGGTAACTTTTCACAAAAATTCTGAATGACCGTTTAAGAACAGAGTATTTCCTCAACAATTGCAAAACGGGAAATCTAGTGCTCTTCCATAAGGAATGTAAAGAGAGAACATTTCCAGGAGCATACAGGTCTATATGCTTTCTTTTAGCTTGCCGAAAAATATCATATGTTGCTTGCAAAAGGACTAACTTCCTAATTAGCAAGAACATATTTAATGAGAAGCAGTTTCGGTTTATCCCAGACAGAAGTACATTTGATGCCCTAGAGTATCTTTCTAGGCATATACAAAATAACAAGAGAAATAAATTGCATTCATGCGTTTTATCACTAGACATGGCTTCCGCTTTCAACAATCTGTGGTGGCCAGGGATCTTAGAAAGATTATTAGAAATAAACTACCCAAAGATTATCTTCCTTATGACTGAAAAGCTACCTAAGTGACAGAAAATTCATTACAACAGAAACAGGGTAACAATAACCCACCCATATTACAAGGATGACAACCAGGTCTCGAATCCAAAGCCCATTCTTTTAAATATCTTAAACAACACAGCTCTCAACATTGATTTCGAGAAGCCGGTGTTAACAGAAGCCTACGCGGATAATTTTGTCATTATCATAGTAAGAGGTAAGAGACTTCGTTTGGAAAGGAAAGCTCAGAGAACTCAAAGAAAACTTCAAATGGAGTACAAAATACAGACTCAGTGTAGCAAAGACTAAGATAATCTTATGTCCCAAAGGAAGCAAGCTACAAAGGTCTTCCCGAGAATTAAATGGCAGAACGCCTCGATCCGCCGATGCGACGCGCTGAAGTATCTGGAGTACACAGTGGATAAAAAATTAAAATAGATCCCTCATTTAGGGAAAAGAAAAGAAAGGACTTAAAAACTAATTAATCACCTGAACCGGACGGTTTCCCATACATTGAACTTAAAAGGTAAGTTCCTTAAAACTCTGTACTTTCAGGCCACTGAAAGGAGGATTCTGTATGGATGCTCCATCTAGTACACGGGTACCGAGAAACAAAAGGAAAAAAATTATATCAGATCCAAAGAATTGCATTATTATGCATTACAAAGGCCTTCTCAACGGCCCCAACATCAGAGCTTCGAGTGCTACTGGAATTAATCGCAATAGACTTAAAACCAAATATAGAATCCCAGATATATTGTCCCAGATATAGTCCCTGCAATAAATGAACAGCAGGCACAAAGGAGGTAATTAAATGGGAAAAGAATACACCAGACAACAAAAGTATAGAAGCCTATACAGACGACTCTAAAATGAATGATGAAGGGGGAAAGTCTTTTGTCACATAATAATAACTCTGAGGAGATTCACAAATAACAAATTAGATAAAAATGATGAAGCACTAGTCGTCCAGGTAGAAGCTCACTCACTTGCTAAACCAAGCTATCATTTGGTTGTCCTCAGACGTCCATTAATATCTACAGTCAGAGCACAATGCACAGCCTTTCCAAGGATGACACAAAAAAAGAAATTCGCCAACTGATACTTAAATAATGGCAAATCTGGTTATATGAACAGTCTACATCAGAAAGTCGTTTGATATCCTTTCCCAAGCGACAAAAGATTGATCGCTATGAAATACAGGCCCTGATTAATCCACGAGTTCTCCAACTACTACACGATGTTTCGATGGATGAAAGGTAAAGTGCTCATGCGACACCTGTGGATTCCTAGCAGACGCGCTTCATTGTATTACTAGTTGTCCTCCTCTCCTGGAAGTTTTAACCCCCCTCACTATCACCTTTGAACTTAAAGCACTTGAAGAAATTTCCAGTTGGTATGAAGATAATCAAAATGATAATTAAACTAGTTGTAGACGAGGAGTCAAAATTTTAATCAATACATAACCCACCCATTTCGTAACTCCTGTGAAAATGCATGGCATCTCCTTTTTTTTTTTTTTTTTTTTTTTTTTGTTTTGTAAATATTGTAATATTTGTGTTTATTTTTATTTTGTTTTGTTCTGTAATTTTATTTTATAGAAAGGAAAGTCTAAGCAGATCGAGACTGAAATCTGAAAAATATAGCGATTTTTTGGCGACAATTATTCTTGCTAGAGAAACTTCCAATCCTGGAGATCGTGGTGTGGTGGAATAAGACTTGTCTCTTCTATTCCACATAAACTAAACTAGCTCTGAAAATGAACTCCTTTATTGAAAACTAGCTCCTTTATTGAAAATGAACCTGGCGAATTCTCGCACAGGCATGAATGAACAGCACAGAAGAAGGGTGAAAAGTAAACCCTTTATTAACTCAGAACAGAAAAGCACGAACTTCGTGCTTTACACTAACACCGATTACTTGCACTGGACCTTAAACGTAGAATATAAATCAATTCAAACCTTAAATATAATAGTCCTGGATTAGCACGTTAAGTTACATCTAACTTAGATTGACTCAACAAAGCGTAACAGGCGTGACGATTATCCGAAATGGCCAAGTGGCATACTAGTATAACAATGAGATAACAATGAAACGTGCGCTGGCTAGCGAAAACACGCTCTGAATAAACTCAGAGATTCATCCCTTTAAATACTCACTTCACTCAACTTTAAATTTACATCCTGGCGAGGAAATGTGAGGGGAGCTTGAGGAATTCAGGAAATTTATCAAACTTAAAATAATTTGTTATGCAAAATAAGGGAACCTCTACAGTTATGCTGTAAGCAGAGATTTCTCCGCAAGACCCTTTGTTTGGGCGCATTTTAAGCCTTAGGGTACCTTTTGTTTAAAATAGTAACATTCAACGTAGTATCAGATTCTTCTCCTGCCGCCTAATAGGAGTGAGACAAGCCGAGTGTTCACATAGAGATTCAAACACCACTCACGAGCCATAATGACAAATCCGCTCAACCTGCTTCTTCCGCCTAGCAATGTGTGAGCTCCATGTTTCCCACAGTTCCATTAAGCAGCAGGAGTATGAGTAAAACTTGATCCTTTCTCTGTGCATTATATCCATGTTAGCGTATTTCCGTCCGCTCAAAACTAGTTTTTAATCTCCATCTTCAGCTAACTGAATAAGAATCTATGCTACTCTGAAGCTAGCGATAAACTTTCCTATAAATATTTTAAAACATACCAATTCATTTACAGCACCACCTCTCTAGAGCCAAATATTGCAGGACTTGAACCTACAATCTTTGGCTCCGAAGACCAACGCCTTATTCATTACGCAACAGGAGACCCTAAAAGCAAGCTTAAATTGGTGTATATTTAAATAAATTTCAAAAACTTACCATTATTTTGTCCCAACAATATATGCAACAAATAAATGAGTTTAAAATTGTAGTTTTTTTTTTTTTTTTTAGTCCAAAGGGATTTCAGTCCCGAAGGACTATTGCTTTCGTTTTGGCATTTTGCGTCGGACTCATAAACGTCGGTTCACTTTTCAAACTGTTGCCACAAAATGTTAGAGTCCTGCATTATATTTGAAGAAATTAAATAATGAAAAATCTGCATAAATGATTGTCTATTTCTCGCATTGTGATAAAACAATGGTACATAGAGCCATCGAATTTTGAATGACGAAATCCTACTGCGAATATGGGCATCTGAAATCCCAAATTTGGAATTTGTTTTATTATAGATTTTATATTTTGTAAAACTTTAACGAATTTTTGATTTACAAACTCAATGCTTTAAAAGCGAGAAATGGCAACGTTATATAGAAAAAAAATACTTTTATCTCCAGCTCGCGAGACTGTGTATATCGGAAATTCTAAAGATATGCTTAATTTAACATTATTTTGCGATATTGCTCTTGAACTTGGGCTTGAATTTTATGGTTTAAGTGCAAATAACGTGATATTTAATAAATAAAGGTAACACTCAAAACGTTAAAAAAACGCCCCTTTGGACGTAATTTAAAATCTGAAAAATTTCAGATTTTTTTTTTTTTTTTTTTTTTTTTTTTTTTTTTCCAAATTGCAAAATTGTTTTAAAATGTTACCATGGATTAGATATGGAATTCTTGCCGGAGATCAGTCACAGTTTGTTTGGCTAAATTAAAATTTGAAAATTTTTTCTTTGGATTAAATATTTCAGCTTGAGTGAAGTTTTGAATTGTTTAATGAGTAACCGAGATTGCCTATCTTCTGAGTTTTAAGTTGTCACGTGAGAATTGTTTTAACAGCAGAGAGTTTAGTCTCGTGAGTTATGAAGGCAAATTTTAATGAGAAGTTTGGTAACAACGGGAATTTTTTTGCGAAAACTTTTAAATATGGTTGAGAAGATTAGTTACTTTTGTTCTGCACTCTGAGTGGGAATTTTTGTTGATTACAGGTAGTTTGTCTTAGATTTACTAGTGAATCGTTCTGGATTTGATTTAATTACTGATTTTTCTTTCTTGGTTGGAGTTGTTGCAGAGTTTGGGGTTAATTCTAGTTTTGGACAAGTTTTGTATTGGATTAAAGTCTTAATATGTGTGGAAGTGAAAATTGCGTACTTATCCCGAGTTCTATATGTAGGGATTTTGTGAAGAATTATGGTTTATGAGTTTTTCTGAGTTTCTTTGAAGATATGAATGGTCTTTATTGTACAACATTATTAACCATACCTCATTTATGGCTAATAATTATGATTTGTTACCTTTAATGCATTTGAGAATGTATTTCAGATAATCTGTTTAATTACTGTATTAATTGACATTTTTAATTATCACCTGAAATTTGTATTAAAATAATTTTATTTGATTTCATATTTTCTCCAAGAAATTTTTTTGAAATCAGCTATGCTATTAAAATTTGTGCATCTCTTTCTGCTTGTTTGTGGCATTATCTCTTCCGGAACGGCGGGGAGTTAGGTTTCGATGAAGGCACCCGCCGGATTTTAAAAATTTGTGGGAAGCCATTTCGACTATTCTCATCTTCGTACTACTTTATTCAGACAAGATATTAATTAAAAGCTCTGAAAACACTAATTTTCGCACTACAGTCTCGCCTGCTGGAGATAAAAATGTGCTTTATTTCGAAAAGTGTTGCCACCGCTCGCTTTCAAATCGTATAATATGTTAATCAACAATTTGTAAGTTTTACAAAATATGAAATAAAAATAGCATTGGCAAACAGTAAGCATATAATTATTATATGAGGTCATATTATGAAGTTGAACAAAGCCCGCGCTGTGGCGTCACTGTATGTCGAGAATGTTTCATTAAAGTCCTCAGTTTAAATAAAGAGCTGCAGTTGGCACCATTTTTGTTTCATGTTACGAGAATTGACACGACGTGTTATTGTCACATTAATTCTTTTATTGATATTGAGAAAAAGTTGTTTTATTACATTAAGGGGACTCATACACCTTAAAACCCATAAGATGTTCGAATAGGTGACGGTTGCAAGCATTGGGATAACTTATTGATTTTAAAAGACATTACTACCAACTTTCTACAGCTGACTACATGATATAGCTGCTTTCTGAAATAGTAATCAGAAAGTTTGTGTTGCCACAAATATTTTTATAATTTCATCTGCTTTGTGACAACATTTTCCGTCATGTTTCCAACTTGCGCGCACAATGTAAAACATTCTGTTTCATAATTTAATTCCATATTTAATATATAGCTTTTATAACATTTGGAAACTACTGTGAACCTAAAATTCTAAAAATTTCATGTTAAATTTTTATTTTATTTTGAGTTGAGTTTATAAAATGTATTTTATTAAAAAAATTTGTAATGTTTTCGTCCATAAAATTTTTCAATATTAAAATATTCATCAGATTGTTGGTTCAGTTAGAAAATAGTGCCCATATAAAGAATTCTATCAAATTTTAAGTATGTACCATTAGCCATTTTTAAAATATCATGCGCGCAAGGTGGAAACATGGCGAAATATTTTGTGACAAAGAGAATTAAATTACAAAAATATTTGTGGCAACACAAACTTTCTGGTTACTAGTTTCCAAAGCAGCTATATTATGTAGTCAGCTGTAAAAAGTTGGAAGTAATTGCTTTTAAAACAAGTAAAATATCCCAATTCTGGCAACAGTCACATATTAGAAGATCATTAGGGGTTTAAGTTGTACGAGTCCCCTTAAATTTAAATAGTGACGTCATACGTATACGTATTAACCTAAAGTGTCCAAAGTTTTTGTTTCCTGGGTTGGCAACAAAAAAATGATTTACTAATTGGTTATTGCTTGGGAAATGTGAACTGATTTCATTTATACTGAAATGTTTTTATGCAATTTCTTTTCAGGTGTACGTAGAACTCACAAATTTTGCTTTGATTCCAACTAGCAACTTTGTATACAGTACATTAAATTAATAGTTCCTTTTATTTTCAGTTTTTCAGTACACAGAACTTACAAATATTACTTTGGCCGTAGCCCGCTAGTTTTCATTTAAAAAACTGTGGTAAAAATTGGACTTTTGAAGCGAGGTATCTGAAACTTAACATGGCAAATGGAAGAAATAGAAAGTTGGATCAACTCATGCAAACCTGCGGCCATCGGAAAATATAGTATCTGAATTCATTTCTGATTCGTTACCATCAGATTGGTGTGAATTGTCCTCAAACTTTACTCGTGATTCAAATCCGCAATTTAACGTTCGGATCAGCACTCAGCTTCTACTGACCACTCTACAAGTACTGCGATACAAAAAGCAAAATAAAAGATTTCACTTGTGTCATTGCTAAATGAGCGAGATATTGCGTAAAGACACTAAAAAATGCAGTGGAAAGAATATAGGAATTATTCGCATGGAAACGGGAAAAGAATTCTTTAGTTCTTGTATAATTCAGTAATTTGTCTAAAACGGAGAATCAAAGTGTTGAAATTATTTGATTTTTTTTTTCAAATGACATAGCACATACTTTTTTCTTCTCTTAATTTATTATTCGAGACACATAATGCATTTAAAAAAATACAGCTGTATCATCGTAATAAATCAAATAGTTGATTAAAACATTCCTTCCATCTATCAAATTTAGCCATAATACACTAGCCTTTACTTCTGCACTCTTTAAATCTACTTTCGTGACACTGCGTATTTTCTCAGCAATTTTTTTTTTATAAAAGCAGGGTTGAAAGTAAGATATTCATATCGCTCAAATTCGTCATGACATTTTTAAGGTGCAGAGTAGTTTTCCTCGCAATGCTGATGATGCTAGCATTAATAATCGTACGAGCTCTGCCTGAGCTACAAGATCGCTTTCAAAGTTCAAGAAATCCAGGCGGCCCTCCCACGCCTTACAAGGGTTGTAATTTCGTCCCTTTAAGAAAAAATGTCCCTTACCGAGGATAGGAAATGGATTGAAATGGGTAGCCTTAAGTAGGTATGTACTATTTTTATCTATTCATTTAGCAATTTTATTTCATTAAATATTCATAATTCATTTATTATCTTGTAAAGTCGCCTTATTCGTATCTGACAGAGATGACGGCTTCCATAGTCTTGAGATTTCGATCTTCGGAGATGGCACGGATGCTTACCTTTGTATGGTATTTTATATGCATGAAGTTACTTAAAAGATGTTCGAGCTGAAAGGTTGATGGTACTCAAACAGAAGTAAAAATCTTGAATTCCTTCTCTAAGGATTTTCTGCTTCAAAAATGGGACCGAATTCCCCTTTCTTGTGGATTAATTTGGTAACCCATCATCCAGTTTCCTGACACGGCCTCAGAGGATTCGCGTATTCGCGACGAACACTCAACTAACAACTGTCTTTGCAATGGATGAAAAAAGGTGTCAGATAAAATGAGAAATTTGGAAGTGGAACAAGAGCAAGGCTTTTAGAAGTATACCGAAGATTCATTATCAGCTGTAGAGACATTAGGGACTCGAATTTAGACCTCTCGAATGGACGACTAATGTGCTACTGTGACACCACGCAGAAAGAGGGATAAATACGTTATACACTCCCCCTTTTAAAGCATGACAGGGAATAAGGGGACCAAATCCTGGTGGTTACGAAGTATTGTCACCATCTTTCAGCTCGGACGCCCCAGTAGAGACATTAGGTTTTATTGAAATAGGAGAAGTGGATAATGAGTAATAATCTCGCCGGGAATCGAACCTGGACCTCTCGAATACGCGCCGAGTGTGTTACCGTTATACGGCGAAGGCATGCGGATGCAGGAAAAGAACAAGTGAGAGGCTTTTTGTAAGCATGGATTTGAAATTCTCATATTCAAAAAATATTGTTCAATACAGTAATAACAAAAATAGTATTATATGGTGCAGAAATTTGGGCGCAGCCTATGACTGTTCGGAAACAAAAACAACTGCAAGCCATGCAACGTCCATTCCTTCTCCGGATCACAAAATGTTATAAAACAACATCAAATGTTGCCCTATGTGTACTTTCAGGAATAGCACCTCTTCATACTTTAGCACAAACTGAACATGCAAAAGCCACAGTTCTCAAATTTAAAAAATCCTGCATATTACATGATGAAATATTTAATCCAAACAATTTTGAAATTTCAGTCAACCCCTACAGAAGACATCCTGCCTCTAATCCTAAAATATATAGCACAATAAAACCTCCAACCAGTCATATATCTCCACCAATAATATATACAGATGGATCGAAAATGGACTTAGGAGTTGGCTGTGCATGTATAATACAAATAGATCAAACCCAGAAAATAACTCTCCAAAATCGATTCGCCAAGGAAAATAGTATCTTCCAAGCAGAATTACACGCAATTCGAATGGCAATAGAATACTCAATCGATAACAATTTACAAAAAATCAATATTTTCTCAGATAGTCAATCCGCAATACTAGCTCTACAAAATCCCAAACACACATCTGAAATAATCCAAGATATTTTTAACAAAAGTATCCAATATCCTCAAATATCACCAAACATTTATTGGATAAAGGCTCACGTCGGAATTCTTGGTAACGAAGAAGCCGATTCAGCAGCCAAATCAGCTACTACCAACAATAATATCCCTTCAAGAAAAATCTCCTGGCCGAAATCATACCTCAAGAACTATCTATGTAAAATCAGCCTCCAAATGTGGGAAGAAGAATGGACAACAATAAATATAGGAAGACAATTACATCAAATAGCACCTCATGTAAATGATGCATGTATTATATAACAATGGTCATATTATATAACATGTATTATATAACAGCGGTTTATATAACAATGGTCAATTGTTATATAAACCGCTTTTTAACTGGACATGGGCCATTTCCCACATACTTCTTCAAATTCAACATCTCAAACTCTGAGCAATGTGTATGTGGAAATAAAGGTGATCCAATCCATTATATTACTCAATGTCCCTTAACAAAGTCAACTCATATTAAATTGCCTAATTCAAATATCAATGCCTTCCTTCGTTTTGCAATTACCAACAAACATTTAAAAAGTAAAATAGAAAATACAATTAAATATCTATCTTCAATAGGCAAAAATTTATGTGAGCACAAATGTAATTAATGTCAATACTCATTTTTGAAGCTGCAATTCATCAAAAACATTTCTTATCAAATTATCTTAAAAGCAAACCCTTGCAATAATACTGATATAGTAAAAAAAAAAGGAAAAAGAAGAGGAAGAAGATACAGATTCATAAAATAAACTTTATCTCAAGGAACTATTATGAACTGTTATAAATTATGACTGTTAGCCTACTATTATTATACCTATTATAACTTCTATAATTATAGATATGATATCAATCAAAATAGCGATATACTATTTATACTGCTATATTATGTGTTATATTATACTATGTATTTTTTTAATATTAACTTTAAAAATAAACCGAAGTGTATTGGGACTATACCTACATTACTTATAGTAAACATTGGGTGTCCCACTACATTTCCACCTGAATCTGTAAGCATGGATAATGTAAGCATTTTTGTAAGCATAGAGATTTAGTAAAAAAATGTGAATAGCATGTGCACTCCTTAAGCATTTATGTTTTAGACGTGAAGATAATTCAATGTAAATGTATCATAAGGTAAATGCAATATAAATTCAAATAGCACCATTTAATGAACATAATAAGTAAATGCATACGAAATCTGTGTATATGTTACAAAAGTCTTAATTATGAAAGTAACATAATTTCAATGTAACACAAATGTAATATAAATGCAAACAACACTAAGTAATGAAAGAAATTGTGAAGGTGGTGCACATAGAGCACCAGTAAACAATGTGCACAGCATGTACCCTCTTTAAGTTTTTATGTTCTAGATGTGGAGATAATGCAAAGTAAATGTATAAGATAAATGCAATATAAATGTAAATAACACCACTTAATGAGCTGAATAAGTAAATGCCTATGAAAGCTGTGTATGTGTAATAAATGTCTTAATTATGAAAGTAACATAATTTCTATGTAATGCAAATGTAATATTAATGTAAACAACACCATGTAATGATTCTGTAAAGGTGGTGCACATGTGCACATAGACAATCAGTAAACAATGTGCATAGCATGTGCCCTCTATAAGGTTTTTTTTTTTTTTTTTTTTTTTTTTAGACGTGAAGGTAATGCAATGTAAATCTATCATAAGGCAAATGCAATATAAATGTAAATAGCACCATTTAATGAAGTTAATAAGTAAATGCATACGAAAGCAGTGTATATGTTTTGTAAATGTCTGTTAAATGTCTTAATTATGAAAGCAACATAATTTCAATGTAATATTAATGTAAACAACACAAGTAATGAATCTGTAAAGGTGGTGCACATAGGCAATCAGTAAACAATGAGCATAGCATGTACCCTCTATAAGTGTTTATTTTTAGACGTGAATGTGTAATGTAATGTAAATGTATAAGGTAAATGCAGTATAAATGTAAATAGCACCATTTAATGAGCCTAATAAGTAAATGCATACGAAAGCAGTGTATATGATATAAATATCTTAAATTTGTATATAATGTATGTAAAATGTAACCAAATGTACTTAAATTTTCAATGTAACCTGTGTTCACAAACTCTGTAAAATGTGCATCCAAATGTATAATTATGCCCTTGTTTGGCCCTGTATTGCAACTACTTATTCTGCCCAAACTCTAGATAAAGGTGGACGTGGCGCTATACCAATTAACCAATTGGCAGAGGGATGGTGCCCACGTCATCCGTCGCATGTCGCATGCAAGCATGGATGTAATGTTTTCAGTATGAAATCAATTTATTAATTACATAAACAACTTTTTTGTAGTTCATGTTATTGCTGGAGTAACGTATGAAATCCTTTACTTAAAAATGTAAATATGGCACTGCTGCCTTGAACTCTTAGAAAACGTTTCTTCTTAGAAACGAGTCATACACGAATTCTCCAATCTTGAAAATATTTGCAAAAATTTGAAACTTCGCGTTTTCCCACCCTTTGAATCCTATCTTAAAATACCATCAAATGTTTAAGTTCTAAAAGTTTAGAAATATTAGTTTTATTGACGTGCCGCCCAGACTGTATAGTGGTTAGGGAAGCCTGACAGCGATACCTAAGGTCCCGGGTTCGAAACTCGCAGTAGTCATTGGATGTAAAATTGTCTGTCCTTTCAATAGGAGGTCACAGTGGCCGTCTATTAGGTGCCTCTACAATAAAATGGCCACCACGTCTAGCCTTAGGAAAGACAATGCCGTTACAGGCAGGTGCCCGCCATTGGAAAAAAAAAGTTTCATTAATGGGAATGATCATTATAAGAACTATATGAACGTCAATTTGAAGCTGTATAAATTATTATTTCTCATAACGAAGACATAAATTATTTTTAAAAATGTGAAAACTAACGCCAACATCTGCAGTCCGTGATCCACGAGTACAAATTATATAAACACTGTTTGTTCTATGATCTCTCTGTAATTTACTTCCACATAATTTATATGATTTGTATAATATTTTATATCATTCTAAAATTTCTTCCTCGCAGATTTTTAGATTTAAATTACAAAACTTGAGATAAATTTCTTTCCAATACATGAAAAGGAGAATATGGCATAAAAGGATAATATTTTTGTGATGAGCATATTTGTGATATTTATGGTTTTAAAACATTTTTGACTCTAATATAATATGGCTTCTTCAATTACATATACAATAATTCACATTATATCTAGATAGAATTTTCTTTTACGATCAGCCAATATATATATATGTGTATGTATGTATTTATGTGTGTGTGTGTGTAAATTAAAAAAAAAATCGTAAATTAAGGTAAAATTTAAGGTAGGTTAAATTTTCAATAGTCCTGTAATTCTTCGTTTTAATTTGGGTATTTCCCCTTTCTATTCTTTAAAAAAAAAAAAAAAAAAAAAAAACCTTTTTTAGAGTGCGTCATCGTCATTTCCAGGTTAATTCATATCATATGACATTTTGCATAACGATAACGACGTAGCTAATTTGGAATTTCAAATTCCTTCAACAGAAACCTTTCTCTTAATAGCTGCCATATTAGATAACTACGTTCTTTGTTTCTACCTGTAGTTACCGCCAAGGTGCTGTCGCGCTGCTCTCTTCCTATCGCAAGAATATTAAAAATACCCACAAACATTAATTGAAATAAAAATGAATATTGAATCTGCCTCGGCTGTGAAGTTTTCAGTTCATTATGTTTTAACATTTGAGTAATCAATTATTTCTACAAAATTACATCTAAATCTGCATCATTACATATATGTATATATAAGCACGCTATTTTGTCCTAAGCTTTTTGTAAAATTGTTCTTAAATAAAACAGTTAATTTACTGCATGAAAAATATTATGCTTTTCGGTTAGTTCATTAAAAACTGTTAAACAATAGACATCGTAGCATATTACATTAATTAACCAATCATTATGTTTGAACCTTTAATATAACTTCTTTGCGTAGTTTTCACCACAGTGCAAATTAGCAGTGTTTTGTAATTAAGCTGATAGTTTTAATGTTTTAGAGATATACCTTTTGGTTATAATCTCTAACATTCCATTTTTGTTTTCAGCACACTATGTTGATAGAAACAAAGCTAACACTTATATCAGATTACCCGATTACGCTGCAAAAACAAACCCAACATTTATACACGATAAACAAAACTAAAGTTTATGTAAGATTATCTGAATAACATTTATATCCGATTATACCGCTACAGCAACAATATACAGAAATGGTAGTAAAATAATTTTTACTGATTAGTTAAGTTTAAATTCTCGAAGTGATTTTCTTGACCTTAACCTTTTAAAGCCTGGTGTAGAGAGAGATCTTAGGAAGAATGTTCATGCTACCGAAATTAGCTGTTAATATTAGTACATAATTGTGTTGAGTCTTGAAAAATTAAAATTATTTACAATAATTTCGTGGCAGATATTACAAATGTTGAAAGGGATTTATTATATTCATTCGTTGCCGCTGAGACGGTATAGTGGCTTGGGGAGCCTACTGCGATACCAAAAAACCTGAGTTCGAATCCCAGAGAAGGCATGACTGTAATTGCCAGTCTCTTCATAGGAGGTAACGATGGCCCACCTATCATGTGCTTCCACAATAAAGTGGCTACCCATTCAGGCCTCAGTAGAGGTCAAGCCTAAGTCGGCCAAAATTATTCATTCGCATGGAGAAACTGCGTATAAGAATTTGCAACATTCAACATAAAATGCAGTTTTTCTTACCTATGTAATATTTAATAAATAAGGAATAGAAACAAATATTTAAGTGTGTAATGCGTCTTGTAAGGCTAGAACAACAAAGTCTACTGACATCTACAACACCATATTCGTTCAGAATTGAAACGATCTGAGCTTTTACAATTAGATTTCTGCAGTTTTACCAAGCCTTTTGAATTCTACTTTGGGAGAAAATTCTGCAATTGGACAGCAATATTCCAAAACATTTTCAACGAAGTGGCTGGTTGAGATTACACCTTTCCTGTTGTTAAACAATGCCTTTCATATTTGAAGCAAATGCATTGGTGTAATAATTCCAGTTAATCCAATGTTAATATATGTAAATTATAACAGTTGAGTTTATAGAACAAAAATTTCAGCTTTATGAGTTTTTGAACACTTTCGACATCGGATTTCATGTTTTCGTTACAGTGACCATTAGGATATCCTTTGGCAGCTTCAAACAAAATAATTTCTATGTACCATTTACATATTATTTACATTAGGAGTTGATGGCACATTTGTTTTCAAACATCAAAACCTACTTGAACTTTCATTCGTCCATTTCATCTGTGGTGATGTCAGTATGTTGCATTGATAGAGCCATTCCATGTAGTAACTGGTGTCATTCAGTTTGCCAAAAATTAGGATAAACCTCTGGTCTGAGCGAGTAATGTAACAAATCAAGGAACACCGGACTAAAATTAACATAAAGTTATCTGTTACTAAAAATTAAGCCTCTTAAATGTTGAATAAATCTTTGTTAAGACCTTTTTAAAGAATATTCGAGCTTTAATATGCATATTTAGATTCAAAAATCACACATATTTTTATCTGAATAACGAATGAGTAGATATATTTTTAGAAAACAGTATTTCTTCTAGAATTTTAATTATGTTAAAATTCAGAAGAAATTATAACAATTTCTATCATATAATTAAGAACAGTAAACCATTTTAAATCTCAAAAAAAAAAAAAAAAAAAAAAAGATTGTGTTGCATTTTTTTTTTTTTTTTTTTTTTTTTTTTTTTTTTAAGTAACAGATTTCATTCTATCAGAATAATTCTCATCCCTTCCGAGAAGATCAAAACTCATCACTTCCAAAAGCAAAAGCATTATTTTCATAAAAATATATAAAAAGTATACGAATTATGTGAGATTATATTCCTAACAAAAGAACTTTAAAAGAACTTAAGCTATTTTTACTGTGGAAATAACGTAGCATCTTCCAGAGCAGATAATTTTTTTAAAACTTAGACGATTTTGCAATCGTTAACTTTTAAAGAAAGAATATGTTATTGAATTCTTTTTACGGCGTCGTTTTGAAGTTAATAAAGGTACTGTTAAAAGAGAGAATTAGGACTAAGAGATTTTTGAGCGATAATTTATTACGCAATCAGAAATTCCATCGTGGATGCTAAGAGAACTAAAGGATGAAATCTGTGAATGTCGTCTGTTCGGTGTCTGAAAGAGTATTGCTTGGCAGCATTGTTTTACGCCAAGCAGAGTTTGGATTTAGTGTAACCCTAAAGTTATTTCGTTTTTGCTTTATTAGTATGAATGATTTCTGACTTGATGTAAGAGCATATGGTTGCTCGCTCTTTAGCTAAGTTACATAGGTAACTATAAGCACATGCGTGTGCTAGTATTCAATAATGTTGTTTTTGTTAAAATAAAATTGTTATTGTTAATATTACAGTCCACTTACTGAAGTTAAGTATCATTAAATAAGTTCGAGCTATCTTCGGCAAGAACATCGTCCAAGAATTGCTGTAATGTCAGAATATAGCGACGTTTTGCAATAAATTTGACTTCAGATATGTCATTGTGTGATGAAAATGGGGTATTTTTCAACATTTCAGTTTGAGAATTACAACATATATAGAATGAATGAAACACATATGTATGTATTTCATTCATTCTATATATGTGTACAGCAAACAAGCTCTGGCTCAAACCTGTATTGTTGTCAAATAATGAAAGAAAAATTTCAAAGAATTCAACTGTGGTGTTTTAGAAGGAGTCTTTGACATCGTAAGACGCCACGAAATATGGATGTATTTTTGTGTTCATAACATAAATTATGTTCATAAACAATGTAATTCATAAGGCATGTGTTATGTTTCTAAATTTGCAACAAAATAATTATTTTTATTAAATCGATTTTGTGTATAACAATTGTTATTACCATAATCAATATCAATATCAGAATCAAGAAAAACATGTTCGGTAGTTTTTCATCTACATCCTAGAATTTTTTACATGTCATTTTCTTATAGTATGATATTTTAAACAAGCGAAAACATAAGTTGCAATTAAAATCCTATAAACGAGCGTGCGCATAGAAGTGTTTCTGAACAAATACACTACGTGGCAATGAAAATGTAACCATATAAACACATGCTTCAAAGAAAATGCAAACTGCATGGTAGATACAGTGTACCAAGTTATGCAAATGATGCAAAATGTGTATTCTCGTGCAGGTTAAATGAGAAATAAGGGCAGGAATCTGCAGAATCGACAATAGTTGAGCTACTAAGTCGGGCAGAGGAAAGTTAGTATGGAGAATGCCAGGAAGCTGACAACCGAGACATTTCCTGCAGACAGACGAGTACACTAGAGGTATATTGATCGGACTAAGAAGAACAGGTTGGTTCCGCTGCAAAATCGCAGCGGATAGGCACTTACACGCATCTACAATGTACCGACTGTGGACAAAATGGTTGGTAGGAGACAATTTGGCATGTTTCAGGGCCGGCGGTGCTGCCAGAGTGATTTTAGCACACATGGACCAACGCATCACCAGGCATGCGTTGGCGACCCCGAAGACCGTTTCTGTCAACATTTTGTGGCTGGTGCAGGACGCTCTTGATTCTTCCATATCAGCAAGGACCTTGACTTCCCTATTAGAAACCAGTGGTGTCTATTGAGAAGGCTGCCATTTATCCATCAACAAAGGGGGCTCCGTTAGCGTCGATATCGAGATAGAACCACATCCGTTTCGGAATGGCATAATGTGATGTTGTCCGACGAGTTACGCTTTTGTTTAAGCAATGACAGTCACCGTCTAGGAGTCTGGCGGCGACATCGTGACAGGTTCCACAATGTGGAAAGCTACACTGTGCGATATCGCGCCGTGATGGTTTGAGGCACCATCGCTTAACAGATCACCACTAGTATTATTGGCAGTATGACGGTCCAATGAAACACGAATGACGTGCTCCATTCGGTAACACTATCTCCTTCCTTCATGGAGTGCCGAATGCAATTTACCAGGAGGATAACGTCAGATCGCCCATGGCGCTCATCGGCCATCATACCCTGTAAGGTAGCCAGGTGCTAGCCCGACCACCTGTCTTGCCGGATCTCTCACCTATCGAACATGTCTGGAACGTGATTTGGCGTCGCTTGTGTAAGTTGCACCACCGCGTTCAGAAAATGACTGTGATGAATGGATATCTATCCCCTAGGGGATAATCCGTCCGCTCCTTGCGTCGGTACTCAAGACGTGTTGCTGGCTGTATAGTCGCCCAGCTTAGAATAGTGTATAATCAATCACTCTTTACATGTGTTGTAACAAACACTGCTTATTGTTCGTTGCGGTGTCTCGCCTTTTGCCAATTTTCATCACTATCTGCGCATGAGTTCAAGGCATTGCATTTTCTCTGTCACTTTAATGTATGTTTGAACAATCTGCGTTACTAATTATAGGACACTTTAGGCACACAAAATCCGGGATCTCCAGGCCACGTTTTAGAGACCCTGTAGCTCTTCGTGATTTCTTTTTGCTTCCTTGAAATCAAAGTTTTTTCCTTACTTGATTTTGGCAAAGTACTCGAGAGGTATCTGTCTAAGCTGAGGGATGCTTCGTAGAGGACGCTCTCAGTGAAACTGGCTCGTATACATGTTATACATGAGGAATTCCATGAAAACGTCCATGCAGCCAGCCCGTTCGCCTGGAATCGAGCCTCCAACTGAACTACCAGTGTTCAGCGACTTTACCGCTCGGGCGCTGCTGGGCTTGAAATTAAGAAAAATAGCTAATTGTGGGCTTCTGGAAGAATGCTGTGCTTTGAGCCACAGATTCTCTTAATGGGACCCTAACTGTTTGATATCTTGATTTTATGAATTCCCGTTCCTTTCACAAAGTACCTAAAAAGGAAGATTGATAAGTTATCACGGTAAGCAAAACAAATCATATTTCGATAATTTCGAGTTTTTGTTTCGATTTTGGCCCTTTTTTCTTCATAAATAAGTGAATTTAGCATAAAAATTAATTATTTGATTAAAAATTTTCCTGTTAAAACTGCATATATATTAATACAGATTTTTTTTTCTTTTAGGTTTCAATATGGAAAAACCGAATATATTTCTCTGGCTTACGTTAAATTCTGAAGAAATAAGCAAAACTGTCAAAACTTCAGACTGTTGATCAAAATTCTGTTGTCATTTGTTTCCTATTTTATATGTGTTTTCAGAATATACAATAATAAAATGTTACAGCAGATTCGTTCTCAAGTTTTCTTTCAATTTATATTACATTTCAAATTATCATAGACTGCAATTATTAGACTCACATAGCTCTAGTTAGTAATTCTTTAATAGTTTACAGACTTTTCTTTTATTTATAGGTAGCAGATTTTCTAAAAACCCTAAAAACTTTTGTAAGCATGTAATCTTAATCATTCGTTGAAATAATCCACGTTCGTTTTTAACACGCGACGCTGACGGAAGGAAACACAAGCTTAGTATTTTTAAAAATGTTGTATCTCCATAAGTATTTTCTTATTAAAAAATCTCATGTGTACACCACGTGACTTCCTTGTACGGAATATTAAATTATACGCATTTTTTCTTGCATTTTATTTAAACTTATTAAATTGAATTAAACCTACTTCGCCGACAGCGCATAAACCACAATAGAATAAATGCATTCTTTAAAATTCACTTTTTACCATAGCGACACTCTGGCGCTAGGTTTACTTAACAGTATTATGTTTCGTTCATATTATAACTCAGAATGCACAAAATGTATATCATTTAAAGAATTATCTAATCGTTGCCACATGTTCTATTCAAATACTATAATAAAGCTAGAACTATGCATAAAAGAAATTAAGCAAACAAAAGAAAAAAGAAACAGTTTTTCACAGACGATTGAGTATTTCTCAATTAATTAATTCAGTTCTCACTTCGCGAGAAGGCAAAAATACATAAAAACTCAAAATATCTATATTAAAAATTACGAAGTAAATCTCAAACGCTTATTTCCTCGAAAAAATTCCAGAAAGAATTAAGCATGATTTAATTGGCAATAATAAATGAATGCGTTATCTTTGTTGTTGCGAAGCTAAGTTTCTCTAGACTGGCAAGAAATCCACTAGTCTCCTGTTTGAAATGTAAACATCAATGTCCGCCATTAAAAACAGGCTTAGCGGCAATTAAACAACTTTAAAATTTCTGATAATTCTAAAAAATATTGCACACAGATTTACTAAAGGCATAAAATCCTTAATCGGAAGATAAAAACAACATAATTCAATAATTTTTAAAGCAAAAAATGTACAATTTACAAACATATAAGAGTAAAGAAACTGAGATCACTGAGCCGGGTAATAGAGTGGATATATATATAAATATATTTATATACGTTTGATGCGGCCGATTGCAACCAAAATACTAGGTGCACATCGGTGCTACTTTGGTAGACGGTTGCACGGATTTTTGGCGATTTACGCTGGCGCAATTGTTGGCGCGATTTTTACAAACGTCAGCCATCTTGAAAAACGCTGTTTTTACGCATAGTAAAGTAGTCGAAACTTAAAAAATGAATAAATAAATAAATAAATATCGTTAAAAGTAATGGATTAATTTTTTGTTGAAAATGTCGTTTTTTAAGATGGCAAGCAAGTGTAAATAAATACATTTACTATGAGTATAAAATACTAAAGTAAGGTTATTATTACTTTCATATAGCAAAGAAGAGAATAAAAACACCGCTATAAAAACATTGGGCCAACGTTTAATTAGATTAAAATATTTCTGAAATTGAATATCGAATTAAAAACCATCCTACCAACATTTAAAAGCATTAGAATATTATTAAATTCAAATACTTTAAAATACCTTATATAGAATATTAACATTAAAACATACGGACAATAATTATCTCAGCAATTTCTGAAAATAGAGTATTAATTTTTTTAACAAAAATTGAAGTATACAATTATGAAATAAAAGAAAAATATGTACTTACATTTTTTTGAGTATTTAACATGTTGTTTATTGATAAGTACCACAAAAAAAAATCAGAATCATTATTTAGATAACAACTTTGAAGGAATACGAAGATATGAATTAAATTTAAAAACGGCGGGGAAATGCACAAATTGTCAGTAACCAATCAGGGAGCTGATTACAGCTCGTTAATGCACAAATATTCTATAACCAATCAGAGAGCTTATTACATCACGGCTAGAATTAAAATTATTTAAAAATTCATACATAATAAAATCATTTTTTAAAAAATGCAAAATTAAATTGTATTTTAATATTTAAGAGCCATAAATAATGTTTAAAACATAAGATTAAATTTATACATATTAAAACGAATTACTTTTAAAGTAAGGTGACGTCATTGATTACATCATCCACAACATAAAATTTCATAAAATATGATAAACAATAAAATTTTTATTTCAAATAAAAATGCAAAATTAAATTGACTTTTAATATTTAAAAGCCATAAATAATATTTTAAACACGGAATTTATGCACAATAAAACGCATTATTTTTTAAATAAAATGACAACAAAGTATCGGTTACCATAAATAACTTATCCAGCAATGGGCTTACCATAAGTTGTATTACTAGCCAAAGGAAAATCGCCAAAAAATCGCCAAAATCCGTGCAACCGTCTACCAAAGTAGTACCTGCACATCTACATGTTGTAGCAGTCCTATATACAAAATTTCAACGTTCTGAGGCTACTCGTTTTCGAGTTATGCGAGATACGTACGTACGCACGTACGTACGTACATACGTTCGTACAGATGCCACGAAAAATTCTCTTCAGAATTAATTTTAAAGCAGTTTTATAATTTTTTGAAGGAAAAGAGTATTTTATTCTGTCCTTACGTACAGATATCACGCAAAAACATCGTTAAATTGCATTCGATAGCGGTCAAAATGGATGTTTTCGTTGAAATATGCTGCCTGAAACTTTTCACGATTACAATACTTCCTTTTTACTTCGTACAAGGAAGTAAAAAGGTTAATTCTTAATACTAGTGTGCAATTTTATTGCACATTCGATAAAGTAATATTTCCAGTGATTTAATGCCAGATATTACAAACGTGGACAGTAATTTATTAAGTTCCTTCGCATACAGAATCTCTCATAGATTATTTTAGATTAATTAATATTTTAACACCAAATTCCTTCACTAAGCTGTTTATGAAAATTCCCGAAATTCAGCATAAAATATCATTTCTTTCTAAATTTTAATTTTTGATTGTAAGGATTATGTTAATTTTATTAACAGTTAAATTTTAAGTTAAAGTTCCTTTCCTGTCGATTCTTAACTTCAACTTACTACTTCCGGCCAGAACGTAGTTTCAGAATCCCGTCTGAACACATAATGAGGAAAAGCGGTATTTGATCGCGAAGTTCTTCGGTCTTAGCGAGAGAGATACCAGGTATTCTGTCTGCGCGCGTCCTCCTTTTTAGACTACTCTCTCGTAAGCTATTATTACGCTCGGCCGTACTTTAGGCCCTTGATAGCTTCGCAGTCATTAACGTTAAGTGGCCAACTCGGTAAGAATCTTGATAGCTTCGGTCTATAGCCGAAGTCATTAGTTTAGTTAGAACTCATTAGTTTAGATTAGTTTAGTTAGAACTCATTAGTTTAGATTAGTTTTAGTTTAATTCTTAGTCTCTCAAGTTCAAGCCCAAGTGTCGGCTTTTATTGTACACTCCAAGACGGAGTTATGTTAAATCTTATTTGAACAATAAAGGGTTATTTACCCTTCCATCTTGTTGTTTCCTGTCACACGAACTTAAGCGATTATTCGCTTATCATTTCTTAAGATTCTTCGCGTTCAACAGTAACTCAGCATTACACCTTCATTTTTAACATATACCTTTTTTTTTTTTTTTTAATAATTTGCGTAAAGCTGTTGCTCTTTGCAATAATCAAACATTGCATTATAATATAAATTAGCTTAATCTTATGCAGCCGGGACAGATTTGTTGAATTTTGAAAAAACCTTTACTGAGGCATTTCTTTTCCTTCTAAAGCATAATTCAAGATCAGATATGCATATGCATACTCAGTTATCATATATATTTTTATTCGAATAATCAATGAGAAGTTGTACATTTTAGATGTTGAAATTTCGTTCCACTTCTAAAGTTTTCTTTCATCGGACTTTAGAACTACCCATTTAGCACTATCTAATTTGAAATAGTAAACCTCTTAGAACCTTTAGAGAAAAAAATTCAGGCGTGTTAATAAATTCAAAACGTAACTAATTTCATTCTATCAAGTAAATTCCCCCCCCCATAGCAAAATCAAAAATATTCATTATATATCCATTAAACATAATTCCAATTATATGATGTACATTCTTTAATTAAAAAAATGGTCGTAATTAAGCTCTCAGAATATGGCAGTACCAGAAATAACAGCATTTAGGAACCATGATTTTTTTTAAACGTGAAATTTTTTGTAATCGATGACAGGGTGAGAATTTACAAAATTATTATATTATTTCAACTGTAATTGATGATATGAACTTGAACAAAAATAGCTAATTATGTCACACTTAAAACTACCTTTGCCTTAAAATACACCTCTCAATTTAAAAAAAAATGATAAATGTTGGTGACAGTGAAGGATTTAACATCATCAGTGACTTTAATATCCACGTGCAAAAAAAATGCTTTCACGGGTGCAAAAAATACTTAATCCGTTGGATTCTTTTCAAGAAATTGCTTTCAAGAAATTACTGTTTTCAAGAAATTTTAAGTAAAAACTCTATTGTTCATTTCACACATGTTTGCAATAATTAAACATTTTTTAATTAAAATTTTTTCATTTTTCATTCCCATCAAATTCAAATAAATATATGTAACCATGTTACTTATTTACGTATGATTTATCTAAAGCTTGGTACAACTCGAATTTCTAATTAAATGACCTTTTTTTGGAGCTTACCCTCTGAAGCAGGGTCACCTGTGTTTTAGGGACAAGACGTTTGATTCGGTGGGCGTTCCTTATAGAGAGGTACTACTGTAAAATATACGGTTTCAAGATTATTCCTGATTAAAGACAAATTTAAAGATTTCTTTCCAGTCCGCGTAGATATATCTCACCAGAATTAAAGAATTAAAACATTTGCAACAATAGCAATAAATACTCTTTTGTGTGTGTGTGTGTGTGTAAGTATGCAAACTAATAATGCCTCAAAAGCCTTTTTTAAGACGATGAAAGCAGTTACAAAAGTAGTGTTTCCTTTATCAATAGGTAATGTGAAACAAAATAGCTATGACATACCTTAAGAAACTGACTCTTAAATTATTTTCTTCAGTTTCTGATCCAGTTCCCAAATTTTTTGAGTCGATTACGCACGAAAAGAATTAATTTTGAATAACTTTTCGTTTGCTCCCTGGAGTTGGAGTATAACAGAACTATAATTTTTGTCACATATTTGAATTTGAAATTTTTTCTGATACTTCTGCTCTCTATGCTTTCGATCTCATCTACATTTTCCCCTAATAATTTGCGTTATATTTACAAGACTTTCCTTCTTTGTCCTTTTACACTGATTAAATTTTTCCAGAATTAGTACCTCCCAGTAAATTACAAGTTTTATATCATTTTCACACTGTCAATTCACTTTACTACCAGTATCATCACATTATTTCCTTACAATCACATTGCAGTGTTGCGCTTTCTTTACATATTTATTTAATGAGTCTTTCTGTGATGATGATTTTTCAACAAAATCCAGCTTACGCTTTCTCTTCTAAGAACCTGATAAATATTTTCAACAAAATAAACATTATTTATTCAATAAAGGTACTATGCAGGTAGAATCAATAAAAACCAGAAATATATATATTAGTATATGTATTATAGATATATTAGTATATGTATTATTATAATATATACACTGACTACCAATAAGTATTTGGACACCTATGCAAGTGACGATATCTGCGGTCCTAAGGTACGTCACGGACTCCGCCGTTATATATAGTGTAGGAAAAAGCATCGCCTTTAGTCGCATGCAAGATGCCTCGCAATTCGAAGCTCTCTGATTTCGAGAAAGGTATAATTATCGAGTATCACAAATGTGGCCGATTCTTAAGGGACATATCTAGCGATCTGAAGTATTCAAAATCGACAGTGGCCTATGTGATTAAGAAGTGGAAGGTGAGCGGTGATTGTCGGAATGTGCCCCGAGTCGGCAGACCAGCGAAACTGGGAAATAGAGACTGACGAGTGCTGTCCAGAGAAATTCGGAAGAACCGCACCCAACCGATGGCCCTTATCCGCGAGGTGTTTCAACAGGCATCCGGGAGTATTGTTTCAATGAATACCATCCGTAAGGAAGCACATCTGCTTGGTTTTCATGGTCGTGCTGCTGCCCATAAGCCTTTGATCACACAGTCCAACCGCGCTTCTCTGTTAATGTGGTGCAAAGCACATCGAAATTGGACCGTAGATCAGTGGAAACGGGTTCTTTGGAGTGACGAATCAAGGTTCACCCTTTACCGTTCCGATGGCAGGGTCTGGGTCTGGCGTCTATCTGGAGAACGTCTCCTGACAGAATGCATTGTGCCAACAGTCAAGTTCGGCGGAGGTGGAATTATGGTATGGGGGTGTTTCTCCTGGTATGGGCTGAGACCCTTGGTCCCCATTCATGGTAAGCTCAACTCCGATGCCTACTGCCCTATTTTGGATGACAATGTGCTTCCTACGTTGTGGCAGTTTTACGGGTTGGACCCCTGTTACTTTCTGGACGACAATGCCAGTTGTCATGTTTCGACGTTAACCAAGGCTTGGTATGGTGCCAATGGAGTTTATCGAATGGACTGGCCTGTCCAGAGTCCAGACCTGAACCCTATCGAGAACCTCTGGGACGAGTTGCATCGCCGAATTCGGGGTGCACTACCCGTGCAAAATCGGTGAAGAAACTTCTATGTCTTCTCCAAGCCGAGTGGAAGAAAATACAACTAGCTGTCATACAACGAAAGTATGCCCCGGAGGGTCCACGCTGTAATTACCTCTCGTGGAGGCTCTACCAACTATTGATTTTGAATAAAGTTAGTTTTTCTTTTCTATCACAGGTGTCCAAATACTTATTGGTAGTCAGTGTATTAGTATATGTATTATATATATATATTAGTATATGTATATTAGTAAGAAACTTATTTAACGTAATTTGAACCACTAGGCAATAGACCTTTAAATTATAATTTTTAATTAAACAAAACACACACATTTAAATTGTTATTATTATTATAGGGAATGGAAATTCTGCTCACTAAATTCATAAAACATAGCATGCAGATACACGTTATTCGTCTTAATTTGAATCTTACATTTTGTACATTCATTTATATTACACGTACGTAATGTAAAAGAATTTTTATGGCCATAAACCTAAATTAAAACTTTGATTTTATCATACAATACTAAAAACCAATTACCTTTCATGAGAGAACGGAGGTTTTTTTTTCTCGAACTGTATTTAAGCATCTCACAGCCATCAGCAAGTAGTCACGCTGATTCTCTTGTACAGAGCTACAGTTTTTCGTCGAAGCTTATTATTATACTGTATTTTGTATATTAATTATTACATTGCTTTACAATAACAAAATCTGATTTTGTTTTATACTGCGCAAAATACAATTTTATAACAATATCAGAAACATTTTGAAGCAGTTTTAAGAGACTCACCTGACTGTAAATTTCATGTGCTCTTAAGATTGCTTTTCAAGAACTCTGCACGTTTTCAATGGTTGATAATAAAAATACAGGAAACATTTGGAGAAAATGTTTCAACAATCTTTTAAGAACTTTACAAACTTACCACACAGAGACTCCCAAATTGAATTTTAATTCCATTTCCAAATCATACAATATTTTATTACATTTCTGTATGTTTTTCTGTATTCAAATATGAGGAAGTTTATGAAATAAATGACGGGGCATAGTGAAACATAAAGGCTGTGTCCCTTAATTGCAGTCTCATTGCAACTGTAAATACTTTACAAAAATATATACAAAATTTACAAACTACAAAATTTCTCTTTTTTGTTAACACACTAATGCTTTCTTCTCAAAAGCAACTCTCGCCAAGGCTTTTTTTCCTTGAAGGAGGATACGTAAAATATAAAATGAAATTCTTAAATTCAATTGTAACGAATTGGCAATAGACCTTTAACTTCATAATTTTTAATTAAACACATACCCTCTTCAAGAATACGTTTTGCACCATTTTGCATCACTCTGCAACATGTTACTTCACTCTTTCTCTGCACTGCGAAAAACTTTTGTCCAATCGCTGGTAGGATTATATATAGGGTAATTCAAAATATCTGGAAAAAGAAATGTAAAGCCAGATAGAAGGGACCGACATACGCAAATTTTATAATAGAATATATGTGTGGAAATGGCGCGTGAAGTGGTACACTGCGCTGCTAGGCGGTAAGCAAAACCGTTTTTCTGGCGTAAATCGTCATTTCCCGTACAGATCTCGAGCGGTGTGTATCGCTACTCGAGACATTCATTTTATCTATGGGGCTATGGACGGAAATGAAGCAGCTGCTCAAAGCAGGTACTCGAGTATTGTTCTACATACCTCCTTCAAATAGGTTACCCTTTGCCGTTTCCTCTCTTAATCTCGAGAGTACGCATGGAAAATATGAAACGTTTTCATAAACTCTCCGTACTTAAAAAGAGAATAGAGACATGAAAAAAACACATCCAGGTGGTGACAATTTATAGTCCATCACATTTTAGGTAAGGAGCCATTGTACGCACCGTTAGGTTCTCTGAAGCAGGTAAAAAAAGGAAAATATACCATACCCAGGAACATGATAATAATTCATCATTTTTGCCAGGATTTATTGCGGAGATAAAGAAGAGTGGGCTTATCTGCTGAAATGCTATATAAATAACACATTCCTTCATGTGGCTAATATAAAAACAAAAAATATTCCTAGCTATTTATGAATTTTAATTTTTATAAAGATTCATTTAAATGCTTCTTCTGATTTATGTTTTGATACTAATTTTTCATTTAATCAAACCAATTTCATAATTAGCTAATAGTTTTCTTCGTAATCCAAATTGATTTATTTGTCACTTTGGATTCAAATTAGTTTGCAAAATAATCTAATAGTTTTTTTTTTAATCACCCCCCAAAATATTTACCCGAATGATTCAATGAAAACAGCAGTCGTAACAAAAAACCTTTTTAGCTCCATCAAATTGCGTATAATTTTCTGTCAAACTATGAAGCATTTATCATGCTTTACAAGACGATCCGAGCTATTATATCAATCAGATGCATAAATGCATAAGCAATTTACTAATGCATTTTGCATACACAGATATTGTGATAAATGTCCTCTGACTAATTTTACATTCACTGGTTTCCCTGATTTTCTGAAGACAGTAATTTTCTCTCATATTTGCAAAAATCGCAGATTACACATTTCAGCGACTTTACAATGCCGCTTAACCATATCAAATAAAAGACTGTAATCAGTATGATATATAAGCTAACCAATCTAGATAACTGCCCTAATTCAGGAACCCCACAATGAATTTTGTTTCAAATCGTCAGTCGGTGAATTTAAAAAAAAATATGAAAAGATAAAAATCTAAAAGGTTTCAGATTTTAAATTAGACCAAAGGGGCGGTTTTTTAACTTTTTGTGTGTTACCTTTATTTATTAAATATCACGTTCTTCGCACTCAAACCATAAAATTCAGTTCAAGAGCAATATCGCAAAATAGTTTTAAATTGAGCATATCCTTTAGAATTTCCGATACGTGGTCTCACGCGCTGGAGATAAAAATGTTTTTTCTGTACAACGTTGCCATGGCTCGCTTTGAAATCCTTGAGTTTGTTAATCAAAAATTCATTGAAGATATACGAAATATGAAATCGATAAAAGCAAATTCCAAATTTCAAATTTGGGTTTCTTCATGCACATATTCGCAGTAGGATTACGTCGTTCAAAATTCGATGGCTCTATGAACCGTTGTTTTATCCCAATGCGATAAATATACATACATTTATGCAGATTTTTTATTATTTAATTTCTTCAAATATAATGCAGGACTCTAACATTTGGTGGCAACAGTTTGAAAAGTGAAACGGACATTTACAGTGAACCAACGCAAAATTGGAAAACGAAACCAGTAGTCCTTCAGGGACGAAGCCCCTTTGAACTTAAAAAAAAAAAAAAGAAAGAAAGAAAGAAAAAAAAAAAAGAAAGAAAGAAAAATCTGGGTTTTTTTCCGTTTTGCCGGCGAAAGCGATAAAGTCGCCAATAATGGTACAACCGATGCAAAACGGAATATTCTCGCTGGTAACCTTTTACGCCTCATTTTCAAAACAAGTCGCAGCTTTTTCTATCAGATTGATTGTTTTTTTCAATACTGGCATATAATTACATAGAATTTTTATCAGATAGTTCAGTTTTATGTCTAATGCCTTTTTCAGTAATTAAGACAATTAGGATGCAATCACAGCGCTTACCTGAAGCCGAAAATATAGAAGAAAAGGTAAAGTCAAAGGTTAAATTCATCCATTCTAATGAGAATGCATTAGCGAAGTAAAGCACTACAGTTTTGCATAATTTCTGAGTAAGCTATTCGTACGAATTGAAATATTTCTTGCATTTAAACATGTGTTCCAAATTAAGATTTAACTTGAAATTAATGTAGATAATTACTGAGAGCATAAGATTTTTGTAGAGTAGTTTACGTGAGATGAGATCGCTTGGGGTTACGTGATATGAACCGGCGAATCAAGATGTTGAACCATGAAAGCATAGTAAATTCTTAATGTCTTTTTACAAATTTATTGTCTTTATTTATTGGCTTTTTATAAAATTTTAAGCGATATTAAGATGTTTATGCCTTCTTTTTTTAAAAGAATTCTTAGAACTAACATTTTTTTTAACATTTTTTATGTGTATACTCTATGTTGTCGCCAATAAAGTCTGCTTTGGCGAGATTTGCGCCGACGAAACGGAAGAGTACCAAAATCTGAAATGTTTCAGATTTTAAATTACGTCCAAAGGGGCGTTTTTTAACATTTTGTGTGTTACCTTTCTTTATTAAATATCATGTTCCTCGCACTTAAACCATAAGATCCAGTGCAACAGCAATATCGCAAAATAGTTTTAAAACGAGCATATCTTTAGAATTTCCGATACAGAGACTCACGCGCTGGAGATAAAAATGTTTTTTCTGCACAACGTTGCCATTGCTCGCTTTGAAATCCTTGAGTTTGTTAATCAAAAATTCGTCAAAGTTTTAAAAAATAGGAAATCGATCATAAAACAAATTTCAAATTTCAAATTTGGTCTTCCACATGCTCATATTCGTTGGAGGATTACGTTATTCAAAATTCGATGACTCTATGTACCGTAGTTTTATCACAATACGAGAAATATACATACATTTATGCAGATTTTTCATTATTTAATTTCTTCAAATATAATGCAGGACTCTAACATTTTGTGGCAACAGTTTGAAAAGTGAACCGACATTTATGAGTCCGACGCAAAATGCCAAAACGAAACTAATAGTCCTTCGGGATTCAAATCTCTTTGGACTAAAAACCACGCATATTTAATTTTTAGAGAAGAAATTTCAACACAGTTATACTAAAAGTTGTATTGTTTGCCTTGTTTGCATATAAGACAGCTGAACAATGTTAGTTCGCACCGGACGAAAGAGGATTTGCAAGATCTGCGAAAGAAGGGAATAGATTATTGCAGATTTTTAAAAGATCTTTGCAATTTAGCTTGCTGCCTAAACATTTTCGTTATTTTCCACATGTGCTGCGCTGTCTGGTATTTACACGAATGCATCCCTCCTATTAGGCAGACAAGCGTCATATGATTTGCCATATTTAAACAAGCACAATGCTGCTGCTTATCTAAGACATTAAGTGTTATACGAGGCTAGCCTATCCCAATTCAGATTAAATACACTGGTGTGCAAAAATTAAGAGCGAAGTCGAAAAATTAGCATATCAGCTGTTCCTTTTCATGGACGACAATGCACAATGTCATCGCACAGTAGCTGCCGAACAGCTCTTAGAGAGTGAGGACATTGAACGTATGGATCGGCCGGTACGATCTCCGGATCTCAATCCCATCGAGCATGTATGGGATTTTCTAGGCAGACGCTTGGCAGCTCGTACCTTATCACCAGTAACGATTCCGGAGCTTCGATTGGCGCTGCAAGACGACTAGGCAGCAATGCCTCAACAACTCATTGACACCCTCATTCTCAGCATGGGCAGACGCTGTGAAACCTGCCTAGCAGTCACGGGAGATCATATCCCCTATTAAAGACCGGATGTTTCTTTCTGGACACCCATCACAGGGATGTTTCGGCCTTCAGTCGCATTGCGCTCCATGCTACTTTTTCAATAAAGCTTCTTTTTATCCCTCTGATTTCTCTTTTAGTAAGTGTTGCTTACATTACTCATGTCCTTACGTATTGGGGATCTTACGGTATTAAATGTGTTGATTTGGAAAGCTTTTGTACAAAGTTATATTGAAAAAAACCGTCTCGTCCTTAATTTTTGCACACCAGTGTATGTTAAAGAGAAAAAACTTCATCTTATACTTCTTTGAAAAAATAGAAGCGAAACCTCGTCTTTAAAAGAATTTAAACATTAAATGGACTTTAATAGTTACTAATGTGATATTTTATATAGCTTTCTATTTTATTATAACGTATAATTGTCAAACATTACAGCCGTAACTATGAAAAGCAGCTAAAGTACGGTAAAATATTATTCTCTGATATATACATTTTGATTCGAAAGATTTTTTCAAGTATTCTCCCTTTCCAATACTTTTGAGTTGGTTATCTGAAATTTCTTCTTGGAGATCTATTTTCTACAACAAACTGAATAAAATTTTTGTTTAGTGTAGAAAATAAGAAACTGTTCAGATAATTTCTTTTTTTTTTTATTTAGAAGGTACATAGTTAATTTAATAACTAAGTTATGACAAAATGAATTGTCTTCTCTTTAATTAGTGACTATCATGAAGAGATCAGCAGAGACGGTTGGTTGGTATTTATGTTACGCTTGAGGAAAATAAACGAAAAATTCCGCGCAGCTATTCCATTGCGGTTAGAAAGAATATTACTACCGCTCTCCTTGGAAGTTCGAGCCGCCACTGCACATTTTAGTCATGATAGCGGTATAATGGGTATAATGTAGCAGAGTAAAAAGAAACAGACCTAATATTTCAGGCTGTGTTACGTATTTATAGCTCATGGGAGAGAAATGCACAACGACAATAACTAAGCTAATCACTGGGAGAGAGTCATTTTGTGTCATGGTTAAGCACCGTGGCTCACGGTAACTCTTATTCTCTAAAACTTCTTTGACATTTTATACTTTTTTCATAAAAAACATCATTGCTGATTTTAATGCACAAGTTTTATATTTGCTAAAATATTTTATAACTGAGTGTTTCTATTCCAATTACGATAAAGGTGTTAAATTTTAAATCCTCAATGTCCAGGAAAATCGGTGAAAATTATATACTATGACTGTCATTGCAATAAATCATATGACGAAGGAGGATTTGCAAGATATACAAAAGAAGGGAATACATTACTTTAAAATATTTTAATTACATCGGAGACACTTTCTCATGATAGTACTCTCCTGGTACTTTCCTTATACGTAATACGCTTTGCAGAACGCTAAATATAATTTGTCCATTCCCACTAGGATTTGTCTGAATTAATATATTTGGTTCCGTATATTGATTACGCCCGCTGTACATACAGTATAGGTTTCTCATCGAGCTGTGTTTTGAAGAAAAACTGGTTTCTTCCTACGCCGTAGAGCAGTGTCGATTGTGCCAGATGTCTCCATTAGCTCGGATGTACCCTAGTCTGAATGGCAAAATGCACCAACTATGCTTAATGAGGCAGTTTGGGTTCCGTTCAGACGGTGGTATAAACGTCATAATTCTTTTAAGTCGAGCTTCGCTGTCAAGTGACCTTGCTACGTCAAAAAAACTGGTTTAGGGGTTTTGGCATAAAGTTCGAAGTTTTCAACCTTATGCCGACTTGCTATAAGAGTCGACCAATCAGAGCGAAACCTATTGAGAGGAAAAGCATATTCACGCATGCGCAAATTTAGCTTCTCGAATTGGCTACGGCTAAGACCCTGTCTCGTAAGTGTGAACGGAACGGACTTCCACATTTTATGTTTTATGATATTTATGACATTTATACTACCGTCTAGCACATGTGAACGGAACTCCCACATTTTATGCCTTATGGCTATGCCTCTATGACATTTATACCACCCCTGAACGGGACCTTAAGGCAAGGCCCTCTTGATCTCCCATCAAGAGGGCCTTGCTGTATATCTTGATGGGCTGTATACCTTCGAATACTTTTTTTTTAAATTTTTAAGTTTGTGGATTTAACTTTGGCTTTAAAGTAATTAATGATGAAAAAAATGAAAAAGCTGAGTTATTTAATGACCATTAATTTTGTATTTGTGGAGTAAAGTAAGAAAACAAGCAAAAAAATAGCTAATGATAAATAAATTAGAAACACTGTGTTAAAATAAGTATAATATATTTTCATATTTTGTACAATGCAAACCCATCACAATGATATTCTCAAGGAGGTAGACTATTATTTTAAAGCTAGGAAATTATTAAAAATATTATTAGGCTATACACTGAAGTGACAAAAGTCATGGGATACCTCCTAATATTTTGTCGGTCCTCCTATTCCCCGGCGAAGTGCAGCAACTCGACGTGGCATGGACTCAACAAGTCGTTGGAAGTCCCCTACAGGAATATTGAGTCATGCTGCCTCTATAGACGTCCATAATTGTGAAAGTGTTGACGGTGCAGGGTTTTGGGCACGAACTGACCTCTCGATGATGTCCCATAAATGTTCGATGGGATTCATATCGGGCGATCTAGGTGGCCAGATCATTCGCTGGAATTGTCCAGAATGTTCTTCTAACCAATCGCGAACAATTGTGGCCCGGTGACATGGCGCATTGTCATCCATAAAAATCCCATCGGTGATCCATACGTGAAGTCCATGAATGGCTTAAGTGATCTCCAAGTAGCTGAAGGTATCCATTTCCAGTCAATGATCGGTTCAGTTGCACCAGAGGACCGAGTCCATGCCATGTAAAAACAGCCCAGACCGTTATGGAATCACCACCAGCTTGAACAGTGCCTTGTTGACAACTTGGGTCCATGGCTTCGTGGGTCTGCGCCACACTCGAACCTTACCATCAACTCTTACCAACTGAAATCGTGAATCATCTGACTAAGCCACGGTTTTCCATTCGTTTAGGGACCAACCGATATGCTCACGAGCCCACGAGAGTCCCTGCAGGCGATGTCGTGCTGTTCAGTAAAGGCACTCGAGTCGGTCTTCTGCTGGCATAGCCCAAGGAAGACAAATTTCGCCGCACTGTCCTATCGGACACGTCCCTCGTACGTCCCATATTGATTTCTGCTGTTATTTGACGCAGTGTTGCTTGTCTGTGAACAATTGACAACTCTACGCAGACGTCGCTGGTCTCGGTCGTTAAGTGCAGGTGGTCGGGCACTGCGCTGTCCATGGTGAGATGTTATGCCTGAAATTAGATACTCTCGGCACAGTCTTGACGCTGTGGATCTCGGAATGTTGAATTCCCTAACGATATCCGAAATGGAATGACCCATGCGTCTAGCTCCAACTACCATTCTGCGTTCAAAGTCTGTTAATTCTCGTCGTGCGGCCATAATCACGTCAGAGCCTCTTCACATGAATAACTTGAACACAAATGAAAACCCTGCCAAAGCACTTCGCATTTATACATTTTCTACGCGATACTTCTGCCATCTGTATATTTGCATATTGCTATCCCATGACTTTTGTCACTTCAGTGTAATGTGTAATATAACAAAGAAAAAAAATTTTTCCTCACTAAAATTCATGTTTAACACATAATAACTTTATTAAAAATGCATTTATCAATTAGTAAATTCTCCTTACATGATGTGTTCTAAACATATATACCAATTTTCATAAGATTTCAATCATAAATTTTAGAGATATTGTGTTTCATATTAGCATTAAAACACGAAAAATGAAAAACGAGATAAACGCATTTAAAGAATGCAAACACTCGATTACAGACTTTTGATCGGTTTGTAAACTTAAAATTCCGCTGATTTATAACTAATGCCCTCTTGGTTTACAGAATTTACATTTTTTTGCTTTCTATCAGCTTTTGAAGTTTTTCTCTACTTTTTAAAGCTCGTCGTGCGGCCATAATCACGTCAGAGCCTCTTCACATGAATAACTGGAACACAAATGAAAACCCTGCCAAAGCACTTCGCATTTATACATTTTCTACGCGATACTTCTGCCATCTGTATATTTGCATATTGCTATCCCATGACTTTTGTCACTTCAGTGTAATGTGTAATATAACAAAGAAAAAAAATTTTTCCTCACTAAAATTCATGTTTAACACATAATAACTTTACTAAAAATGCATTTATCAATTAGTAAATTCTCCTTACATGATGTGTTCTAAACATATATACCAATTTTCCTAAGATTTCAATCATAAATTTTAGAGATATTGTGTTTCATATTAGCATTAAAACACGAAAAATGAAAAACGAGATAAACACATTTAAAGAATGCAAACACTCGATTACAGACTTTTGATCAGTTTGTAAACTTAAAATTCCGCTGATTTATAACTAATGCCCTCTTGGTTTACAGAATTTACATTTTTTTGCTTTCTAGCAGCTTTTGAAGTTTTTCTCTACTTTTTAAAGCCAAATCAGGGAACGTCGATGTGCATTGTCGATACGGTTAACATCAAACCTTTCATACTCGTTTGCAGTGTAGTAACCAATATCTATACCTAATTTACCATATCTATACCTAATCTATATAAATATCTATCTATACCTATAAAAATTAATGAATTTTACTCTGTAATAAATAAATAAAGCGCTTATCAGCAATGTGAGCACAGAATCAAAATACGAGCGAAAATGCGTTAGTGAATTCATAACTCACAGCTTGAAAATATGCTAGAACTCTGTTTTGTTGCCACCATAAAAATACTTTTTGGTCTTTAAAATGCAATTAGATGAAGTTTTAAGCTCCGAAAATAAAAGTAAACAACTCTGACACACCTACTTCGGCCTTTTAAATATTTACGTCTTGTGCACTTCTGGTATGTTTTTCGAGGAAGGTGTCAAATAAAGTATCATAACTTCGGTTTAAATCAACGTACGAACAAAATTCAAACAGTTTAGGAAACATAAGAAATAAGACTTTCATCGCGTGTAAGAAAATGAAAATGAGTTTTTTAACCAAAATATCGGTTTCTAAGGTATACAGCCTCCTTAAGGCTTAGGCTTTGGTTGTCATCTTGCACGAAATAAGCAAGGCTATCCGTTAACGTTAAGAATACGTTGGTAATATTGTGCAAAAGCAAATTCTGTTATTCCTTACTAGTGAAACAATAATGTTTAGTAATGTATTTTTTCCCATATTTTATTTTCTACAAGTTATGATACATGTAACTATAAATACTTCTCTTCTATAAATAACGAAACATATTATATAGCGTGTGCCGGTTTTAAATTTGAAGAGTTTAGTGTGTAAATGTTATTTCTTCATATGCTTTATGTGTTATTCATTATTTCATGGTTTCGAGAAAAAATATATTTATTAGTAAATAAGAAAATTAAACCAAGCAATCAATAATCGTAGGAAATATAATTTTCAGGCACTTGACTATATTTACAAATTCATTGCAAAATAACATATTGATGATAAAACTGTCCTACTTAACAGTAACCTGAGTAAAATATTAACTTAATAGCCCTCTTTACTTTGCGTTTTCAGATGCATGTTATTTTTACTATTAAACTACGCAGTTAGCATTTCATTGTCTATGATTTGAAAAATAATCCAACAAACTAAACATCACAATGTATAAAATGGGTTTTTAAGAAACTTAAATCATATACGAAGAAAAAAAGTCTTAAATTTGTTATTTAATGATTATTCAGTCCTTATAAAAACTAAAAAGGTTTGATAAATATGCCTGAAGTTCTTGCCAACGCAGAATTTAAAACAAGACTTCAGCGCATTAGACATATCACAATTCACTGAACAAAATGGCGGTGTGTTTTGTGACATTAATTTTGAAAAAACCTCAGATCTATGATTAAAAAATCATTCTTTCGAAATATAGTTTCAGGGGAAAAAAATTATGCGAGTTTCAGTTAATCAATATGTCGACAACTTACCCTTTATGACACAGAGCGCTTCAACCATGTCACGAAACTCAATCCATTAACAATTCATCGTAAAATTAAGAAAATGATTTTATGATCTACCAAGCACGACAATGCCGGGTTACTGATATCTAATCACTATGAGTATTTTCCACTTCCAATTATTCAGAGCACTTTCTTTTGCGAGAAATACTTTCCGCTTTAGCGAGCATTATGGTAGTGAAGTATTAATGAATTACAAATATAGAAAAAAATTATTTTAAATCTCCCTTAGAACACGGACTGGTCCAAAGTTTACATAAAACAAATTCACCTGGGCAACGCAGTTATGCGAGGAATCTGTTATTACTCTTGCTCGATGAATCAGTACGACATATGAAAACGAGGGCAGAATGCATGTCAAACATTTTATGCAATCATTATTTAAAATATTTCCATTATCAATAGATTCTGCACGCCAGAAAACAGCATAACAGGCTGCAATACAGGCGAGTATAACACAGAAATCGATTTTTAACTCTTTCGCATCGAAGTCGCCCGTAACGCCCGTTCATTCAGGCAACGGCAAACCGCCCCAACGCCTCGTTTATTTTCCACCTAGTGCTTTCCCCCTCCACGTTAGTGTATGGCTCATTGGTTTCGCGAGTTGTTAAGAGACATATCAATCATTCTTTTGAAGCAACTAAAGGAGAAATACGGAAAGCTGTTGACGTTCGCAGGTGCAATCCGGCCCTAAGGTGAAACTGCACACAATGGATGAAACCGCTGAAAAATCCCCAAGAGAGAAGCAGTCATTTCACTTAAATAGGTTGTTGTTAATGCTGCAGCTATTTACTAGGCAGGGAGAAAGGAAAACCATTCCAAGACAAATTCGTAAACACGGGCGTTTTCGATGTTTGATGAAAACAGATCTGGTCGTGTCTCGATGCGAAAGAGTTAATCTGTGAGACGCAAATACTAGGAAAACAGCAGAAGTTAAACAAGGGAAAAGAATAAAAAAAAATGGCAATTTAAAGTTTAAAAAAATATCGTTCAGTTATAGATAGACGTTAAAGATGTTTACTTTTTTATAACAGTGATCAAAGCTACACTTACACGGCCAATGGCATTCAGTCAGTGACAAAGACGACAGCAGTATGGCTCGTATCAGCCGTGATAGCCCATACTTTTCTTCAAGACACTAAGAATACATGAATTATTCTGATAGACCTTGATTTTCGATAAACTTAGAACCAGAGAATGTCACTTTTAATTCACAAGATTTCGAAGGTCAGGGAAACGAAAAGGTCCAATTCTCGAGTCACACGCATGAATAGCATTGATGTACAGCTAACGGCTGTGACACTTGCATGGTTTACAACCTTTAGGTGAGTGACCAATTGAAAAAATCAACAATCTAAAAGGAATTCAGAGGTGTCTCCAATCTGTTTAATCACTCTAGTGATGGTTTCCGGAGTTTCTTCAGAATTTATAAAATCACTCATCATTGGCGGGCATAATCGTTTCCAGAAACCTTTCACTGCTGACTCTTATTTCAGCCCACGAACTTCCAACACTGTTTATTGCGTTTCATACATAATAGTTCTACAACTTTCTTACTGTAGGCCCACCTTCTCTGCCAGTTGCCTTGATGGTCTTAGTCATTATTATCCTCAACGTTTAAACGTAGCAATTACTGTCTGGTCCATGGGTCCATGGGTTGTCTGGTCCATGGAAGGCAGGTAAGTATTAGGAGGAAGAAACACAACACTGATTTCAGAGTATTAATTCTGAAGAGATTTTTGGGTGTTCTGGAACATTGTCTAAAATTAATTATGCTTTAAATTGTAAACTATTAGTTTTACAAATTTGCTTAATTGTATGCACGAAATGAAAAAATAACCAATCTTTAAATATTAAATCACTATCCCGAGGCATTTTTATTTGATTTCCAAATGGGTGCAATTCCTTCACTTTTCCATTCAATGCTCTAGGAATGTTTTGGGATTTTTGGATCGTTCGTGAGTTTAAGGATGGCTTCAATTTTAAATCACCAGCTAAGTTTCCACAAAGAAGCAATGTTAAAAGGGTTTAGGTAGTTTGATGCTCTGGGGCAACTGATTCTTCCTTCGATAAATGTACGATTAAGGTTCCCCCCCCCTAAATAAACGCGTCTTATCTACATTGAATATTTGACTGGGATAATATTCTCCATCTACAATAATTTTGGACAATCAGAAAATAAATTCTTTCACAACCGATTCTCCACTGAATTTAACATTATGTAAAGAATACTTCATTCTAAATGAGTCGATACAGCAATTATTTGCTTGAAACAGTTATGTTTTACTCTGCATAATCCCTGGTCATCTAATCTCCATGCAAACTAACAGCCTTAGCTTGAATAATTGAAAAACTCAGTATTTTGATGTTGATCATCAATCCACGATGATAAAGCTCTTCCCATTTCATACATCACTATGCCGTGTCTTTTGGAAACAAGCTTTGAAGATATATTTCCACAATTTTGAACGTATTCCTTAATTTTCTCCTTATTTTTCAAAACTGAAAGTATCGTAGATGTGTTTACATCGCGCAATCGTCCGACTGAAGTAAAAGATTCACCGTTCTCAGAACGTTTAATTATTTCCATCTTTGTCTCGATGGTATACAAAGTTTACGAGTCCTTAATTTCTTTTTGTTCGTCTCAACTCAGCAGTTTCTAACTCGTGTTTATCAATTTATAAGGACGAAATATTTAAACATAAACAAATGAACTGGCAAAACGCACAACACGTTGACGCACATCCTAATGCAAGACTGAAACTGTCTTGACCTCTTGCTCGGAAGAATACAGTAGTCATTACGATTCTCAGAAGTCCGCTATTGTAGGAACTAATGTGTGTCTGTGATGTATGTTACCCTAACCCTATGCTCCTCATGGTCGCGAACGTATCCTGCTGACGAAAGCAAGGGGGGGGGATGCCACAAAGACTGAGTTGAAAACTGTTGACCGTTTATCCATTATCAACAAAAATCATTAAAATTTGAATTTTAAAAAAATGTGCGAAATAGAGAATTGTGCGAAAGTCGGGAGCCCCTGTATAGTAAAACTAATATTTTCATAAACATTTCATTTCACCAATTTTCAGACTGCACTCTGGTTTTTCTAGAAATACAGCATTAAATGCAGAAAGTATTCTGTCTCTCCTTTCCACGTGCCTTCGTGGTGTAACTGGAAACACACTCGAAGCGTATTCGGGAGGTTCGGCGTTCGAATCCCGGCGGAGCAATGCATATTTTCTGTGTCCCCGCATCGATGAAATCTATTACCCTACAGTGGCGCCTGAAGTAAAGTATGGTGCACGATAATGTGTCCGCACCAGGATTTGGCTATTGGGTCCACTATCCTCAGTCGCCCTTTAACAGGGGGGTATATAAGGTATTTCTTCCCTCCTTTCTGCATGCCTTCGTAGTGTAGCTGGAAGGAAATCACCTCATATGCGGTCAGGTCGTAAATTTACCATGCCTTTTTTTCAGGGGGAGAGCTGACGAGGAGGGGATAATCTTGCTCGGGGTCTTGAGAAAATGTGGGGGGCCGTTTAAACATGTTACTTCTATACATTCATTTTTATACAGAGGAAAATACAAATTGAATTTTTCTAATGAATGGAGTTTTGTACAATGAAAATTTATTATTGAACTATAAACTGTAAGGCAAATAACATCTTTTTTTAAAGCCATAGGAGTAGAAAGACAGATATTTGTTACATAAATGAATTTGTAGTAAATATTCAGTTTTTCATTTCGAATGCTATGTTACATGTATGCGAAGTAGATGAGTATCTGAAAAAATAGTCTTCATTCAAATGGCCTTCAACCTTTTCACGTCTAAAGGACTGTTTTTCAATTACATTGTGGTTGCTGCTTTTTGGTTAATTTTCTAATGACATATAAACAATAATTTTTTTTATTTGAGAGTTATGAATAAAATAACGCAAACTAAACTTCAAAAAATTCTTCAGAATGAAGATAAATAATACCTAAAAATACATTATTGGTGCACTTTCAGGTTTTATATGTAGTAGTTAATATGGAATCCTTAAATTATATATATATCTATGTATAGGTATATATAAACGAAACAAAATATGAAGTTAAATAATACCTAAAAATACATTATTGGTGCACTTTTGGTTTTATATGTAGTAGTTAATATGGAATCCTTAAATTATATATATCTATGTATAGGTATATTTAACGGAACAAAATATAGAACAAGGTATAAAATATCAAAGAAAAATATCTTTATTATACAATGTTCATTACCTTACGTATGTTTACGTAATATCAATATAAATGGTTAGTTAGGTTTCGTAAACATATAATTTATTTTTATATTTTGTATTTTTTGTATTATACATATCTGAAGTTTAATTTTACTTGTTCTCCTTTTGGGTTACGACTTTAAGTGAGAAAGAATTGTTAGGGCATTTATAGGGATTACATTATATGCAACCAGTTAAGATCCGACTTTTCCTTTCTTTTAATCATTACATATATTTAAATACTACTTTATAAGTATACATAAAATATAGCAGTTTTTTAAGCTACTTATTTATATATCTATTGTTTGGTCTGGTTTGTTTGATTATAGCAAAGCATTCGACGGCTATTTGCCTATGGGTAAGGCTGCCTCGCGGAGAACTTTCTAAGCAAAACTGACTCTTACGCACGTTACACATGGGGAAAACCACGAAAACGCCAATTCAGCCATCCCGTTCACAGGGATTCGAACTCCGGATCGACTTGCCAGAGTTCAACGACTTTACCGCTCAGCCGCTAGTAAGCCACACACATCCACACATATACATTAAATTATATTTACATTTCGTTTATTAAGTATAATTGAATGCAATATAATCATAAAGAGTTAGAAAATATTCTACGGAATTACTTCACTTCGTAGACTTTTTGTAAGCTTCACCATATTTCTTAAAAGAGAATCTCAATGCTAGTTCCATTTCCAAGCCGTTTATGTACCTTATTTTTTATGCTTTGAATTATATTTAGAGATTTGTTTCACCTGGTTATAGCTGAAAATGCAGTTTTTTTATTGAAGAATTTAAGGGTAAGAAGAGAATTATGTCCTTTTCTAATTATTCTTGAAGCATTTATTTTTTTTTAAAAAAGGGCACATTAATACGGATCACTGAACTAAGGTACTCGATACAGGACAGATTAATCAGCTACTAAATTTTGATTTTCATTAAGTAAAAATGAATTCATCTGCATTCTATAAGAAATCTATGTGTCTCTAAGAAAGCAGATATTCAAAAAATGTTTTTTCTATTCTCGCAGTCATAATATTTTTCTTAAATATTCAGCTAATTCATATTCAAATACTCCAATCTATTACAATTAGTAATAAATCGATACAGTAAATAAATAATTAAAATCAATTAAATGGAATTTTAATTGCCATTTTCCCTCTGATAAACCCCTCCTTAGAGTTCAATAACAGTCGATCAGCTTTTGTTGGGGTTCATTTTTCTTTATGGTATGCTTACGTTATATATGTATGTATTATGCATTGTTCATACTCGTCAATTGCAACTTTTAATATCTCTTGGGAAAAAAAATCAGTATGGGAATCCAGAAAATTATTCTTAGTGACTCTAAAACTATTATTACTAGGCATTGTCATTGCACAGTGTTTAAAAAAAATCCCATTGTTTAAAGGTAGATCCTATGCTCATATCCTAGTCTACAATTAAAAGCTGCGAGTCAAAATTAAGGGGGTTGCTCTTAGGAAGCCTCAATTAGTAGTTATAGGAAATGTTAATCACTACTTATTATCTTATGGATTAAATACTTACTCCCATTTGATCACGTGTATGGCAAACGGATATTCGTCAATCATAAAGAAAAGAAAGGTGAATCAAAATGAGTTATATTCTTGTTTTTCCAACTGCAAAACCATCTTAAGCTACTATCGGATTTAATCTTTAAATTATTCCAATAATAATCAGAACAATGGGGGCCACTATTCTTAACTATAATTTATTAATGCAAATCCTATTTTGGTTTCAAATGCCTTTCATTAATTACATTAATGATATGGATATTTACTAATTATTACTATTACAAAAATAGTTGTAAATACTTTATTACTGATATGTACTATTTTATTAAAAAACGTATTTATTAATAAATTTATTATAATTTATTAATATTAATTATTTATTTATTAATAAATTTATTATAATTTATTAATATTAATTATTTATTTATTAATAAATTTATTATAATTTATTAATATTAATTATTTATTTATTAATTTATTATAATTTATTAATATTAATTATTTATTTATTAATTTATTATAATTTATTAATATTAATTATTTATTTATTAATAAACCAAAAAAGTGCATACTAATATTATTAAGCTGTTTAATAAATACGTAAAAGAGCACTTCAAAACTTTTCGTCTCCTATGTAATTTGTCTCCATTCCGGTACCGTGTGCATCCTTGTACGCGTTACTGACTTACAGTGAAAAACAGAGGAGAGTTCCATTCAAGATTTTATTCCTGATCTACTGATACTGAATGAGACCTAAAAACACTTTTTTTTTTTTTTTTTTAAATATATCTGCCCTTTTGATCCCTGACACAGCCGTTTACTTTCCTCTTCCGTAATTAACGTCAGTCTCCTGCTCTTGACCGCATTTGCCAAGCCACCGCTGGAAGCACGCTCGACGTGTATCCGGGAGGTTCCGGAATTCGAATCCCAGAGAGGACATTACAGGTTTTTCATGTTCAGCATCGATAAAAGCTAATGACTCTATAAATGTTCCTAACATGATTAGATGCATTAAAATTAAATTTCTTTTACTAAAAATCAACCTTTAACACTTTATAACATGATTGAAATTATCGCGAGAACAATGGTAATATATACAACAATTATTTTCAGCAATTAGAAATGAAAGAATTTGAAGAATTCCTTAAACAAAAATTAATAGTAAAACTTAAAATGCTTAACTCAAGTCAAAACAACTTCCATTTATTAATTAACTACAGAACATAATTAAAAAATGCCTAAATTCAAGGACCTTCGCTATGAAATTAATTAATTAAACGGAAATATAAACTGTTCACAGCCTACACAACTTGCGATAATTGATGAACTAACAGAATAAATAATTAAATTAATCACAACACAAACAACCAAGGCTTCAAGCTATTACACAGCAATAATTTTTCAAGGTTCTGGATATATAGAATTCAAGATTTATTCAACGATATTCTCATTAGAACAAGGGTCTAATAACGGTCGTGACGGTCGTTATCTTAGTTCTGATAATTTTATATTTCAGTGCTACATTTTATATTTACAGTGCTAGAGTTCAGAAACACCTCTTAAAAACATGAATTCTGCCCACGAATCATATTTTCAAACTTCAATTCCAAATTTAATAAATAATACATTATTATAAAAAATGATTTTACACAGGATTCAACACTTTTTAATATTTAAAAAAATGGCATTTTTTGAAACCTTATGAAAAAATAAATGCTCATGAAAAGCACAATTAACCAATAAAACATTTACATTACTTTTTCAGTCCATTACAGCTTTCTTTTATATCTAAAGGTCAAGTCAGCTTATTAAAAAAATGAGTATTGCTTGTTTTAAAGTTTGTTGCAATTTTTAAATACTTCTACGCTAGTTCGAAGATCGTCGTTTGAAACAAAAACATTACACACGCTATATATTTACTACATTGCATACTAAATAGGATTATCTTCTCATCAAATTACCGTGAAATCTAAATGTCATCATTTGACAGTTAATGGATGCATGAATATCTTGAATTTAATTAGAAATTTGGAAGATCGTCACAGAAAAAGGAAAACCAAAGAAAAGTTCGAATACAAAACGGCAGAGTCTCATTCTTTTGTTTTTAAAAGATAGTTTTGATACTTGTGAAGAGTTAAGGCATAAAGTTACACATAAGCTGCTCAATTAATGTATTCCGGAGATCTATTAGCAGAAGACAGTGAAAATAATTCAAGAGCCTCTAAGCCTGTGAAAAAACTTTAATGACTGACTGGCAAGTTACTGCCAGCAATGCAGTCCTGTGAACTGCATATCCGGCTCTATCAAACTAGCCACAATGGCGACATCACGATAAGTCCATCGACACGTAAATACAGTAAATAGGAAGTGGCAAAAAGTGGGGACCGGCATCATTCGGTCAGGAGAGCCAAGGATCATGGACATTGTCATATAATGCAATACAAACTATCTACAAATATATACAAAATTTATCAAGTGGAGAAGTTTGAGTTACAGAGGTGGGCCGCGAATAGGCGTAGGTCTTTATCCTCCATTAATATGACGTAGTTGAAAGTTGGAAAATATTCATGTGATCACACTTAAGTGCCTTAACATAAAAGTGACTATTAAGTTTGCGTATGTGCTCCTCAAGTGTATTGTCAGCCGCAAATCATGGTGAAGAGTTACTAACATACATATGCGCGTTAGCAATAGTACGAAGCACTCTATTCTGCATTAGTTGCATCATTTTAATATCATTTTTACGTATTGTCGACCAAGCAGACGATGCATATGTGATGACTGGCCTAATAGTAGTGAGGTAAATTACACACTTTCTTCTTAGGTCAAGACTTGAAAATTTCCCTAGAAGGGGCTTTAAGCTATTAATAACATGGAACGCCTTTTTGCGAACATCTGTGATGTGGACCTTCCAGGTAAGTTGTTCATTAATTACTATACCAAAATAGGTGGCTTTTCGAACTTTTCGGACTACTTCATTAAATAATGTAACATTCTCCTGAACAGGCGTCTTGGTGTGTTGAAACTTGAATGGAAAAACGAAAGCTTATTTGACTACAATCAGCACGATATCATCTGACCAAGGCGGTTTAGGAACCACTGCGTAATTTTCCGCATTGCATATTATTTCATACATTAACTAGCATAGTAACAATCATTAATTGCATTGCGACTCGTAAAAAAGCTAAAGAAATAAAAGGTGAATGGCATCAGCTGAGGGCCACTATATAACAAGTAGAGGTAGGTAGATATAAAAATAGTTGAAATTTCCGACTGAAACAGTATTTCTCTGCTTTAAATCAAAATTAGCAGTCACCAAGGCCTTGGCCAACAGCTTGGCTATTCCCTGTTGAGCAGATACAGAGTGACCACTGCTGTCCATTCTTTCTATCTAGATAAGGCTTTTCTGACATATGCCATAGCATTCTATCTAGATAAGGCTTTTCTGTTTTAAGCCATACGATAAGGCTTTTCTTAGGAAGAGTGGGAGAACCTGAAATGTACATTTGCCGTACTCCCCTTACCTTTTGATCGACAAGAGACTAGGGGAATAATAGAAGAAGAGTCAGAAAACTGTATACACACTTTGAACTGTTATAGAAAATTTATTTTCCAACCTATACAGTTAAATTTCTATAAAAAGTAAGGTTATAGTCTAATTTGAAATATAGTGCACTTTCGGTCAGACAGAATGTTCCAAATGCTGGCCTACATCAATACATTTCTCAGTACGAATCACGACTGATTCCTTACATCGCAACAAATGTCCAATGGGATTTTACGTACACCTCTTGAATTTGATCCCAGAACGTGTTAAAGTGACGTCGTTTACGACAATACACCTCATCTTTTACTACGCCCCAAAAGAAAAATCGAGCGGCTTGGAGAACGTGCAGGAAACTTTATTGATCTCCTGCGTCCTATCTACTGGCCTGATACATTATCACTCATCACTACCACTTATGCTACATTCATGTGACCTTTGCCTTGAAGATTTTTGTGTTGAACATTGAAACACTTCCAGCACCGAAATGAGGATTTACCACATGTAGCCGCGCGAGGTCACCTTAATCGCACACTGTTCCATGAGCCTTGATTTCTCTTGTAGAAGTCTAATTTTTAACACTGAAGGTGGATCAGTCCCATACTCACACTTCCACTGTCTCTGAACTGCAACAACATTCTCAAACTTCCAGTACCATTTGATAACCTGCTTCCGCTCTTCGAAGTCCAAACATACATTCACCATGTCAATGTTACTCTCTTGGCATTCACAGTGTTGCGCACCTAGACCGATGACTCCTGCCACATGTTGAGCAAACATAACATTACGTTCTCTTCTAAATTAAACCTTGTAGGCAAAAAAATAAAATTTATGTGACAGTTCAAAGTATGTATACATTTTTCTGATGCATCTTGTATCTGTGCGGGGAAAATGCTTGAAGGAGTAGATAATTCTGTAAACAGGTTGGGTATTTAGTGTAGGCGTGCAAAAAAATGCTATTTTAGATTTTCTAGAAAAAAGGGACAAAATTTGGGGTTAATTAATTCACGGAATTACTAGTCAGATGTTTTCTCTTTCTCCAGTCAATTCAAGCCGCGAACATTGCAAGCTGTAGTAAATTGTATTAGCTTTAGTGAAAATACAATTAATCTAGTCTTCCTTTTAATATAAATATGGCTCTTGCGAAACGAAACAAACACAGGGCTTCAAATGCAAAATCATTCAATTCATGAGAGATAATGGTAATCATGCTCCAGCAAGGATGTTTAAATGCAAGTTGCATAAGTGAGTGGGAGAAAAATGAAATCAAAATTAATATTCAAAGAATAACTATGCACGTAAAGCATTAATGAAATGGCCTATCCTAGAGGAAAGCTGAACTGGATCATAGAGAAATCAACAGAAAGTCGCCAGAATGGATAAGTCGAACAAGAAACAACGTATTTAAAATTTCCCTAAAGTGGCCAAAAAAGAATGCAAACGAAAGTGGAAAAACTTAAAAACAACTTTGAATTGGTGTAGGCAATTTAGGGAATGGAATAACTTAATTCTACAAAAAAAAACAAGCTTTGCAAAGGCATCCGAAAGATTTGGACAACAAACTGATAAGTTTCCAGAAGTATGTTATTGACCTACGATGGCAAAAGAATTATTTACCATCACATACTGGAAATACGGATGAAATTCCAATACTGTTTGATATGATGGATATACAACAAACGATGTGAAAGGAACAAAATTGGTTCACATAAAACAGGTCACGAAATACCTCAGCCCAGCTTACTGCTTTCCTGTTGTTGTTGCTTATGCTCACTTGTCTGATGCAGTCAGCCCAAGCTCACAAAATTCCTCGTAGCAAGAAATACTAGATTACGCCTGTCGTTTGTACCAGCCTTGAGCACCTAACAGGTGACAGTGCGATTTGGCTCAGTTCTGCTCCCAATTTTGACGGAGAGCACTCCGGGGGGGACGGGTCCAAGGTACCCCTCTCTACTTCCACCAAACCACAAGAGAGGACTTTCGGCTTGCCGCATATTTAGAGAGCCGCCGTGCCACATCGACATTATACATTTACAAATATCCATGTCCTCTTCGGGATTTGAACATGGCCCCTTCGGCGTAGCAGTCAGCAGTGCTAACCACTATACCAGTTGGGTGGATACTGCTTTCCTGCTTAGCAGATGGTACAAATTAAAAGCCATGGTTACTTTTAAAGGGAAAATGATGCCAAAATTAATTTCCCAAATGGAGTTTTCATTAATGTTCACAAAGAAGGATGGATGGATGGATGAAAACATTTAAAATTAAGGATAAGAAATGTTTGACAAAAGTATCCTGTTGCCTTAAAGAATACACAAAATCTAAGTTTGGGATATGTTCAGATACCATTTAATGGATAACGGGAAGAAACTGATGAAAGAGTCCAACACAGACAGAGCAGTTATTTCAGAAGGCTTAACATCATTAGATCAGCATTTAGATGTAGGTATCAATAAACGATTCAAAGGAAATATAAAGCGACACTGGAGTACATAGATGTTAAAAGGTGAAAAAATATCTACAAAAAGAAGACAAATGCATCAGGCCATAAAAATAAATCACGAATGGATAATAAAAGCAGAGAATCAAATTAAACCCAATATAACTCAAGACATTTAAAAAATGAATATCTAACAATCTTGATGGAATGGAAGATGATTATTCATGGATCAGGGTAACAGCGATTGTGAAGATGGTCTGCAGATATAATTGAATACGAATATGATGAATGTTTCATGTTATCTGATGACGAAATTTTTTAAGTTTATATAGGTATGTCATTTCTTTTAAATAAACAGCATTTACATACATGTAAAAATTAAATTTTTTTATGCTATCGTTTTCTTATTTTTTCAATCTATAGTTTTTATACCTAGTGCATAACGTGCACCTGAAAATTTCCATTTTATTTTTTGCATTAAAAGTGCCCATCATACGATGGAATATACAGTACATATTTTTGTTTTTATTCCCCGCAAGACAAGTGTTTTCAAGTCGTTAGTGATTAAAGTCATCAGTCATTGTCTGCACCAATAGCAAACCGGTTAACAGATTCATAGTGAGAATTACTTCAAAATTTCTGGAGATGCAGATATGACAAAGGCTGCAAAAACGATGGGGGGGGTGAGGACCATCTGTAATTCATTATATCTCCTGCTGAAGAAATCCAGAAAAGATTTTGTACTATTACTTCATGTCAAATGTTTTCACAAACACGACTTTAAATTAGGATAACAACAAATTACCATGAAGCTTGTCGATTACACACCCTTTCCAACTTTCCTAGCTTCGTTACATAATTTTTTACATAGTTCTCATAGTAGTGGTTTACTGCTGAATAAATAGAGAAATATTAAATCCCTTGTATTTCCATATTTCTATTTTGAATTCCTATTTCTTCTCAGCTTTATGAAATATTTTTCCAACTTTCACAAGAGCTAAAAAGCTGATCAATTTATAACTTTACTAATACATATTAATTTTAATACTTGTTTTCCATACATGCAAATAAAAATAAAAATACTTAGTTCTCTGTTCAGTACCTGAGTAATTTATAACACTATTTTACTACCTAAGTTTGAGACGCTTGTTATAATAACCCTTCAGGCCCATATAAAAATCCATTATAAGTGATCACTATAGGAAAAAAATCTGATGTGTACACCACGACTTCCTTGTACGGAATATTAAATTATACGCATTTTTTCTTGCATTTTACTTAAAAACTTATTAGATTGAATTAAACCTACTTCGCCGACAGCTCATAAACCACAATAGAATAAAAGCATTCTTTAAAATTCACTTTGTTTACCATAGCGACACTCTGGCTCTAAGTTTACTTAACAGTATTATATTTCATTCATATTATAACTCAGAATGCACAAAATGTATATCATTTAAATAATTATCTAATCGTTGCCACATGTTCTATTCAAATACTATAATAAAGCTAGAACTATGTATAAAAGAAATTAAGCAAACAAAACAAAAAAAGAAACAGTTTTTCACAGACGATTGAGTATTTCTCATTTAATTAATTCAGTTCTCACTTCGCGAGAAGGTAAAAATGCATAAAAACTCAAAATATCTATATTAAAAATTACGAAGTAAATCTCAAACGCTTATTTCCTCGAAAACATTCCAGAAAGAATTAAGCATGATTTAATTGGCAATAATAAATGAATGCGTTATCTTTGTTGTTGCGAAGCTAAGTTTCTCTAGATTGGCAACAAATCCACTAGTCTCCTGTTTCATATGTAAACATCAATGGCCGCCATTAAAAACAGGTTTAGTGGCAATTAAACAACTTTAAAATTGCTGATAATTCTAAAAATATTGCACACATATTTACTAAAGGCATAAAATCCTTAACCGGAAGATAAAAACAACATTATTCAATAATTTTTAAAGCAAAAAATGTACAATTTACAAGCATATAAGAGTAAAGAAACTGAGATCACTGAGCCGGGTAATAGAATGGATATATATATAAATATATTTATATACTTTTGGTGCGGCCGATTGCAACCAAAATACGAGGTGCACATCTACATGTTATAGCAGTCCTATATACAAAATTTCAACGTTCTGAGGCTACTCGTTTTTGAGTTATGCGAGATACGCACGTACGTACATACGTTCGTACAGACGCCACGAAAAATTCTCTTCAGAATTAATTTTAAAGCAGTGTTATAATTTTTTTGAAGGAAAAGAGTATTTTATTCTGTCCTTACATACAGATATCACGCAAAAACATCGTTAAATTGCATTCGATAACGGTCAAAATGGATATTTTCGTTGAAATATGCGAAAATAAATTTTCGCGATTAAAATACTTCCTTTTTACTTCGTACAAGGAAGTAAAAACTAAGTTAATATAGTCTTATCAAATACAGGCTTTTGCATTGATCACTGCAATATAATGGTGACTATACTGAGTTTTCATCTTTAATGAGTATCGATTGCAATCAGCAATTCTATATTAAAATCAAGACTGCACCAGTTCAGTTTCCAAATCATAGAAAAATCCATCATTTTACATAAAAGTCGCACTTTTCCTAGAAAATTAAATGACTCGATAAGATGTTTCTTGAAAATCGAGTGATTCATGTTGTTGCAATATTTTAAAAGCTTAGAAAGACTGCGCATAGATAGCCTAGAAAAATTTTATCTAGAAGCTATGAGAGTTATGCAGAAACTTAATGCAGTATTCTAAAAAGATTTTTTTATATCCATTTTATGCATGTGTATGTCTAATCAGAGTTGCACAAAGTAAGATGGTAGAACGATTAAGAAATGACAGAAGAAAAATAAAAAATATATGAAATTAACAATTCATGAGAAAAATTATATAAACCAAAATATATAGAAGACATTGTTTCAGATGTCTAGATTAATATCTGTAAGTATGATTCTGTTTTCTATAGTTGCAAGAAAAACTTCACATTTTTCGTTTCAACATTAATATCCTCAAAACGAATGAATTCAAAAGAATTATGCTATGTATGCTTTCAATCTGCAGCTACAAAGAGGAGCCTTGAAATGAGTAATCACAGAATCTGAAGCAAATTCTGATTCTTCCACAAAAATTCAAATTGTTCTTTCCCAGTACCAAACATATACTGATGTCCAAAAATTAGGGATAATTCAGAATCAAAGGGAAATCGAATGCTAAAGTAAAATTTTCATCTGTAGAATTATCGCACATATTTTCAAGAATAATATACAAATAACAGGAAGGCATCAGATGACGCCTATAATATGCCCCAATGACGAAACTGTAAGACAAGTGTATACAAGGAACAGAAACAAAGTAAATTTGTTATCGTCCGTCTGGAATGTGTGCGTACTCAATTGGAAGTGTCCGAGGAACTATGAACAGACCAAAGTGTCATCTCTCTAAGCTTCGGCAACTATTCCAAACTTATGGAACTGTCAGATTAGACGTTACAGCGCAGATTGGCCCCTCCCCGAGTTACAATGCCGAATGACGAACGGTATTTCGCAGTAACTTCCAAAAGAAGCAGACGGAGCCCAGCTTCATACTAGTATCATCAGCTATCTTCAGCCATGGGTACAACAGTTTCAAGGCAAACTGCGTGTACAGACGTTCGGAACAGATAGGTCTATACGCTCGCAGGTCTGTCAGATGTCAGACGTATGGCAACTCACTGTCACCAGCATGAGACTGAAGTAGAGAATATGCAATGTGGACATCGTTACACTGGGCTTGCGTCAATTTTTCCGACAAATCCATGTTTAGCTTGCATTCTGATTCACATCGGACTTTCATATGGAGAACTTCAGGTACCAGCTACCACCAAGTCAACATCATTGAATGACACCGTTATAATTGTGTAGGATTGTTTTTTTTTTTTTTTTTTTTTTTTTTTTTTTTTTGGGTGGAATTATACAAGGCTCCAGAACAGATCTGCGTGTTCAGATTGAACCATGACAGGCCAAATTTTTTGGAGCATCATTCTAGAACAACCTGTACGTTTGCTTAGGTGTGCCATGGACGCAGAATTTGTGTTTATGGATGACAACGTCCATCCTCACCGTGCAAGCATTGTAAAGGGAATGTTTTCAATCTGAGTATATCACCCTTATAGAACGGCTAACATTATCATCTGACTTAAATCCGATACAACATGTGTGAGTAATGCTTGCCCCATGAATTGCAACCCGTCAAGCACCTCCTACATGTAACCGGAACTTTGGGCAGCATTGCTAGCAGAGGTGGAGTAATCTTCCCCAATATCAATGCGATAATTTGATACTCAGAATGCCTAAGCGTTGTATGGACTGTATTTCATCATCCGGGAGATATACAGTGTATTAATCATCATAATAACCATGTAATGTTAAGTTTCTGTAAGTGATATATTTTTTGTAATTGCTACCAGGAGCAAAAATTGTATTTTTTATGAAAGATGTCATACATACATCATTCTTTTTGATATTTATCTTTTGTTTAATAAATGTTATGAATAAGCGAGGTTATTAGAAATGTTATGAAACATGAAACAGGTTATAACAGAAAATGTTATGGAAAATAAATGTTATGAATAATGTAAGGAATAGCTTTATGAATAAGCCAGGTTTGTTTTGTTTCTGAGCTTTTACTTGCCGAAACTTACATAATTCTTATTTTATGGACATGATTGTATCATCTTCTGATGAGCTAAAAGATGCAGATTTAATAACTATAACTGAACTGAAATTTAAATTTAATTTAAATTCATACTGAAATGAATTAGTAATCATTGACATTAGCTATCACTTAGCAGCTTCACATGCATGGCTTAAAAAATCATTTACAAAATATTTTAAATTTTAAAACTTCTGTTGAGTTTTAGTTCTCAAATGTTTTGTTGAGCATAATTAAAATTAGTCCTCTGTTATTAACAATTAAATCTTAAAGTAGAGCATTACTTGAATACAGAATAATTTTTAATCATGTTTAGTGCATTAGTCTTTTGAAACTATAAGATAAATTTGCAATAAATTTTATGCTTTTGAAATAGTTTCTACTGAATTTTTTAATTAAAAAATTCAGGGAAGAACTGGATTAAATAACATAAAATTTAAACAATATAAATATTTTTTTTAAATCATAAATTAAAAAATCACAATTATTTTTTAAACATATAAAAAATATTTATGATAAATGTGGGTTGTACTTTGACAAAGAATCTAGCAAATTAAAATACCATAAAAATAGCAATAACAGTGAAATGATAGCATTTTCCCCATAATGTAATAACCATTTAATTTAGTTATTATACTGTATTTTTATACTAATTTTTTATTAGAATTTACACACTATTTTAGTTTCAGTAATAAACAGGTGGAATAGCTTTTTTTTAATCAATGTTCCTGAAGACATTAACAGACATTCAAAAAATATATTATTTCCAACTAAATCGGCATTTGAAAAATTGTATTGCGTTATAAAGGATGTACTCACTGAAATTCGATCTGAACGTCTTTTAACAAATTTAAACCTGGAAATAATAAAATCGATAGTCATCAAAAGCTTCTGTAGACCTAGCAGCTGCTTTGATGAAGCGTTTATTTCCGCCATCAAATGAAAAACCAAGCAGTGAAGCAGATACAACTATCAAAGTTGGTGCTTCTCTTGAAGAACAACTTAAGAGTACTATTAGAAGCTCCAACCAGCAAACTACTGGAAGGTGACCGGTTTACAAAGTCAAGAATTTACTTTGTCAAAAAGTAATGATGAATTGACTGTAAATTTAAAGCAGTTACTTGAAGCTATTTAGAGTATCAAACCAACGTCGATTGATTCTGAGAGGGCATTTTCCGTGACCAACAATTTTTGCACCAAAATTAGGTCAAAGCTATCAGATAAATCACTACATGCACTGGTGTATTTAAAATATCTTTTCATTAATATAAATGCATAAATAAATGTATAAGTAAAGAAAAAGTTTCTTTTAAATTTCTAAAAAATATTATTTTAATAATAAGTCTTTTGATAATGTAAGTATGTAAACTTCAAATGCTCGAAAGCCTGAAAAAATAATCAAGCTCGAGCTTAACCGAGCTTCAAATCATCGAGCTTTACCAAACCCTAGCCAGCACATGACCTTCCACCAAATCCATTCACAGCAACAAGCTCTCGCAAAATTATCAGTTTGGGCTGATCACTTCTCGACGAAATCCAATTTGCTGTTACAATAAATAGAAAAGTCTATGATACGAAATTTTGTTACATTTTATCTTGCCCATACTTAAAAAAGAGTTTTCTAAATTTTACAACATAGCCAAATGTTTGAGCCACCTTTTTTAAATTAAAAATTGTAACTTATTGGGCAGTTGAACAACATATAATTTAACTGGTTTTTAATTAAAGAAAATCAAGTGTTTATAATACATTTTAAATAAATACCATAATCTAATTTCTGTTCAGATATTTCTATAGTAGCAATAAATCTATACTCATTTTTATTTGCAAGTATATCTCTGGGATATTTGGTATCAGTTAACAATGCTTGATCAACTGGAACAAAGTTATGGTTTATGTATGCAACAGTATGTTACACTGATTGCTGTGAAGCTGTTATGGGCTTCAAGTAAAGTACCACTTCTGGTTTTCTATTCAAAATTGCTATGGGCTTCAACAACCACTTCCAGGTATTCAATTTTACCCACAATCTAATCAATTCTTTATATGTACACAAAAAGCTTAAATACAGAAAAATGAAATTTTTGGAAGTTTGATATAAGTTATTGCAGACAAAACAGTCATCACACACAGACAGACTTGTAAAAACAATTATTACGTTATGGAGACTTATTCATGATTATTCACTGAAAACATGCTTTCAAATTTTTAGACTAGAAACATTACCTTCCTTAGCTATATATATAGATTGATGACATATAAAATTTCTATCAATAAAATGCCCGTATCACTCTTTAAAAAATGTGATATTAAAATAGTAGTACAGCCCTGTTCTCATCATAAACTGCTCATTAAAAAAATTACTTAAGACAGGACTGCTCATTAAAAATATCTGATGTGGACACCTGACTTTCTTATATGGCCTATTAATTTATACATATTTTTGCTGCACTTTATTTCCTCAAATTTCATTAGATATATAATTCTAATCCAAAAACCTGAAACACCAAATACAGTTAAAAAAACAATTTTTACAATTAAAATTAGTTTCTACACTAAATCAAGCAATTCAGACTGCAGGCAGGAAGACAAAATTTTCGGTGCACGAAATTTAAGCTTAGCATTTGGTCACACAGGGCAAAAAGACACTGAAGTTGGCCTACCGACTTATTTCATTATTCTACTAAGAAGTTCAAATGTAAACAAATGGCAGTCTCGCTAGATTTAGCAACTTAAACTTTTAAATTGTTGATAATTCTGAAACTATTCCATGAATAGTAACTAAAGGGATAATCACTTTTAAAGCAAAATAAGCAATTTACCAATATGTAAGAATAAAAAAAACTGAGCTCAACGAGCCAGGTAACAAAATGGTAAAATATATATAAATTTGGTGCAGCCGATTGCAATGAAAAAGAGTGGCGCACAACTACATGTTATAGCAGTCCCACATAAAAAATTTCAATGTTCTATGGCTACCCATTTTTTAGTTATGTTCGATACATACACATACTGACATCATGCAAAAAAATCCTTCTGAATCCATTTTACAGTTCGTTTCAGAAAAAGAGTACTTTATTTTATCTGTAGGTACAGCTGTCATGCAAAAGCATTCTTGAAATGGATTTCAGAATGGTCAAAATGGATATTTTCTTAGAAATATGATATCCCAAATTTTTTTGACATTACAATACTTCCTTTAGACTAGAAGAGAAACACGCTAATGTGACAATCAAAACCGTGAAAAACAACCTTATATTTAGCGTAGGTATAATGAAACACTCAATCGATTTCGAGGGCAGCTAAAGGTCCCTCCTCATCAGGAGAAAGAAATACATAGAAAGAAGAAAATAGGAATCACAGAAACACGTGGTGCTTATCAGCACTGCACGTCGTTATAACTAGATTTTTAATCAGAGTTGCACTGGCCGCCTACTTTTACTGAGCCAGGCTGTCTGATCAAGCATAAAGAAATATTAGTGAAGTTAAAATAGGGAGCGAGGGGCAAATGCACATTACGCTCAAAATCTGAACTTCAAATAATGGAAAGCAACCACTGAACGGATTTTTATACCCTCTGGTAGTACCAAGTGCGAGGAGGTAACGCCATCTATCGGCAAAAATAATTGAATTAAGACAGTAGAATTTTAAAGGCATTAGGAAGGACTGGATTGGACTTCCAAATCATTAACTAAACTTTCTAAATCTTTGTGAATGTGAAAAGCCTCAAGAAAATCCAATTCGCCTATGGAAGAAGTCTTTTGGATGATTTTTGCAGACCCAAAATCAAAATTATGGTTAAAAGTCCAGCTATGATACGCTATTGAAGACTTGTTAATTTCCCCTTTTTTGACATAAGATTCATGTTCCTTGATACGAAACTTCAACGCTCTTTTTGTTTGGCCAATATATCTTAAACCACACTGACATGATATACTATAAATTCCCCAAGAATTCAAGACAGAAACGCAATCTTTTAGAATCGAAGGGTGAATTTTATTAATAGGGGAGAAACCGACTTGAAAATTGAATTTCTGGAGAATCCGTGCAATTTTATAGCTAACAGAAGGATAAAATGGAAGCACGACAAGGTCATTGATATTATTTCTAACAGTGGAATGTCTTCTTTGATGGGAATCTGAAAAATTTTTGACGGCTTTATCAATAATCACGGGAGAAAATCCACGGTCAATCGCAACTGCTCTCAAATAATTAAGTTCATTGGTAAGCAAAGATTCAGAGGAACAAACTTTTAGCGCGCGGAAAACATAATAGTAAAAAGAAGCCATTTTTTGCTTAACAGGGTGGCATGACTTGGCATGGGGTGGTAAACAAACTGCAAAGGGTTTACGGTACACAGTGGTGCTAAAATCGGTTTCATTGCGGATTATAAGAATATCGAGGAAGGGGAGGGAATTGTTGGATTCAATTTCAAGAGTGAATTGGATGGCTGGATCAATTGAATTCATAATAGATAGAATCTCGGATAAATCCTCTTTATAACCGTCAAAAAGTGCGAAAGTGTCGTCAACATACCGAATCCAAAGACGAAAAGATAATTTATCAAATAATTTCATCTCAAAATAGTGCATATAAATGTCAGCAAGTACCGGACTGAGAGGATTACCCATAGCCAATCCTTCAACTTGACGAAAATATGCATTTTGGAAAACAAAGTGGGTTTGACTTAGAGAAACTTTAGTAAGCGAAACCAACTCATTAATTTCAGTATGTGTGAAGTGAAATTCCCGAAGCCTAGTTTCAAGACAATTTAGTGCTCCTTCGACCGGAACATTAGTAAACAATGATTTGACATCAAATGAAACCATAATGGAACGAAGTGGGGAAATATTTTTAAGTTTATCAATGACTTCAGAATTTTTTACAGTGTGAATATTGTTAGCAAGTAGAGGAGAAAATCTGGAAACTAAATATTTGGCCAAAGGATATGAAGCAGTACCTATGTTGGAAACAATTGGTCGAAAAGGAATACCGGTTTTGTGGACTTTTGGAAGAGCATAAAGTCTAGCGCAATTAGTAATAGGCGGAATAAGTGATTTCTTCAACTGAGTTGGCAGAATGTGGGAAGATTTAATAGCACTTTTTACTTTCATGAGGTCCGAAGTTGAAGGATCTTTAGGGATCGAGCAGTATGGGCCTTCATTTATCAATTTAGAGACTTCAGTAATATATGTGTGTTTGTCCATAACAACGATCTGTCCGCCCTTATCAGCTTTAGAGATAATGATATTAGTATCAGAATGAATTTCACGTAAGATCTCATTTTCCTTTTTGCTAAGATTAGAACCCAAAGATTTATTGTTAAAATTAACGTTATGAGTAATTAGGTGGCGGATAGTATCCTTCTGCGTTTCCGAAATTTTGGAGAATTTAAAGGCTTTCTCTATAGGGGCGATGATTTGAGGAATTGAAGGTTTAGATGTCTTTGAAAAGTTGAAATTATATTTTAATACTTTTAACTGATCCTCCGAAAGATTCCTGTTGGAGATATTAACGATGGAGTTAACGTTTACAGTGGGAAGATCAGCTAGATAATTGGGACTATCCGACTGGTGTGTGAGTTTTAGGAATTTAGAAATGAGCACATTTTTATGCCGTTGACAAACGGTATCGGTTCTAGACCAGGATGTATGTTCAAATGAGGAAAAATTTTCAGTGGAATTAGCAATTTTTAAATGGAGGTAATATAATTCAAATTCAATTTTAGATAAACGTTTGCGTGTGTCCCTTATAATGTGACGAAGAAGTGCCAATTTGAATTTATGCAAAATTTTTGAAACGTGAACGGAAGCTTTAAGGCTACATTTCACATGTATAAATTTGGGAATGAAATTAGTGTTCCGTTCAGAAAGTGTTTCAGTGTTCCGTTCTTTCAGTGTTCCGTTCAGAAAAGGTATATATAAATAAGAGAGATGTATAACCGACATTTTAACTTAGGATGACTTGCATACACTGCTTTAAGCAGTTTTATCATTGTGCTCATTGCTTTACACAATTTTATCTTACATTTGGTTTCTTAAAATGTTATTCAAATTTTAGTCAAATATTTTATTTTTGAAATCCCAAGAATCAAATATCATAAGATTAAAAGGTTTTAAATTAAAAAAATACTAATACTAAATTTTTCGCAAAAATTTATTTTTTCTTCTCATTTTCTTCAGGCATTCTACTTTATTCTTGCTCTTTATCTTTAGGCATTCTGCAAGTATAATAAAAAGCATCCAACTTTTCGAAATATCTTTATATTTCTGACAATCATTTTAAATAAAGTTATCGCCTTCCATTTCATAAAGGCCCACAAACGGCTGAGCGGTAAAGTCGCTGAACACTGGTAGTTCACTCCGGGGTTCGAATCCCGGTAAACGGGCTGGTTGCATGGGCGTTTTCGTGGATTTTCTCATGTGTACCGTGTGTGACAGCTGGTTTTCCTTAGAAAGTTCTTCACGAAGTATTTCGTCAGAGCCTTTATCAGTCTTTAGAGGCTAAACATTTTGATGGTATGAGATGAAAGGAAAGACTGGTTTCATCAAGAGGTTTTGGTTTATTTAGTTATGACAAAGCACACTAGGGCTATCTGCCAAAAGGGAGGGATGCCTTCGTGGAGGACATTCTAAGGGAAACTGGCTCGCATACACGTTACACATGGGGAAAACCCCCATGCAGTCAGTCCGTTCACGGGATTCGAACCTCGGACTGAACTACCAGTGTTCAGCGATTTTACCGTTCGGCCGCTGTTTCATCAGGAGGGAACAAAAACGCCTTTAGGTGACATCCACATACAACTGGATAAACTCCTGAATCTTCAAATAATTCGACTGAGAAAATCATGGGATTCTCCATTTATGATACGATATGATGTTCTATAACGTAATTTAAATTTATACAACCATATAGTCTAAAACCAGTCGCTCTTCACTTTCATCTGCAATGATATCGTTTTTGTCTTTTCTGCTAACACAAGCTCAATTGATGGTATTTGCTGGTGTACACGTCCAAGTGTTTTCTCTTTGAACACCTAAATTCTTTGAAGTATCCTGAAAGTATATGCAAAAGCGTCCAACTTTTTGAAACATCTTGGTATGTCTGACAGCCAAATTTCCCTGCAAATGTTTGCTTACTTTTCTCCCTAATTTTCTTCTTTCCTTCTAGTTATTTTCAGTGCTCACACAAGAAAATTAAGATTTTTCGATTGCTAGACTTCCATAAATTTTACATTCTTGTCAATTTTTTAAAATATCAATTACATGAATTGCGTTTCAGCTGAAGACAGCTTTTCATTTTCTAGTCATTTTAACTATAAATAAAGTTTAAAGCGAAGTCCAAAGGATAAATATTTTAATTAAAAAATTTTTGCTAAATGATAAAGAAATAAAACAGTCCAGCAGGGTTTATTCTGTACCACCGAGTAACCCGATTCTTATATCGGCTGAAACAATCTAAATCATATTAAAGATCATATTTTTTTATACAATCTATAACGCGAGAGAAAAATTAGCTTCTTAAAACATTCTTGCTGAGAGGATTAATATAAAAGATTATATTTATATATATATTTTTAAAGCTGGGACTTGAACCAAACTGTCAAACTTTTCAAGTTTAATTTACATGATGGTTATAATTAAAGTTTCAATTTGAAATGGTCATAAAAGGAAAACTACCGGACCAAATGTTATCGAACTTGGGAATCGTGTAAAGGAGATTATGAGAATTTATTTTCAGCGGGGGGAAAAAAAAAAAAGTTCAAAAACTCACCACCAGGTGAAAAATGGCGCTGTATACAATATTGTTAAATGAAATAAGACACGAAAACATCTGTTTAAAATGTGTTTAATATTTTCCGAAACGTGTTACAAAGCATGTTCAATGTAGCGTCCAGTATTTTCCGAAAGCAAGTTAAATCCTGTTACTGCATTCTCAACAGCAGCTCTTAGCATATCAGGAGAAATGTTACGGACATGTCAGGGTATCACAATTTTCATTTCTGCCAAATTATTTAGATTATCACCATAAACAGTGCTTTTGAGATAACCCCATAGCCAAAAGTCACAGAGGTTGAGATCTGGTGGTAAGAGAGGAAGTGTTGACCTATAAGACGTTCATTCGTGAAATGTTGCCTAAGTAACTGTGCGACACACGTGAGGTGGGGCCCAGCCCTGCATAAAAATCGTAGTATCTAAAATGCCACGTTATTGCAGTTCATGTATCACGAAACATTTTAACATTGACTCTAAGTGAGCTGCAATCACAGTGGTCCAGCTGTCGACTGCTATTCAGGGAAAAATGGTTCAGTTATAAAACTAGCTCTCATTCAACACTAAATGGTGTGGAATGACTGCTATGCAATCGAATGCAGTAGGAGAATGCAATGGAACAAGATAGATAACATAAGGGATTTCTTTGGCCCAAATCGATTAAAAGCGTTTTGAACCAGTATCTTCATGTTTTAGTGCCGAATTCAGGCTTCAAAAATTACAAATTAGCGATCTGTAAGAAAACGATTTCCAGATTGTACGCACTTGTGCGAGTGATTTGCGATCTCACATTTTCTAATCGCTAATTCGTGGTTTTCACGGACGAATTTCTCACTTGCACGGATGGCGCACTCGACTTTTATCGAATTTAACGCTTTTAAATGGTAATTTGCCTACTTCAGAGTTTCTTAAGGGTATACAACATATTAAACCCGTGTAACAAAAGGTTAAGTTAGATTCCGACCCATATTTCGTTTAACAATATTGCATACAGCGCCATTTCCCCCCTGGTGGTGAGGTTTCGAACTTCTTTTTTTTCGCGGAAAATAAATTCCCATGACCTCCTTTACAGGATTACCAAGTTTGATAACATTTGATCCAGTAGTTTTCCTTTTATGACCGTTTCAATGGGGAACTTTAATTATAATCACTCTGCATATTATTAAATTTTAATTTGAAGCTATGCGTTATATGTATACCATGCGTAAATTTTTCGCTTTTATGGAAAAATAAAGAATCGAAGCAAATATACTTAGGATAATGGACCAAAATTGAAACAATTTCCCCTCCCTCCGAAAATAAAATATTGAAACTTCGACCTTGAATTTATTGGGTTATCGAAATACTTAATTTGACTTATCTTCCTAGTTCCGACAAAAATTCCGAATTACTTAAGCTGAGGTAAAAGATTTAGTATATATTCACTGTATGTTAATAAAGTAATCAGAGTGTAATAAAAATAGATTATAGAATTTACGCTGATGCAACTTTTTGTCTGACTGCAATACATGTAATGGAAGAGAAGACTTGTAGAAATCTGTTTTTGACATGCCTCTAAAAGTAGAACTCATACTCCTTTGTCTCTCCAATGTCAAAAAACTTTCCTTTGAGAGGCAACTTTAGTTTTTGGAAAAGAAAAAAAATCACAAGAAGACAAATTTGAAGAACATGCAAGACGATTGAGTACATATTGTAATATCTTGTTATTTAATAAATAAATATAATTATTGTTGAAGTGGCAACGCCATATTTGTATCAAACCGTTACTCAGCAACGAGAGATATTGTTTTAAAAAGATTTTGTATTCTGAAGATTTTGCCAGCTAGGAGTAGTATTAAAATTTTGTCACTTGTATAAAATTTGTCTATCACCGAGAACTAGAAATAAAATTTATGTTCTACTAAGAAGATTGTCTGTTTTGTAAATTACTGCAAAATACGTTACAGTCTTAATAAATTGGAGGTTCCACCGAGATCCTGGAAATTAGGAGTGCAATTATCAATTTCGATGGTGCTGGTCTCCAAATCCCAGAAATTTACTGAATTTTTTAGAACAAGTTTGCTAATACCAATGTATATATTCACTGTATGTTAATAAAGTAATCAGAGTGTAATAAAAATAGATTATAGAATTTACGCTGATGCAACTTTTTGTCTGACTGCAATACATGTAATGGAAGAGAAGACTTGTAGAAATCTGTTTTTGACATGCCTCTAAAAGTAGAACTCATACTCCTTTGTCTCTTCAATGTCAAAAAACTTTCCTTTGAGAGGCAACTTTAGTTTTTGGAAAAGAAAAAAAATCACAAGAAGACAAATTTGAAGAACATGCAAGACGATTGAGTACATATTGTAATATCTTGTTATTTAATAAATAAATATAATTATTGTTGAAGTGGCAACGCCATATTTGTATCAAACCGTTACTCAGCAACGAGAGATATTGTTTTAAAAAGATTTTGTATTCTAAAGATTTTGCCAGCTAGGAGTAGTATTAAAATTTTGTCACTTGTATAAAATTTGTCTATCACCGAGAACTAGAAATAAAATTTATGTTCTACTAAGAAGATTGTCTGTTTTGTAAATTACTGCAAAATACGTTACAGTCTTAATAAATTGGAGGTTCCACCGAGATCCTGGAAATTAGGAGTGCAATTATCAATTTCGATGGTGCTGGTCTCCAAATCCCAGAAATTTACTGAATTTTTTAGAACAAGTTTGCTAATACCAATGTATATATTCACTGTATGTTAATAAAGTAATCAGAGTGTAATAAAAATAGATTATAGAATTTACGCTGATGCAACTTTTTGTCTGACTGCAATACATGTAATGGAAGAGAAGACTTGTAGAAATCTGTTTTTGACATGCCTCTAAAAGTAGAACTCATACTCCTTTGTCTCTTCAATGTCAAAAAACTTTCCTTTGAGAGGCAACTTTAGTTTTTGGGAAAGAAAAAAAATCACAAGAAGACAAATTTGAAGAACATGCAAGACGATTGAGTACATATTGTAATATCTTGTTATTTAATAAATAAATATAATTATTGTTGAAGTGGCAACGCCATATTTGTATCAAACCGTTACTCAGCAACGAGAGATATTGTTTTAAAAAGATTTTGTATTCTAAAGATTTTGCCAGCTAGGAGTAGTATTAAAATTTTGTCACTTGTATAAAATTTGTCTATCACCGAGAACTAGAAATAAAATTTATGTTCTACTAAGAAGATTGTCTGTTTTGTAAATTACTGCAAAATACGTTACAGTCTTAATAAATTGGAGGTTCCACCGAGATCCTGGAAATTAGGAGTGCAATTATCAATTTCGATGGTGCTGGTCTCCAAATCCCAGAAATTTATTGAATTTTTTAGAACAAGTTTGCTAATACCAATAGTATATATTCACTGTATGTTAATAAAGTAATCAGAGTGTAATAAAAATAGATTATAGAATTTACGCTGATGCAACTTTTTGTCTGACTGCAATACATGTAATGGAAGAGAAGACTTGTAGAAATCTGTTTTTGACATGCCTCTAAAAGTAGAACTCATACTCCTTTGTCTCTTCAATGTCAAAAAACTTTCCTTTGAGAGGCAACTTTAGTTTTTGGGAAAGAAAAAAAATCACAAGAAGACAAATTTGAAGAACATGCAAGACGATTGAGTACATATTGTAATATCTTGTTATTTAATAAATAAATATAATTATTGTTGAAGTGGCAACGCCATATTTGTATCAAACCGTTACTCAGCAACGAGAGATATTGTTTTAAAAAGATTTTGTATTCTGAAGATTTTGCCAGCTAGGAGTAGTATTAAAATTTTGTCACTTGTATAAAATTTGTCTATCACCGAGAACTAGAAATAAAATTTATGTTCTACTAAGAAGATTGTCTGTTTTGTAAATTACTGCAAAATACGTTACAGTCTTAATAAATTGGAGGTTCCACCGAGATCCTGGAAATTAGGAGTGCAATTATCAATTTCGATGGTGCTGGTCTCCAAATCCCAGAAATTTATTGAATTTTTTATAACAAGTTTGCTAATACCAATTGCCGAGTTTGTTTATTTCAAGGAGAAAGGATGTAAGAAGTCTGCCGTTTTAAAGCCAGATTTGAAGCGGATCATTCAAAGGTTATCTTCTGTGCTTCTATAACTTGCGTCCGAGCAAAAAACTGTCAAAAATAGGATACTGCTGATCTCTGAAGATAAGATTAACTTTTGGTTTTCTTTAAAAAAGATTTTATTGAATTTTAATACTTTATTTCAGAATTATAGTTTATCGTGTAAGATTTTGTTTAAAATAACTGACCCCAAAATTATTCAGCTTAAATTTATAATTGATATTTGTGGTAAAGAAGTATTTTGAAATTATTATTTATGTTTTACTTTTATTTGTATTGAAATTTTATGTTGATAATTGATATGTGTTAGCCATCCCGGCATTTATATGAGTTTTTGAATTTGTTGCCAAGCAGGCGCGTGAAAATAAGTAATAACGTCAAACTGACGTAGAGTGAATTGATTATACTGCAGAATTGGCAAAGTCTAAGTTCTCGCCATCCAGGCGTGTGGTAGATAGTAACGTCATCCCGACGTATTACAGATTGTATATTCTAAAAGTTGTATTGCCAAACTGGCAAAAATTGTTTTTGTTATCGCCAACCAGGCGTGGAGATAGATAGTAAAATTGTCAAACTGACGTTGGTGAAATTCTATTGTATTGCCTAACTGGCAAAGGTGTTTATATAGTTATAGCTAACGAGGCTTGTGAATAGTGAGTTAAAACGTCAACCCGACGTAGTATTATAGTATTTTGTGCCAACCTGGCAAAGTTGTTTAAATAATTCTCTCCAATTGGTTAGTGTGAATTTCGTATTTGAGAAATTAAGTCTCGCCAGAAATTATACATTTTTAGTACAAGTACGATCTTTTAGATTCAATTTCAAAGGGACGCCTAATAAAGGTAACTTGTGTCAACATGTCATTCTTAGCTAGGAGTAAAAAACAGGATTTAAAAGTACTAGCAGAAGAGTTAGGTTTAACCGTGAAACCTGAATTTAAGATTGCTCAGTTGCATAAACTGATTACTGAAAGTCCCGATTATGATGAGGAGTTTACTCGAGAACTACTGGCTGCAATTAGAGAAGAAAGGGAACGAAAAGAAGAATGCGAAAGAGAAGAAAGAGAAAGAGAAAAGGAATGCGAAAGAGAAAGAGAAAAGGAACGCGAAAGAGAAAAAAGAGAAAGAGAAAAGGAACGCGAAAGAGAAGAAAGAGAAAGAAGAGAAGAACGCGAAAGAGAAGAAAGAGAAAAGGAACGCGAAAGGGAAGAAAGAGAAAAAGAACGCGAAAGAGAAGAAAGAGAAAAAGAACGCGAAAGAGAAAGGGAACGCGAAAGAGAAGAAAGAAAAGAAGAGCTTGAAAGAGAAGAGCGAATTAGAGCCTTTGAGCTACAGAAACTTCAGCTGGAAGCAATGGCTGCCACAGCACAGCCGGCAGAAACTACGCAGTTACCTGAGCAGCCTTTAAAAATCAGAATTCACGATGTCATGCCACATTTCAACCCTAAAGAAGATGAAATAAGTTTATTCCTGGTGTTATTTGAGCGTCAAGCTAAAATAATGAATATACCTGCTGAAAATCAAGTGACTCAACTTATTTCATTGCTGCCTCCCGACATTGTTCAGCTTATTGCTAGAGAACCAGAAGAGAACGCGAAAAAGTATGAATATGTAAAAACTTTACTGTTACAACGATTTAAATTAAGCGCGGAAAAATTTCGACAACTATTTAATAAACACCAAAAATCTACTGAAAGTACCTGGTATGATTTCTACTATGAATTAAAGAATTATTTAGAAGGATGGCTTAACGGATTAAACATTAAAACTTTTGAACATCTAAAAGATCTCATGCTGGTTGATCAAATAAAACAGCGTACTTCTCCTGATTTCAAAGAACATTTTATGGATCAATGGACAACCATCATTTCACCTACTGAAATGGTTAAGAAAATTGAAGATTTTGAAGATGTGAGAAAAACAATAAAACCGAAATTTTCTACCAATCAGACTGAGAAATTTAACAAAGGATCATTTAAACCGCGTTATGATAATTTTGTGAAAAAAAACAGAGCATCCGCCTCATTTTAAGCATTCTGATAGATGGGATGATTCAAAATACAAGAAAGATCAGCAAAGGAATCAGTTCCGAAACAAAAACCAAGAAAATTTATATGACAAAAGATATCGACCACGTTGTTTCGAGTGTGGATCATATGAACATTTTAAGCCTCAGTGTCCTCGCTTAAAAACAAATGAAAAGGTAAATTGCGTATCTTCAAATGATGATTTGTTAGAGACATATACAATTAACGGTTTAGTGAATGGGTATGAAATGCCTTTCTTAGTGACACAGGAGCCACTCGCAAAAATGACTGGAGAACATGTCTGGGTACAATATCTTTTAAATGACCATTCAGTGTGTCTACCGTTAGCGGAAGTTGAAATTAATTGCGAACTTGGTAATATAAAGACAAAGGCAGCTGTTATTACAAATGATCCTGGCAGATATGTTTTGGGTAACAAAACTGCTCAGTTGTTCAAAGATAAACAGTTCTCAAATTTAGAAAGGATAAATGCAGTTTTTGACACGATCTCGAGAAGGAGATCGAAGTAGAGACACCGAAATGGGGAAAAAAGAACAACTGTCTGTTATTGAGTCTGACGAAGATATTTTACCGCAAGCTGATGAGAAAGACAAGGAAATTAAGAAAATAATTAATGCTAATTCAAAAGAATTAATTGAATCTCAGCATCAAAGCAGAGATCTAATCTCAATGCTTAGCGAAGCTAAAAGTGAAAATTTCGGAAATTATTTCAAAATAAAGGAGAAAAAGAAATTAGATAAAAATGGAAATGAAAGGGAAATAATTGTTATTCTTGAAAAATATAGTGATCAAATGCAGAACTACACAACTTTGATTCAGAACCAAACAAATAATAGTGCTAAGACTCAGGGTAATTTGGTCAATACTCACCCTCCTAAAAGTCAGGCTTCTGTCAATGCTTCACGGAAATCTGACAAACAATCTAAGCATTCATCTCTTGATGAGAAAGCTGAAGTTATTTATATGGAAGTTGACTCACCTTATTTACCTGGTGATTCATCTTCTATGGATAATGTGTATGATTATTCCTCTACAAGTTCCCCAGTTCCTTCTTATCCAAAAAGTAAAGATGTGTTTGACAGTTTGTTAACAGCAAGATCAAAGAACTTCTGATAAAAGAACTCATGAAGATGCTTCTAAAGCTAAGAAATTAAAAATACATTCAGAATCTATGCACACGTCAGAAAACTTAGCAAAGAGGCACAAACATGATGAAGGATACTCAAAGTTGCCACATTCAATGAGAGTGCAAGTAGCAGATAAGAACAAAGATTCATCTTGCAAAGAGCAAAAACTATCTTACAAGAAAGAACTGATAAAATTAAACGATTCTCAGTTAAACGTTCCAGATGAATTGTCAAGTTCTGAAGTTGAGATGCAAGTCAAAGAGAAGTTTTTAAAGAAACTAAACAGACAAGAGCGAGTTGTTGAAGAAGCAAAACTGCCACAAAAGCCTTTGTCACACTCGCCTGATTTCAATAAGGAGTTTATTTTGCAAATTGATGTTTCAGACTCTGGTATGGGTGTCATTTTAGCTCAAAAGGATGAACGAGACAATGAACATCCAGTATTATACCTCAGTAAGAAGTTTACAGAAACTGAAAAAAAATACTGTACCACAGAAAAGGAATGTGCCGCCATAATATTTGCTGTAAAGAAACTTCATTGTTATTTAGACGGGCATACTAAATTCCTCATCATGACCGATCATAATCCCTTAGTTTGGCTCAAAAATAATGTGAGTCTAAATCCACGACTTATGAGATGGGCACTGGTACTACAACCCTACAATTATACGATCGTTCATCGAAGTGGTAAAAACCATAAAAATGTAGACACATTAAGTCGTACTCCCTGGCCTGATTAAATAATTTGTTTCTCTATATAGATAAAAAAAAAATATTTTGTTCCTTCCTCTCTTCTTCAGTGTATGTTATTATGTTATTTCTTGTTTAATTCTCCTTTAAATGCTTGTATTTTAATTCTGTGTTGTGCTGATAATATTGTTTTAAAAACTGTAAACTTTAATTTATAAAAATATAAATTAAAGTTTATCTGGAGGGGGGAGAGGTTGTAATATCTTGTTATTTAATAAATAAATATAATTATTGTTGAAGTGGCAACGCCATATTTGTATCAAACCGTTACTCAGCAATGAGAGATATTGTTTTAAAAAGATTTTGCCAGCTAGGAGTAGTATTAAAATTTTGCCACTTAAGAATTGTATAAAATTTGTCTATCACCAAGAACTAGAAATAAAATTTATGTTCTACTAAGAAGATTGTCTGTTTTGTAAATTACTGCAAAATACATTACAATATACTTATTTTCGGAACACAAGCGGTTCTCAGACTGGTTATTGAATAATGAAAAGATGCATTGTCATGCAATACAAAACATTTGGAATTCGTTTTCTGACCGAAAACGTAAGATTAAAAGTCATCTGCTTAATTCACAGCCATTTATTTACGAGTCAACTACTCGGGCAATTGCAGAATCGTTTTGATCCTGAGCTTGTAAGACAAACCTAATATCACTGGATTTAAAACACTTCTTTAATCTTCCGAGAACATTCCTTCTTTAGCTCATATTCCAAGAATATTAAGTGAATACAATTATTGCAAAAGAAATTGAATATTCATTTGCACTACGGCTTGGTAGTTTACTAACGAGTTAACAAAACTTAAATTCTGCTTTTTGTGTTTAAGAATACAACAATATTTTAAATATTTACAAATAAAATATTAAATTGGAGATTTAATTGGAGCCTCACCAGTTGCCTAGCATTTGAAGATCGTTAAATACTAATTGTTTGTTGCGAAATCTAACCCAGGCTGCATGGTTGGTTTTTGTAGTTTTCTAGGTTCTCTTTACAAAGGTTCTCTATGAAAGCATCTTAATCAAATAGCTCCCATGTTCTTTATACGTTCAAATAACCAACTAACCTAGTTTAAGCGCGATTTCCAAGTGAAGTTACTAGCAAAACCCGAATACTCATTAAAAATCCTGTAGCTTGCCAATCGGGAGTAACGTGAAAGATACGGTGCCAATAATTGAATTGCTGTTACGGTACGCTGTTTCTAAACTTAGATGGTCATTCCTTAATTAAATAGCTCACCAGCGGCCGAGCGGTAAAGACGCTGAACACTGGTAGTTCGGTCCGAGGTTCGAATCCCGCGAACGGGCTGGCCACATGGATGTTTTCGTGGTTTTCCCCATGTGTAACGTGTATACGAACCAGTTTCCCTTAGAAAGTCCTCCACGAAGGCACCCCTCCCTTTAGGCAGATAGCCCTTGTGTGCTTTGCCATAATTAAATAATACAATCCAATCCCTAATTAAATATAATTGATTTGTAACTTCTACTAAAACTGATGGTAAGAATTGAAATGCAAATAAATAATATCATGTGCAATCTTGATTAATATAAAATTAAAATATTTGCACAGAAAAGTATTTGCATTCAGACAGAAAGTTTTTTGAAATATTTGCAATTATTTATAAGAAGGATTTATTAATAACCGCAATAGTTACTTATTATATTACTGATGATTAGAATTCAGTTCTTGACAATTACATTCTAAATTAGAATTTTAAGGATATAATGAAAATACGCTACGCACAAAAATACATTTTAGGATAAAAAAAATGAGTTGATTTTTTATGTTTTAAAACTTTTTTAATTCATTTAATAAACATTGTATCCTCGTTGTTAATTGAATCCAGAATGATGGGCGTCGTTTATATAATTATTTTTACTTGTCCACAGAAGCTGCTGACTTATCCAGCCATTAAGTAGCTGCAGATCATTTCTACATAACCATTGAACTTCCATTAATTCAGTCTCTAGAGGGTTGTATCTTTATATCATAATTTGACTTTTATAAAAATGATTATTCTAAATCTTATGTTTCTATAAAAATATACTATGCTTTAAAAATATGGATGCTAGTATCAGCCGCTCTTTCAGCCACTTCAAAAGCAACAGTTTGTTTAGAAATAAATTATGCAGTTAATGTCATAAAATTCAAATAAACATCAAACGAAAATTCTCAGTTTTAAACAATTCGATTTAAACGAAGTAAGGTAGCAGACGATAAAACGCCGAAGGCAAAAATTTACTCTTTTTTTTTTAAAGAGAGAAATTTTAAAAAAAAAAATAGTTAAAAATTTGAATAATATCTATAATTTAAAAAAAAATAGCTTTTCATATAGTGTTAATAAATATTTATTACGCATCATTGAGGGAAAAAATGTCATGTAATTAATTCTCCGTAAAATTTTACTTGAAATTTAAGGTTAAAAATAGCTGTGGCAATTCACTAACAAAAATCGATAGACCACATTTGGCATTATTATCGCTCAAAAAAAAGATGCCAAATTTCAAAACGCGAAAATATGTAAATTCGTGTATATATCTTAGAAAATTTTGAATAAAAAAGTCTAATTTTTTTCAGATATGCTTAGAAATACATCTACTTTAAGATGATGGTAAAAATTTTATAGGTTATAATTCAAAATTTTTTCAAAAAATTTATAAAAATTATTTAAAAATAGAAATTTAAAAAATAAAACACAAAAAACGGGTAAATTTTATTTGGAATGAACCTAAATTTTGAAATGCGAGAGAAAAAATCAAAAAAGTTTAATAAAAGAGATATTAATAAATATTTGCCAAATTCAATTAACATTGAGGAGCTAAAATTTTGAGAGCTCATATTTTAAAAACTACTCGCACGATTTTTACAAAACTTGGTATTCTGGTATAATTTGAGTCGTAGAATCGAAATATGTAAAAAAATTGGTATATTATTTCAGAAAAAGTCCGATTTTGTGTCAAAATACCTATGTATAGAATAGTGCTATATATATATATCTAATATATATCCTAAGTCCGATTTTGTGTCAAAATACCTATGTATAGAATAGTGCTATATATATATATCTAATATATATCCTAAGTCACGCTTTTGAGACATGAAAAACGCAGTTTGAATTTTGTCAATCGGCCCAGTAGAATGGGAGATATAGCACTGTCCCTTTTTTTTTTTTTTTTGAACAGTGTACGTAATGCATGTAATATTGCATACATAATACATCCTTTAGATTTTGTAATAATGCACTTATACAATCTAATTGTAAGTTGGAAAGAAATGTTGTGAAAGAATCATAAAATGTTTTAAAATGTTAATGATGTTAACACTCATCAGAAGTTATAAAATAACTTGTACATTTCATAACAAGCAACTTGTACTTTTATTTTAAAAACAAAGTACAGGATTATAAAATTGAGAGGACAATTTATATCACAATTTACACATTGCACAACCTATTTTCACTCCAGAATCTAATCTTCTTCTTCACTATCTGTTTCCTGAAATAAAGAAAAAAATTTGATTAGATTTTAAAATAAGTAATTAAAGAATAATTAAATAAGTAATTAATAAATTATCTCACTAAGTAGTTTTACATCACTCAAATAATTACTTTCTAATGTGCTTGGAATAGCCAGAATCTGCATAGTATGCTGCTGTTTCAACACCCATATGTAAATAAAAGCATGGAATATGTTTCTCAGTTTCAGAACTTAATGGCTTTATCACATTTCTTCATACATTAAAATATTTGTTTTTTTTTTTAACCATAAACTTATTATTGTTACTAATTCTACTGTTTACTTTTGTATCATTCACATGTCAATCTTCAAAAGTTTGCTATGAATTGCTCATTATGTAAATTTTATTTTTTTTGCTATACAAATGCGAATTACACAGGCCACTTTGACAAATGACCTGTTCTGTCATATTTTAAACTATAAAACATTCTTTTTGTACATTGCTATGCCCCTGCATAATGATAACAAAAAATAAATGTGAAAATTATAATATCTGAATACACAAAATATAAGTGATAATATATGAATACACAAAATATAAGTAGAAAAATTCACTGAATACACAAAATATAAGTAGAAAAATTCAAACTTCACCTAGCAAAATAATGTTGCTTTGAAAATAATTAAAATACTGCTGTAAACAGAATTATAAATTGTCTTAGTAATATTTCAAATACATAAGCATCATGATATCATCATAACATTTTAAACACACAAATAATAATCATACATGACTGCTACTGTACCATTATTGTGCCAAATTTGTTTAATAAAAAAATTAGCTATTACATTCAGTTTTCAATCTTAATTATAAAACAATAACTTTTTTATAAAATATAATTAACATTTATAAGAAACCAACAAAAGTATCTTTCTAATGGTGTTACCTCCATCAAGTTTGTGTAGATAAAGAGAAAAGGGATTTTTAATACAGGATAAATACATAATGATATATAGCCTGACTGTGATACCAAAGCGCCCAGGTTCGAATCCCGGAGAAGGCATGGATGTAAAATTGTCTGTCCCTTCATAGGAGGTAACGGTGGCTGCCTATTAGGTGCCTCCATAATGAAATGGTCACCGCTTCTGGCCTTAGTAGTGGCCAATGTCGTTATAGGCAAGTGCCCGTCCATTTGTAAAAAAATATATATATATATATATATATATATAGTCGATTTATGATTTATATACATTATTTATAGATGGAAATACTTATATCTTCTTAACTTTTTTTTTTTTTTTTTTTTTAAATTTACCTTATCCACTCTTTTTACTTTAAGTACATACTTTAATTATACACAAATTATAATAATAAATTTACCGTATTTTGTAACTTAAAGTTTTATTTATTTAAAATATTTTAAACAATTTATGGCAACATATGTAACGTTTAGGGTCTGGAATGCAGAGGCTATGCTCAATGTCAAATCTGTGCAAGTCTCTGATTTACAAAGCGTCAGAAAATTGCATAAATTTGGCACCAGGTGCAAATTTAAGCTATGCACAATGGCAAATCTGTACAATTCTGATTTACAAAGCATCAGAATTGCATAAATTTGGCACCAGGTGCAAAGTTGTGCAATTCTCCGATTTACAAAGTGTCAGAAAATTACATAAATTTGGTGAAAAATGACTATCTGACAAGATAGTCGATAGTCATAGGTGCAAATTTGATGAAAAATCTTGTCAGATAGTCATAGCAGTTTAACTTAAAACAGCATTAATAGCAAAATATAAGGCAGAAGAAGATTTATTGATGAAAATGTAGTTGTATATGTTGTGTTTTTCATAAAAAATTCATAGAACCTTACAATGGTCAGACTTAAAGAAACACTACCAAACAGCTCCAAAAAGATTTTGACAAGACCTCCCATTGTGTAATATACTCAAACATAAAGCACTACTCACAGACACCCACGACTTCAACTATAACTACTGCAATTACTACCTGATATTTTCATTTTGCCAAGTAGCTACAGCCCATTGTGCTTTTACTAACAAGAGAAGCGGCTGACGCTTTTTACAGCCATGAATGCAAGCAGAACTTTCTATAACATTTTTATTCGTCTCATCCGATACATTTTATTAGAAATGTTACAAAAAATCCTTTAAAGTTCAATACTGCTTCCCATGACTTGATCTCAGCATGACTTCCTTCTTCATGTAATGATGACCAAATGAGTGGCAAACTTTTTTATATCATATTTAATGCAAACATATCATCCAAACTGTGATGTGAAACATGAAATGAAAATAAATGCATTATTATAACGCTTTAAATTTATTCTCACTTAAATAAAAATACAAATTTTTCTAAAGATTATGCTGATCATTTTAAAAAACTGTAATCTCATGGACTGTTTATTGCACCTGATTTGTCCTTCCATTACTTTTTTTGTCAATGCTACAAGCAAGAATTAGCTTTGTAGAGTTTTTTGTTTGTTTGTTCGCTTGTTTTAAGTCTTTTTCATGAAGCTGTCTATATCAAAATATTTTGAACATAGAAATTAATTTTTTTAATAATTATTTGTGTACATGCTATAAAAAAATAAAGATTTAGGGCAATTTCATGCAAACTAGGGTTAACATGCAAGGCTACGAATGAAGGACAAACTTATAAAACAAGTTGATAAGATAAGAAAATGATCAGATAAAAGGAAATAATTTTGCCTTTGCTAAAAAATTAAATAGATTCTACTTATTTCAAATTTCTCTGAACTACTCTATAATTTTAACTAGATTTACTTTGAACCTCTCTAAACCAAAAACTTTTATTTCAACATTAACAAAATGTGCATACGAGCATGCTACTTACTATGTATTGGGTCATCCAGAAAGTTCTGTGGTTTTTGAATGATTAATATAAACGAAACATAAGAAAAGTTCATTGAATTATCACTTTGTTCAATGACTTTTTTTATTCGTTCTGGAAAGGGGAAATTGGAAGAGAAAAAAAAATCATTAGGTTATTGAAATGCTCTTTGATGGTCACAAGAATTTGGAAGTGACCTGAAAAATGAAATTCTTCAATCTGGGTTCAAAGTATGATGAATATAGAAAGCAGAGCTGTGAAGTTGGTAGAGAAAATGACAAACTTAGACTCCCTCGTGAAAATAAGTCACAGCTTATTTTTTTTAATATAAAAGAAGTAATACATGCTACAAAAAACATTGATGGCATAGCAAATTATTTATATTAATTAGCATTTATTATGAAATGGAAAAAACTGGCATTAGTTATTTCTAAGAAACAGTATACCTTCGGCAAGACCTTCTTTGTTGGAGAGCATCGATATGATTTGATAAACTTCAGAGCTAAGAAGAGTCTTTCCACACTAACTTGAGTAGAAAGAAGAGCTATTACTGTTAGGGCTACTTCTTATAACTTTTCAGGATATATTTTTATAAGTTCTAAATGAGGTGTCTTGCAAGTGAAATCATATTTCTCTATTTCTTCAAAGGCCGTGTAGAAATAATCTTGTTTGTATTTTTTCATTTTTATATTTAAGGGCTCTTGGTTCTTTATTTTCATTCACTTTGTCTTAGCCTTTTCAATATTATCCAAAAATATATCTCAAAGTATAATTCGTCGCTGGAAGACGATGATAGAGACTCAATTGCAATGTCTGCAGTTTGACTGTCCTGATTCGAATTCTCCAATCGTTCTGAGAATAATTTCATTCTTAATGAAAGTTCATAGATGGCTTTCTTTGCCTTTTTAATGTGTTCATCATTCAAGAAAATTCAGTCTTTCAGATATATGTATATTGAATCCAGCAAGATCTTATTGTCTAGCAAACTAGTTTCTCTTTTTTTCATAGAAGAAACGATTCCTTCTTCAATAAACCCTCCTTTTCAGAAAGAACAAACATCCCATTCTTCCATTCTCGTCTCCTGTCAATTCTTCAGATTGCACCCTTTTTGTGGCTATATGGAGTGTAGAAAGAAGAGTTTCCAATTCTACAAGATCATTCCACAGTCTTTCTGTTAGTGAAACATTAGGGTTATCTACATCTTCTAAAAAAGTTCCAAAAACCTCTTTACCACCAAATATGCACTTCCTTATCACGTTGCTTGATCAATAATAGCTCCTTTTCCTGCTCGCTTCCTAAGAATAGCATCAATTTTGAGTGTTCTTGCTGCTATTCCTGCTTACCTAAATTTACCAGTGAGATTTGTAACTAAATGAAGCAGTTTAATCACTAATGGCAAATATCACATCCATCCTCCTCCCTTATATTTACCCTTATATTCATTTATTAATGTATACAGTCCATAAATAAAAATAATAACTCAACTTGTTATTAATTTTTTTCAATTCATTTTAATTTCATTTCGAATTTAAACTGTACAACAAAAACTGGAGTCTACCTGTTTTTAGTGACTCCAGCTCCGACTCCTTTTACCCCAAAATTTGCCAGACTCCGATTCCCACTCCACAGCCCTGATGGAAAGTCATACAAAAAATCCCAATTATATTCAATAGTCTTTGAAATTCTTAAAAATGTGAGACCAAGCACCATCATAGTGGAAGACAGCATCTTGACAACTGGTCATGATGTTTTGCTTTGATTTCTGTTTTTAAAACTGCCTTCCTACTCTCAAAAAGTTTTTCAATATCACTCTATTTCATTTCCATATAAGTTAGCCTGAGAAAAGTATTTTTCTAAATTCGTCATCAGATTTGATGGCAGTACTTCTTTTGTAATCGCACCATACACAAAATAATAATTTATTAGGATGCAGCCTCATTCTTGATGTTCCAAAGGAGGTTAATTTGTCTTAACCAATGATCTTTTACTAGTAACATTACTGTATAGCAACCACTTCTCATCTTCGTAACGGGATATTTCAAAAAAGGAGCTTTATTTCATTTCATATGGGAAACATGTCGAAATTCAAGCAAGCATATTCTGCTCTGCTAAAGTGAGGAATACTCATATATTGTAGTGGCTTACATAACCAATATTCTTCATATGATATTTAATCAGTCTACTAGAACCTAAACTGCATAACATAGATTTTAAGAGATAACTTCTTTTAATTAAGTCTTTGTTTACATAGGATGGGCATCCAGGTAGACAAATCTTCGATGCTGAAATTTCTGTGCTTAAACTTCTCAAACCACCTCCGAGTCATATTATCAAAACCAGCACTTTGTCCATATGCAGCAACAATTTACGAGTCGCCTGCTTGCAATTTTAACCTTTTTTTATAATAAAAGAGTATAATATGATGCGAAAAAGCTTTTGAATTCTCCATTGCTAGCATTGCACTGAAACAAAAAGTATGCCACAACACAAGTAAGAAGTAAGTAGCACATGCAGAAAAAATATATTTATACATCTGCTTCAAACAAAGTCTCTCCTTATCAGCAGTAACTAAATAACTAAAAGAAATGCATTTAGGTGTGAAAAACTGCAGAAATTTTCCAGATGACTCATTACATTAGCTGTTCAGAAGAAAATGGAAAAAACTTCCTTGCAGTGCCTTAAATATGAGTATCCAAGATACAAAGGGTTATTAAATTAATATGCAAAAGAACTATAGTTAGAAGAATTACTAAACAACACAGCTACACTTATTTTCATAATTTTATGATAAGCAAATGCAAGAGAGATTCTGACCCCATTTTAAAATACCTTAGCCTTAAGGTAAAAATGAGCCATAATTTCAAATATTTCAGAATATTTATGTGATTATATTAGTATTCAGAAAACACAAATTAAAGTGACACATGAATTTTCAAATAATTTCATAAATGAAAATTACAATACTTTTTTATCTGACAAATGTTAATTTACGTTTTACTACATTCTTTCACAAAATTACTTACTGTTTCAGTTTCTCTACATTTATTAAGATAATTGCTAAGATTAGCTTGCTTTTCACGGGAGTGAATAACGGAAATAGCTACATTGTTATTTTTCTTTGTTAGTAATTGAAAGTCAAGGAGTGATGATCAGCAAGCCATTTTTGAGGCAAGCAATGATTTTTCACTTTGATCCTTCAAGTATTCAGATTAGAGCCTGAAGTATGCAAAATAACAAGTGTGCAAATTAAGAGATGAGGAGCTGCAAACAGGAAGAGAATAGTTCATGGAATGTAAAGAAAATTGGCGAGCTGCCCATATCTTTAACAAATCATTCCTAAAATTTTTACCAATAGTGTTTTGAGAGGAATTTTCTAATCCAAAAATTTTGCATGTATTTCTGTTTAATAAGAGCAAATACAGTCAAAAGTCGTTAATTTGGACACTCATAATCCGGAATGATCTATAATCCGGACCTCAAAGCTACAAACTTTCTGCACAAGCATTTACGAGTGCGCGTAAGACCTTTATGGCTGCGAATATGTGTGTGCGCACGCGCGTTTAATGTGTAACGGACGGTATAAGCTAAGCTAAAATTATCTAATTCAGTTAATGTTGCAGATTGCGTTATTCCTTAATCTTCGAATTGGATCCGGCTTATTATTTTTTGCAAACTGTTAGAGCAATTTTATAAAAGTAAGCTTGAACTTTCGATTATGTCAAATAGAATTTCCAATATATATTTACTAATATGTAAAGGATCTACAAAGCGAAAGTATGTTTCGAAATCGAAATCTGTTTATCAATTTCAAGCCACGGCGCGCAATGAATTGGAAGTTGATCTGTCAGCACTATCCTTATCTTCAGGGCAGAATTTTTTTTTTTTTTTTTGGCTTATAATTCCTTACTAAATGTAGTATTTCATCTCGATGTACTCAGTCTTTGATATGATTTAAAAGTTCCTCGTCATTATAATTCGCTTCCGATAGTGAAGAAAGTGACCCAGAGGTTATTGAAAACGAAAAAATTTCGATTGACAAATTAGTCGGTATTCTCAACACAGCAATTATAAGACTTCAACAGCGGAACTTTGTAACTAAACAAGAAATTATGTCTGTTTAATAGAATTAAAGAGAAAGTATTATCACATGAAACGAAGCAACTCAAACAACTTGTATTGAAAGAAATGTTTAATAAAGTAAACAAATAAATATTAAGCTTTTTCTTTTTGTAAATTTTGATATCCTTTAGATCATAATTGTTCTTTATTTCATAAATTACGGTTTCATATTTTTAATTTTGTAATTTCTGCATGCCATCTTACCAGATTTAAACTGATGATCTATAATCCGGAAAAATAGATAATCCGGAATCGCCGAAGTCCCGAAGAGTCCAGATTAATGACTTTTGACTGTACAGTAGTACCTCGCGATACGATGTGTTCAAGATACGAAGTGGAATATCACAAATATTCGTGTTCGCGAAATGATACGTTTTTCGCGATGCGATCCCAATATCTCTTGCCGCTTGAAATTGTTTTGAAGTTGGCACGCTATGGGCAAACCTCACGCGTCACTCAGCAAGCCTCAATACGTCACTATTCAAGCTGTTCTGGTATTGGTCGACGTGACGTCATCTTCCTTTCTCTATAAATCCTGTTCTCCTATTGGTCGGCATCATGGCATCGTAGGATACCGAGTCCACACAAAGCGACGATGTGATATCGTTCTCTCCTTCTCGAGACCGTGTGGCGTTCGTACAGTTCATACGATATTCTTATGATTGTGTGATCTTAATATTATTTTGTGATAAACTTTATTCGCCATGGGTCCTAAATGTGCTTCTAGTGCTGGTGGTGATAAGGGGAAAAGAAAGTCATCGATAACCATGGAAGTGAAGTTGGAAATTATAAAAAAATACGAAAGTGGCATGCGCATCATGGCTATTGCTAATGCATATGGACGAAACCAATCGACGATTAGTATCATTATAAAGAATAAAGAAGCCATTAAAGCCAGCAAGTCTGCAAAGGGCGTTACCACCTTCTCATACAATAGAACTGCCCTTATGACGAGATGGAAACTCTTCTTATTTGGATAAAAGAGAAGGAAATTGCTGGTGATACGATACTACAAGCTGCTATATGCCATAAAGACACTGCGATCTTTGAAGACCTCGCAAAAGCCCAGAGAGATGAAGGAGGCGAAGGGACATCAACACAAGAGGCCCCAACGTTCAGAGCATCTCATGGGTGGTTTGAACGATTCAAGAAGAGATTGGGGATACATAACGTGGTCAGGCATGGGGAAGCTGCCAGCGCCGATGAAAAAGCAGCGCAAGAATTTATCGAGGCCTTCAAAAAGTTAATCCTCGATGAAGGCTACATCCCTCAACAAGTCTTCAACTGTGATAAACGGCTTTTCTAGAAGAAAATGCCCCGTCGTACATACATCAGAGAAGAAGAAAAGAAACTTTCTGGACACAAACCCATGAAGGATAGGCTTACTCTTGCCCTATGTGCGAATGCCAGTGGGGATTTAAAAATAAAACCCCTACTGGTATACCACTCAGAAAATCCTCGTGCCTTCGATGCACATAATGTGTCGAAGGATAAGCTCGCCGTCTTTTGGAGGTCCAACGCCAAAGCCTGGGTCACGAGGCTTTTATTTGTTGAGTGGGTTAATTGCTGCTTCAGACCTGCAGTGAAAAAATATTTAGAGGAGAATGGTCTTCCTCTAAAATGCCTCCTTGTGCTCGACAATGCCCCTGCTCATCCTCCTGGCCTTGAAGAACAGATACATCCCGACTTCGACTTCATCAAAGTGCTCTATCTGCCACCGAACACCACTTCCATCTTCCAGCCTATGGACCAGCAAGTCATTGCTAATTTTAAGAAGCTTTACACGAAGCACCTTTTCAAACAATGCTTCGAAGTGACAGAGAGCACGCAACTCACACTCCGTGATTTTTGGAATAGTCACTACGACATTGTCCATTGCTTAAAAATCATAGAAAAGGCATGGGGGTGAGGTCTCAAGGCGCACCTTGAACTCAGCATGGAGGAAGCTCTGGGCAGCTGTGGTTGCAGAACGAGACTTTGAGGGTTTTGAAATCCCTACTGAAGAAGAAGCTGTGGATGATCCTGCTCCATTGGAGGAGATTATTTCTCTGTCAAAGTCTTTGGGGCTTGTTGTCGATGAGGCTGACATTGACAACCTACTCGACGAGCACAAGGAGGAGCTCAACACTGACGACTTGAAGGCATTGGAGGCGATGCAAATCAGCGATCTTCAAGAGGAACATCATTCGAGTGTTGAGGAGGAGGTGGCACTGACATCTATGGAAATACGGGAAGCCATCGGTTGGTTTGAAAACTTAAACAGTTTTATTGAAAAAAAGCACCCAGAAAAAATGCGTACAGCTCGTGCAATGGACAATGTGAATGACATTTGTACGAGTCATTTTCGAAACATTTTGAGGAGTCGTCAGAAACAGGCTTCTTTAGATAGATATTTTTCGAAGAGAAGTGCCCCAGAAAGTGAAGAAGCGAGTGTTTCTAGTAAGAAAACTAGAAAGGAAAGTGAAGATGATGTAGACGATGATGTATCATCTCAAATTTAAGTTCAGTTAGTTAAAAAAAGAAAAGCAAAAAAAAAAAAAAAAAATTACAAAAGATAAAAATTATTTAAAAAAATTGATTTTAAGTTTTCATTACTGTGTCTGTAATTTTACATAAGAAATTTAAATTTAAAAGAAATTTAATTTAATTTTAAGTTTTCATTACTGTGTCTAAGTTTTATAAACGCTGTGCGCAATTTATCAGTGTCGTAATAAAAACTATCCCTCGCTGACTGTACAGTACTTTACCGTAAGTGAAATTAATTTTTCTTTTTCTTTTTTATTTATTTATAAGGTTATTTTAATTTATAAATGTGGTATAAATGTTTATTGTGTGTGTGTGGTACTTAACATACTATTTTGTGACTAATTATTATTGCGTATAGACGATTTTGGTGTTTATATATGGGGCGTTGCACGAATTAATTAAATTACATAAGATTACATTGTTCATTATACGATTTTTTTTACGATACGATCCCGGTCCAGGAACGGATTAAGATTGTATCGCGAGGTACCACTGTAAATCAATCTTCATCTAGGCTATCACTGTGCAAAGATAAGGTATTCTGCATTCTAATACAATAATAGCCATGAAATTAAATTCACTTTAAGGGTGCACACAGTGTAGTTTAAAAAAGTACACTGGAGCGTGTAAGAGTGGTACAATAACTATGAGTGATAAGAGTATACTAATCTGGTTTCTCAGTAAATTGTTCTACACAGAAAATCTGATTACTGATAATTTACCCATAACTGTCGGTAGTGGAACTGGATTCCCATCTAGAGATTTTTTTTCAAAATAAACAAGACAAGGAAGGAAACAGTCTTCTAAGTCCCCCCCCCCCAAGTCCATCTTTCATTTTCTTCTTCTCAATAATATAGCTTTTCATCCTAATGGTAAGCAGTCTAACAGATTAAATCTATAGCAAGAATGCCATTAGAAAATTTCAGTTGGACTTTTAATAGAAAGCTGTACATGCTAAGCAGATATATCCTTTTCAAAGAGGTTATTTATAATCACTCCAGAATTATAAAAGAAATTTTTGTGAAGTTTGTTTATAACTCTACACTTTTAATACATTTCTGAAGAAAATATAGTGATACATTAGATATTTCATCATGCCTTACAGATACAACAAGGTTTGAAAAGTATTGTTCCAGGCTATTTTAGAAACAGTATTTTCTTTTATGCACAGAAATACACATTTTGAATATGGACACTACAAAGAAACAGCTGCATATCAATAGTAATAACATTTCATGACTAACGGTAACACAGTCCTTTGATATTAGTCATTTCCTTTAGGAAAAGGAAAGTCTACAAGCTGAAGCATACAATGTGAGAAGAGAAATAATGAGAATGAAAACATATAGAATTCAAGAAGCACACAGTACTGAAATCTTAAAGAAAAAGCTTATCAGTCCCCTAAACAGACCTTTTATAGACTACTTTCTAACCAAAATTAATTCATATTTATGCGTTACAAATGCAAAAATTGCAAAAGCATCAGAATAACCAAGCTCCTCCCTCCTTGATAGTTAATGTCAACATGAAATTATTTGTTCATAGCTTTAATTTAATACTAGCACCACTTCTTACTCTTGTTTGCCTTCACAAGACACATCAGAACAATTCCTCCTTATACAATAAATTTGATTTTATGCAGATACACATTCTCTATTTAACATATATAAGGAAGTATGAATACTGATCATTAATTCAATAAAAGCTAAAATCAAACATTGACCACTGTGTGAAGTACTCATCATACTTTTAGATGATGTCACACCATTATTTCCATTTCCAAAATCAATTTATTAAATCATATGGGATAGTGACAGACAGGTTTACCATTTGTTCATTTCATAAAAAAATTATCAAACTGATCAATTAGTTCATAAAATATGATTTTTCTGTACATAAAGATAATTTCAGTAACCATATATAACATGATAAAAGGTACATTAAAAAAACAACGATTTGAAATACGAGTTCTATCATAATTCAAGTTGTAGTATTTAATTGTTAAATTTTAACAGAAACTAACAAAAATAAAAAAATTTTTACATGGTAAACCTTTATCATATCAGATTTAATATCCGTAAAATATAGGTTTATCTAATCAATATTTAAGATAACTAGGGTTTCAAAAGACCATGTACTAAGACCCTTTTTTGAGAGATCATTTATTAAGTTTTTTTAGGTACTTGCTATTTTTATTTATGTTTAATTAACCAATCCTATAATTTAACAAAATCACACATGGTTCATGTAAATACCAAAAATCACTAAATTTAAAATGAGTTGTAGCTTAATCTCAGCATGCAATCTGTGAACTGAGTTTCCCTTTACTGATCAACCATTAAAAAAATTCTTCACTTACCAAATCATGTAAATCATTACTAGTTGATTGCAAGCCACTCATTTTTTTCATCATCTACAAGTAACAATGGATTATTCATTTATATTAATTCATAGCTATCTTCAAAATAACTGTAAAGCACTGACATTTTGCCTACAAACCTTTTATTTAAGGTAAAATTTTAAACTGTAATAAAATTCCAACAAAGTATTAAAAACTGTAAAGATTCAATAAAAGTAATTTATTTGTTTAGTTAATTAAATAAGTGGAAAAAATATGTGTTCAGCTGCAATATATTAACACAGATGTAAACATATTAGGAAGACAGATGTCATGGACACATGACAAAAGGTATGTTGGTTCTTCCGTGTTATAGTGGTCTTAACTAGAGAGAAATCAGTGCATTCAGCCTGGTGAAAAAAACTAAAGGTTGTTAATCTACATGTGAGCATACATTTCACACATGCAATTATTTTATATTTCTTCAGTAACTGGAAATTTTTTTGGTTTTCATTGTTTGATATTTAATAAGCTAACTATTTTCAACTTCCGTCAATGTATAAAAGTTGATAAGAGTTTTTCCCAAAGAGAAATAGGATTTTAACCTCTTACAGTATTAATGAAAATAGCCATAATATGCAACTACATGCTAGAAAAGGAACCATCTGGAGATTGCTTTGGTCATAATAATGTGTTTGATGCAATAAAAATAGCAAGCGTCATCACCAAAAATACTTTCTACTTAAAATAAACTTTCTGTATGTTTCTATTTACTGCTTATTTTAAATAAATTGTTTAAAAAATTATATTAAATAAAATTATAAATACATATTTATAAAACTGCTTCTCTATGTACATATTAAATATGTTCAGTATCCATAGACATTGAAAGAATTTCCTGTGCGTGCAGTGCTTAAATTGGGCCGGAGGCCGGCTCCAGTGCTTCCAATTTTTAAGATAAATTACAATTCTACCTAAATAAGATGAACTCCACTACTTCTTTTTATAAACCTGAACCCCAATTTTAAGGGAAAAAAAAATAGAATTCGTAACGTTTTAGTTTAACAATAAGCAGACCTTGCAATACTCTTATTTCCCTAGAAATAAAAACTCGCAAACACGAAATGTTCAATTAAAGTCCCCTCACTTGCATGCGGAAACCTTTTCCTTTAAGAAGAGCAATAATTTTTTTTTTTTGGGGGGGGGTTGTTTAGGAATGCACAAATTTCTCGCCATAACATTTTATCTGGTGTATTGCTATCGATGGTTACAGTTATCCTTGCAGGAAGGAAAATTTGTGTTCTTAAATTTATGCTCTTAAATATATATTTTAAGTGACAGCGAGTATAACAAGAGTGAAAAACTGAGACAAAATGCACAAGCTCGTCCTATACATTGTTTTTCTACAGCATCCACTAATGAAACCAAATATCGGGGGGGGGGGGCAAAAAGCATAAGCAGCAACTTTAGGAGTCAGATTATTATCCTTAAGAGTCAGATTTAGGACTCATTTTACTCCTGAGACGCATCTTCTTGGTGGCTATAATTATATCAGCAGAGAGCAGCAGTCAAAGAGAACGTTCTCTCTCAGCAAGATTTCCCTCATTTTTTTGTTTCCACCCACTCATACCCTCACGCCCTCATTCTGTTACGTCCTGCTTTTAGCATTATCTGAATTTTCATCAGCTATACTTAAAAGTACATTTAATTTTTTTGATGATAAAAGAACTCTCCCCTATGATCAGAGCTTAAATTGGGCCGGAGCTCACCGAATCCCAACTCCTGTGCTTCTTAGTTTTTGAAATAAATCATAATTCCAGCTGGAGCGCACCACAGAGCCCTAAATAGAAAGGCTGCAGCACTTCTTTTATGTAGCTGAATAACAATCTCAGTAGAAACTTTATCTCGAAAATTTTATTTTTAACAATAAAATTATATTAAAAATTGCTTATTACGTTTTAATTTATCTCTTTAGATTTAATTTGATTTTAATTATTTAATTACTTTAATTTCAATAAATAATAATTATCTAATAAGTATCAAACCGAAATGATAATTATATAATAATTATTGATTAAATAACAATTAATAAACATTAATTAAATAGCTATTAATTTGACAATAATTAACTTATTAATTTTTAAATTATTAACGAGTTTAATAGTCATTTTATTTATTTACTCTAGTTTCTCTTTGTTGACAGTCTTCCATAGGGTTCCGGCACTTCTAATTTTAGAAATTAAGCCCTGTGTGTGTGACAATATTCGTTTCTTGATAAGGCTAAAATACGAGAATTTCTATCTGTCGCCAAGGCCATAATAGCACAGAACAAATACTACTATTATTATTAAACTTTTATATTTAATATCGCAAGTAGGATAAAATTTTCACTTACTTTATTAAGCACATTAGCCATTAATAATGAAAATGAATACTTTAAAAATCACACCTTCTGATAACACTTAATGACAAAATTCTGCCAATGTACGAAGTGAAACTAATTGCAATTGTCACTGACCCTTAACATCACACAGGCAAAACTCATCTCTTGTCTATGAAAGCTCAACATTTAATAATATGCATATTTTCATTTCTAAAGCAAGGATAGGAGAAATCAGGAAAAATCTATATCATAATAATTACTGCTAAGTAGTAAAATATATTTGCAGTTTTAGACTAATCTAATGTTACATTGAATTCAAAATGTCAGTTTACCCTAAAATATTCTACATATTTCATTTTAGAAATTCCCTTATGTTAGTATGAATTAGCAAAATAATAATACACAAAAGCATTTAAGTAATTTGCTCATGAAATTTCTTACTTCTTCAAATTCTTCTGCATTATTTATGTCAATATCTGAATCATCTTCATCTCTCCATTTGTTGAAATCAATTCTTAACCAGTGATGCTAATAAAAATACAAAAATATATCAGAAAACTGCATTAAGCTTGAAATTGTGTGTTGATAGAATCAATGCAAAGATATCAACATAATAAGGCTACTATAAAGGATACATCAGAATTCAAACACTATTTTTTAAAGATTTTACTTAACACATGAAAAGAACTGAAAACTAAGTTTTCATAATACAGCACAAAGTCCGAGATCCGAACTCGTCAGGACTTCGGCGATTCCAGATTTGGGATTTTTCCGGATATTAGATCAGTTTAAATCTAGTACGATCACATGCAGAAATTATAAAATTAAAAATGTGAATCGTGATTTATGAAATAATGAAGCATCTATGATCTATAGGATATCAAAATTTACAAAAAAAAAAAAAAGCTTAATATTTATTTGTCTACTTTATTAAACATTTCTTTCAATGTAAATTGTTTAAGCTACTTCATTTTTTGTGCTAATTGTAATAATTTGTGCTCTTCAAATTCTGTAGACAGACATAATTTCTTGTTCACTTACAAGGTTCCATTGTTCAAGTCCTGTAATTGCTGCATCGAGAATTCCTTGTCAATAACTTGTCAAAGAATAACTTGTCAATCAAATTTTTTCGTTTTCAATAACCTCTAGCCACTTTCTTCACTATCGGTAACAGTATTTTCTGGATCTAGAACCATATTACAGATTTAACCGTCCGTTGATTGATGACCGAAACATTGCGGTCCGTTATATCATCTTCACTTATTACCACTTCTCCATATTTCTTTACAAAATCTATTGCGTATCCGTAGCAGATACGGAGCCAAATTATTGATCACACAAATTTATGCTAAAATAATTGTTTCTTCAATAACGAGGTATTTTATTTGGTACCGAAGTGAAATTAAGAAACAGGATTCTCCACATGCTTTCTTACAGGGAAAACAAACAAATTCTTAAAAAAAATTTTGTTGATAGCTTTAAGGTCTGGATTTTAGATTATTCTGGATATTCGATGTCTGGATCTTGGACTTTGTACTGTACATTACAAGTGTTCTATAGAGGCCTATCAAATGCATAATACATTAATGTGCAAAACTTAAGCAACTGTTCGGATTTTGACTGTAATTCTTCAAAAAAATGAGCTGGGAAACATAAAATTCGTACTACAGAGGCCAAATGCAACATGACTTGCGTCTAGCATGCCCTAACGCACCCTCGTGATGCTGATATTCGTGCATATGCATCAGTTTTCTAATGAATTGGCTGTACTGATCATAAAAAGCCCTTTTTAATATTTTTATGGTTCTATGTTGAAAAATGAATCTGATGCACAAGTCTTGCATACTAGCGTATTTCTTAAAAAGAAAAAGTCATTTCAACCCACAATATTATCAACATAAATTCTTAACACTTCTGTACTACTGAATCCCAGTGCCTTAAATACAGGAAATCATCTGACTTGGATCAAGTGACTATTATTTTTTTGCCACCTTCTGCTACCTCCCTGACCACCTCGTGGTAATGTTCTCTCCCACAGTCCTACGGGTCATCAATTCAGAACCCGGCTGTGACAAGAAAGAAAATATTTAGGAAAACGTATTTTTAATGGCCTATTTTATCACTCAGAATATTAATTCCAGATATTTTTGAAACATTAGCTTCACTTTTCCTCCCATTTATGCTCAACATATAAATTTTTTAAATCCTAGTAATTGTCAAGCGCAACAGTCAAAAAGGCCAGTCAATTCTGTTAATGACTACATGCAACTCATCTAATTACATCCGTACCATGGATAGGACTAAAATACTTTTGAGCATTCCTCAGTTTTCATAATTTCCAGCATTTTTTATTTTTCAACAATCCTTCAAAGTAGTCAGAATGACCTGTAATGTCTATTCATTGACACCTCCCTTAAGTCTGAAATATTCTGATTACAAACCCACAGCTGATTTGCCAGCAAGACCCACGTAATGTCTGCTCCCGATGAATGATCAGACTCTCCTCACCTCCAACAGAGTGCCAACTCCTTGATCAGCCAGACAACTTGTTCCTTATCCCAAGTCATTTATGTGGGATTTAATATGAATTTCATATGTTTTTTTATTCTCTTTATAAGATCTCTTATATTGGGACCTACTCACGCAAAGCTTTATATGAGGCCCATCGTGGATCAACTCAGGTTTACAGGGAAGTACTGCATTCGCAGTAGAAACCCTAGATAATTACATTAGTATTAAAGTATCAAGTTTAACCCATTCTTAGCATTCATGTCAGTGGTGATCACAGAAGTATTGATGCAATGTTTAGCTTTATCAGTGTTGTTGTGAACATGAAACTCAGCCTAGCTCTAACATTTCATCAATTACATAATCTTTTCTATTTACACAGACAACATATTTCTGAAACTCGCACCACTACAATGCTCTGGTAATTCTCATCAGTATTCATTTCTGAATGCAAGCTATATTAGAATAATAGATTAATTTTTCCTCAATTCAATACATTAAAATCTCTTTTCCTGCATTACTACTGCTTCATGACAACACTGGTAATAAGTAGGTAATAAGTGAATTGAACAGATAGATTTTTAATGCCCTCTTTTTGCAATACCAACAAATATTTATCAACAGAAATACATAATGGGAACTTTTTGATACACTCTTATATACTCAGCCTTTTTAAGAACATTAGTGTATGATAAAACAGTTCTACAGTTAATTAACCTTAAGCAAAGTTTAATCGATACAAATGATAATTTTATATATTAACAAACATATTTCCAGCAATATAAAGAAATTGCACATGCTTAAGAAATCATATACACATTTTTACACACAAAATTAGTGATAAATTTCATCTGCATTCGTAGAACGAATTGGAGTATTTAGATCAGGGGTTTCCAATAGGAACAGGATTAACCTCCTGGGCCTCAAGGAAATTTTAAAAGGGATGACTAATGATCAATAGGTCAACTAGGGATTGATAGATGAATATACACTGGCAAATGATCTGCATAATCACGATACCCTTGATTACAAAATAAATAAATAAATAATAAAATTGATAATTAATTGCACATTGATAAAAAGCTATATCATATAATAAGAAAGAAATCATAAAATGAATATAAGAGAAAATATACAAAAAACAATTTAATACATTTTTAAAATCAATAATATTTTTAAAACTGCATAAATTTCTTATGCATCAAGTACAATATAAACAAGTATGAAGCCACTGAATTGCATTATACCTGCTCTAGATATTATGATACAAGAGTTGATTGCATAGAAGAAGGATATTCAAGCATAAATCATTCAAAACACATGGGTACAATAAATCTGAAATTAAAAGTCATCCAAGAGAAACATCTCAAAATAAATTACTGCTGAAACAATATTGTTATCTCTTCATTCTAACCTAGAGAAAGCAGGCATTAGCTAAGTCGGTGATTTACTACAGAAAATGAAAAACAAGCCGAATACTTTTGAATGAGGACTTTAAAGAATTAAGTTAAGGAATTTAATGGTAAATACTTTAAAAAACTCAGAATCTGCGATTGTCGTATGCAAAATTATAAAACATAAATCTAATAAACCATTTTTTCAATACTAGTCTAATTGTTATCTTTAAGTTATTTATGTGCACTTATTACAAATATGTTGTACACTGTGTATTGTACAAAAAAAATGCAAGGGTCACAATGCAAGAAAAGGGTTGGGAATCTCCGACTTAGTTTACGGCAAAATATTTGAGGGTTATTTGCTTACGGAAAGTGATAGCCCCGCAATGAATTTTTTAAGGGAACCTGCTTCATGTTCCCATTATACACGGGGAAAAACAAGCAAACTCCATGCAGCCAACCTCTTCACAAAGATTCAAACCCAGGTTGAATTACATTTAGTAGTATTGCCACTCATCCATCTGCGGGCAAATTTTGTAGATATTTATTTTAGCCTCCCAATTACATCTTGCTATTCATAATGCTTTTATAGATTTATTACAGTATAAATGAGATAGTAAATTATCATCAGAATTTTTTTACTGGATTATACTCTACAATTTTTTATTGTCATTTATAATATAAAATTTTTTTCTTAACTTTTTGTGAACTCAGATGCATTAATTTATTCAAATATCTAACCAATACTCTTAACCTTTCATTAAATACAAATAAGCTGTTGTTTAATCAATTAATACAAAGAATACAAGGGCTATCAGTCCAAGATAAAAGATGCCTACGAGAATAATTTTCAACATATTTATATTACACATGGGAAAAATAACAAAACACTCATGCAGCCCAATAATTCATTACAGTTTGAACCTGAATTCAAAACCTTACAGTGTTTCAGTTCAATAAGAGTCCACTTAGCCACTGAGGCGACATAAAATAAATTAATATTAGCTTCACTAAAAGTATCTTCTGAGTTTGAATCTGAATTCAAATCATTACAGTGTTTCAGTTCAATAACAGTCCACTTAGCCACTGAGATGACGTAAAACAAAATCAATACTAGCTTGACTAAAAGTATCTTCTGAGTTTGAAACCGAATTCAAAAACCTTACAGTGTTTCAGTTCAATAGTCCATTTAGTCACTTAGGTGACGTAAAACCAAATCGATACTAGCTTGACTAAAAGTACCTCCTGAAATGTTTTAAAAATTCATATGCATGCATTAACAATCAAAACAGCAATATTAATCAAACAATAGTTACCAATCAAATAAAAAGATAACTATATCCCATTCAAACAATTAATATTCTTGGGCATTAATAATTTTAAATTACATCACCATAACAAATGAACTGACATGTATGCTTCTTGTAATATTGCTATTACTAATCACAAAAAGAACTTTCAGTCACATAAGAAAAAATATAATGCATTAAAATGTATTGAAAAATATTAAGGCACTAATCGAATTCAATTAATTGAAAAATATTAAGGAACTGAGATTCTTTATGCAAGAAAGTATGGTAAGTATTGAATTGTTTCATAACCACTAGCCAATTCCAGCAAGATTACTCTTTCATCATTAAACAGTAAATATTTAAAATCATATGCAACTCGTGAAGCACAAATGAACATAATAAAGAATTAATATTTTTAATTTAATAGTGATAAAACAAAATGCATTTTCGGGGGAAACCACTTTTATTGCTTATTGATTTTCATAAGTAGTATTTTTAACAAAGTATAAGGGATAAACTAAAAATTATAAGAGCTATTTACTTTCTTATTATCCTTCAGAAGCCTGTTCCAATAAGGTCCTTCTCCTTCAGCTTTCATTAAAATGAAGTCTATTCCTCTGTCTAGAACTGAATATTTAGAAGTCTACAATAAAATAATAAAATTATTTTAACTGTACTCTCAGAAAACATTAAAAAAATTAATAAAATATCTTTAGGTATGATTTCATTAGGGCATTAAGACACTATACTTTCTATGTTTTTTTATTAACACATATTTTAGAAGAAAGAAAAAGATTTAAATTTAAGAAATGAAACGTACAGAGGGTAAATCATGATAAAAGTTTGCAATTGGGTGCACCTTGTTTTTTGGATTCTTTTCCGATGCCAAGATCGGGGCTAGGAAGGCAGGCATTGTGCACTGCCTTAACTTTGTTCATGCACAAAAAAATCTACTTTCATTTTTGAAAAATCAGGAAGTTAAAACAAAGTTAAAACTATCACGGTAACCAGAAATGAGTTTTCATCAAAATTTGTCGCTAATCGAAGGGACACCCAATTCTACACTAGAGACAAAATCATTTTCATTTTTAGCCCAAAAGGGATATTAGTCTCAAAATGGAATTTTTACTTTGTACACTTTTCATTCAAGTCTCCACATTCAACAAAATGTAAGATATTTATTCTTTCAAATTTAATCTGTCTCTTACTGGTTAACAAACTATTTAAAAGCAATAGATGAAATTCTTAAAATTATTTATTTTTTACTTACTTATTTTTAGTCTCATTATTTTCAACCAAAATGCATTTAATTCATGATATATGTAATAAAAAACAATAAATAATTTTATAGAATTACACTTATATTTTTTCACTTTTCAGATACATAAAAGATATATAAACAGAGGTGGCCAAGCTTCATGTCGGAAAGAGCCGCATGTCGAATTCAAGAAAAGGAACGTTGTAACTACATTTTCCAAAAGCCATTGGTCTATTAGTGAAACAGGCTTCAAGTGGAAAGAAACATTCGATTCTAAACAGTTATTCAATAACAGTTCACATCTGAACAAAGACGACGTGAAATTTTGTAGTTCCTTTGTTTCTTCTAATTACAGCTTGATATGCTAAAAAAAGTACTCTTCTTCAGTTTTCAAAGACCGATTATTTTGTGATTACTTTCTTGTATATGTTGATCTATCACAGCTTTGTAATACTCATGAAACTTTGTGGATGCCTCTTAAATCTGTGCCACAGCGGCTCGTATAGTTTTTCTTTACCTCAAAATTCTCCAGCAAGCTTGTTCCACAAGAAACAAGTGATATATCCATTGTCCTCACATTTTACACATTCATTAACTTTTATATAGATAACATTTCTAAGCTGGGACTATCATCAGATTTATTAGAAATTCTTAAAGCTTCCCATTATCACAAATGTCTCATAAATTCAGACTTAAATTATTTTTAACCTGCATCAAATTATGTATGGTATTAAATGCTTCTAATGCATTACATGCATTTTTAGTTCTCACAGATTACTTCAAATTAGTTTCTAGCACTACCAATAATTCAGAAATTTGGCTAACTTTTCCAGTGTAACAGTCTTCCAAAACATTCCTATTATTAGAATAAAATATGCCTGTTAATTCCAATCCTCTTTCTACATAGCTTTGCAGTCTTTTTATTGGGCATTGGTACTGTAGTGCTCCTAATTATTTGCTTCTAAAGCTTCAATATTATTCTGTATTCAATGGCCAAGAAAAAACAAATCAGACACTGCTTTTTTTTTTTTTTTTTTTTCTGTTTGTGATTTTTTCAGGGCCAATGCATAAACCATCATGAATTCACTGCTGATACTTGGCAAATGCATGCTTTCAGAAATGCTTCTCTTGAAACTTTTCTGCGATGCAAAGCTGCGTAATACATGCATTCTGGACATGGACTGATTACTGGTGCTTCTTACATTTGCTCAAACTATCTGCAAGAGCACACCTTTCTAATAGACCTCATTAATAGAATTCATAACAGTTTTTGACATCTATTTATTATTCATCGATTCTAAGCGACTCTCAGTTTGATGTGTGAGGTTTTTGATACGATAAATCAGGTTGGAATGTTAATATTAGCAAGTTAAACATTTCTTTGTGACTTGCACAACTAAATCATATGATTCTCCTACAAGCATACGAAAATCTTCCATTGCATTTTAAACTTTCAATTTCACCCCTCATGTTGTTTATCACAGTTTTCAGAACTACACTGAAAATCACTGCAGTTCATTCCAGTTTATCCACAATGAACGGTAGATTAGTGGTTCTCAAAAGGTTAGATGGACCTTTTGACTAACACGAACCATGTAAACAAAAATTGAAAACCTTTAGTACCACCACTGCAAAGTACTCAAAGCTCAGATCGCATAAATTTATGAGTGTTGGAGAAAAAACTCAATCAGGATGTTGGGGTTTTAGTTTTTGAATTTAATAGTTAAAAATACTTTGCTTCTTTATGTACCACCTATTTTTCTCTTGCATATCACTGGTTGAGAATCCCTGGTGTAAACTCTGAAACATATGGTTTAATGGCATTTTTATTTATTTTTCTTTTAATTTTGCTAGTTTACTTGTGTAAAAAAAGAAAACAATTTTTTAAAGATTCCCGTGTAAAGTAAGTAAATCAATATGCTTTTTTGTATCGAGTAACACTATCACAGTTCAAGGCCAGTAATCTCAAGATACATCATGAATAAAATCACAATTCTATCAGTCAACACTTTTCTGCTGTCTGAGAGTTAGAATCAACCACAATATTGTCTGTAAAACCAAAATTAAATAACCACACCAAGGTTATGGCAATCTTTATTAAAGAGGCAGATGTAACAAAGGAGACTGGATTTATTATGGCCTCAATACTGCTCAGGACAAACATTTTAATAATAAAGCAGAGTTCATAAATTGTGAAAGTAATTTCTGTTTTAAATCAGGAAAATAAAACTGTTACTTCCATTGACGTCATTAAGTAACTTGCAAATGGATTTGACAAATTCCTCAGCACCGAGTCTGGCCTTAGCCTATTCTACAAACAATGAACATAACAAGCAACAGCTAGAGAACTGAGATGACTATTGGATCTTACTGCACTAAAAAATATGACTCAAGGTGTAGATATACAAAATGGTACTTAGCTACTTTTGGATACAGAAACACGGTGGTTTTTAAGTGGAAGAGGGTTGTACTTGAGTTATCTGACGTATCCTTCTCTTGATACATTACATCAGATTTGATCGAATTCCTCATCTTTTGTATTTTTTCTGGTTTTGGTATTTTTATCTGGTTTTTGTAATTTTTAGGTTTCATTTTCCTAAAATGTGTTAGTAAAATTATTAAAAAATTAGCACATTAGTAAAATCACTAAAAAAAATGCCAAAAACTTGTACATATACAAAAGGCAATAAATAATAATAAAAATATTAAAATAAAAAATTGTAATAGCAAAATGCTATGCTAATATTATCACTTTTTTTTTCATATTTATAGCATATTTTGAAATTTATTGGTACTAAATTTCACTTATTTTGGGTCTTTGTAAAATTAAATCTAAATTTCTTACTTTTTGTCTATACCAATCAACTTTCTACAGCATATTGCGGGGAAATACTTGGAAAAATTATGTTTTCAAATTTTAAAAAAAAAATTGTTATATTATATATATATATATAAACTATTAAACATTCAAAACGGTTGATCTTTACAATATGGTAACTGGTAGTTTGGCGACATTTTGGAGGCGATAAAGGTTACTACCTGGGACTTTGGTAATAATGTGAGCAGTACTCAGTTCCGATTACACATTATTTTGCGTGAGGGAAATGAGAGATCATGGGATATGTCATGTGATATTAATGGACGAATTACGGTTCTTTAATCGGAAAAGGGGGGAAATCGGGTAAAAAGGTGGAAATTTTGTATTTAGCTTTATTCTGTGTTGTGTGAAACAGTGTTGTGTAATTTTTGGATCTCATGGCCCTAAGTAAAGTGAATTCGAAATGAGTATTTAGGCATTGTGATAAAGAGAAGTTTGCTTTTTATTTAGCGGAGGAAGTATGGAGGAAAAATTCGCAGAAAAAATCTTTCAATAATTTTATTGAATGAATTAGAAAAGTGTATCCGCCACGTAATCAAGATTCTGAAGAAGACTAGGTAAGTTAGTATTTTTAATTATTTGAGGATATTATTTTTATGCATTGTTCTAAATGTAAGGTGGAAAGGAATTTGGTATTATTGGGAAAATTGTTATTAGCAATGATTTAGTTTAAAGTAATTAGGATTGTAAGGTAATTTTTATTAATTTAATGTATGTGCTCATGTATATTTTAAGTAGTGTTTTTGAATTTAATTATATTTTAATGAAATGATAGTTATTTTGTGAATTTTATGTTTGTAGGAATTTGGTATACGTTTAAGTTGAAATAAATGTGCATGGAAATAATTTAAATATTTGATACTAAGTATTTGTAATACTTGCAGTATGAATTCATTGGTGACGTGTATAATGTAATAGATGATTTAGAGGTAAAAGTTTTTGGATATTTTATATGTGGAAATGTTCATATTTGTAAAGGGTAAATATTTTTTCGCGATCAGGTAATTTCATATATGTTCTTTTTACCGGGTTTAAAGATTGAGAAAATTGTCATGTATTTTCGTGAAATTTTTCGAATTTATGAGAAAAAAGCAGTGTACATGGATATAGTGAAGAGTGTGCGCTATGCCATTTTTGTGCAATTCTGGGATGTTTTTTTAAGTAAAAATAAGTCGGCGTGTACATGGTTTATGTGTATGTGTTATTTTGAAAAACGCGTAAGGTGTATGGTATTGTGCACTTTTTCCGAATTTTGCAGTGAATATTTGTCATGATTAAGCAGTTTTGTTTGATAAAATTTCTAGCATAAGTGTAATTCGGCTAGTAGATTGTTGGAAGAAGTGTTCAGTAGATAAGAAGAAAAGAAACATGTCTTTACTTCGTGAAGACAAAATGGCGGCGGGAAAAAAAAAAAATAGAGGGTTGCTGTAGGGGAGTTGGTTGCCAAATTTTCGCCAAAAAATCGCCAAGTTACCATAATGTAAAGATCAACCTTCAAAACTTACAAATATGGAACTAGTGCTGAAATTACTGCTAAAACAGATAATCAGTCTTTTCATATATAAGCTTGAAAAAATATTTCAAACAAATATTATTAAATATGTATTTATACAGTAAAATAAGACAATTAGATACTGTTAACATTATTATGAAAAGGTTAATAAACCATTAGTTATTCAGTTGACATCGTAACAGCATAATCCATTCAACATTGTAATTATGAATCTCAAAATCCTTACCTGAGGATTTACATCTTTATAAAATTCTAAAGTAACCTCATACAATTTTCCTTCATCATCTTTCCCCCTGCAAGAATATATATATACATTATTCAAAACTAAAAAGATATGAAAAGCAGTAAACTTCATAAGTAATACGGTACTTTTCCATTATGCACATCATGGTTTTTGCCCGTGAAAGAGAAGACAAACACATGCTGAGATCTAATGATAGCACTATCTGCAGACTATGCATTTATGAGGGTGTATAAACAAGAATAATAAGCATGCACATACTATTTATTACAAGAGTACCATCAAAAAGCATGGCAGGTGCATACTGGAAATATATCACAAATATCGGTATTTTTTAGTAATGGAGAGTTATATGGTGCCATACAAAAATGCTGGTTTGAAATCTAATCAGAAACAGGAATAACAATGCAAACAATATGTACAGCTTCGTGAAAAGAATGGCTGTTTTATTAAATCCAAAATAAATAACTAAAAACACAGAGATATTTGCAAATAAGAATACATGTAATTATTCCAATTTCAAAGTTGTACAACTATTTTTTCTAGTTACAGTCTGCAGGATTTCAACAACATAAATTCTGGACATTATAAATAAATAAACTGAACAGCTATCAGAAAAAGAATGTGTGAAGATTCAAACTAACTGGGATAAGTTAGATGTTAGTTTGAATTTCATTTATTTATTTTCTACAACACAATGTCTGTTCGAATAAAACTGTGTTTAACTGGAGGAATTTTTGTAGAGAAATGTGTATGGATGTATGTATAAAAAAAATAAAATGATCGGCACTCCTGGCAAAGTTGTTGTGGCAGTTTCAAAAGGAGGGCCTTCTGCAATCAACGGATCACATTTCCGATTCATACTTTGTAGAAATCATGTGGCATTGCTTACACTGTGGATCGATTACATGAAATTTTCCAAAAAAAAAAAAAATGCTTTGTGCTGCAGTCATCCGACACTGACAATCAGATATAATCTACAACAAAACGAGGTGAGTACATTTGTTGCTTTTTGCATGTTCTTGGCATTGTTTAAGGTGACAACATTCTTCAAATCACTGCTTCGTTGCAATGCCACTGTAAACGATTGTAACCTGTCACTATTTCAAAGCTAGATGATAAAACTTTCCATTTTAATAGAAGCAGCTCTCTCTCACACACACACACACACACACACACACACACACACACACACACACACACAAAAAAAAAAAAAAAAAAAAAAAAAAAAAAAAAAAAAAAAAAAAACGTATCACAGTGGAAGCTATTTACAAAGAAGATGCAAGTGAAATATATTTTGGATTTTAGCATAACTAGTAGCCTTTCTTTTTTCTCTCAAGTAAAGATTAATACAAAACATTGCACATTATCATATATAAATAATTAAAAAATTACACTAGTTACACAAGAATAAGTAATTACTTTCTACTGTTGAAATTTATGGATATTTTGATATACTAATTTTTTTAAAGACTGGATTGCATGTAAAATGAGCAGAAAATCCAATTTACCAATTCATGACAGCCAAACAAAATTAGTCTACTGCAGCCTGCAGAGAAATTCTGTTTAGTAGTCTATGTACTAAAATTTAACATAATAAAATGCAGAATTTAATCTTTCAAGTTTTATTAAATTTTGCCGTGAGGAATAAAACCTAATACTAATCTATAAACAGCTTATTTAAGGTAATAATGATATTAGTTCATAATTTGATTAATTAAAAAGATACCATTCTGTTTCACTTTCATACTAGTATGTTATCAATCTACTTTTATGTAATAAAATATGCAGATAATCTTTAATTTCCAAATATCATCATTAAAAGAAAAATACTGTACCTGAAAAATAATTTATCAGCTGTTAAATTTATTTCTGGTCTTTTGCAATCAGTAACTTGAATAAATAAATATAAAAGATTTTTTCTTTCAGCCCACAGCACTGGAGGTGGCCTAAAATGTGTTAGTAAAATTATTAAAAAATTAGCACATTAGTAAAATCACTAAAAAAAATGCCAAAAACTAGTACATATACAAAAGGCAATAAATAAAAATATTAAAATAAAAAACTGCAATAGCAAAATGCTATGCTAATGTTATCTAAGTATCCAATTAAAAGGTTAAAAATAATTCTTTAGCCTAATGAAAAACATTTAAAAAAAATTAGGCTAGTAAAATTTTGGAAAAGGAATTTTAAACAGTAATTAAAAATGAATTAATAATTCACTTTTAATATTAACAGCACTAAAAAGCATTAATATTTTATTTAAAGCTTATTCTTGGTTCCAGAAAGAAATCCTAAGCATTCAAAATATAACAGTCAGCGGTAATTTGCTAGTAAATAAAAGTTTATGCACTAATATACAATTGCAACGAATTTTATAAAATGTGCATATCAAAAGCTTTTTAAGAAACATAACATGGTTTAGAAGCAAAAACAATAATAGTAGTAATTATAAGTAATTTAAATTAATGAGAAAATGGAACTATATAAAAGTTGTTACACTTTTACGATGAAATAGTTCACATGGAGACAAACCTTCATTATAATGCAGTCATGTACATATATTGTACTATTGTGTAATAAAGGACTTCTTATTCATGTGACCAAATTAATTTATTCTTATTATACAAATAATTTAAGGAACTTCTTATTAATTAATACAATGAAAAATTATTTGAGTAATTTTAACGTATAACTCATTTAAATAAACTCTACTTTTCCCCGTTCTGTCAAAATATAATAATATCGTAGACCACATGCCTAAAAACGCATCACAATATTAGAAGATTTCTTCGCTACTTCATTTAATTTTTAATTATACCTGTATAAACAAACGCATACCTCTTTTCAGCATCGGTTCCGGTCATATTTGTAACAAGGAAGCAAAGTGATACTGAATGATCTAAAATTCTTAATCACTCACAAAATTTGCGAAACGCCTTCGCAGTTTCAAATTCCCGTTTTTCAGAGTTGCCATTCGTTTGTAGTTAAAAATTGAAAATGCGGCTGAGTTTGTGGCTGACAGTAATCAAGATTATAATAATCAAGATCAAGATATTAAATTAATAATAATCAAGAAATAACGCATCATTATATATATATATATATCTATATATTATATATATAGATATATATATATATTTGTTACGAAGAACACAGAAAATATATAAATCAAATATATTTAAAACAGTTCGTTCAGTTGCGGGCCTGCCTCTACCCGAGGCTGGGTGCATTATGAATAAAGACAAAAAAATTCTTAATAAATCATTCTTTATTTCCATCAAAACAGTATCACTCTTCCGAGCTCAGCTTTCGTTCGTCCACACGTAAAACATTCGAAAACACTCAGCACGCAGGCTGACGTCACAAGCAGCAGCGCCTCGCGCCGGTTATTACTTCAGTTCATTTCACAACATCCTCCCCCCCCCTTGAGACTCAGGTTGAGTCTCAAACTCATAACAAACATTATTTAAAAGATCAAGTCTTTTTGGAACTTTTACAAGTCGTCCAGAGGAGGAATATTGTTGCATCACCATTTTATCAGGTGCAATACTCTTTTTTAACGTACACCCAGCACTAGAATTAGATTCCTCTGCACCCAGTTTCTTATCAGGAATTATGTTTCTATCATTGGACTGTATCTCCAGAGGAAAGATGCGTTGTATTGGTCGTATAACTATTCCATGCCGGGTCTTAAGTTTAACCGTACGAATCTTTCCATCACGTCCAGGGATCAATTCTGTAATTCGGGCTAAAGGCCAAAATAAACGTTTTCTGTTATCATCCCCCATCAGTACTATTTCTCCTACAACAGGTTCCCGAGATCGCTTTTCATTATGCTTTTGAACCAGTTGACTAAGGTATTCTTTTCTAAATCGTTGTCTCAGATCATTTAACAATTTAGTTCTATACTTTAATCTCTTATTAAGACTTGACGAATTTAATTCATCAAGATCTTCAACATTGGAATTTCTGTTCTCGATAAGAAACATGGCGGGTGTCAGAGGTACTAATTCTTGCGGATCTTCAGAAACATAAGTTAAGGGTCTAGAATTAATTATAGTTTCACAATCACAAATAATAGTACAAAGTTCTTCAGATGATAACACTGTTTTACCTAAAGTACGTTTTAACAATTCTTTTACTGTACGAACCAACCTCTCCCACCAGCCACCCCACCAAGCTGCAGTAGGTGGAATAAATTTCCAGATTATACTTTCAGTTCCCGTTTCCTTTACTACTTTAGTCCAATTTAGTTTTGATAAATCATTAGACGCACCCCGAAAATTTGTCCCGTTATCAATATAGATTATTCTAGGGCGTCCGCGCCTAGCAACAAATCGTCGAAGCGCCAGGAGAAACGCATCAGTAGAAAGAGAATTTACGAGTTCAAGGTGAATGGCACGGTACACAGCGCAGGTGAACAGCGCGATCCACACCTTTCCTCCATTTTTTAAAAACAGCGGTCCGGCCAAATCAATCCCTATGATTTCAAATGGCGCACAATCCGTAACTCGGTCTGGCGGCAGAGGTGTCGGTTCGCTTGACATGGCCTTAGTTTTAAATCTTTTACAAACGATACAGTTAAAGAGGACATTTTTAATGGCCTTTCTAGCTCTGACTATCCAAAATCTTTCTCGTAATATGCATTGCATCATCTGAAGACCAGCATGACAGTTCTTATTATGCACATTTCTGATTAATAACTTAGTAAAATCACATTTTTCTGGTAACAGTATTGGATACAGAAAAGATTCATAGTCATCTCTATTTAGTATTCTCGTTTTAACTCTTAGAATACCATCATCATCAATGAGCGTTTCAATAAAATTATAAGATTTCTTATCAGTCAGATAATAATTTTGAACCAAACGAATTAAATTTTTCTCAGAATTTTCAATTTCATACTGTGAAAGTTCAATCTTTCCATTCTTTTCAGAACCACCTTTACAATTATTTACAAATCTAAATATCCATGCAAATACTCTAATCATTTTATCATAATTGGATACACTGATTCGATGCCAAGGGGGTGCGTCTTTTGATAGATCAATATTCACTCTTTTTATCTTTTTCCTCTCCAATTCTACTTCTTCATGCAAATAAATAATCTCACCAGTGGGCCAGTTTTCAGGGCTTTCTCGTAACCACAAGGGGCCTTCCCACCATCTAGACCGAAGCATTTGCTTCGCAAAACATCCGCGCGACAACAAGTCGGCAATATTTAGTTTCCCTGGGATATGTCTCCATGAATGACCTCGCGTCAACTCTCGAATCTCTTTAACCCTATTTTCGACGAAAACGGACCAATTTCCTTGCTCTGTTATCCACCAAAGGGCAGTGGTTGAATCAGACCAGAAGGTAACTTTTAAATCGGGCAAACTGAGAGCTTTGATAATAGAATTTGCAAGTCTAGAACCTATACAACAGGCCATTAATTCTAAGCGAGGAATGCTTAAAGATTTCAAAGGCGATACTCTAGACTTCGCCCGTACGAGATTTATTTTTACTTCAGAATTAAATATTGATCGAACAAAGACGCACGCTGCATACGCCCCCTTGCAAGCATCCACAAATACATGTAGTTCAGACGTGTCATTGATAAACAAGTATCGAGGCAAAGTAACATCTTTCAAAACATTAAGTTCTTTAAACCAGTTCAAAAATATATTTACATCATTCGGAGACAATTCATCATCCCATGCAATTTTCACTTTCCACAATTTTTGCAACAACAGTTTTGGAAGCAATGTAGTTGGCGTTATTAAACCAATAGGATCAAAAATTGTCTGCACAATTGCCAAAATTGTCCTCTTTGTGATTTTTGTATCACAGGTCAATGTATCTGTGTCTGTGCAGCACCTCAGCGTATCATTATCCAAATTCCAAATTACCCCCAAAACGGAAGTATCCCCTGAATGTTTGTCAACATTTGTACCAGCCACATTGCCTTCAAAACCGCGCAAGTTAAAACATCCATTTGACATGATTAATTTGGAATGTTCAATAAACATAAACTGTTCATCAATACTAAAAACACTAGATAAACAATTATCCACATAAAATGACGATTTCAATTTTTGAGCAACTTCACTATATTGACGTGGACAGTTTTCTAATAGATGCATTATAGATGCGTTCAACAAGTAGGGGCTCGAAGAAACTCCAAACACAACTCTGCAATGCCTATAAATTAATTTCTCTTCATTGCATGGGAAAAAAAATCTGAGAAAATCTCTATCTTTAGATGCGACGGATAACATTAAAAAAGCCTTTTCAATATCGGCACTAATACCAATCGGATACATTCTAAAACGATCTATAATATCAGGTATTAATTCAATAAGATTTATTCCTTTACACAAACATTCGTTCAAAGAGAGTCTCCCTTTCTCAGATGCAGAAGCGTCAAAAACAGGACGAATTTTCGTGGTTTCACTTCCTAATTTGATTACAGGCCTATGCGGCAAATAATGACATTCATTATTCAATTCGTTTTCTGGTACGCGTTCAATAATATTCAACCTTTCCCATTCTTTGAACACATTTTGATAATCATCGAAAAATTTACTACATCTGAGTTTATAGATCATCTTTTGATACCTTTTCCAGGATAATTCTTTATTATCGGTTAAATGTGTCGTATCACATTTCCACGGAAGTTCTACTTCATATCTTCCATTTGGAAGAATTTTCATTTTGTTCTCAAATTCAGATAAATTAAAACTTTCATTCATTTTAACAGTTTCGTTTGGAGCGCATATTCCTATTTTTTCAAGTTCCCATAACTCATTCAGAGGAATTCTCCTGACATGCATTGAAAATGTTTTCAAAATATTATCCTTTTCACCCGAATTTCGTTTGCCAAATACCGTCCACCCAAGTTTCGTTTCGACAGCCGTTACCCCGGACTGTAATTCAATAGAATTTCCCGTCAATAACTTTCCTATAACATCTGCTCCGATTAAAAGGTTAATTTCAATTTCCTTTCGCAATGGATCCGAAAATTCGATTTCTTTTTCTTTTAATTCATTCAAAATCTCTTTATCCTTAACCTTAGGAATAAAACCGCAAATCTTTTTTTCCGATAATGCCTCAAAACTACATGCGAATGTTCCTTTTAAATTGCTGACCTCGACCGAAAACACTTCATGTTGTTTAGGTTTCGTTTCGTCCCCCCCAAACAGTGCATGTATAACTGTCTCCTCCCGAAGTGGAGATGCTTTAAGCTGACTCATCATATTTTCACTAACGTAGCTACTTTGGCTTCCACTATCAATTATGCAGCGAATAATTTTCTCGCGACCTTGACACCGAATTCGAACGCAAAGCGTTTGCAAAAATACAGTTTCGCTTCTGCTACAGTTAGAAAGAGAACTCTCTTTTGAAACATTTATCTGATCATTATTTTTTAGCTTTTGATTACACATTACATCAAAATGATTACAACTTTTGCAAATAGAACAACTTAACTTACCTTTGAAAGGACAAAATTTACTAATATGACTCGCTCTTTTCAGACAAGAAAAACAAGCACCTTTTTTCAACAACAATTGTTGTTTTTCAGCTAAAGTCATTTTTTTTGCAGAGTAACATTTTTCACTAAAATGTTTCTTTTCACAAAAATTACAGTTCGGAACACTCTTACCTGAATTCTCAAGACTTACTAGAGCTGATGCTGTTACGGGATCATTTTGCTTTACCTGTTCGTGGTTATAATCTTTCTTTCGATGGTTCTGTTGGGAAGCGAAACCAGTTCTTGCGAGGAGAACCATCTCTTCCCCCTTAACTTCCTGTTTTAAGAAATTCATTAAATATTTCAAAGATCGATTCCCTTTAGTTTCAATGGAGTCGTGATTTCTGCTTCTTTCCCATGCCATCAGTACTTCTTCTGGTAAGCAACTTTCCACTAAGGGGGTCAAAAAATCCCCATATTTTTCTTGGGTTCTTCCCAAACTTTCCAACGCTCGCAATTTTCCTTCTAGTTCATCATACAGGGAGGGTAGATCCGTTTTTGCTCTTCCGGTTACAGCGTTCTTCATCACTAGGCTTAACAAGTCTCTCACATAGATTTGCACAAGTAAATCTTCGCGTCCAAAGCGCTCTTTTAGTTGTTCGATGGCTTTAGGATAATTAGCTGCCGTTGCCGGGAAGCTAAGGACTAGGCGTTCTGCTTTCGATTTGGGTTCCATGGCCTGCAATAAATACTGCATTTTATCTTCATCGGCGATACTTTTGTCATCGTGGATTTTCTGGAACTGACTCCAAAAAGTCAGGTAATCTTTAGCTTCACCACTGAATTTTTTAAGCTCAATTTTAGGCAATTTAAATTTCCTAGATTCGGAATTATTTGAAGGAGAAGAGGCTTGTATTTCCGCATCTATTTGAGCACACTGTTCTAGAAACTTGTCTCGATAATTCTCCGCTTCTTGAAAATCATCACTAAATAATTTTTCTCCATCTTCAGCCTGCAGAATTTGCTGCGATATAGCACTCTGGCATACGTCAAGTCTCTGGAATTTATCACAAAGTTGACACTTCAAAATCGAAAGTATTTTCAAATCTCTTACTTCTTTAGTTAATTCACTTTCGGTTTTCCTTGAGGTTTGCGAAAACGCAATTCTAAGTCCTTTTCTTTGAGCCTTTAAAGCGATCAAATCCATCTTCAAAGTATATTCAAAATCGAAATTCAATAACAAAAGTTCAATCGGAAAATTCTAATTCAAAGCACCCGGTCCCGCCGAGGGTACCACTATGTTACGAAGAACACAGAAAATATATAAATCAAATATATTTAAAACAGTTCGTTCAGTTGCGGGCCTGCCTCTACCCGAGGCTGGGTGCATTATGAATAAAGACAAAAAAATTCTTAATAAATCATTCTTTATTTCCATCAAAACAGTATCACTCTTCCGAGCTCAGCTTTCGTTCGTCCACACGTAAAACATTCGAAAACACTCAGCACGCAGGCTGACGTCACAAGCAGCAGCGCCTCGCGCCGGTTATTACTTCAGTTCATTTCACAACAATATTATTATTATTATTATATATATATATATATATATATATATATATTGATATATATGTATGTGTGTGTGTGTGTGATATTTCAATGCGCTGCTTGAAAACTTTAGAATGATGACACTTGAATACAGACATAAGGGCCGCTTGGAACAAGGCCAACTAGATATCTAGTTGCCCTTGCTTGAAACCATCATTTTGTCCCATGATAATACACAGCAAATCATTTTTAGTAGACAAGATATTTCTCGATCATAATTAAATACAATAAGTTTTATGTACATGTGTTAACACCATACTACATTATCCTAGATAAAGGAGGACAATTGACCATAGCAGCGCAGAGATGTTTGCAGGGCAGGAGAAGTAAAGAAAAGGAATAACATAATTGCTCGCGAAGCAGACAGGTAGATATGTGCAGCTAAGCTAGTTAATTTTTGGTTTTAGTTGTCTTTGCAAGCAGCGTTATGTCGTATGTTAATAACTTTGGATAGATCTCGACTCTGGGAGAAAAGATAAACTTGGAGGGAGAACACAAATTTAGAATAGTCAGTTTTGAGCTTACCAGTTATTTATTAGCGTAGCCATCGTATATTATTTATATCTTACACACACACAGACACATATGTAAGTTATTGTATATTTTGACTAATAGTAGACCGCTTGTTACGAAGAACACAAAAAATATATAAATCAAATATATTTAAAAAAGTTCGTTCATTTGCGGGCCTGCCTCTACCCGAGGCTGGGTGCATTATGAATAAAGACAAAAAATTCTTAATAAGTCATTCTTTATTTCCATCAAAACAGTATCACTCTTCCGAGATCAGCTTTCGTTCCGACTACAAGCAAGACATTCGAAACACTTAAGGCTACTATAAAGGGGAGCTGAATCATCATCCATTTTGAAGCTAACTTGTTGGTATTCGCTATTGGATTAGCACTGATTTCTTGACATATTTGTGGATCGATTCCGACCTAATTTTCAGAAAAATGGGTGGTTGTGCTGCACCAAATTGTTCGAATCAGTCTAAAAATAACTTTAGGATGTTTCGTTTCCCTAGAAATGAAGAAAGACGAAGAAAATGGATAGTTAATTCTCGTCGAGATCAATGGATCCCGGGCCCAGGAGCGTATCTTTGTGAGGTAAGTTCAGCTTCGTATTTTTCCATAGAATGTTAGAAAAATTACTCTTCTTGGTACTTTAAAATATTTATTTTCATTTAACTGTCACTTATTGACGATCAACTGATTTTATAAGTACAAAATCAACTGCGGAATGTGTATGTGTTTGTGCAGTAAAATATCGTTGTTTCATGTTGTTTCTTTTGTTATCGTGAAAAGTTTATACCGTTTGTAAAATTTATATCATACATTTCATGTAAACTTTGTGCTCAGTTAGAAATGTGATGTGCCTTTTTCTTTCTTTAATTTTACTGTACGATTGGTGATTTAAAGTAGCATTCTATGTTTTGATTCTGATGTATTGTCGCCAAATCGGATAGTTGGCGCCAATGTTAAAAACTGGATGGTATGATCCAAATAATAAATGATTTTGTTTTTTCTTTATAGTAAGATAAATATATTCTGTATTTTTAGACATTTTTAAGAAGTTAAATATTAATTTAAATATTCGATGAATCGTTTTGATCCCATTATTATCCTTTATTGTAGTAGCAAATCTTAATGTTGTATTTTTAACTATAGGTACTTTAAATTTATTTTTAGTGTGTGAGCAGGAAATATGTTTTAAGTAGTTTTACAAACATGATTACTTTTTAAAAATTTTGTTCTATTTTCATAAAAAATTTTAATTTATCAGAAAATTACATTCTTAAATTATTATAATATATGTAACTGTAATTTAATACTAGTGCTTTTGATTTTAATGTTAAATTTCATGCATGCTTTTGTTAAATATGCAGGTACATTTTGAAGAAAATCAATTTGAATGCTCTAGGCAAGATGGGCGTAAAAAACTCAAGCCCAATGCTGTGCCAACTCAATGTGCCTAATCCCCCACAACTGTTGACCCCACAGCGTCTAAAAGGCATTGGTTTACCAAAGCACCATTAAGTTACATCCAATTTTTGTAATGTATGTGTTTTTTATTTTTATGGTTTTTCATAAAAAAATATGTTTTTATTACAAATGGACTAAATTGCTTTATAAAAGAATCAAAATATTGAAATTAAGGCATTATGTGATAAAGCTGTAATTACAGTCCCTAAGATTAGATTAAAAAATTAAAATTTTGCTGTTGTTATATATATAATTAAGTATGTACTTTGTTATTATAATCATATATTGAAAATTAAGCATAAAACCTCAATTTGATGTAGTTTTTGGATAAAGTTTTTGTAGTTTTTCGAGGACGGTCATACATGGGTCTGGTTTCTTCAAATTTGCTCCTAAAAAAAGAAACCGGTATCTGATTGCCTTCAAAGTCAAAAGAGTTTAAATCAAAATTTGTATTAAAATAAAGTTGCTTTTTTGCTTAATTTTAAATTCCAGATAAATAGAGAGAAATATGTATGGAGTAAGTAGAAGAAATAATATTGAAATTAATAATTTTAATCTTGAGTAATACAATAATATAGTTATAATACATTGATTTAAATGTATATTTTAATGTCTTATATGTCTTGTCTGAATGTTGTTATTTTTTGTTTAAAGATTTACAAAACTTATTAGGATTATTTATATTATTTATTATTAAAATTACATTAAGTATATTTTATTTATCAGCATTTTCAGGTATCCTTCCTTACTTATATGTGTTTCATAATTTTTGCATCTTCAGGGTGGCTTGCTGCACGGTTTACCTTTATCAACTGAAGCGATTTCTGTTGCTGAACCATCTGTTGTAAGTCTTCATTTGAACAGTTATTAAATATTTAGTATTATAAACTTTTTCTAAAAAGTATTAACACTGTTTCTAAAATTAAAAAATATATTAACGTAATATTTACTTATGTTTAAGAAGTATGAATGCTATGAACAGTCCAATGTATTTATGCTTTTTTATAAGTTGAGTTACTTTGAAAATGGTAATGATTATTTGTATTTATTTTTATCCGATCAGAGTTTATAATTTCTTTCACTTCCACATATTTCATATATTATAATTTCTTTTAGGTTCATTTGCCACAACCTTCAGCTTCATATTTTGGAGAAATAAATTTTGCTGCCGAAGTATCTGATGTAAATTGCCATTTTGCACTTCTAAAAAATTTTAATACTTTTTTAACATCTATTCGTAAACTGTACTATGTTTTTTTAAATGTTTCCATCTTCATAATCATGCACTTTATTATTTCATTTCACCAGTGGTTGCAAATGTGTACATTACAGTACATCTCAGGTGTGTTTGCAACAACATTTAGCATTACCTTCTGATTAAATAACAGCTGCTAGTAAAGAATCTATTCTATGTTTTCATTTGAGCAGCTATTAAATGTCATATGTTTTACATATATTAATGAATTTTTATACGATTTCTGAAATATCAAATTGTTTGTCTTATGGTTGCTAAACAGCTGTACTATATCTGGCTGTTGTGCTATGGAATTATTTTTGAATTTTGAGTGTTAACAATTTATTATCTATTTATGAATTATAAAATGTTATGTAAAATAATTATTTCATAAAATGAATGTAGTTTATATTATCTGTATTTCTAAATTTCTTATATATATATATTTCAGGTTTGTTTGCAAGAACAAGCTTCAACTTCATCTTGTGATAAAATGCCATCTATTTGTGAAGGATCTCATGTAAGATAATTAGTGTATTATTAAATTGCTTGCTTATACAAAACGTTTCTATTAACTTTTTTTGGGGGGGGGTAAAAGGAATGTAATTAATTTCATCAGCATTTACAAATTCTTTGTGTACATTTCAGGTTTGTTTGCAAGAACAGCCTTTAGCCTCATTTTGCAATGAAATACCATCTATTTGTGAAGGCTCTGATGTAAGTTGATAACTAATGTATAATTAAATTACTTCCTTATATGCATTTAAAATGTTCTATAAAGTAATTTTTTGGTAAAAGGAATGTAATTAATTTCATCAATAGTTGCAAATTCTCTATGTAAATTTCAGTTTTGTTTGCAAAAACAACCTTTAGATTCATCTTGCAACCAAATTGTAATTAATTTTAATTAATTTCATCAGCATTTGTGAAGGCTGTGATATAAGTTGATAATTTGTGTTATTAAATTGCTCATGATTATGGAGATAATCGATCCCTTGAAAAGCTGGAAATAAATTTTAAAAATCTATTTTTAAGTGAAATAAATTTTAAATATTAGAAAATAAAACAAAAATAATCTAGAAAATGCTGAAAACAATAGAGTCAAATTTAAAAACCCACCACAGTATAGGAAAAGAGACCTGGAACTTGCATTTTTATTTTGTGGATTTATTATCTGTTTAAGTTTGACATTTAATCCAAAGGTGCTTTGTCCCTGAAGGACTATTGTTTTCGTTTTGTATTGAAACACTATAAATGGCTGCATCACTTTTCAAATTGTTGCCACCAAATATTATCACCCTGTACTATATTTAAAGAAATTATATAGTGAAGACTCATAAATGCATGTATGTTTTTTGCATTCTCATAAAACAACGGTACCTAGAGCCATCAAATTTTGAATGACTTAATTCTACTGTGAATATGGACATCTGGAAGACCGAATTTGAAATTCAGAATTTGTTTTAATATATATTTTATATGTTGTAAAACTTTAACGAATTTTTGATTAACAAACTTGAGGATTTCAAAGCGAGCAATGGCAATGTTGTACAGAAAAGACACTTTTATCTCCAGCGTGTGAGACAATGAATCGGGAATTCTGAAGATATGTTCATTTTAAAATTATCTTGCAATATTGCTGTTGAACTGAATTTTATAGTTTAAGTGTGAAAAACTTGATATTTAATAAATAAAGGTAAAACACAAAATGTTAAAAAAAGGCCCCTTTGGGTGTAATTTAAAATCTGAAACCTTTCAGATCTTTTTTGTTTGTTTGTTGTGTTCCCCCCCCCTTCTTTGATGATTATTCATATAGATTTTTTCTTTATTCCAGGATGTTCTTTTAAGGAATTTTATAAAACAGCAGACTGAATTGATCTCGCTTCTGCAATGCGAGAACAAAATATTACTGAAAGAACTTACAGCAACCAAAAAAAAAATGAAATTAATGTTTTAAAAAAATAGCATAGCACTGAAATTCAACTTCATGACCTTCAAGTACAGCATGAGGAATTGCTGAAAGGAGTGAAAACATTTCTTTCAGATGAACAAATAGCAATGTTGAAAATTCCTCATAGAAGCATTGCAAAATGGTCTAACGAGGGAATAATAAAAGGCCTCAAAGTTAGATTTGCCTTGGGCAAGCATGGTTATAATTACTTGCACAGAATAGGTTTTCCGTGCCTTCATACAGCACTTTAAATAAAAGACTTCAAGGTCTTGAAATGAATTTTGGAGTCATCAGTGAGATGATTGAACCTTTGAAAATTAAAGGAGAAAAAAATGAATGCTAGTGATAAAGACCGTATTTTATCATTGGATGAAATGGAGATTTCTGGCAATCCTGATTTTGATATTTCAAAACGTAAATTTATTGGTAAATGTACATTAGGAAATCAAAAGGGTACAGGAAATCACTATTTAGTTATTTTACTAAGAGGTTTGAAGCTGAAATGGAAGCAAGTGGTTGCCCATGAGATAACTGGACAGGTAACAGGATGCCAGCTCAAACAACTTGTTGTCAATGTTATCGAAGCTGTCAATTCTGTTGGATTTAATGTTGCTGGTATTGTTAGCGATATGGCAGCAGTAAATAGAAGCCTGTGGAATTCTTTGGGAATATCTATTTCTCGAAACCAAAGAAATAATTTCACTACTGAAATTAAGGGCAAAATTATTTATGTATTTGCAGATGTGCCACATCTTTTAAAAAATCTCTGGTCTGCAACTCTTAATCATAGTATAAAACTGCCCAGTTATGTTTGCAATAAAGAAAATTTGGTTACTTTGCATGTATCTGCAGGATTTATAAAAGATATCTGGATTACTGAAACAAACCAAAATTGTGGTTTGAGAACTATGCATCATCTCAGCAAAGAAGACCTCTTCCCCTCACATTTTGATAAAATGAATGTTGCTTCTGCTGTGAGGTTTTTTCCAATTAAAACAGCTGTGGGATTGGAGAAGGCAGTAGCTTTAAAAGAGGTAAGCCCTAATGCTCTTACAACAGCATGGTGGATAAGATTTATATGTCAGTGGTTTCAAATGCTATCCTCTAGATGTAGAAAGAACTCAATTTCTGTGACAAATAAAAGCAAAAAAATTGAGTTACTTTTTGAATTTATTAATGTTATACAGCTTATAGAAATTGGTAAAGGGTGGAAACCATTACATACTGGTTTGATTCTTTCTACTTTATCAGCCATACAGTTAGCAGAGGCATGTTTTCTGAATGATTTTCAGTTTATTTTGACGAGCAGATTGACACAAGATGCTCTAGAAAATGTATTTTCTCAGATACGCAGAAAAGCTGGTTTGAGGCCAAGTGCTTTGCAAGCTGTGAAAGCATTAAAGCTTATCTGTTTATCTCAGTTTATATCTGACATTAAGAACTCCAGTTATGCTACTGATTCAGATATTTACTTATTAAACTATGCGAAAGATGAATTTGAATTTCTGAAGGAGAAAAAAGCTTTAGAGCCTGTTACCATACCAGAAGTTTCTGATGTATCTCTACAGAATCTCACCCTTAGTGAGGAAAATAACGTCTGTTATATTGCAGGAGCTGCAATAAATTCTGTTTTGAAAAATGCTTGTAATTCATGCTCACAGTTTCTCTTAGTTTGTGAGCAAAATACTCCTTCCATTGATGAAAATAAGCAGTACATAATTAATTTTGCAAATTTAGGTGGACTTAAATGTCCTTCTCCAGAAATTTTTAAATTGTGCCTTCTGTGTGAAAAAATAATTCAAAATTTTTTAGACGAAATAATACATGGAAATGTAACTATGGATGTGGAATTTGTTAATATGATTTGTAAGAAAGCAGGCGAGGTAAATATTCCCTCCTGTTGCAATATCAAAACAAAGATAATAAAATATTATTTGACTGCCCGTGGAATTGGTCTCAAGAAGCTTCTTCAAAATAAAAGGCAGCAGTGGCAAAGTTTTGCATCTCCTGCTTTTAAAAGGAAGAAAGTAAACTAGAATCTAATCAAGAGTTTAAGAAGTTTTTGCTGTTCAGTTCTGTCTGTAAAAAAGTAGAGTAGTTGTCACTGAAAAATTGCTGTTTGTCTCTTCGAATAATAATTAGGCCCACCAACAGCTGAATGGTTAAAGTTACTGAATGCTGGGAGTTCCATCTTCTGTTCTATTTCCGAACAGGCTGCCTGCATGGTTGGTTTTTTTTTTGTGGTTTTTCCCCATGTGTAATGTGAATACAAGCCAGTTCTCCTTAGAAAGTCCTCTACAATAGAAGATCTCATAGTCAGCTAAATCGGATTTACTTTTGTGTGACCTTAAATGAGGCATCAATTGTGAATCTGTTTTGGCATGTTATTAGGAATTTTAAATGAAACATTTATTGCTGTTGTGAAAGAATGATCAACGGATGTTTACCTTACTAATTAATGTCTTATAGTATTGTAATGGCTTGCAGGATTTTTCATAATGGGATGTTGCATATGTTTTACTCTTCTTTTTTACCAAATAAATAGAGTATGTTCCTAATCAGACATTTCTTCTTTTGTACCAGGGTTATATAGTATGATGTGATAATTTGGATTTGTTTATAGAATACATAACAGTATTTTTTGACATTCTAATAGAACCAGTGTATTTTATTTATTTACTTATTGCTTTAAAACAGATTTTGAATCAAGGCTTACTTCCCACCCCCTTTGGGTATGCACATAAAACATGTTTAAGCTATATTTATAATATATCAATGAGATACAGTGGATGGACAAAAATATGGAAACACCTTGTGAAATGCATGTTTGAAAAGAAAGATTGATTTTAATGAAATGTAGGTGGCGCTGGCGTTTTTGACTACTGACGCCACCTATACAACTTCGTAAATGTGCTAAACAGTTCAGTTGTTATCGGAGTACTGTTATGTGAGGTTGTCATTGCATTATGTCAGAGTTAACAGACTTCGAACGTGGGCAAATTGTTGGAGCACGTATGGTAGATGCTTCCGTAAGCAAGGTAGCCGAGGTGTTTAGTGTTTCAAGAGGTACTGTATCGAAGATTTATTCCGTATATTTGAAAAGCGGAAAAACATCATCTGCTAAATCACAGGGCGGACGAAGGTGTGTCCTGAGTGATCGTGACAGACGATCATTAAGAGCAATTGTGACGAAAAATAAGAAGACCACAGCTGCAAAAGTTACTGCTGAAATGAATGTTGTGTTACCGAACCCTGTGAGTACCAAAACAATTAGAAGGGAGCTTCATAAACAGGGAATTGCTGGCCGTGCTGCAATTGAGAAGCCACTCATCAGTGATGCTAATGCCCGTTACAGGAAAAGGTGGTGTTTAAATCATAAAGCCTGGACTATAGAGCAGTGGAAGCGAGTAATATGGTCTGACGAGTCTTCTTTCACATTGTTTCCCACTTCTAGCCGAGTTTACGTCTGGAGAACGCCATCTCAAGCCTATAATACAGACTGTTTGTTGCCAAGAGTGAAACATGGCGGGGGTTCTGTTTTGGTTTGGGCAGCCATATCATGGTTCTCTGCTAGCCCCAAATGAACTGTGTCAGGGACATTGTTTTTTGCATTTATTCAAACTTCTCCGCATATAAATGAGAATTAATTATATTATATTAGTTTTAAAAGTAAAACTAATATAATATCATTCTATATAAAGCTGTTTGATGTATAATGGAAAAAATTCAATTACTGCAGTATGTTTTAATAAAATTTGAATATAATAGACTGAATTGCACTACATTAGACCAAAAAGCAAAACATTTTTATTTATTTATCTTTATTTTCACTATATGTGTTTGTCATATGTTTGTTACTAGAGGACTTATTTTATAGATTTGAAGCTAAATAATATTTTTATGTTTTTACTTATGCAAATTAATTAATAAAAGAACTGTGATTTAAGTATTGTCTTTGCTGTGATATAGATTGAATCTTATTATGTTATGGAATTATAATTTAAATATTCAGATACGTGTAATATTATGAGCATATGTATGTAAGTATAATTTTTCCAAGTATAATAAAAAGTAACCATCAACAACAAATAAACTTATAAGTAAATAGTATCTGTAAATTCTGTATGTAAAGGTATTATTTTTATTTTTATTTATTTGTGTGTGTATTATTTTAATATTGTTTATAGCTAAATAAAGAAAAAAAAATTAATGGAATTTTTTACTCTATTAAATCTATGAATCCCACAGTCATCTGAGCATTGAAGTAATTTTTATAGCATTCTGCACTTCATTCTAAAAGCGTTATAATTTAAAGGTGTATATCTTGAATGAGTATTTAAAATCATAAAGTGTTTAGCAGCTTTTTCTGGAAACACACACAAAATAACATTTTTAACAAATTTGCTACAGTAATAGACGCTTGATTCCATGTGAGCAAAATTCAAATAACATATTAAAAATAAAAAACAAAAATTAAAGATTAAACCTTATCCTAAATTAATGGAGGTTGAGGGATTTCCCTCAACCATATTAAGAATGTGGTTGAGGGAAAGCTCTTGTCAAAAAATACATTTTGAGATAAATAACATTATGTGTGTATTTAAAAGAAAAAATTGAAAATTCAATAAAGGAATTCAAAAAGAAAGCATAAAAATACAAATTTGGCAAATTGTATTAATACTAAAAATACAAATTTGAAATATGATATGTGAAAATGTTTTAGAAACTTTTAAAATAACTTGAATCATACGAGAAATTTGGCAATTTAAAAAAAAATACGAGAAAGAATCTGTACTGCAGACAAAAGAAGGGGAAAAAGCCACACATCTTTATAGGAGTGCAGAAAAAAGCTGAAATTCGGATTCTCTAGAATGTTAAATTTTAGCGGACAGCGCTAAAGAGCCAAAGTTGCCGCTCCACACCTAAATTGCAACACTAAAGCTTAGATTCAAAATGGCTGACGAGTCAGCCTGTATCTCTAGTAGCTCTAGAAACACTCCGCACGCAGGCTGACGTCACAAACAGCAGCGCCTCGCGCCGGTTATTACTTCAGTTCATTTCACAACATCCTTTCCCCCCCCTTGAGACTCAGGTTGAGTCTCAAACTCATAACAAACATTATTTAAAAGATCAAGTCTTTTTGGAACTTTTACAAGTCGTCCAGAGGAGGAATATTGTTGCATCACCATTTTATCAGGTGCAATTCCCTTTTTTAACGTACATCCAGCATCACAGTTCTTATTATGTACATTTCTGATTAATAACTTAGTGAAATCACATTTTTCTGGTAACACTATTGGATACAGAAAAGATTCATGGTCATCTCTATTTAGTATTCTCGTTTTAACTCTCAGAATACCATCATCATCAATGAGCATTTCAATAAAATTATAAGATATTTTATCAGTCAGATAATAATTTTGAACCAAACGAATTAAATTTTTCTCAGAATTTTCAGTTTCATACTGTGAAAGTTCAATGTTTCCATTCTTTTCAGAACCACCTTTACAATTATTTACAAATATAAATATCCATGCAAATACTCTAATCATTTTATCATAATTGGATACACTGATTCGATGCCAAGGGGGTGCGTCTTTTGATAGATCAATATTCACTATTTTTATCTTTTTTCTCTCCAATTCTATTTCTTCATGCAAACAAATAATCTCACCAGTGGGCCAGTTTTCAGGGCCGTCTCGCAACCACAAGGGGTCTTCCCACCATCTAGACCGACGCATTTGCTTCGCAAAACATCCGCGCGATAACAAGTCGGCAATATTTAGTTTCCCTGGGACATGTCTCCATGAATGACCTCGCGTGAACTCTCGAATCTCTTTAACCCTATTTTCGACGAAAACAGACCAATTTCCTTGCTCTGTTATCCACCAAAGGGCAGTGGTTGAATCAGACCAGAAGGTAACTTTTAAATCGGGCAAACAGAGAGCTTTGATAATAGAATTTGCAAGTCTAGAACCTATACAACAGGCCATTAATCCTAAGCGAGGAATGCTTAAAGATTTCAAAGGCGATACTATAGACTTCGCCCGTACGAGATTTATTTTTACTTCAGAATTAAATATTGATCGAACAAAGACGCACGCTGCATACGCCCCCCCTTGCAAGCATCCACAAATACATGTAGTTCAGACGTGTCATTGATAAACAAGTATCGAGGCAAAGTAACATCTTTAAAAACATTAAGTTCTTTAAACCAGTTCAAAAATATATTTACATCATTCGGAGACAATTCATCATCCCATGCAATTTTCACTTTCCACAATTTTTGCAACAACAGTTTTGGAAGCAATGTAGTTGGCGTTAATAAACCAATAGGATCAAAAATTGTCTGCACAATTGCCAAAATTGTCCTCTTTGTGATTTTCGTATCACAGGTCAATGTATCTGTATCTGTGCAGCACCTCAGTGTATCATTATCCAAATTCCAAATTACTCCCAAAACGGAAGTATCCCCTGAATGTTTGTCAACATTTGTACCAGCCACATTGCTTTCAAAACCGCGCAAGTTAAAACATCCATTTGACATGATTAATTTGGAATGTTCAATAAAAGTAAAGTGTTCATCAATACTACAAACACCAGATAAACAATTATCCACATAAAATGACGATTTTAATTTTTGAGCAACTTCACTATATTGACGTGGACAGTTTTGTAATAGATGCATTATAGATGCGTTCAACAAGTAGGGGCTCGAAGAAACTCCAAACACAACTCTGCAATGTCTATAAATTAATTGCTCTTCATTGCATGGGGAAAAAAATCTGAGAAAATCTCTATCTTTAGATGCGACGGATAACATTAAAAAAGCCTTTTCAATATAGGCACTAATACCAATCTGATACATTCTAAAACGATCTAGAATATCAGGCATTAATTCAATAAGATTTATTCCTTTAAACAAACATTCGTTCAAAGAGAGTTTCCCTTTCCCAGATGCAGAAGCGTCAAAAACAGGACGAATTTTCGTGGTTTCACTTCCTAATTTGATTACAGGCCTATGCGGCAAATAATGACATTCATTATTCAGTTCGGTTTCTGGTACGCGTTCAATAATATTCAACCTTTCCCATTCCTTGAACACATTTTGATAATCATCGAAAAATTTACTACATCTGAGTTTATAGATCATCTTTTAATACCTTTTCCAGGATAATTCTTTATTATCGGTTAAATGTGTCGTATCATATTTCCACGGAAGTTCTACTTCATATCTTCCATCTGGAAGAATTTTCATTTTGTTCTCAAATTCAGATAAATTAAAACTTTCATTCATTTTAACAGTTTCGTTTGGAGCGCATATTCCTATTTTTTCAAGTTCCCATAACTCATTCAGAGGAATTCTCCTGACATGCATTGAAAATGTTTTCAAAATATTATCCTTTTCACCCGAATTTCGTTTTCCAAATACCGTCCACCCAAGTTTCGTTTCGACAGCCGTTACCCCGGACTGTAATTCAATAGAATTTCCCGTCAATAATTTTCCTATAACATCTGCTCCGATTAAAAGGTTAATTTCAATTTCCTTTCGCAATGGATCAGAAAATTCGATTTCTTTTTCTTTTAATTCATTCAAAATCTCTTTGTCTTTAACCTTAGGAATAAAACCGCAAATCTTTTTTTCAGAAAGTGCTTCAAAACTACATGCGAATGTTCCTTTTAAATTGCTGACCTCGACCGAAAACACTTCATGTTGTTTAGGTTTCGTTTCGTCCCCCCCCAAACAGTGCATGTATAACTGTTTTCTCCCGAAGTGGAGATGCTTTAAGTTGACTCATCATATTTTCACTAACGTAGCTACTTTGTCTTCCGCTATCAATTATGCAGCGAATAATTTTCTCGCGACCTCGACACCGAATTCGAACGCAAAACGTTTGCAAAAATACAGTTTCGCTTCTGCCACAGTTAGAAAGAGAACTCTCTTTTGAAACATTTATCTGATCATTATTTTTTAGCTTTTGATTACACATTACATCAAAATGATTACAACTTTTGCAAATAGAACAACTTAACTTACCTTTGAAAGGACAAAATTTACTAATGTGACTCGCTCTTTTCAGACAAGAAAAACAAGCACCTTTTTTTCAACAACAATTGTTGTTTTTCAGCTTTCATTCAAGTCATTTTTTTTGCAGAGTAACATTTTTCACTAAAATGTTTCTTTTCACAAAAATTACAGTTTGGAACACTCTTACCTGAATTCTCAAGACTTACTAGAGCTGATGCTGTTACGGAATCGGGATCATTTTGCTTTACCTGTTCGTGGTTAAAATCTTTCTTCCGATGGTTTTGTTGGGAAGCGAAACCAGTTCTTGCGAGGAGAACCATCTCTTCCCCCTTAACTTCCTGTTTTAAGAAATTCATTAAATATTTCAAAGATCGATTCCCTTTAGTTTCAATGGAGTCGTGATTTCTGCTTCTTTCCCATGCCATCAATACTTCTTCTGGTAAGCAACTTTCCACTAAGGGGGTCAAAAAATCCCCATATTTTTCTTGAGTTCTCCCCAAACTTTCCAACGCTCGCAATTTTCCTTCTAGTTCATCATACAGACAGACAGACAAAGTAGACAGATGTCTTGTTTTGCACCCGCTAAGTCTTTCTGCACCGATGGGCGAAAAATCAAGCATAGGTGCGAAAGAAAGGTATATAGAAAGGGGGCAATTTCGTATTTGAGGAGAGTAAAAAGGGAACTTCGTACATCTTGCACGAGTTCAAAAGGTCAGGAAGAAAAGATGGGACAAAATAAAATTTAAAATAAATGGCCCAAAAATAATAGAGAGGAAAAAAAAAGGGCCTATAGAAAGAAAAGGAAAAGAAGTAGAAAATATCCTAAAATACGATTGTGTCCATGAGTGTAGTTAAAAGGAGGAAAATTTGTCTTCATTTACAATAAATAGTGTCTCACAAGTGTGTGTGTGTGTGTGTGTGGTGAGTGTGTTTGGTAATGATGAATAGATGTGTTACTGGGGGAGAAAAAAATATTGACGGTGTTAAATTGCTTCGTATCAAGGTATTTAGCATGAAATACAAAGTAATATGTATGCTGAGTATATGCAAAGTAATATGTATTGCATCCTGAGATATCAACAAAAGTCATCATACAAAGTATATATTAATTTAACTAAAGTAACTTGTGCTATTTTCTTTCCCAACATTTTCATACATTTTTGCAAAAAACAGCAGCAGACAAACAAGATAGAACCATATACAATACAAGACCACAACCGTACACACACACACAAACACACAAAAAAATTTTAAAAAAAAAGATATATATATGTGTGTGTGTATGTAAATTACTGAGTATATGTATTAAAAACACAAATTAAACATAGTATTTATTAATTTATATATCATAATTTATTACAAGATTTATTATTTTGCTATCGCAATTTATTACTACTTAATTAATTAATTACACAATTAATTACTTAACACGATGAGGGACACTGTTGTTTATATAAGCTCATAGTTCTAAGAATTTATTTAAGGCAGTGACGAATAATCCATCCGTTACATATGGACATTTAACAGATAGCAAGGAACAGTATGAGAAAAAATCGGTGAGGTATAATATTGTTTAAAGGCAAAAAATTTTTAAGCGATCTAAAAAAAAAAAAAAAAAAGAATCCAGAGGATCCGAGAGGAAATAGCGCGATGCCGTGAGTCCCCTATTTTCCCTCTCACGAGATTCCTCAAAGCAAGATAAGGGGGCTTTGTAAGTGACGACAGACGTGAACTGATAACGTTGGCGTCTGTTCGGAATTGTTTAACAAAGGAAGCCACAGGCAATAAGCAATTTCAAGTATTTTTTAATGCTAATAACTGATTAAAAGTTAAAATTTATTGATTTAAAGGCACATATTTATAGAAATTTGATTGAGTTTAGATGAAAGAAGGGTACTTATCTTAAAATTCCAGCCTTTCGTTGTACTTCCTCACATTGTCCGCTGTTTCATTCTCATCAACATCGCAACTGAAAAACTATTGAAAACGTGTAGGTATTGTAGAAAAATCAGTATTTCAAAGTAATTTAATTGATAATCCCCAAGCGGAAAGGAATTTTTTTCACTTTTTTACGGAGCGCTGCGAACGTCCAGCCGCTTGCCTCGGTGATCGCAGCGCCCTCCTAGTTCATCATACAGGGAGGGTAGATCCGTTTTTGCTCTTCCGGCTACAGTGTTCTTCATCACTAGGCTTAACAAGTCTCTCACATATATTTGCACAAGTAAATCTTCGCGTCCAAAGCGCTCTCTTAGTTGTTCGATGGCTTTAGGATAATTAGCTGCCGTTGCCGGGAAGCTAAGGACTAGGCGTTCTGCTTTCGATTTGGGTTCCATGGCCTGCAATAGATACTGCATTTTATCTTCATCGGCGATACTTTTGTCATCGTGGATTTTCTGGAACTGACTCCAAAAAGTCAGGTAATCTTTAGCTTCACCACTGAATTTTTTAAGCTCAATTTTAGGCAATTTAAATTTCCTAGATTCGGAATTATTTGAAAGAGAGGAGGCTTGTATTTCCGCATCTATTTGAGCACACTGTTCTAGAAACTTATCTCGATAATTCTCCGCTTCTTGAAAATCATCACTAAATAATTTTTCTCCATCTTCAGTCTGCAAAATCTGCTGCGATATAGCACTCTGACATACGTCAAGTCTCTGGAATTTATCACAAAGTTGACACTTCAAAATCGAAAGTATTTTTAAATCTCTTACTTCTTTAGTTAATTCACTTTCGGTTTTCCTTGAGGTTTGCGAAAACGCAATTCTAAGTCCTTTTCTTTGAGCCTTTAAAGCGATCAAATCCATCTTCAAAGTATATTCAAAATCGAAATTCAATATCAAAAGTTCAATCGGAAAATTCTAATTCAAAGCACCCGGTCCCGCCGAGGGTACCACTGTGTTACGAAGAACACAGAAAATATATAAATCAAATATATTTAAAACAGTTCGTTCAGTTGCGGGCCTGCTTCTACCCGAGGCTGGGTGCATTATGAATAAAGACAAAAAATTCTTAATAAGTCATTCTTTATTTCCATCAAAACAGTATCACTCTTCCGAGATCAGCTTTCGTTCCGACTACAAGCAAAACATTCGAAACACTCCGCACGCAGGCTGACGTCACAAACAGCAGCGCCTCGCGCCGGTTATTACTTCAGTTCATTTCACAACACAGCTATTTATTTTCATTATTGCTGTACATCGTAATTGCATTTACATCTTTTAACACCTTAATGTGTCATTGTGTGCGGACGCGTCGGGAAATTGGAACAGAGAATTGAGACTAAAAATTTTTAAAAACAATTCATCTAATTAAATAAAAATTTTGTAACGCAAAAGCTTCAATTGTCTGTTTTGGCGAAACGCGTAATGGAGTTGACTTGGTTCGACGTTTAATTAGAAATTTCCCTTGAAAAGCCAGATTGGACTTCGAATTGAGCTAATTTACCATTTTCCGCTTTATATTTTTATAATTGTTTTTTGTTTGTTTTCTTTGTTTTAACATGTTCCATCGATTGGTTTTTTATATGTTTTTACCTCTCACTTATCACATCGATAGGTATTTTACTGTATTTTTTGCCATTACTAGTTTCTAAAGATTAGTATTTTACTGTGTTTAATATAAATTTTACAGTCTATTTCGCGTGTAGCCTAATTTTTCATCCTTCAATGACATTATTTTTTTTAATAATTTTTCACCCTTCAATGACATTGTTTTTTTAAAAAATGTGTTGAACTTTTTCTTGGAACCACAGCTCCTGGTAACTTTTGTCGAGCTCTCTACAATTTCTCATTTCCTTAATTTTGCAGCATATTTCGCAAAAAAATTTTTTAGACCAAATTGGTCTTTCAGTATTGTAATTACTTCCTAGCTTGTTAATTTTATTGTATAGCTTATATATATGTAAGAAAGATGAATATGTAAAAGATTAAATCAGCAGCGCAAATTAATTTCCCTTCTCTATTCTAAAAATAGCAACATCTATTTGCATTGCGTCATTTCGAGAAAAATCTGTCATATGACTCTTACGTAATTCTGGTGATGCAAATTGAACTAAAACTCAAGCAGCCAAAAATAATTTTACAGCAATATTAACTATCCAGTCAAAATGCTTTGAGAACCAAAACTAACTCAGTCTGACTTGAGATTTCATACTGAACATTACGCAAGGTCCCGCTGGGACAAGGCGGATTGGGTCTCCCTCGAATAGTTCACTGAACATTACGCATTTTCTTTCTACGCTTTGCATTAGCTGGACTGCAATCTGTCTGCTTCTTCTTTTTTTTCTACAAATATATCAAAAATGTAAGCCCTTTGGAGCAGTCACATTTAAAATGCCGACTTGTGTGTAGCCGTAACATGTTGCTGAAAATAAAATTGTAGATTTAATCTGCATTCGCCTCCAATTTCCTGGTCATTGCTTCTGAGTTTGAATATATTACAAGTGAATCGACAGGACACTTGCCCTGTGAGTTGGAATTCCAGTGGAAATGTCATTGCAATGTCTGCAATAACCGACCATATCTTCAAACTTCCATGTGTAATAAAAATTCATAATAGATATCGAATACCTGCAAGTCCAAAAGTGCTAACGTAGGTGTACAGCCTTCCCTTAAATGTTAAAAAAAAAGTGTTTTACATCATCAAAGTGTGCCTGTGCTTCATAGAAGTGTTATCATCGAAATAGTGGCTACGATTGTGAAAGCGAATTAGTTAATTAATGCCTTCATGTTCTAATCTTCAAGATATCTTCGGCTACGGTCAATCTGTGTGCGCAACCTGGAATCAGCAAGTCGTGTTAAAAGTTTTAAATGTTTTAAGTCAGCGAAATTTAATCTAGCATATGCGGTCATAAGTGCAACGTCGTAATTGAACAGCGATATGAAAATGTGAAAAAAAATCGAATCATAAAGTTGCTAAGAGTGCTTAAAAGTGAAATCTAGAGCCAGACTTCCAAAATTAATCCAGCTTTTGTTTATAGTAAAATGACGAATGTTTTTCGAGTGCTGACGTTTCAAATCATTCCCGTGCTTTCAAGGTTATCAAACTGCATATCTTAATATGGCTCTTATGCGAATAAATTTATGTTGTTCTTTCGCAGTTATGGGATTAAATTTACACTTGAAGTAGATGCTAGAAAATTATATTCGCTTCTGCTTTTGCGTAATTGAATCTCCATTGAGAACTGATATTTTTTCTTAATAAATTGGATATTAAAAATGAACACTGTCTTATAAAGAAATAGATTTTAATGATATTAGAAATTTGAATTATAATAATTTAGTTAAGTAAGTAAAGAATTCTTAGATTTAATTATTTTTAGAAAAGGCTGTTAAGTTTTTATATTTTTGAAATTTTGTTGAAAATTTTGAATACGAATTTTATAATTATTCTAAAAATGAAGTGGATGTAAAAAATAAGTGAAATTAGTACAGATAAGTAATATGAAATTATGGTAAATGCATGTTAAATTTTTTGGGTGATTGTGTGTTGAGTATAAAGTATGTTGAGGGAGTACTGGTTCCTATAAATACCTCTGTACAGTCGTTCCTTTTATCCTCTTCATTTAAGATAATGTTGGAGGTTCTCATTTCATGCGTGTGTAATGTTTTTAAATATTATTATACTTTTATTATTGTGGAATATATTAGTGCAGTTCTCAGAGGCCAGTTACCTTATGCAAGTAACGGGGGCTTTTCAAGTAACTGCCTAGGCACCCTGGGCCACCAGTGCAGAGAACACACTGGTTGTCTCAAGAGGACAGCCCTAATAATATTGTTACGTTATTTTATTCCATCTGACACCAGTTGTTGCGTTTTCCTCTTCCTTCACGTTCGTACGGGGTTCGTAGATTTGGAGTGAATAACGACGACATTTGATGAAGTATCAAAACACACTTTATTTCCCAATATTAATCAGGACAGCTCCAAAACACTTTTTTACATTCGTCGATGAACTACTGTAAACACGCTGGAACAATCAGCGACACAGCCTTCACACTGTCAGGCAATAACGGTGGAGACAGCTTCCTTGCGAAGCACCAAAGTACAGCTCCCGACTCTGCTCGGTCGTTCTCGGAACTCCACGTACTCTCGAGACTCTCCACGCTTCAACTCGCGATGCACTCGACGACACGCAGAGCACAGCTCCTGACTCTTCGGTTCAGTCGTTCCCGGAGCTCAACACGGTCTCTCGACGATGCACTAACCGCGATACACTACGAGACTCTTTTGGTGCACTCGACGACCACTCGGCACTCGCTGCCCGGCTGTCAACGCGATCGACTCCGCAGGGATTGACTCGTTAGACGAGACAACCAACTCGATACTAACTATCTCGCAATCCAGACGAGGCACGCACACTCGCCCTCTTGACAAGGCACACTCTAACTGACTGCGAACCAGCAAGGTTTATATAGTTTTTGGCTTGTGTTCGAGAACATTCTGCGCTAAACCGGTAAGAGTTCGTTCCAGAAGTTTCTCCATCCGACCATTTTGTCGCCAAATGGACGATTTCTCGCCAAATGTGGCAACCCTGCCTTACCTTGGTATTTTATTGCAACCCTAAAACTGCTTTGCGGGGGAAGCTATCCCACTGTACCTGTACATTTCGTAACAATATGTTTGTTTAGAAGTATTGCGAGGCCTTCCAATTTGCTAAAATAAGGAATTGTAAATGAAAGATAATAACGGTGAAACCATAATTTCTAAAACTGTTACTCCTATTATATTTATGGTGTTAAAATATAATTTATCGGTATGGAAATTAGTATCATAAATATTTATGTGCGTTACATTTAATTATAAGTAATGATTATGTAAAAGTTTATTTTGTGATATTCTGTGATAACAAGAAACTTCCCTGAAGAATTATGATTATGTGAATTCTCAAACAAAACGACTTTTGGACTGAAATGTTGAAAAATTCAATAGAACTTTAAAAATTAAAATTTATTTAAAAAAATTGATATTTATAAATTATACTTTACAGCATCAAAATTTTATGATTTACGGTTTTTTTTTTTTTTTTTTTTTTTTTTTTTTTTTCCCATTTGCTAGTGTTTTAACGCTTTTCCTTTAAAAAGGCTTCTCTGTCGCTACGTAATGCTATGTAATCTATGTCATATGACTCGTACGTAATTCTGGTGATCTAAATTGAACTAAAACTCAAGCAGCCAATAATAATTTTATAGCAATATTAACTATTCAATCAAAATGCTTTGAGAACCAAAACTAACTCAGTCTGACTTGAGATTTCATCCTCAAAATTACGCACTTGCTTTCTACACTTTGACCTGGCTACTGCTTCTTTCTTGATGCAAAGTTTTCAAAAATGTAAACCCCTTGGAACAGGCACATTTAAAGTGCCGACTTTTGTGTAACCGTAAGATGTTGCTGAAAATCTAAATTCCTGCTCCTGAATTTATTACATATATATGTTATTCTTGGTCCGTTATCACCAACTGGAACATCTTATTTAAATTATTGTCGGTAATTTCAATTGAATGAGATATAGATGCAATTGTTTATGCCATTTTAAATTTGTATTCCGCTTCTGTTGAAATGTATTTAAAGCAATACATTTATTCTCATAATATTCTTTTCAAAATATTAAATAGTGCATTATAATCACATGATAAATAACTTACATCCTTTCAGACGTTTCGGTCCATTCATGATATTTTGCTAAATAAATAAGTAAATATCACCCTGCTCGTATTTAATTTTTTTTTTTTTACCTTCAGAACTAAATTCTGCATTTCATACAAAGAAATCTTATAATGAAATTACTGATTAGAATCTGACAGCATTTTTAAACAGATGTGCCAGATGCACTGCATTGTCGAAAAGTTATTGCTATACATTTTTCGCGAGAAAGCTATGTTTTCGCAGACTTGTTAGGTTTAAGGTGCGAAATGCAAACAAAAAACTTACATAATTGAAACTATCAGGTTCAATGTTCCGTCTTACTTTCTTTGGGAACATGCACAGACCTGACTCGGAACAGGGAGCTTACTAAAGCTATGTTCAATAACTGTGGGAAGTAGACAAGATACACAGGAAGGGTATACAAAACCCTTTATTTTTCACTCTTTACAATAATTTCCGTACTTCGGAATACAGAGACCAACTACTTGTGGTCTGAACGTAAGAATATAAAAATATAACTAAACTCTAACTTAAATTTGGAATAATAAACGTGGAAGATTGGCCTTATATTAACAGGAAGCCGTATGTAGTACAGAGAACTGTTAACACTACAATACGTTTAAAATTATCACGAGGATTAAACCTCTGGCCTGGAAGGCAATTAGCAACTGAGTAAAACTTCGAAGGTAAGCGGCCTGCTTCGACTAACTCCTTCCTCTCTCTCGCTTGGCAAAAAGCCACAACTTAAGTACTTGGCGTTCGCCAGACAAATTTTGCATACATAAGTTAACGCTTTTAATTCTGGCTGGAAGTAGAAAATAAGAAGTGATAGTAAAGATTTAAAATAAAATAAACGTTAGTAAAACTTAAGATCCTTACAAAACAATGTAAAACAAGTGCCCTTATCGTTTGAGAAAGGAACACAATGTTAAAAAAATGTTTAAGAAATTCATCTCTGTCAAAAAGCAGAATAGGAATAAGAAAGATAACACAACAAAATTTTAAAACATTTATTTAATGCTCTTAACACACTAAACTCCTCCTAGTTAATTTTCGGATTGTTTTACGAATTTATTAAGTGGATCTTCATCAATATCCGCACATTAATGATGAAACATATACAGTGCCAAATAAAATTGAAAGTCAACTTCACGATTATACAGGGTTGGACAAAAATATGGAAACACCTTTAAAAAAACATGTTTCTTTGCTTAATATGGTGTAGGAAACCCGTTGGCATCCAAAACAGCTTGCAGTCTTCTCGGAATGGATAAATACAGTTCCTGTATGTTTTCCAATTATGTTCCTGTATGTTCCTGTATGTACCATTCTTCCTGCAAAATGGTGGCAAGTTCAGATAACGATGTTGGCGGTGGATAACAAGAACGCACTTTCCGTTCCAATGTAGACCACAAAGGTTCGATAATATTCAGGTCTGGTAACTGTGTTGGCCAGGGGAGATGGGACAACTCATCCTCGTGCTCAGAAAACCAGTCCTGGACAAGAGAAGTGAGCTGTGTGAACAGGGGCTTTGTCGTCTTGGAAGACACCATCAGCATCGGGGAACAAAGTTTGTACTATGGGATGAACTTGATCGGCCAAAATGTTCACGTAAGTCTTGGCAGTCATGTGCCCTGACACAGTTATCATGGGGCTAGCAGAGAACCACGATATGGCTCCCCAAACCATAACAGAACACCGCCATGTTTCACTCTTGGCAACAAGCAGTCTGTATTATAGGCTTGAGATGGCGTTCTCCAGACGTAAACTCGGCCAGAAGTGGGAAACAATGTGAAAGAAGACTCGTCAGACCATATTACTCGCTTCCATTGTTCTATAGTCCAGGCTTTGTGCCTTAAACACCACCTTTTCCTGTTACGGGCATTAGCATCACTGATGAGTGGCTTCTCAATTGCAGCACGGCCAGCAATTTCCTGTTTATGAAGCTCCCTTCTAATTGTTTTGGTACTCACAGGGTTCGGTAACACAACATTCATTGCAGCAGTAACTTTTGCACCTGTGGTCTTCTTATTTTTCGTCACAATTGCCTTTAATGATCGTCTGTCACGATCACTCAGGACACACTTTCGTTCGTGCTGTGATTTAGCAGATGATGTTTTTCCGCTTTTCAATTATGAGGAATAAATCTTCGATACCGTACCTCTTGAAACACTAAACACCTCGGCTACCTTGCTTACGGAAGCACCTACCATACGTGCTATAACAATTTGCCCACGTTCGATATCTGTTAACTCTGTCATAATGCAATGACAACCTCACATAACAGTACTCCGACAACAACTGAACTGTTTAGCACATTTACGAAGTTGTACAGGTGGCGTCAGTAGTCAAAAACGCCAGCGCCACCTACATATTTCATTAAAATCAATCTTTCTTTTCAAACATGCATTTCACAAGGTGTTTCCATATTTTTGTCCATCCACTGTAAGCAGACAAGGTACTTTTGACATGCCTTCAAGTACATTCTGTCGTATTAATATGGCATCCGAAATCATGGTCAACAAACTGAATACTATGATAAGCATACACATGTTTGAATTCTTCTATTAATATACATTCGTATGATTTCCTGCCATTTGAAAGTGTTAGTATTCCTAAGATAATCCATTCCGTTATATAATCCATAAGAATTTCTTTAGGTCTGTCCTCTACAGCCGCTAAAAGCTTTCTGTTAGACCCCCTTTTCATACCTTCAAACACCCATTTCTCCTTAACAGGATGCCGTCTGTGACACTTCTGCTTTCTGAACTTCAAGCCGTCAATATCAATCACATTATTCTTACCCCCTATGTTCTCAGATGTACTGCAAATGCAGCCTAAAATGATCTCAATAATTTGACGTCAATCACACAAAGTATGTGAATTCTACTCTCATACCTTCGCTATTTTGGATGTCCTTCTCTGAATTAAAATTTCAAAACACGGAATAAAATTATCTCTATTGTATAGTCAGCTTGCTGGAAGTAAACCAAAACTAAACCTCTGCTCAGGCGAACGCATTTCTCTGTAACGTGCTGCCGCACAAGAGCGCTATAACGCGGAAGAGCATAACACAGATTTTGGCAATTTCGATTATGTATGAGTTTCGAAAAATAATTCACTTGGGCAGCGTCATATTATGTCAGTCAATGCATAGCAATATTATTGTAGCATAATCCAAGCAGTGAGTACATAGAGTCTTCATCAAGGAATAATACAATGTAAGAGCCAATAGAGACAGATGATAAAGCAGCATAACTTAACTTTACCAGTTAAACGGGTCAGATGATGTAAGCAAGAGTAAATAAAGAGGATTCTGGCAACTCAAAAAAAAAAAAAAAAAAAAAAAAAAAGAAATGCCAGTATGCAAACTTATATTACAACAGCATGAGTGTACTAGCTAACGTTTAGAGTCGAACTCCCAAAAGAAACTAAAGTACGACCTATATTGCAAAATGAGTATAAAATGAGCACAAAAAGAGCCAAGTTTAGTAAAAAACAACAATTAAACATGCACAGTAACATGATTGATATAAAATGGTGAAAAAAACGAAAGAAAAAAAAAGAAAAAAAAAGAAAAAAAAAGAAATTTAGCCCCAAAGCCCTTCAGCTTCCTGGAGTATCTGGTGTAATATATATATCTTATCAAGCATGTGTGTACATTTATTAAACTCTAGTAGTTTACTTTTGTAAATGTGAACAACTTGGCCAATATTTGGGCCGAATGATTTTTTTAAAATTCATTCATCACATTGATTAATTCAGAGAAGTCACTAAAATTAGAATTTTTCGCATAACCTTGGGAAGTGCATTCAGTATGTGTCTCATTTGAAGTAACTTCACCGATGATATGTATTTCTTGTGTAACTTTAGAGGTTTTGAGTGCTTGAGCAAAACACCAGCCAGGTTTAACAACAGAAGAAGTCTTAGTTTTCCTAACGAAAAGCCATTTAGGGCAATCACAATACGAGATCATATGGAGCCCAAGATAGTTTGCACATTTGAAATCCTCAAGCTCCCCTGCTGATAACAATTAGCAGTTCTGTGTGAAACCCGGCATACTTAACGCATTAGACAGCCACATGATAATTCTCAGATGAATGACGTCTTGGAAATTGTGACACTGGAGCATTTGGTTTCTGAGGATATACTCCTGAATTTTAACGTGGAACAACATAAGATAACTCATATTATAAATTTTCTCAAAGTTATCATCTGGAAAAATACAGCTTGAAAGAGTAGCAAAGGAGCTTTAATTCTATACTTAGTCAATCGCACAACCTTGTGAATTCTTATTTTATTCTCAATAAATGTTTACTAGATAATTTTAACTCCAGACCTGGACGGTAGGCCTCTATATAATACTTAGAGGTAAGCAAGTTTCCTGTGTTTGGAATTTATAACATATTGCTCAGGTCCAATATCTAAAAGCATTAACTGAGCGCTCTATCGCTATTTCATCAGACGTCACAACTTTCAGAAATTCGCACTCAGGCGACCTTAAAATTTACATTCGGGCAACTTGCCACTCATAAATATTAAAAATGCATAAAATGTTATACCTTGCCTGGGTTTCAACGTAATAGATGATATATGTGAGGGCTTAGCCTGCTTACCGTTTTGAGATACCTTATCATTTACACCAACAGAATTTTCACTAAGAAAATTATCAGAATTTACGGTAATAGATACATTGACATCATAATTATAAACGTTCGAACTGACAACATTAAGAGTATTAACATTATCAGATGCAATAGAATTAGTAACATAATCATCCTCCACTTTTTGACTAGGAAATTTGTTTTCAGAAGGTAAGTTGACTTTGGATGTTGGTTAACTTCGTGTTCTTGGCAGTTTCACTGGGTTTAACGAAAACTTCTTTTACAGTCTTCCAGTTCAAATAGTTCAAAAAATCTTCCCACTGTAAACATTAAACCAAAAGTTAATATTTCTAATGTTAGTTTATGAAAAGAACAAGAGAGAATTCTAAAATATAATTTTAACTTCTCACAAATCTGTAAATCTGTAAATCCACAAATCTGCAAATCCTCGATTCCAAAGATTTTGGCTCCTATCGAAAAAGCTTTCAAGTTCAGAAAAGTTTCAGATTCACAGAATAAAATACTTAGGCATCTTATCGCTCATAGCGTGAAATTCAATAATAAACTTTTGAAACCAAATCTAACTGCGAGAGAAAGAGCTAAAATGTGCGAAATTCATTCTAATCCGGATATTATCATTTCAAAGGCCGACAAAGGTGGCCAGATATTTGTCATGGTGTGTGTGTATGTGTTGGTGTGTATTTAATCATGGCAAAGCACACTAGGGCTATCTGCCTAAGGGGAGGGATGCCTTTCGTGGAGGACTTTCTAAGGGAAACTGGCTCGTATACACGTTACACATGGGGAAAACCACGAAAACGCCCATGCAGCCAGCCCGTTCGCGGGATTCGAACCTCGGACCGAACTACCAGTGTTCAGCGTCTTTACCGCTCGGCCGCTGGTGGGCCCTATTTGTCATGGATAAGAACACTTACATCGATGGTGTCACTAAACTCTTAAACGAACGACCATATAATCCGATCCCTAAAGATCCTTCACCTTCGGACCTGTCAAAAATAAAAACTGCGATCAAATCTTCACAAATCTTTTCGAGTAACTTGAAACATTCGCTTATCCCATCTGTTGCGAAATGTGCCAGATTATATGCTTTTCTCAAAGTTGTATGTCTCAAAGTGCTATTCCTTTCCGCCCTATTGTATCAAATTTAGGTACTGCCTCGTATCCGTTAGCTAAATATTTAGTTTCTAGATTTTCAACTCTATTAGACAATAACATTTACACCATAAAAAATTCAATAGAGTTTGTAAAAAAGGTTAAAAACATTTCTCCTAGAAATTTCCTCATGGTTTCTTTTGATGTAAAACCATTATTCACCAATACTCCAGTGGAGGATGCATTAAGATGTCTAGAAACCAGACTTCGTGAATTTCATTTCTCTTACATCGAAATTGATGAGCTAATTTCTCTCACTCAACTTTGTTTGAAACAAACAGATTTTGTTTTCTAAAATAAACATTACAAGCAAACTGAGAGATTAGCCACGGGAAGCCCCCTCAGTCCCATCCTGGCTGTTGTCTACATGCTTTATTATGAATCAAAATCATTTGAAACTTTAAACTTCCCGTATGGTTCCGCTACGTAGACGATACTTTTACCCTGTTTGAAGGTAATAAAGATGATTTAAATAATGTTCTTTCAACAATGAGTTCTATTGATCCTGCTATTCAGTTCACTTTTGAACTTGAGACTTCATAATTCTCTTCCGTTTCTCGACCTTCTGATCACACGTAACACATCCAACTTCAGTGCTACGGTTTACCGTGAACCTTCATCGGTTTGCCTTCCACCCCACTTGTCATCATGTCATCCGACTAAACAAAAGTTAGCTTCATTTTATTCCTATGTTTTCCGTGCTCTTCAAGTTTGCTCCTCCAAATAATCCCTTGATGAAGAACTAAATTATTTAAAAGCAATAGCTATTGAGAGGGGCTTTTCAACCAAGATTTTTAATGAAGCAGTTAAAAAATTCTCATCTCAACACACCAAAAGGCACACTTTTGTTTTAGGAGATTATAAAAATTCTTTCCATCAATTAGCTATAAAGTTGCACGTAGTTTGCAGAAATTGAACTTTCGGGTCGTTTATTCTCCCATCAATAAAATTCCGAGTTCCATACTCAAGGACCCCATTCCGGATATGAATTCCTGCGGTATTTACAGGATTCCTTGCCAGTGTGGCTTATTTTACATTGGTCAAACTAAGAGAGCCTTAAAATTTCGCGTTAAGAAATATGAGGCATATGTTAGAAAAAAGGAAACACAGAAGTCTTCTGTTGCCCAACATTGTTGGCCGAAAATCACACTTTCAATTTTTCTGCTGCCCAAATTATTCAAAAAACATCTTCCATTGGTGAACTGGATTTTCTAGAGGCATTTCACATTAAAAAAAAATCTTTCTATTCTAGTTAACGATCCTAATTCCAATCCAACTTTGCCTTCAGTCTTTAAAGAAATTATGATTTATTTCTGGTTTCATCAACAGATGGCGCCAGTAGCTTAGCTCCTGTCCAGGCTTTCTTATTTTATCTTATCATTATATCTTACTTGTTCATTTGTGCTTTTGCAGCTGAGGATGATGGTTCGGTAAAACCATCGAAACTAGTCCTGTGAAAATTTGAAAATATAACGCTGATTTTTGTTGTTTGACTTCTAAATTAATAGACAGTATATTATATCATCAAAAAATGAAAGAATTTTATTATTTTGCTTTAGCAGATCTGAAGCAGCTAAATTACTCAGATTCAGAATAGACAGTTTTCACTGACTGTAGAGCAAACACCTCTTCAGAAACAGGTTAGAATCTGGATCCGTGCCGATAAGTAAACCGTTAAATGTCTCAGGTGGTATATCAATTTCAGGTAGTTGCACCTTTCCTAAGAGCATTGCAATGCTGGCATTCCTTGTCCATAGCACCAATTACCACTTTTGAATGAGCATAATATTGAACGTCGAGCTCATATACTCGAATGCTAGACGCAGGAATGAATCAGATGTAAATGTTCGATGTACCTGTTGGCGTTGTTGGCCATTTGCTCTGCGGCTGTTAACTATGAAACGGCGTGCTTGTCTTTGTTCTAATCTTGTTTGTTCATTTTGTTCAGCTTGTGCATCTTTTGATTCTGCTTGACGCAATTGCGCGATGCTTACACGCATATCAGTATTATCTTGCTGGATTTGTTCTTCTGTTCTTTGGGCTTTTCCGTTTCGCACGTATGCAGCTTTACTTTTGTTTGATGGCCCAAATTAGCCCCTTTACTAATTCAGAAGTCAAACAACAAAAATCAGCGTTAATTTACAAAATTTTCACAGGACTAGTTTCGATGGTTTTACCGAACCATCATCTTCAACTGCAAAACCGCAAATGAACAAGATAGGAAATATACACGATATACACTCAATAACACTAAATATAGTATATATCAAAGAATAAATACATTATTACTATACTGTTTAATTCAGTTTGTTCTATTTATGTGTGTTTTGTACAGTGAACTATGCCAACAAGACGTAAAGGGGCTAATTAAGACACAATAACACGCCGAATAAATACTAATTCAGAAGTCAAACAACAAAAATCAGCGTTAATTTACAAAATTTTCACAGGACTAGTTTCGATGGTTTTACCGAACCATCATCTTCAGCTGCAAAACCGCAAATGAACAAGATAGGAAATAATGTTTAGATAAGATAAGAAAGCCTGGACAAGAATAAGCAAGTGGCGCCATCTGTTGGCGAAACCAGAACTAAAACATAATTTCTCTAAAAGCCGAAGGCAAATTTGGATTGGAATTAGGATCGTTAACTAGAACAGAAAGATTTTTATGAATGTGAAATGCCTCTAGAAATGCCTCTCTTTCTAGAGGCATTTCACATTCATAAAAATGTGGGTTAAATTAAAAAATAGGGGTTGGTGGTAGAAGGGTGAAAATTTAGGGTTGAACAGTGTCTCACAAAAGTGATGGGACACTTGTGCTTTACAAAAGGAAACTGTAATAAAATAAATTAAAAAACATGTAAAAATTTTTTGTGGGTGTGTTTCATACTTAAATTTAGTAACAATTATTACATAACATACATTTTCTCAAAATATTAAAATAGTAATGTAATAAAAATACGATTGTTTAGAACGGAGCAAAAAATGGCTCGCATAAGTGATGGGACACTTACTTTTCCATCAAATATTTATCGTAAAGCACAAGTGTCCCATCACTTTTGTGACACACTGTATATATTTTTTAATGCCACATCATAAAAAAAAATAAAAATAAAAAATCTTGACCAAAAAATAAAGAAAAAAAAATTGGGGTTGGACCACACTTATCACTCAGGGTATGAAAAATAGATTACGACCGATTCTCAGACCTACTGAATATACATATAAAATTTCATAAAAATCGGTCAAGCCGTTTCGGAGGAGTATTGTTACAAACCTTGTGACATGAGAATTTTATATATTAGATAACAGTTAATATGTGTATTTAATCTAACAATAAATATCTAACAATATTAGCAGCTTCGCTGCCAGTCTTCGTCTGGCTTTTAAATGTACCGGAAAAATGGCTGAAGGGAACACCAAACGTTAACTTTAAAAACTGCATAGAATTTTACTCTGCAGAACAACTTCATAAAAAAAAAGTTATTACGTATAACAAAATTACAATGAAATAAGCAGTATCCCTTAATACAAATATTAATTATCCTAATAAATAAATTAACCAACTTCCCTTTGCAAAATTTTAAGAACTCAAATGGTATAAAAAAGGTTAAGAACTTTGTTTCCTAACAAAATCACTCAAAACTTTTCAATATCTTAAAAAAAGTGAAATGAGCAATAAATAACAATAAAATGACAACAAAGTATCGGTTACCATAAATAACTTATCCAGCAATGGGTTTACCATAAGTCGTATTACTCGCAAAAAGAAAAGTTGCCAAAATCCGTGCAACCGTCTACCAAAGTAGCACCAAAAATCACAATGAAATAAGCTATATCCCTTAATATAAATATTAATTATCCTAATAAAAAAATTAACCAACTTTCCGTTAAAAAAAAATCATGCAAAACTTTTCAATATCTTACAAACAGTGAAATAAGCAAAAAATAACATGAAAGAAACTCAAAAAGCAAAAAATTCCGCGCAGAATTTTACTCTGCAGAACAATTGTATCAAAAACATCAATAAAAATGTATTATATATCTAAAAAATGGCAATGAAATATGCCAATCTCTTAAAAACAGTGACATAAGAGATACAATTAAAAATTGTTGCCAAACCCATATTTCTAAAAGAATGAAACTATTCAAAATGATGCGATTTCATCAAAAATCTATCAACAATAAGAAAGGAAAATTGTTGCCAAAATCACATTTGTAAAGATGTGAGATGTGCACTCGGAAGCTTCATTTAAAAAAATTTTTAAAAATACAAAATATTATCATTTTTCCGAAATTCTTTTTGCAAAAGCAGTCTCAAGGATGAAAGTTTAACGTGTCCAAAAATCAAAGAAAAATAAAATGTACATTTTTAACATAAACTTCTTTAGAAAAAATCCCGTTGAAAAGGTGTTAAGCTCCCTTTGTTAAATAAATCCGTATTTAATCGATTTATTGAAACACGAAATTTATTTTAAGTTCGTGAAATAGCTAAGTACCTACGTTTCATGACGATGTGAAAATGGAGTACGTAGAGTAAAATCTCGCTTTCCTATAACCCATTATGTCTCAAAATGACGCGATTTCGTCACAAAACATTAAAAAAAAAAAAAAAAAAAAAAAAAAAAAAAAAAAAATTTGAATTCGAATTTCGAAAAAATCGCTTCGAGGTGCACTGGCTTTTGTCTAGATGCACCTATGTACCAAATTTCGTAGCCGTGGGTCTATTAGCTTAGCCGCAGCGAGAACGAAAGACACACACACACATACAGACTCTTTGTTTTATTATATGTAGAGACTTAGTATAAGTTTATTGCTCTAAATCTCTAATGTTATTTAATACCAGTTTATTGTTATTCTAAAAAGAATATTTAATAGACTGCACATGGAAGTCATGTGGTGCGCGAATGAGCGTTTTTTTTTTTTTTCCATTACTTAACTAATAACACTAATAATTTTACAGTGAAGAACACAAGGAAAAGTATTGTTTGGAATGAAGACAGAAATTTCATATTTTCTTTAAATAACTGAGCCCTTCTACCACTTCTTTTTCTTTTTTCTTTATTCTTCCTTTCATGCTTAGATGCTTTTACGTACAGTTGCAAAGTTTTTCTTAAGGGTAAAAACAGAGGCTGCTCTTGTCATACACAGCAGACAGGTTCCGACATTATCCAACTAAACCATAGAGCATCTCAGCAGTTCAGAGACATCGTTTATACATTTTGCAAATTTCCTCCAGCCGATCACTTGGGATATGTAAAAGCGAAAAAGGGCGAGAGAGAGGAGGAGGGGAAATAGTATAAAAATGCAAGCTTTGGATAAAAATGAGGACGCTGCGATTTTGCAAAAAGCTCGCTTCATATTTCTAAAACTAAGCTTTTGGACAGAAATTCTTGTAACAGACGAAGCGAAGCGCTTCCTGAAATTGCTTTTAGAACTGTTTTTCCCCAAGATTTCTGTCTTTCTTTCTTCCCCTTCACTCCTGGCCCCACCTCCTCAGAGTTAGGGAAACAAAGGAGACAAGTCTTGCAGTTCGTCGTCATTTATGAAAAGGATGCAGCATCTCAAATCTGTGCAGTAAACATCTTTTCACTGCTAGGAGCAAAGGGTGGAAAAACACACCAGTTGTTTTTATTTTTACACTTAACATATTTTTTTTTTTTTTTTTTTTTTTTTGCCAGAGTGTCGTTTTTCGATTGTTTCTCGCATAATTTTCAATTCACTTTGAAAGAAGGCGAGAAACTGTAACCAAACTTCCATTCCTGTCCACCACCGATATTGCCATACATGACATCAATCTAGCATTTTTCTTTTGACAACAGAAAATTTCTGAAAGAAAATATGGATTCCTATCAAAACTCTTAAATTTTCGACAGTGTAAGAATTCGATAAATAAAAAAAAACATTCTAATCAAATGCAAAGAAAAAACGGTTCTATGAGAACCTGCTTTTGAACATGACAAGATATTTAAAATCCTCTGGAAACAAAGCTTTAACAAAAAACAGTATAAACTAGCGGGCAAGCTCGGTAGATGAGCAGGCTCAAGCCAAAGCAAAATTTATAAGTTCTATATACACCTGAAAAGAAAGTGTATAAAAACATTTCACTATAAATGAAATCAGTTCGTTCTTCCCAAGCAACATCCAATTCGTAAATAATTTTTTTGTTGCTAAACCAGGAAATAAAAACTTTTGACACTATAAGTTAATACATATACATGTGACGTCATGATTTAAATTTAATGTAATATAACAACTTTTCTCAATATCACTATAAGAATCAATGTGGCAATAATATGTCATGTTAACTCTCCTAACTTGAAACAAAAAAGTTGGCAACAGCAGCTATTTATTTCAAATGCTGACATTAACGAAACATTTTCGAATGACGACGTCACATGCAACAGCGTGCTTTCTTCAACGTCAGAATATGATCTTATTTAATAATAATACGTTTAATGTTTGACAAAGCTATTTTTATTTCCTATTTTGCAAAATTTACAATTTTTCTCTACGATTTGAAAGCGATTAGTGGCAACACTCTTCAAAATACAGCAGATTTTTATCTCCAGCACGCAATACTGTTGTTCCTCGGAAAAATGAGTATGAAAATAAGCATTTTCGGAGTTTTTAATTAATATCTCGGCTAACTGAAGGCCTTTGAAGATGAAAATGGTCGAAATGGTTTCCGACAAGTTTTTTTTTAATCCGAAATAATATATTTAATGTTTGGGAATGCTATTGTCGAAATGGCTTCCCACGAACTGTTTTTTAGTGGAATATGATGAGTTATTTAAGACCTAAAATATTATTAGAAAGTTCTTTGAATTTTTGCTGCATAATTAAATTATCACTTGAATTTTTGTGTATAACCTAGAAAAATTGGTTATTGAATATTTTATTTGGTATTAACATACTATTAATTCACAGAAAAGAAATTTTATAAGCTTAAGCAAACTGAAGCTGTCTTCAAATAGAAGCTTCAACCGAAGTAGTAACACATTTAAATAAATATTTAAATTATTAGCACAAGAGTAAGAATACAAAAGAGTAAAGAACTTCAGAAACTGTTATTTATTAGGTGCTACTTTGGTAGACGGTTGCACGGATTTTTGGCGATTTACGTTGGCGCAATTGTTGGCGCGATTTCTACAAACGTCAGCCATCTTGAAAAACGCTGTTTTTACGCATAGTAAAGTATTCGAAACTTAAAATAAATAAATAAATAAATAAATATCGTTAGAAATAATGGATTAATTTTTTTTGTTGAAAATGTCGTTTTTTAAGATGGCAGGCAAGTGTAAATAAATACATTTACTATGAGTATAAAATACTAAAGTAAGGTTATTATTACTTTCATATAGCAAAGAAGAGAATAAAAACACCGCTATAAAAACATTGTGCCAACGTTTAATTAGATTAAAATATTACTGAAATTGAATATCGAAATAAAAAAACATCATCCAACATTTAAAAGAATTAGAATATTATTAAACTTAAATACTTTAAAATACGTTATACAGAATATAATATATATATATTATATAGAATAAATACATTTACTACGAGTATAAAATACTAAAGAAAGGTTAAATTATTACTTTCATATAGCATAGAAATAGAATAAAAATACCACTATAAAAACATTGCGAAAACGTTTAATTGGATTAAAATATTACGTAAATTGAATATCGAATTAAAAAACATCATACCAACGTTTAAAAGAATTAAAATATTACTTAAATTAAATAGTTTAAAATAAGTAAATAAGAACGCTTCGTACACTAGAGCTAAAATGACAGCAATTAGTTTATTGTCGGTAAAAAAGGAGGAATGTCTAATAATTTTCTTACCGTTACAGCGGTTATTTCTTCCAACATGGCCACAATATCATATACGGCCATCTCAGAATCGGCTCTTCTAACGGTCTTCATCTGTGATCTACATTTTCGCACTTTATTGAAGAAACAATTAGCGACGTTTCCTTAAAAAATTTAAAATAAATTTCCTCTGACCCTTGTAAGAATTTATAAATAAATCTTTGATTAGGAAAGCCAGGCTGGCGAAAATAAGGTCTCAAAGAACAATTTTTTGATTCCGAAACCAAAAATTCTTGGTACTTATCAAAAACAACATTCATCTTTGAAGGAGACATTTTTGAAGGAATTCGAAGATATGAATTAAATTTTAAAATGGCTCGGTAATGCACAAATTTTCAGCAACCTATCAGGGAGCTGATTACAGCTCATTAATGCACAAATATTCTAAAACCAATCAGAGAGCTGATTACATCACGCCTAGAATTAAAATTATTTAAATAATCATACATAATAAAATCATTTTAAAAAAGAAATGCAAAATTAAATTGTATTTTAATATTTAACAGCCATAAATAATGTTTAAAACATTAGATTAAATTTATAGATATTAAAACCAATTACTTTTAAAGTAAGGTGACGTCACTGATTACATCATCCACAGCATAAAATTTCATAAAATATGATAAAGAATAAAATTTTTATTTCAAATAAAAATGCAAAATTAAATAGATTTTTAATATTTAGAAGCCATAAATAATATTTAAAACACGGAATTTATGCATAATAACACGCATTATTTTTTAAATAAAATGTCAACAAAGTATCGGTTACCATAAATAACTTATCCAGCAATGGGTTTACCATAAGTTGTATTACTCGCCAAAAGAAAAATTGTCAAAAACTCGCCAAAATCCGTGCAACCGTCTACCAAAGTAGCACCATTTATTATAAACACTAAAAAATAAAAAAGTTTATATTATCCTTGGAAAAAAATTGTATAGGGAATTGAATATGCTACTAGCAATCAGGAATGAGAATGAGTTATTATTAGATATTATTAAAAAGTTATTATTAAAGTTGGAGATACTCAAAAGGAAAATGAGAATATTTAAAGTGTCAATAATATAAGATAAGATAAATACATAATAATTACTAATCATCCTTTGCTTAATGTTTGCCGACTACACGTTTCCTTCTTCCTGTCAGTTTGAGATTCATCCCGCTACTAATTGTCATAAAGTATGTTATATAATATTTTTTAAATCTCAAAATGACTTGAAACTACCTCGACGTGGCTTCAGTTCTCTACAATTGAAATACAATTATTTAAAAGTAATATAAAAGCAATCTTAATTAAAATGGAGAAATTATACAAAGAACAACACTCATATGAAGAGAAAAGAACCTAGAAAAATTGTATACAAAGTATTCGAAAAAGTTATTTAAATTAATAACTTATTTAAAAGTAATATAAAAGCAATCTTAATTAAAATGGAGAATTTATACAAAGAAAAACACTCATATGAAAAGAAAAGAACCTAGGAAAATTGTATACAAAGTATTCGAAAACGTTATTTAAATTAATAACTTATGAAAAACGTACAAATTAGTCCTAAAAACAATGTCTTTTTAATGAAGATAATAATAAGGAACTCCAAATTCGTAACTTTATTATTTATTATTCGTAAATTTATCTAAAATTAAATTAATTAAAAAAAACTAAGCAAAGAACTCTAAAAAATGTGTATTATTCCTGGTCGTGCCGGAATACTTTAAAATTGCAAAAAGGAGGAAAATAGCCATTTTGCCGACAGCCGACTGTGGCAAAATAGACATTTTGTTAGAGCCGTTAAAGTCAGCACAAGTTTTCTCCTTTTAAGTTTTAAAGCATTCCACTACGAACAGGAATAAAAAACATTTTAGATTTCTTTACTGACTTTTTAATTTAATTTAATTTTAAATACCTTTTTTGAATTTTTTTCTTTTTAAAGTAAGTTAAGGATTTGAAGTTTCTTATAATTCACTTGCATTTAAAAAAAGATATAGTTTTTAGGAATAATTGGCGCGTTTTTCATAAATTGAAATAAAGTCAGACTATTTTGTGTACAGTTTTTTCTAGATTATTTTCTCTTTATATGAGTGTTGGTTTTTGTATAAATTTCGCATTCCGATTAAGATTGTGCCTTTATTACTTTTAAATATAAACATTTCATTAGTAGAGAACAGAAGACACGTCGGGGTAGTTTCATGTCATTTTGAGATAAATAGGAACATTACTAAACATTTTTGGACAGTTAGTAATGGTATGGATTTCAAAATGACAGGCAGAACGAAACGTGTATTAGACATTCATTAATTATCCAGGTTTAATGTTTTAAATACTTACCCCTTGAAAAATTCTATTTCAAACATAAAGCAAAGACTGATTAATAGTTTTTATTTGTTTATCATATTTTATATTCTTGGCTCTTTAATTACTTTTCTCATTTTCCGTTTAAGTATCCAATCTGACAAATATTTTCCGACTTATTATTAATAGTATTATTAATAATATTCATTAATAATAACGCATTCTCCTATCGATTACCCAGTAGCGCTTAAAATTCCCTATGCAATTTTTTCTAGAATAGGATGATTCCTTTTAAAACTTAAAAAAAAATATTTATGATTTCTTAAGTTCATTTCTTTGCACCTCAAGCGCAGGAATTTCATGGAATTTTCCACAGACATATTCGTACAAGTGTTCACAGTATCACACAATATAATCAATAGTTACACTTCAAACTACTAAAAACGTTAAATACAATGCATTGCAAATCACACCTAAGAGAAAGCTAACTCATATCTCGGTTCATGCAGAACTAAACAACTCACAACAACAATAACTAGGCAATTGAGAAGCAGATGCTCCCTCTTCGGTCTTAGAAACTTTTTAATCGGCCGCGTGATATTTCTAGCACTTTCTGCTTCTCGATACAAGTAATACGAGGATGGAATTGCAGTTACAACTAACATAGTGGTCAATTACATTTATTCAATTTCAATGCAAATTATAGTTCGACCGCCTCATCCGGACCATGAGCGCAAACACGCATGCGCTATTCGGACCGAATTATTCTCAAAATAGGGTGGAAGGATGGGGACTTTCTTTTCCTCCATCATAAGAAGAGAAGACCTTTCATGTTGCAGCAAGTAATATCACGCCTCTTGGGCAAGTCTATGTGTTTTGGCAGAATGCCAACCAGGGTTGCGCTTGAGACGATCAAACTATACCGAGAAACCGATTTACTTAAAGTTAAGTGCACGCGCCCCAGTATTCTTACTTTTCCGGCACAGCTCTCTCTTAAAACTTGTCTCGTGCTACATTACACATACACACAAACAAACAAACAAACAAACAAAAACAATAATTTAAATTATAATTCTACTAAAATTACCTATCTAAATACAAAATTCACAATAATAATAATATGTGTGATATATATGTGATGTACCAGCTTTAGTCGTAGCTTAAATTATCAGACGATAAGTATAAAAAACAGGATCCATTTATTATTATTCAGGAGAAAATAGCAGTTACAAAATCAGATATCCGGAGTAAATAAAAAGAATTACTAATAACGTTTTGTATGAAGTTTACTGCATCGTGACATTTAAGAAAAAGCCCCTTTTGCGAGTCCTTTTATAGCCTCTGGAAAGGCGGAGCTTCCAAGAAATGACGTCAGCCTCGTCAGCCACTCCAGTTCGCTTTAAATATTTCCAGAACATTCTATAACTGTACGTGTAGAAAAGGCGGGAAAAACAACTTGACTACGGGGCTGTAGATTTAATTCCACGTACTTTCAAATAAGAGAACGTCGCCATTAAAAATGAAAAGAACATACAGTTAGAATTTTAAGTGTATTCTTGACTATGGAATTTCATTATTACATATATATATAGTATATAAAAGATTAAATTAGTAACATAAATTTTCCTTCTTAATTCTAAAAATAGTAACTTCTATTTGTACTGCGTCATTTCCAGACTATTCCATGTCATGATTTTTACGTAATTCTGATGATGTAAATGGAACTAAACCTCAGACAGCCAATAGTAATTTTACAAAAATATTAATCAAAATGCATTGAAAACCAAAAGTAACTTGGTCTGAATTAAGATTTCACCCTGAATATAACGCCGTTACTTTCTATGCTTTGGCATAGCTGGACTGCAGTCTGTCTGCTCCCCTCTTTTCTTACTGTAAATCTATCAAAATGGGCAAATCTATGTAAAACTTTTTGGGATAGGCACATTTAATGTGCCAACTTGTTTGTGGTCGCAACATTGTTTGCTGAAATAAAAAATGAATATTTAATCTGCCTTCGCCTCCAATTTCTTATTCATTATGGATCAACAGTTTTACGCCATCAAAATTTCTGCTAGTCATTCCTTTTAAGTTTGTTTTTATTACAATTTTTGGGGTTTCCCCGCACAGGTTCGAATTCTGTCGATAATGAATGAGAAATTGGAGGCGAAGGCAGATTAAATATTCATTTTGGCACATTAAATGTGCCTATCCCAACAAGTTGGCACATTAAATGTGCCTATCCCAAAAAGTTTACATTTTTGATTAGATTTGCAGTTGAAAAGATGAGCAGACAGACTGCAGTCCAGCTAGGGCAACGCATAGAAAGTGCGTTATGTTCAGGGTGAAATCTTAATTCAGACCAAGTTAGTTTTAGTTTTCAATGCATTTTGATTAATATTGCTGTAAAATTACTATTGGCTGTCTGAGTTTTAGTTCCATTTACATCATCAGAATTACGTAAGAATCATATGACATAGAATAGTTTGGAAATGACGCATTGCAAATAGAGGTTACTATTTTTAGAATTGAGAAGGAAAATTTACGTTGCTAATTTAATCTTTTACATATTTTTTTACATATAAATCTTACTTATACATATATATATATATATATATATATATTTACATATAAATCTTACTTATATATATATATAAATTTAAACAAATTTAAATTCTTAAAAAATACGTATAAAAGTAATAAAGTAAAAAAGCAAATTTAAATTCTAAAGAAAAGGAAAAAAGCCAAAATAATTTAAAATAATTTAAAAATATGCAAACACGTAAAAGATTTAATTCTCGAACTAATCTACAATATCATTTAAATTCAGAAGCATAAGCAAATCAAGTGCAAAATCTATCCATGAAGACAAATCTATTAATTTAATAAATTAAAATTAAATTAAACAATTTTTTAAAAAAATGCATATGTGAATGATCGTAGAGTAGGCAGGAGACGGACTTATCAAGGGGAAGTTGCCTCCAAACCTAACTCTCCAATCATTCAATTCGTGCTTGATAAGTCTGTCTCCTGCCTACTCTACCATCATTCACATATGCATTTTTTTAAAAAATTGTTTAATTTAATTTTAATTTATTAAATTAATAGATTTATTTTCATGGATAGATTTTGCACTTGATTTGCTAATGCTTCTGAATTTAAATGATATTGTAGATTAGTTCGAGAATTAAATCTTTTACATGTTTGCATATTTTTAAATTATTTTAAATTATTTTGGCTTTTTTACTTTTTTACTTTTATACGTATTTGTTAAGAATTTAAATTTGTTTAAATTTAAATTTCATTCCTTGCAGCAATGGCGCAAAGAATATTTAATTAAATCTGTATTTAAATTTAATTTTTTTAATTAAACTCAATTTATTCTTATGAAACAATATGTATATATATATATGTGTGTGTGTATAAACAAAGACAAATTAAGTCCGATCCTTGGTCGTCATTTTTGAGAAGGTATTCTGTTTATTAAGCCTTTTCGAACTTTTTATTTTAATTACAATAAATGCATTTACAATTACAATAAATGTAATTATAATTACAATAAATTTTCTCTGCGAGGAAGGGCAATTTATTTCTTGCTTACTTCAGAAAATGTTTTATCTGTTTTACACTAATTGCAGAAGTTGCAGAATGGGATGAGCTTTAATGGAATTTTTGGTTTATATTTCTCTTCTGTTAATGTGTGATTTATGTATGAATATTTCTCAAAAATTTAAAATGAAGTTAACACTTCTAATATTTGGTAACAAGAATTTAGGAATTGGAAATAAGAATTGGAATGGGAAAATATTTCTATAATTAAATATTAATTAAATTTTATGTATTAATTAAAACTATCATTTATTTATTTATTATAAAATTGGTCAATTATTGATTTTTCTGTTTGTTTGTTTTGAGAGAAGTTTGAAAGCAATTTTAACATATTTTTACTAAAACCCGACTATGTTTTCCTCAGATATTGCACACTTAATAGATAGCATTAATTTATTTCAAAATTCGACAGATTTTTTTTAACTTTAATAATGAAAAAAAAATTCTTTTATAAATTTTTTTGTGCATATCCTCGCTTAGCCGTCAAATTAAAAATTACAGCATTAAGGTATTTTCTCCATTACATGGATCAGAAAATTATCTTCTGAGTGAAATTTATTCCAGATTTCTACCACACGTTACGAATTTTTCTGAAATCGTTGCCTTTTCTTATCTTTATACATCAAATACTTTAAACGCAGAAGAAAAATCCATTGTTTAAAAGGTGCCCACCGGCGGCCGAGCGGTAAAGACGCTGAACACTGGTAGTTCGGTCTGAGGTTCGAATCCCGCGAACGGGCTGGCTGCATGGGCGTTTTCGTGGTTTTCCCCATGTGTAACGTGTATAGAGCCAGTTTCCCTTAGAAAGTCCTCCACGAAAGGCATCCCTCCCTTTAGGCAGATAGCCCTCGTGTGCTTTGCCATAACTGAATAATCCAATCCATTGTTTAAAAGGCCTTAAAATTGTTTCATATTATAAAAAGAACGTTTCTGTCTCTTGAAACAAGAGTGATAAAAAAAAAATTCCTCATTGCACACTTTTCTACAATTTGGTAACATATTATGCTTTAAATTACAACGTAACAGATTCTTCCACGTATTATATGAAATCGCCTAAAAATCACGGACATTGAACGAAAGGCGATATTATGTTGTATTTGTTGTGATTCTGGTTTTAGCAGTATTATTTTTTCTGCTTTTAGAGTCAAGGATTCTCTTTCCTTATCATATTCCTCCCATTGTGGAATAAGAAATATAATATAAAATACATAGAAACACTTTTATAAGTTATATTGGTTTAATTCATTCCGCTAAAAAGGGAAAAAGAATTGTCCATTTTTAGCTCAACAACGACGTTAGTATGCATGTTATCCGCATTGTGAAAAAAAAAAAAAAAAAAAAAACAACGGTGCCTGGAGCCATCAAATTTTGAATAACGTAATTCTCCATGCGAACATGGGCACCTGGAACCCCAAATTTTGAATTTCCAATTTGATTTATGGTTTATTTCGTATTTCGTAAACCTTTAACAAATTTCTGATTAACAAACTCGACGATTTCAAAGCGAGCAGTGATAAGATTGTACGGAAAAACGCGATTTTATCTAAAGGCCCTACAGACTGTCTATCGGAAATTCTAAAGATACGCAGTTTTAAAAATTTTCTGATTTTGCTGTTGAATCGAATTTTATGTGACGCAAGCACCAAGAACGTGATATTTAACCTCTTCGTCGTCCGTAACGCGTCTAGCACGTTCAAGTGAAACTTCCGCAGGGCGGCCGTAATGCGCTACAAGCGTTCTCCTACATTTTAAAACTTTTAAACGTTTAAAACGCTTTCTAAATGTTTACTTGTTTGATTTTTTATTTTTGTTTGTTGTAATACGTCATAGAGGCCAGCATTAAGCAGGCATTCTATTTCTAATTGAATTTGCTCCGGGTTTTATGAATATTCGCGCCATTTTACATAAGATACAAGACAGTGAGAGATGGCTTCAACGTCTACTCAACAGAAAAAGAGAAAAAAATGAGGTTGTGAATTGGGAAGACAAGAAGGATATACGTTTGATGAGTACAGTCCATAATAACTCGATGATTGATGTTGGAACACGGAAAAGAACTGTAAAAAAAACCAATAATTGTAAAAGATTACAACAAAATGGGAGGAGTAGCCCGCCTGGAACAGATGTTATCAAATTATCCTGCTGTTAGAAATAAGCAGAGATATTATTTTTCCATTATGCTTTGTTTCCTTATAATTTTACTTAATATTCATTGACATTCATCCACTACGAAAGTTAAGTATGGAAAGTTATGATGTATAGAGAAAACAACATTACACGCTACGAAAAACAGACGGCCGCTGGAGGGGGGGGGGACATTTTCGCGGACAGGAGAGACGGCGAAAGGGTTTAAGTGAAGTAAACACAGAAAACGTTAACAATAAAATGGTAAAAGAATTTTTGTAAATCCATTTTCGTAAGTAAACTAATCATTGATATCATGAACTGAGAAAAGACTAAAAAAAAGCAGAAAAATGTATACAAACAATTAATGCGTCGGGAATTCTAAACGTATGCTGCTATGCTGATTTTGAAATTTTTGTAATTTTGCTGTTGAATTGTATATGGCGTAAGTGGGAATAAAATGATGCTTAATAATAAAGCTAAAATTACAAAAACAGAAACAAAAGGGTTGATAGGAGTGAGTGTAACAGCAGACTGATTTATTGAGAATCAGCAAGAGCGCAAAAAACCTTAACAAACCCTTCTGGGTCACAATTAAAATCCGAATTTTTTTTTTCTCCCAACACTTTTCGCCATATGTGACTAAAATCGAAGTCGCGAAGCGCCTAGAAAGGAATAATATTTTCACATGAAGAGAATTTTACAGAACAATAAAAGTAATAACACATGAATAACATACCATAACATAAGAGTAATAAGATTCAATTCATTCAAATCCCTCTCATTGACAATCTGGACTTCATTGACAAAGTTTCGTAACCCCATGATTTTATTTTCATTCTCATATGGTCACGTATGTTATATCTAATCATATTCACTTCTGTGTACATTTACTCAAATCGTGCAATTTAAAATCTTTTACAGCATATTTTATTCTTTGAATTCAATAGTGTTTTTGTTTGCATATCCAGAATGCATAACATATGTTTTTCCTATTACTTTTGATACTTTAAAAAGTGTTTTGTATTTAAGCTATTTCCAAATTATTTCTCACCTTATTTAAAAAATCAAATTACTTGAAAAACATTACTCTATTAATTTTACTTTTACCTGCTCAACAAATATACCAGTTTATCTATACCTGTTTATACCAGTTTTGCTGTTCAACAAAAATATCAGTTCAGTTTTACACTTGACGTATTTTTAAAACTGCCGCAACAGAATTTTTATGATTTTAAACATTTGACTTTGATTTTATTTAAATATCTGGAATGAAAACTAAATTAAGAAATGAAAACCTATTTGTAATGAATGTTTCACAAAGCAGCTGCTTAGCTGAAATTGTAATAAAGTAAATATGCACAGTCTTCTTCAAAACAATAATAAGAAAGGAGAAGGGGAAAAAAAAAAATCTGAAAACTTCCAGATTTTATATTATGCCCAAAGAGGCATTTTTCTCATTTACACATTAACACATTAATACACGTTTCGAGAGCATTTGAGCTAACGCCACATTGGGCTAAAAATATTTAAAAACAGCATATCCTTAAAATTTCCGTAAGACAGTCTCGCGCGCTGGAGATAAAATTTTCTTTCCGTGCAGTGTTGCCAATGCTCGCTATGAAATAATTGCGTTTACTAATAAAACAATAGTTTAATTTTTACAAAATATGATATACACAATAAAACAAATTCCAAATTCGGGCTTCCAGGTGCCCACATTCGGATGGAGGTCTACGTTATTCAGAATTTGATGGCTCTGGGTACCGTTGTTTTCTCACAATACGAGAAATATACATTCATGCAAATTCTACATTATTTAAATTTTTAAATGTAATGCAGGGCTCTAATATTTAGTGGCAACAATTTGAAAACTGAAACGTTTTATAGTGGATGACTCAAAATGCCAAAATGAAATTAATAGCCCTTCTGGGCAAACTGCTCTTTTGGGATTAAAAAATAAGCACATTTTACTGAAACATCATTTAAAGATGCGAAATCTTTTCTTGACATTCGCATAAGTAAAATGTACAGTAGCTTAAAATTTTCATGAGTAATAAAATTTACCGATTTTTTTTACGTAAATAATATTTAAAAAAATCTATTTACGTTATTTATGGAAAGATGTGAAGTTCAGCTTGAGTGATCAAAAATGGCGCTCCTGTACAATCTGACATAAGATTCTTTTCTTATAAGCGCCTTTTAGCGCCTTTGTGAATGACTACCGCAGTTCCTCGAGAGGGGGGCGGAATAGAGAGCACAAATAAGGAGTTTATTTTCTTTTGCTTTTCACGCAGCATTGACTATTTCATGCTCGAGGAAACAACGGGATGTCAAGTCATATGTTTTGTTAGTTATACGTTTACAGTGAACTCAAGAAAACATACATGGCATATCACCGAACCAATAATACGCTTTCGCTTTGCGAAATAAAAATTTTGCGAAAAAATAAAAAGCGCTGGAACTCAATGTATTAGAAAGTTGTATCAGAGTTTTGTTTCACACTGATTTTGGATTCAGCATCTCATTACTCTATTCTCAGTCAGTTCTCTCATCGATCAAGTATGATTTTACGTATTTCCTTCTGTAAAGATATACTGTTTCTGAAAGTCTAAATGATCTTAAAGCTTTGAGAGAAAACAATAGTTTTCACCCATATGAGATTTATTAAACCGAACTCTATTTTGATAGGTAAAGCCAGCATAGGCAAGGAAAGGCCATATTTCGAAAATGAATTTCTCTAATACGTATAAATAAATTTACTAAGGGAATAACTCATTCATTCATCATATATGATTACATGGAAAGTAAACTGAAATTTTAAAATAGAAATGATGATTTGAGAATTGATTTAAATTTACAAAACTGAGAATTAAATGATAAAAAAAAAAGCTTAAATTACCAAATTGGCGGAAAGAAGAATGGACGTGGAGGTTAAATATGAAGAAAGTGACACCGTTTTTGAGAAACAGAGGACGAGTTGTTTAATCAGCAAGAACTTTTGCACTTTACTGACACAATGTAGAGTCATTAGGTTATTCTGAAGCAAGAAATGTGAAAAATCAGCGATGACATCGGTGGGAATCGAACCTAGACCTCTCGAACACGCGCCGAGTGTGCTAACCATTACACCATGAAGGCATGCTGGAAGGAGGGAGAAAATGCTTTATGACCAGGGCCGTTCCCAGGCCATTGGTTGCCCGCGTACTTTCCTAGGATTGCAGCCTCAAAAATTACAAAAATGTTCAATGATTAATAATATTTTTATTTCATATTCTCTAAGTACTTACATATGACAAATTATATAAAAGGTATTTACATATGACAAGTACTTACAATGAATTAAAAATATTTAGTCGTGGTATCGCTAGAGTAGAGCCGCCCCTAATTTTCTCTGCCCGCGTACTTTTATCTACTGCATCCCCCGCTAGGAACGGCCCTGCTTATAACATAACATGCTTATTTTTAATCCTTTCCTTTAAGTCCTTTGTTTTGTAAGTTTACCTGGAGAAAATTAAAATATTCATTTTAATTAAATTACTTTTATTTTAATTAATTAATGAGCGATTAGAAAATTTGCGACTAGCCGCCTCAAGATAGCGTGGTCTGTACAAATTTCTGTTCGATACTTAATAATAGTTAATGCCACATTAAGTATGTTGATAAAAATTAGTGTAGAGGGCTTTAAATCAAACACAATGTTTGGAAAAGGGATTGCAGGTTCTATTTTTAGAAAATACTCATATAAAATTTCTTCTTAGAATTTTGAAGTTTTTCGATCTAAACTAGGAAATAAATACATTGAAAGCAGTTTCGCTATTGCAGATAGTAAAGTACTGTAAATAAAAACCCAAATTTTTATATGTTATTTGTAAAATAATTAGTATATATAAAAGTTCAAGTAGGAAGAATTTCATACCTTTACGTGCGAACTTTACAGAGTTTTCTTAATTAATGTGATGAAATGGCCAGCTACAAATTTAATAACGAATACAGAGATTATTCGCACATTTTTTAGACGACTTTGCTATAAAAAAATCGCCCGCTTAGAAAAATTTTTTTAACTGCAAATATATTTTGCACAGTGTAAATTATCCTCTGTTGCTTGACAATTTTGTTTTCACGCGAAATGGCACTTTTAATGATGCAATAGACAAAAGGCTATGTTTGTGCTCTTTCCCAAGAAAATTATTCGTATTAGTTATTAAAAAATGCTGTGAAAGCCATAGTATTTCGGTATCTAAAGCAACTATAGATAATATTGTCAGTAAGAAAGGTGTTGGTGTTGGTGTATTTAATTATGGCAAAACACACTAGGGCTATCGTCTGCCTAAGGGGAGGGATGCCTTCGTGGAGGACGTTCTAAGGGAAACTGGCTCGTATACGCGTTACACATGGGGAAAACCACAAAAACACCCATGCAGCCAGACTGGTCGCCGGATTCGAACCTCGAACCGAACTACCAGTGTTCAGCGACTTTACCGCTCGGCCGTTGGTGGGCACAGTAAGAAAGAAAAAAAAAAAAAAAGCTTCAAGGAGAAAAATTGTTCAAAATACAAATCTAATAACAAAAAGAAATATTTCGAATGTTGCAAAAGGTAAGAATTTTAATGTTAAAAGAAAATCTTCGAAGTCAGAGGACAGTTGCATAATCAGCATAATCATTAAAATGTTCAGTGTCAACTGTACACAAAGTGTTTAATGCTGATTTGAATCTTAAAAAGGCAAAAACACGCAATGTGTATCGTCTGTCTCCACGATATATCGCTAAAAGCAGAACGCGCTGCGGAATTCTCTATGAGAATTAATTATTCGAACAGAAATGGAAAAACAATGTCTTAATAGATGAATCTTGGATATATTTAAAGGTCTGTAATAAAAAGAAAGCCATTTATTACCATCGAAGAGAAGAAAAATCATTTAATGAATCTAAAAAAAAACGTTTTTCAAAGGAATTTATGATATTAATTAAGAAGTCAAACAACATGACTTAAAATAAAATTAAACTAAATTAAAATCATTAAAAATATGATTGTTTTTTTTATTTCTGAGATAACGACAAATAAAAATTAAAGACAGTGGAGAAAACTGTTAAGGTCAACTCCACATATTATCGGGAACATATTGTTACGTTTTTTTTCTGACACCAGTTGTTACGCTATTTTCTTCCTTCACGTTCGTATGGATTTGGAGTGAATAATGACGACACTACTTGATGAAGTATCGAAACACACTTTATTAGCCAGTATTGTCAGAACAGCTTCAAACACGTATTACAGTCGTCGATGAACTACTATAAACACACTGACACGATCAGCGACACAGCCTTCCGGTCATCAGGCTATCACGGAGGAAACAGCTTCACTACAAAGCACCAGAGTACAGCTCCCGACTCTGCTTGGTCGTTTTCGAAACTCCACCTACTCTCGAGATTCTCCACGCTACAACTCGCGATGCACTCGACGACACACGAGCACAGCTCCCGATTCTTCGTTTCAGTCGTTTCCGGAGCTCAACACGCTCTCACGACAATGCACTAACCGCGATACACTAAGAGACTCCTTCGGTGCACTCGACGATCCACTCGGCACTCGCTCCCCGGCTGTCAACTCGATCGACTCCGCACGACTCTCTAGACGAGGCATACTAACTCGATACTAGCTAACTCGCACTCCAGACGAGGCACTCTGACTCGCCCTCTCGATGAAGCATATACTAACTGACTGCGGACCAGCAGGGTTTATATAGCTTTCGGCTTGTCTTCGAGAACATTCTGGGCTAAACCTGTAAGAATCCGTTCCAGAAGTTTCTCCATCCGTCCATGGCATATCGTCAATTTTGTAGCTAAACGTCGCCAAATGGGCGATTTCTCGCCAAATATGGTAACCCTGCCTTGCCTTGCTATTTTATGGCAACCTTAAAACTGCTTTGCGGGGAAGCTATCTCACCCGCGCCTGGACATTTCGTAACAATATTATTTACCCAATTTTCAAATATGAGCCGCGCGATCGGTATAGTGGTCAGGGAAGCTGACTGCGATGCCGAAGGGCCTGGGTTCGAATCCCGGTGAAGTAATGGTTGTAATTGTCCGTTCCTTCATAGGAAAGGCGATGGTGGCCCACCAATTAGGTGCCTTCATAATAAAGAAACCACCACATCCGACCTTGTATAGATTAATGAACTGGGTTACATTTGTAATTGTTCACAATCTGCCATTGGAAAAAAAAAATCAAATATGAAATACCACCTGTTTACCCACAATGCCATCAATCAGTAGAACGGCATCAGGACAAAACAAGCAGCCGAAGTCAAAATCCAATGTTAATTTCTTATTTCTTGGAAGAAATGGAACAAGAAATAGGTATCAAGACCTTAACATTCACTCATATTGCTACTATATCTTCTGACGTATCATGCACAAATTTTTGCGCTTTTGGACTTTTATAAAAGTAATTGTCCAAAAGTCTATCTACAACTCTCCTTGAACTTTGGAAAGTTTTTGAAGAAGAATGGGATAAAACAAAATCCTTTTAATACTAAAAAAGGCCTTATTGTTTTGACAAACAGTCAGCATTAGCAGCCACTATATCGATCAGAGCAGCTGACAGTAGTACACTAATGACATTGAAATTCTATGGTTAAAAACATACGCATCACATTCGTTAATTAAAATTTTAATTATGCGTCTTTCGTCATTTATATGCCTCTTTCGAATGGTTCTTTGAAAGACGTATAAACTGTGCTTTGTAATAAATAACGTGCCACGAAACGAACGTGATTGGGCGTTCTTCGTTTTTACGTAAAGTGTCATGTAAAAAGAGATTGAAATAGGATTTTTTTCATAATCCCTCATAATCACTCATAATTTTTAATTCGGAATGGCGATCGTCTTACGTTTTTATTCAAGCTTTTTGCTCTATTGAGTACCACAGGTATACATTACGTCGTTAAATTGTAGAACCGGAGTCATGTAGATCGTTTCCTACTTGCAGGAAACAAATAAATTTTATTTATTTATTTATTTATGCTAATAAATAACCAAAGGGCTAACTAACACAGAAGGGCTATTAATTCTGTTTTGGCATTTTGCGTTGGATGACTAAAGTGGCATTTTACTTTTCAAATTGTTGCCAACAAATATTAGAGCTCTACATTATATTTAAAGAAATTAAATAATGAACAATCTGTATGAATGCATGCATGGTTTTCGCACTGCGAAGAAACTACGGTACCTAGAGACATCAAGTTCTGAATAAAGTAGTCCTCCACTCGAATATGTGCACGTGGAAACGCCCAAATTTGGAATTTGGGATTTGCTTTATTATCTATTTCATATTTTGTAAATCTTTAAGGAATTTTTGATTAACAAGCTCAACGATTTCAAAGCGAGCAATGGCAACACTGTACGCTTATCTCCAGTGCGCAAGACTTTTTTTATCTTTTTATCTCCAGCGCGCGAACTTTTTTTATCTTTTTATCTACAGCGCGCGAGACTGTGTATCGGAAATTCTAAGGATATGCTCTTTTAAAATTATTTTGCGATATCGCTGTTGAATTGAATTTTATGGTTTAAGTGCGAAAAACATGATATTTTATAAATAAAGGTAACACACAAAACGTTAAAAAAAGCGTCCCTTTGGGCGTAATGTAAAATCTAAAAACTTTCAGATTTTTTTAATTTATTTATTTGGTTACTTATTTTTTCAAAAATTACCATTGTACCTATCTTTCAGTTCCCGATTGATTTCTGTTTTAAAAAAGTATTAATGCTGATCATTTCAACTACCCCCAAGTCTCCGAACTAATAAATAGAATACAATGGAATATTCTCGAGGAAGCTAGATACCATCTGTAAAATGTCTAATACACGACATCAAGTCGCAAACTCTGAAGCCTTACTGTTTCAGCAAAGTATTTAATACTACAAACTGTACCTGAAACTGAATTCCGAATGTACTTAAGAAACACAAGTTAGATTAAGGGAACCATCTCTTCACAAGAATCTCAAATTGCGCCAGACGCAGCGTAAGGAGCTGCGGCAGACACAGGTCATTTATTTACCGCACAGAAAGCCGAGAATCAATCCAATAAAAGATCACTCCATCTTGATTCAGAGTAAAGGCGACGATCACAGGTGGCGGTCTCGCCTTTTCGGCAGCCTGAGGCTCATCGCCCTCCCACAACGTTCCCAAATCGGGCATTTGTATTCTTCGCTTTCTTCGCCTTGCATCCGCTGCATGGAATAAAGTATGCTAGTTTGAAAGACGTATTTATCTCCCTCCTAGGATTTAAACTCTTTCCCCATTTCAAATGTTTCCCGATTTTCTCTGATGGGCTGAAATGTTACATCTACTTTCATGTCTTTTAGTCTATGGAAGTTTAGCTAGTAATATTTTAGCAGGGTGGCACATGATTACGGGTCCTGCATAAAGGAAGATTATTCAGAATTGAAACAATAGCTCATCTTATAAATAGAAATTTTAGAACATACGTACATATTTTTAATACATAACTTTACAAGCAGCTGTGTGCTTACACTCTCCTTTTTTACTCCTATGGAGGAAAGGCTGTCTTGTAATCGCAGTAGATATCAGGTATCTTATTTCAATGAAAATATCCATTTTGACGACCCTCAAATCCATCTCAATGATGTTTTTTGGCGACATCCGTACGTGCAGACAGAATAAAGGACTCTTTTGCCAAAACGGTTATAAAATGGATTTAAAATAGATCCAGAAGAGATTTTTTTCTGACGTCTGTACGTACGTCTACCTACGCACGTATGTATACATCTCGCATAGCTAAAAATGAGTAGCTTTAAAACGTTGAAATTTTGCATATGGGATTGCTATGACACGCAGTTATGCACCCCTTTTTGGTTGCAAATCGGCTGCATCAAAAGTATACACACTCTGTTACACCCTTTGAGCTCACTATTTTTATTCTTATATGCTGGTAAATTGTGCATTTTTTGCTTTAAAAGGGATTGAATTATATTGTTCTTATGTTCTCGTTAAGGTTTTTTATGCCTTTAGTTAATGTGCATTCAGTAGTTGTTGAATTATCATCCCTTTAAAAGTTGTTTAAGGGGTACTAAGCTTAACGTAGTTTGCTAAGAGTAAATGTGAACACATAACGAAGCCGCTATGTGTTCACATTTACTCTTAGCAGTTGACACAAACGCTTAGTAGAATAGCGAGTTAAGTCAATTCCTGCATCTACTCCAGTGTCTTTTGCCGATTGGTAGCATACGCAAACTTTCAGTTTTGTGCACCGAAACATATGTCTTTCTGCCCGCTAGTCAAATTGCTTGTCTTTGCATAGAAACTCTAAAACTTTAATTTTAATAGTAAAAACTGTTTTTCTCAAACTGTTTTTAACTGTGTTTGGTTTTTTATATTTTTCTGTATTTTATAATTTTTAATGATGTTTTGAGTTTTTATCTGTTTTTGCCTTGCCATGAATTGAGAACTGAATTAATTGAATGAGAAATACATCTCTAACAAAATTCGAGAAAATACGTTTAAAGGAAATGTAGCAAAAAATGTGTAAAATTTAATAGGCCGTACAAGAAAGTCGTGTGGTATCCACATCAGATTTTTTTCAATTTCTAAACATTTGTACGAAAGTAATAGAAAATAACGTACGATGTAATTTCTCGCAAATATCTGTGTTCATAGTTTAAAAATGTTAGCAAATTAAGACTGAGAACTGGCTAGCAAGAAAATAAGAGCACTCGGATCTTTGATGAGAGACAATAGGAAAGATTTTGCATTCCTGCAAACCATTGTGCCTTGAAATTGCTGTTTTGCCTAGCGAACCACCCCATGATCCCTATGGTGTCCAAAGGGCAAGAGCTATCACACCGATGGAATAGGAATCAAAATCTTGAATTCATCAACAAAGGTTTTAAACAATCATAAACATATTAAAATACAGAAAGGAATATTGCAATCTGGCATTCAGATTTCATTATAACAACCTAGAAAGTTTTAAGCTGTGCAATTCACTAGTTCACTAGTTCCAGAATGAGCCCTTTTACCCAATAAATATATAAAACGTAATATTTTGTATTTAAAATGAGCTGTTTGAAGTGACAAATCAAATGGTGATAAACAAATTTGCTGCGGACTAACTTCAGCGTAAATTAACGCCATGTGGATAATTGTGAATTTGTTAAATAAAGAAGCGACAGTTATTCAAGACAGAGTTATATACTTTTTTTGACTGGATTGTTTGTGCACGAAGTTTGTAAAAAAATGTTTACTTCAATTGACAGATTATGTCTTTTCTCTCTTTCTCTTTCTTGCAAGATACTTCTTCCATTTAGGAGCTGAAACTTATGTATTTCAAATCATCTGAGTGTTAAAATACCGAATGAAAGTTTATTTAAACTCAGATTCTTCAAAAAATCCGTAATTAGGAAACACGCTGAGAATTCTCATTGAAAATTTTTATCATTTAAAGTAAAGCTTAAAATTAAAAAAAATTAACTTTCTTGAACGAGATCAAGAAACAAAGAGAAGAAAATATTATAACTGGGAAAAATTTCGGGTATCATATTGCAGCGGAAATACCCATTTTGACCGCTCCGAAATCCATTTGGGCGTTTTTTTCGGTTGACATCTGTACGTACCGACAGAATAAAGAACTTCTTTTTCCAAAATGAATTGTAAAATCGTATTCAAAAGTGATTTTTTCGTAATGTCTGTACGTACGTTCGTATGCATGTATAACCAAGACATAATATATGTAAAACCTAGCATAATACGAAACTGAATAACCGTTAGAATGTTGAAATTTTGTATATGGGACTGCTATAACATCGAGTTGTGCATTTTCCGCTTTTATTGCACTCGGCTTTACCGTATACATATATATACGATAGCATTTCGAAAATTAAAGATACACCGTACGCAAGAGGAAAAGAAAAGTTTTGGTGAGAAAGTTGGCAACACAGATGTTAACATTGAACCGTTAGCTTTCTCCTCGCGGTAGTTCGTCATTTCGACGTTTATTCTCGTTGGAATAGGTCGTGTTTAAATTGGCTGCGCCGATTCAGAATCCCACCAAATGCGAAGTGCTCTCCGTCATACGTTTTCTTCATGCAAAAGTTCAGCGACCAGCGGATATTCACAAAGAAATTGTTTCTGTTTATGGGAACATTATGAATCGACAAAATGTAACGAAAGGGTGTAGTCTGAAGGTAGGACCGATGTTCATGACGAACAAAGAACAGGTCGGTCATCTGTGATCTCTGATGCCCTTCTTCAGAGAGCAGAGGAAGCAATTCGAATTTTGAAGCAATTTGAAATGGATAATGAAATAAATTCGAAATTCAAGATTTGGGCTTCCAGGTGCTCATATTTGGATGGAGGACTACGTTATGGTTATAAATCTGATAGTCCTAGATATCGTTCCTTTTTTACAAAGCAAGAAACATAGATATATACATGCAGATTATTCATTATTTAATTTCTTAAAATGCAATACAGGATCATAATATTTGATGGCAACAGTTTAAAAAGCGATACAGCCGTTTATAGCGATTAGATGCAAAATGCCGTTTCGGGACTGATAGCCCTTCTGTGATAACGCCCTTTTAGACTAATAATTTGATAAAATTATTAGCTTGTATTCACACATTAAAATGCCTAAATGCTCTTTGACGACGTTCGCTTTAGATTTCAAAAAGTGATTTCTTTTCACTTCTTAGGCATTGAATGTTAAAAACCTCATTTCGTATAAAATGGAAGAGAAACACGCAGAGTAAAATTTAAAATTAGGCAAAACGTTTGGAATAAAACTGCAATGATTTTGAGGGCGATCAAACAGAATCCCTTCACCTTCAGGGGCAAAACAATTTCCAAACAAATTACTAGCTTTGTTAAATATTCGTTAAGCTTCAAAAATCAGTTAAATTACACTAGTTTTAGGGTTATAAATAATACTTTAATGATCCTCATTTCTTAGCTTTAGTGAAACTCCTTAGAATCTTTATTTACGATTTTTTTCAATCAAATCAGTTTAGAGTATTTAGAAATTATACTATGAAAAGTAGAGTTTTTTGCATTCAATAATTCAATTTTTTTTTCAGATTTTTCTCGATTTTAATAAAAAATAAAAAGTTTTTTTACATCAAAAGAAATCTTGGAATGTTTTCAACCAGTGTTAACTAAGTAACAACTCCTTAACCTTAAACTTCATCCTTTTCGAGTTTAAATTCCTTTTCTTCGGGTCTCATAAAAGAAAACTGACTGTTGGAATTGACATTTTATAACATTTTTAAATGAATGTCGCAATATTTTATTGACTTCATGTTAAAAAATATTCAAAATATCTTCTTTATTTATTAGTTTTATTTAATGCAATTAACCATAATAAATTTAGTATGGTATTTAGGCAAAGAAAGCAATAAAAATTATTTAGTTTTCAAAGAGCAGCTAAAGTTTCATCCGTAAATGTTTGAAAACTTTTTTGTACTCCAATATTTGTGTGAGTTACTTCATACATAGTGGGAATGTAGTTCAGTTAAAACTTCAGAAAATCGTGAATACCTATCTAAAAGAAAAGTCAGAAAAAATTCAATATTGTATTTTAATTCTGTAATAAGAATTAAAATACAACAGTTTCAAATTGCGTAACATCTTACAGAAGGTCTAAATAATTTAGGTTAAAATACCACGCCGACTAATTATTATTGGAGAAAGAAGTCAAACAACAAGGATCATCGTTATATTACTAAATTTTCCAGGACTAGTTTCGATGATTTAATTACCGAACCAACTTCTTCAGCTGCCAAAGTGCGAACGGACGTATGGTGATAAGAAAAGATAAGAATAGTTGTACAGGAGTTAAGCTACTGGTGCCATCTATTGACGAAACAAGAAAACTAAAAATTAATTTCCTTAAAAGCTGAAAGTAAAGATGAATTGGAATTAGAGTCGTTAACTAGAAAAGAAGGATTTTTTTTTGGATGTGAAACGCCTCCAGAAAACCCAATTCACCAATGGAAGATGTTTTTTCAATACTTTCGGCAGCAGAAAATTATTGAATTATTCTTATCTTATCACTATATCTTATTTCATTCCTTTGCACTTTGGCAGTTGAAGAAGATGGTTCGGGGATTTAACCATCTAAACTAGTCATGGAAAATTTCCTAATATAACGCTGATTCCTGTAGTTTGACTTCTCCAATGGGCTAAATAATGTTCTATTCAAAATGCAGCAGTTTCTTAGAACAGTATCAAGAATAACTAATTTCTAAATGTTACCTGTAAGAACTTGAGAATACGAATGCTTACGGAAACTTCGATCTGAAAATACGATCTGTAAAGTATTTTGGATACTTACTTATAACATAATACTTCAATTTAACAATTTAGAAAATTTTATGTAAATATAAAGCATATTAGAAAAAATTATTTCTAGCAGTGGCACTTGATATACAACATTCGCCATTAGGAAAATTTATAGTCTTTTCTTAAAGCGTTTTATTACTATTTGTAACTGAGGTTCACATTAAGCACTAGTCTTCAGTCTACTAAAAAAGACGAAATTTGTATAGGAAAAATAAAATGATAGTAAATCCAAGCAAGGAAAAAGTATTGCCAAAAATGAAAGTTTAAAAAAAAAAGTGTTCCTGTTAAACATTCCCGTTGAGCTTCACTTTGGATGAAACAAGACAAGACTACAGCATCACGTCAACTCCAGCCAGAATAAAATGGATGGTGACAACATGGGTTCATTATATATGCCGCCGCATTTGAATAATATTCCCGAACAGTGAATCATAGAAAACAATTCGGAAATATGTTTTCTTTAAGGACATTTTTACGTGAAGGAAATACATGTCGTCCTAAAAATACTTGTTCTTAAACTTGATTATCTTTACAATTCAAAATTTTGATTAAAAATGCTAAAATAAAAAAAAAAAAAAAATATTGCACAAACATCAAGGTTTCTTAAAAAATACCTGAAATTTCCCATACTCAAAATGTATTTTACGTTTTAACTAGAACACTGAAGATAGGAGACGATCTATATCTTCATTCATAAAGAAATTATTTACATTTACGAAATTAAAAGTAATGAAACATAATCTATCTTAAGGGGCAGCTTAAGCTTTATTTTAGAAATTCAAAGAGCTTAAAACAGAGCTGAATTATTTTATTTTTATTGCTATATTGTCCTTTCAATTACATTGTTATTGGACGGAAAATAGTATTATATTTCTAATGCAGATGTGTAATACTTTTATTTGGGTATCGCAATAAATAAGAAACGCAGTTCAAATCAGTAAACAAAAGCAGTAAACAAAGAATATGCGTGTTTATTCTGTATATTAATTTTAGCTGAAAATACTTTTATTTACGATTCAATGAAAATGGATAAATTCCATTAAATTCTCGATTGTAGTTATTTTTATGTATAACGTGCACAAATGTCTGGCTTGACAACTTAATTAAAAAAAATGAGAGAAATATTAAAAAAAAAATGTATTGAAGTATTTTCACTCCCTTGCAGGAAGTATTGTAATACAGAAAAATTTCGCGTATCATATTTCAACAAAAATATTCATTTTGACGGTTCTGGAATCCATTTGAACAATATTTTTGTGTGATATCTGTAGTAACAGATGAAATAAAAGACTCTTTTTCCCAAACCGTGTTGAAAAAAGGATTTAAAATTTATTAAGAATGTATTTTTTTCGCGACGTATGTACGTGCGCACGTATGTATGTATGTATCTCGCATAACTCAAAACGAGTTGCCTCAGAAAATTTTGTATAATTTTGTATATTTGTAAATTGAAATTTTGTATATACGACTGCTATAAAATGTAATTGTCCAAATCCCTTTTTGATTGCAATCGGCTGCACTAAATATTCAGTGGTGGCCAAAATTGTGGACACTTTTTGAAATTTTAATGTTTTTGAACTTTGTATGCTTATAAAAAAATTTTACGTTTCGCAAAATGCAAACTTGTATATATCATTTTAAAGAGAATTTATTACTGAATTCAATACAAAACACAAAATTCAATTATTTGCAATACAAAAAATGTTATATGTACTTTAATATAAATAAAAAACACAGTTATGAAGTGGTTTGTAATGTCTAGCTTTCCTGGCCAATCACTGTTCTTGTTCTGAGACCCAATCAAATGTTAGTAACTACCAGTAGAAGCTGACATCATGTTTACACTTGAAACAATTCATTATTTTGCTTTGTTCTGTAAAAGGAGGACCTGTTTCTTATACACTGCAATTACAAGTAGGAATTTTTGTAAAACTTTTTAATATTTAGTCAAGAAGCAATGACATCAAATAAAAGAGTAGATTGGACACCTAGAAAGAGATGTAATAATATTGTGTTACGAGAAAGGGGTCTTTCGTATGCTGAAATTGCAAGACAGGTGGGTGGTTCAATGACTACATCTGGAGTCCGAAAGTTTTGTTTACGATATCGGGAGACAAATTCAATAAAAAACAAAGAAGGAAAAGGCCGAAAAGGTGCACCACATCTATTGATGACAGAAGAATAAAAAGATTATGTCTCCAAGATAGAAAAATGTCATCAGCGGCCATCAGAAGTGATCTGAATGATGCTGGTGTTTCTGTCAGTTCAAGAACAATCAGGAGAAGATTAACAGATGTTGGACTGAGAGGTAGAATTCCACGAGAAAAGCCTTATCTTAATTTTCAGCAACGAAAAAAAAAAGACTACAGTGGGCAAAGGAACACATTAATTGGACAGATGATTCAGTGGTCACAAGTTATATGGAGTGATGAAACTAAGATATCGTTATTCGGTAGTGATGGGCGAAAATATGTAAGACGTAGAATAGGAGAAGCGCTACATCCTGACTGCATTCAAACAACTGTGGAGAACCCAGTTAGTGTTATGATTTGGTCATGTATGTCAGCACATGGTATTGGTCGTCTTCATGTCATTGATGGGACACTGAATGCCAAAAAATACATTGAGACTATTCTAGAACTAAAACTTCTACCTTCCATCAGAGATCTCTTTTCCAACAATGCTTCGTTTATTTTTCAGCAGGATTCTGCTCCTTGCCACATGGCCAAAATATCGAAAGAGTTGTTTCGTACAAAGAGCATTAAATTGTTGTCATGGCCAGGAAACAGTCCGGACCTCAATCCTATCGAAAATTTGTGGCACCGTTTGAAAATTCTTGTCCAAATGAGGCGCCCATCAAATAAAAGGCAACTAATTGAGGCGTTAATTGTTTCCTGGCATCATGTAATAACGAAAGAAGAGCTTAAAACACTTGTCAGCTCAATGAAACGTCGATATGAAGCTGTAATCAAAAATAAAGGGTATCCTAGAAAGTACTGATAACTCACTGCAATCATCACTATCTGATGTATATCGATAACTTTTATCGTTTGACTTTTTTTGTATTGCAAATAATTGAATTTTGTGCTTTGTATTGAATTCAGTAATAAATTCTCTTTAAAAAGATATATACAAGTTTGCATTTTGTTAAACGTAACGTTTTTTATAAGCATACAAAGTTCAAAAACGTAAAAATTTCTAAAATGTCTCCAATTCTGGCCACCACTGTATATGTGATGTACCAGCTTTAGTCGTAGCTTAAATTATCAGACGATAAGTTTTAAAAAACACAGGATCCATTTATTATTATTCAGGAGACAAAATCAGATATCCGGAGTAAATAAAAAGAATTACTAATAACTTTTTGCATGAAGTTTACTGCATCGTGACATTTAAGAAAAAGCCCCCGATTTTCCTTTGCGAGTCCTTTTATAGCCTCTGGAAAGGCGGAGCTTTAAAGAAATGACGTCAGCCAATCCAGTTCGCTTTAAATATTTCCAGAACATTCTATAACTGTACGTGTAGAAAAGGCGGGAAAAACAACTTGACTAAGGGGTTGTGATTTAATTCCACGTACTTTCATATAAGAAAACGTCGCCATTAAAAATGAAAAGAACATACAGTTAGAATTTTAAGTGTATTCTTCAAAATTCCAGAATTTTATTATTACATATATATCCACTCTGTTACTCGGCTTCGTGAGCTCAGTTTTTTTTATTCTCATATGTTGGTAAATTGTGCAATTTTTACTTTAGAAATGATTGAATTACAGTCAAAAGTCGTTAATCCGGACTCGTCGGGACTTCGGCGATTTCGGATTATCGATTTTTCCGGATTATAGATCATCAGTTTAAATCTCGTAAGATGGCATGCAGAAATTCTAAAATTAAAAATATGAAACCGTAATTTATGAAATGAACAATTATGATCTAAAGGGTATCAAAATTTACATAAAAAAAAAAAAAAAAAAAAAAAAAAAAAAAAAAAAAAAAAAAAGCTTAATATTTATTTGTTTACTTTATTAAACATTTCTTTCAATGTAAGTTGTTTAAGTTGCTTCATTTTATGTGATAATACTTTCTCTTTAATTCTATAAACAGTCATAATTTCTTGTTCAGTTACAAAGTTCCGCTGTTGAAGTCCCGTAATTGCTGTGCCGAGAACACCTAGTAACTTGTCAATCGAAATTTTTTCGTTTTCACTAACATCTCTGTAACCTTCTTCATGTCTTTATCCATTTTTTGCAGCAATTCCACTTTTTGTTTGATGGACATCGAAACATACTTTCGTTTTGTAGATCCTTTGGGAGCTCCAGCATCTGAAATTCTATTTGGCATAATCGAAAGTTCAAGTTTACTTTTATAAAATTGCTCTTACAGTCTGCAAAAAATAATAAACCAGATCCAATTCGAAGATTAAGGAACAACGCAATCATCAACATTAACTGAAATAGATAATTAGATAATTTTAGCTTATACCGTCCGTTATACATAAAACGCACTTGCGTTTAACTTTCTGCACTTGCGCACACGCATATGCGCAGTCGTAAAGGTCTTACGCACACGCGTAAACGCCTATGCGCATGTGTCAACGCGGCGCATGCGCAGAAAGTTTGTTTCGAGGTCCGGATTATAGATTATTCCGGATTATGGGTGTCCGAATTAACGACTTTTGTCTGTATATCATTCTTTTGTTCCGATTAAGGTTTTTATGCTTTTAGTTAATCTGCATGCAATAGTTCTTAAATTTTAAACACTTTAAAAGTTATTTAATTGATACTAAGCCTAACGAAGGCGTTATTTTTTTACATTTAAAATTCTTAGTAGGATAGTGAATTAAGTCAATATGTGCCTGAACTTCAGTGTCTTTTTTTAAGTATTTTTTGGGACCGAAATTAAAATTTTAATTTTGTGCACCGAATCTTCCCGTTCGCTGGCACAATTGCTTGTTTTTTTTTTGCGTAAAACGCTAATTTTAATTGATTTTTTTTTCTTTTTTTAAAACTGCTTTTAACTGTATTTGGTGTTTTATGTTATTCTGCATTTTAAAATTTTGAATGAAGATGTTTTGAGTTTTTATGTACTTTTCCCTTGCCACGAAGTGAGAACTGACTTCACTGAATGAGAAATTTATCTCTAATGAAATTCGAGGAAATAAGTTAAAATGCCGCAAAAATGTATATAATTTAATAGGCCATACAAGGAAGTCATATGGTGTCCATGTCAGAATTTTTATTTAAAATATTTGAATTAGGGAGAAAATTTTTAATTATATCGAACAAAGAGACGCAAAAGTCAGTTATGAAATGTTGCATATAAATTTAGTTAACAACTTGAAATTGATTACTATGATATTAACGAAGATCCGTAATTACACCTAATTTAAAATTCATTCCTTTTATTTAATTTTAGGAGTAGAAGAACATTAACGGAATTCTCGAATATATTATTTCAATTACATTTTGAGCTAATCTCTCAGAATTTTAATTAAATTTAAATTTATAATATCTGACTGACAAAAACGTTTAGCAAATTGATGATATGAATTGAAGTTAATAAGTGCTTAAATTCAAAAACTGAGTGCTTTATTCTCTACCAACAACTGGAAGCAATTTGATAGCTAGAATAAAATATTTAGGTGACAAAGAAATTAAACCTTTTAATTTCAGATAGTGTAACATTGTAGAGACACTAGGATTTTTTGGAAGCCGAGAAAATGAAAAATATGCAACCGCCTTCGCCGGGAATCGAACCACGGACCTCTGGAATACAGGCCCAGCATGCTACCGTTACACCACGAAGGCACGCTAGGGAAGTGGGAGAAATGCCTTATATACTCCCCTTTTTTAAAGGGCGACTAGGGTTTTAGGGGACCTAGTCGCCAAATCCTGGGTGTGGAGAATTATCATCCACAACCCTTTTAGTTCGGGCGCCACTGTAGAGACATTAGGTTAATCGGAAGCAAAAAAGATATAAACTATGCAACCGCCTTCGCCGGGAATCGAACCACGGACCCCTTGAGTACCGGCCCAGCGTGCTACCGTTACACCACGAAGGCACGCTAGGAAAGTGGGAGAAATGCCTTATATACTCCCCTTTTTTAAAATATGCAACCGCCTTCGCCGGGAACCGAACCACGGACCTCTGGAATACCGGCCCAGAGTGCTACCGTTACACCACGAAGGCACGCTAGGGAAGTGGGAGAAATGCCTTATATACTCTCCTTTCTTAAAGGGCGACTAGGGTTTTAGGGGACCTAGTCGCCAAATCCTGAGTGTGGAGAATCATCATCCACAACCCTTTTAGTTCGGGCGCCACTGTAGAGACATTAGGTTAATCGGAAGCAAAAAAGATGAAAACTATGCAACCGCCTTCGCCGGGAATCGAACCACGGACCCCTTGAGTACCGGCCCAGCGTGCTACCGTTACACCACGAAGGCACACTAGGGAAGTGGGAGAAATGCCTTATATACTCCCCTTTTTTAAAGGGCGACTAGGGTTTTAGGGGACCTATATAGTCGCCAAATCCTGGGTGTGGAGAATCATCATTCACAACCCTTTTAGTTCGGGTGTCACTGTAGAGACATTAGGTTAACCGGAAGCAGAAAAGATGAAAACTATGCAACCGGCCTTCGCCGGGAATCGAACCACGGCCCTCTTGAGTACCGGCCTAGCGTGCTACCGTTATACCACGAAGGCACGCTAGGGAAGTGGGAGAAATACCTTATAACATGTAAATATGTAGAGATATTAGGATTTTTGGAAGCAGAAGATGTGAAAAAGGAGCAATGCCTTCGCCGGGACTCGAACCAGGGACCTCTCGGATATGCGTCGAGTGTGCTGACCATTACACTACGAAGGCATGCTAAGAAAGCGGGAGAAATACCTTAAACCAAAGAAAATTTTATAAATATTTTGCATGCATTATAAATTTATATAAAAAACACAATACGAAGTTTAAAGAAAATTTAAGGGACTAAAATTTTGTGAATCATAATGCAGATATTTTTATAAAAATAAAATCTTACAGGTAGTTTACTTTTCTAAGGTATTATTCAGTGTCATAGATAAATATATTATCACTATTTCAAAAGATTGTTCCATCATGATTATAATGAGAAAAAAATATATTTTGGGAAGAAGTTGCATATACTTTTGCTAAAAAAAGCAAGAAATATTATAGTATGATTAAAATAATTAAAAATATATCCATAATAATTCTACTTAAAGAAACATCGTGTTACTCAAACTGCTGCAAAACGCATCTATGCAAAAGAATTTAAAAGTGTTATCTCCTACCATACTGAATCGGCGGGCAGCCCCACGCCATGGAAATCTGACAGGATAAATGGAAATTAAATCGCATTTGAAAGATGGCGCTTTGAAAGTCTAGACACAGAATAAATACATCTGTAGAATTTAGAATAGTAAATAGCAGTTGGTATAACAGGTTTTTCTTGGTCAGAATGTTTTGCTTCAAGAAGTATATATTTTGTCATGAAATATTCAGTTTTCGCATTCATTCCAAGATTTTTATGTTTAGCTGCATTTCTTTGAAGAACTATAACTTACCTCAAGTTCCCTTAAGATTCTTCTCTGAAGTATGCGCTTCACGTTTCCTTTCTACATTGTATAAATCTTATAAACAGCATTTGTGGGCACAAAATAGTCTTTCACTTTATCACTAAATTCGTTCTTTATATTGTATAATTTAAATAATTACTGAGGTATATAATTAAGTCGGCAGAAAGTCAGCAAAAGGAATATGACTTTCAGAGTTCGTGTCTTTAATTTGGATTTTTGGAATTCATACAGACTTGTTTATAGGAACTAAAAGAAGGACTGTAATCACGAAAAATTTCAGGTATCGTATTTCAAACATAATATCAAATTTTAACCTTCAGAATCTATTTGAATGATTTTTTGAGCGACATTTATACGTACAGACAATTTTAATCTGAATTTTGTTTTTTAGTTATATTCTTTATGTCTGTTGAAGGTGCTATTTCTGGCTTGCCATAGGACGACGTAAAGTCTGCCAGGAGAGTCGGGCTGCGTTCCTCGTATCATATGTACAGACAGAATAAAGCATATTTGTTTGTATCCAAAACAGTGAAATGTGTTTAAAGTGGATTCAGAAGGGCGTTTGTACGTACGTTTGTACGTACTTACTTACCTATGCATGTATCTCGAATAGCTCAAAAAACGATTAATCGTAGAACGTTGAAATTTTGTTTATGGGACTGCTATAACATCTAGTTGTGCACCTGCCATTTTTATTGTAGTTGCCTGTACCAAACGTATATATATATATATGCAATAAAACTGCTCTATTATTGTGATAAGACTGCGTTATTATTGTAGTAAGATGACTTGGTAGGAGTAAGTTGCAGCGGATTGGCCGTGGTGCTCTGCATCATTAACCTAAAGACAACTTGAACTTAGAACGATGGATGATTAAACCAAAAAACTTGCAGACATTGTCTAAATTCTACAAATAATTTTATTTCTGGATAATGCACATTATCACGCGCTATGCACCCCCCACTCAATTTCGTACAGCCTACGTCTTAAACAATGGACGAATTTATAAAAGTAAAATTTGCGTGGCTAGCGACACAGCGGAAGGTAGCAGAAGAGCTGAGCGAAGAAAAGAAGAGGGCATAATCAAGCATTTGTACGAATTCTATTTCAGATCACATGACAGTTTAATGTAGAGATGTTGGGTTCAGATTTCATGGATAAGTGCGTAATACAGATTAGATGACGAATCTTTTTCATTTAGTAATTAGTAATTTCAAATAAGAGATTCATTTAATAATTAGTAATTAGTACTTTTTCATTTAGTAAACATATTGCTGTGTTATTTTTAGAATGAAGATAGAAGTTAAAGGACTATTAATTCATCATTTGAAAGGTAGATATTTTATATTTTACATATTAAATGTTCTGGAAATAGAAACGATTGGAGTGCCAAGTGAATTGTGGCCACAAATGAGAATTTAAATAAAAAAGGAAATTAATCTGGCACGAATTGTTCCTCTTTAATATGGATCAAGTATCTACGTTAAACAACATTGTTACGCTTCTACGTCTCACCGTTCTTACAGCAGTGCTTCAAAAATTATGCTATCATTACATTTTTAATACTATGGCGATAGAAGCGAGCATAGCAGAGCATTTACGCAACCAGAAGTTGAAGAACCAGAAGTTCCCAGAAGTTGAAGCGAAAAAGAGACGCAGTGATTCAGAGGAAGAAGGGAGCGAGTCAAAAGTTTCAGTTCCGAGTTAATAAAAGTTTTGGTTTCTAATTATTTGATGGGGCAAGAGGTATCTGCATTATGCGTTACGCAGGATCGTACGATTAATTTGAATGACGCAGTTTAGACTTATAGCGCCATTTTTAAGATAGAGATGAAGTCTCCAAATTAAATAAAAAAATAAAAGAGGTTATAGCCAATTAAATTTAAAAGTTTCCTTTCATATTTTTTATCTTACATATATATATGAAGAACTATAGCTTAGCTCAAGTTCTCTTAAGGTTCTTCGCTGAAGTCCTCGTTTTGGGTAAACATGTATATATATATATACTTACGTTTTCAATTCTGTGAATAAAGTTCTCTTCGTTTAAAGGTAAAATTTTGATTTGAATTTTTCACTAAAATATTTTATTATTTCACTTATGTTTTCAATTTTTTGGGTAATCTTTGTTTAAAGGTAAAATATTGATTTCAATTTATTATTTCCTTGTTTTGGCGAGAAGCTAGAATTTTCGGGTGAACTATTATAGTTAAAATACATTGGAATGGTTCATCGGCTAATTCTGGATACAGAACAGCAAGGATTTTTTTACGGAAGAGGGATTTCAATTGATTTCAATGTTCCTCCTCCTGATGAAGTGGCATTGAAGCTGATTGAATTCCTCTTCTTTTATATTCTTTAGTTTATAAATTTCGTTAAATTTTCGTTCATAAAGCTCATACCCACCCCATACCCGACTCGGTGAATTAATTTTTATTCTTATATGTTGATAAAATTTTTGTTTTAAAGGTTTTGAATATTAAAGGATTTACAAATTAGGAATTTTCTGATTGAATTATGCTGTTCTTATGTTCCAGTTACAGTTTTTATGACTTAAGTTAATATGAATTCAGCAGTTGTAGAGTTATCAACAATTTAAAATGTGTAAGAGGAGCTAAGCCTAATGAGATGAAATTTGTTTATATAGTTAGTAGTATAGTGAATTAAGTCAGTCGGTGCTCTAATTTAAGTGTAATTCTGCCCAATGGGGGTCCAAAATTTAACTTTGAACTTTGGTGCACCGATAAGTTAGTTATCCTCCCCGTTTTAGGCAATTTGTTTTGGCCTAAAATGTTATATATTATCAAAATTTAGAAGCATTAATGATGTCACAACACGGCTGAGGGGCGTACATTTTCCTTTTCACCTGCAGTAAGAAAGGTTCTGTGGCATACATGTAAGGTATTCAGAACTGGAAATTGCATTCACCGAGAAGTGTGGTTGAAATTAATCTAGTGAAATGCTCTTTAATATTACCAGAATCAAGACTGCTCTTTCAAACTGAAAGAATAACGATTCAGAAATTTCAACATATCCTGTGAACCTTTTACACGCCACACTATGCGAAAGTAAAATAAACGTATTGTTGTAAAAAATTGATTTAAAACTCAAATATAAGAATGATGAAAAAAAAAATTAAAAACAATTTTTAAATGATTCATAACATGTTCCGTAAATGGAACATTGGCGGGAAACGTTTTTTTTTTTTTTACATGATTTTTGTAAAACGTGATTATTGACATTCTAATTCGAAGCTTCATTTTTGTTTGCACTTTTTCAGCATTAGCAAGTGAATTTCTCAACGTTATTCGGAAGTAACATAGATTAAGCAGAAAAATAGGGAGCCTACACCTTTAGAACTGCAAAGCTACGCCACCAAAGTTTCTTAGGAGAAGATCTGAAGCTTCCACAGAAAAAAGCTTTCGCAATAAATTAAAACAAAAATTACATAGTTGATAAGCAGGAATTTATAAAAGAATTTTACATTAATTGTTAGCAGTTTATACTGAAACAAGGAAAAGAGTTGTAAAATAAAGAAGTAACAAATAATCTCCGTACAAAAATTCACACTGCAGGTATCATATGAATAAAAAGTTAAATAATACAAGTAAAAATAGAAACTTACCAACATTTTTGGAACAATAAATAAAGACAAAAATAATAATTGTTTTTATGTTCTGAGGCTTTTTCCTACTGTCCATGATAGTTAGAAAAGAATTTCTGATTCAGTCTTTTCTCGCATTCAAAAAATTTGTTTTTATTGTTGTTCTAGTATACAGCACAACATCCGTGTGTTGATGGCACAAGATAATGCTAATCCGATTTTGTCAAAGATTCAGAGTTATGTGCACTAGGTCCAGGAAATGAATGGACTTTTGGTTTCATGCGAGGCAGACATAAAGTTACTTCTCTCCTGAAATTTAGATGTGACAGTTCTGCTTCTGCACCTTTGTGCAAATGTAAATGTAAAATCCGCCCGGCAACTACAGCCATATTTAATGCGTTACTAAATAGATTCCAGTACCATTTTTAGCTTCTAAACATAGGTCGATATGATCCAAGATGTCCATCTAGCAAATCGACTCCTCTCATTCCTTCATTGTATACTTTTATAAGATACGGCTGAGGAATATCAATTTGCTTTTTTTGGGCTCTGCAGAATCTCTTAGCTTTAGTGGCAGGTTCATGCGTTGAATAATTGGATGCTACAGTTACTACAGCACTGTCTTTCCAAGGGCAAATGTAAACTTGTCCGTCACTTCGGTAATCGAAATTTCCTCTTTGCCATTTTAAAGCTTCCTTTGGAGATCTGAGAGGGCATCTTCCAGTCCGAAAATCCCGAATTGTGCCAGTTGCTTTAAAGTTCTTTTCAGATAAATCCGTGAACAGTTTGTGGGATGAAGAAAGTTATCAAAAAACATTTCATGCTTACCTGGATTTTCAACACTTGATAAAAGTTCCCACACAACTCTAGATCCCAGAGGGAAGTTTTCTGTTACTGAACTTTTCCCGGTATAGATTCTCATTGCGTATGGATAGCCATTATTGGAGCACAACATCCATATTTTATAACCAAACCGAATTGGTTTACCTCGGATGAACATTTAGCCGAATGATGACCATAAAAAGGGACCATCGATTCATCTATACTCAATTTGGAATGGAAGATGCCGAACTGTTGAAAGCGTTTTTCCAGTTCCTCATAAAAAGGAGAAACTTTTCCTGTTTTATCTCCTAATGCCAACGTGGTATTATCTATAATATGAAAATATTTTTTCAGTTTTCGAAATCTATTTCTTGGCATTACGAAAGAAACTACTGGGGCAGATAAATCTTCTTGAGTGCTTCAGTATAAATCTTCGCCGGGTACTGGATTATACCCGCTAAACAAAAGTAATTCAAAAAACTGTACAATATTATTTTCATCTACAGGTAAAACTTCTTTCTGCATTGCATAAAGACCTGTATTTGCTAAATGCAGCAAATATTCTCTAGTTAAGAACTTGTGAAAAATCTCAACTGGAGATAAAGTAACTAGTTCAGGAAACACTTCGCAAATATTTTCAATGCTGCCAGTTTTTAGAATTTTGTTAAAATTAAAATTTTTCCGCCTGCAATGTTCAATGTTTTTCTCTTTCGTCTTTAGTTTTCGCTTCAAATCCTTCCTTTGAAGATGAAGGTTCTTGAGGATCGAATGAAATTTCTTGAGATATTTCATCATCAACTATTTTATTAGAAATTTCGATTTTTCCACATGCATCCGGTGGCAGAATAGGCTCAAAAATATCTTCATTTACATCTTCCTCATCTGTCAAACATCCAGTTTCTTCTGGAGGCAGTTGGCAAATATCAATTACACTCTTCATCATCTGATAATGTATAAAATTATTCCAATGCCTCTTCAACAGTCTGAAATGATTTTGAACGAGACATCTTATCAGCGTAGCTTATCTTCACGAACTGACGAAAAATTAAACAATGGGAAAATAATGAAATCCACACTCCAAAATATACGCCTTTTTCACTAAGTCATAAACAACCTCTAGCGTTTAGCCTATCAAGAAACGCCACGTGCTTTTCTCTAGCAGCTGTGAGTAACTCACTTCAAACCCTTATAGGAATGTGAGAAAGGACAGGAGGGGGGGATATACGGGAGTCGTGCCTCTATTCACGGCAATCAAAGTAATTTCATCGTGTTAAAAAATATACCTTATACGCCAATGTTTCCTTTCTGGAACATCCACATTTCTTACTTCATAATAAAAAATAATAATCATCTTTCTATGATAACTTACTGTCCATGCATAAAATGATCCTTTTTAAATATCCTCATTGATTTTTAAAAGCATTTGTTGAAGTTTTCATTTTCTTTGAATTTTTAAATTTTGCTCATAGAAAAGTAGGAATAAAGGTGAAATAATGAATTTTTTTTATCAAGATACTATTTCTTTTAGAAGCATTATATTGCTACTAAAAAGTAAATCCATATTTACTCTTCATGTAATAATTTATATAAAGCAATATTAATAAAACTGTGTTTTTATGAAATTTTAAATTCGATGTTCCATTTATGGAACACTGGCGTGTAAAAGGTTAATCTAGCTAAATGCACTTTAATATTACCAGAATTTTAGAAGTATTTATTTATTTCCTCCTGTTATTCTTTTTACTCTCAAGCTTACATTTTTTTTACCTGAAAGACTGCCTTTTCAAACTGAAAGCATAACGATTCAGAAATTTCAACATATCCTGTGAGTGGAATTAGTTTAAAGAGATATTTAAGTTTCAGAATGTTTCCAACAGACTTATGAAAATTAATAAAAATGTGTAGCTGTGAAAAATGCTTATTTTGAAGAATGTATAGTCATAAATATATTCAACTATTTCCTTTTTTAGTAAAACATTTAAATTTTTTAAGCTACATTAAATAAAAAATGTTCTGAATGTAAACTTTGGGAATATTGCTATGTTTTTAGTGCTTTTCTGTCTGTCATTTTGACAGAAAAATTAATGTCTTAAAAAAAAAAAAACCGATTAAAATGAACGTAATTTAGAGCTAGAATTTCAGATATGTGCATTAAAGCATAAAAGCTATTTTTATTGGAAATGCATTTATAGTCCTCCATAAAGATTATTTTAGCTCCAGTTTTATTAGGATGACGAAATAGCTTAATTAAATGCAATTCGCCGTCTTAAAAAGTTATGATACAGTTTCCAACAAATTTTACTTTCGCAATTTAAGCTTCAGCCTTTTCAATTCAAGGAAGAGTTTTATCAGAATTTTATGCCACCAATTCGAAAGAAAATTTATGGACCTCATTTCTCAGTCTTTTCTTCAAAAACTGTCTTAAAAACTGGCTTGGCAATTGAAAGCGACGTAGCTCTCTTACAGAAGATTTGTCTTTTTCAAAATATTGCAGGATGTTCATACTAAATGAGTTTAACAGGCTAATTTTATTTTAAATATTCTAATATTTTTTGCACACATATATGCCATGAAAACTTTAAATTTACGATAATGAAGTATAATAGTCTGTCATTTTTATATTAAATATTGTTGCGTGTGTACGGGTTCGTAATAGATTGAAAGTATATAGGTCCGATAATGGGTTGATAAAATTTATTTCTATCAAAAGTAATACTTCAGAGATCTGGAACTTTCCACAGAAATAGTTGTACAACTCTTCACAATATCAGAGTACAACCAGTAGTTAAATTTCAGACTACTAGGAATGTGAAACACAGCAAAATGCAAAGCGCATCTAAAGAGCGAAGCTAAACCAGAGATAGTCACGCTGAACTAACAGCTAACAACAACAACTAGTACGGCAGCAACTGAGCGCAGATGATCTCGCTGGCCTTATATAGCTCCTCCCCGGTTGTCGAGATATTTCTAGTACTTTCTGCTTTTCGAAATTACGGGAAGGCAATATGAGGGTCAAATTACGATTACAGCTAATATAGTGATCAATTACATTACCTATTACGGTGATACAAGGACCGGACCGAAATGTTGCCAAATGGTCGCTAAGTTTGGTTACTTTTCTCGCCAAATTCGGCGACAAAAATTAGTCGCCAAAATCGTTGCCAGCTTGGTGATATCTCGCCAAATTATCGAGTTACCCATTTACTCAATATTAAATGGACTTGCACCTGCATTGTTACTTTTCCAGCATAGCTTGTTTCTTTTAGATTTTAATGTTACATTATAAAAAAGAAACACAGCAATTTCACATGCAAGTACACTAAAATCATCTGTCTGTGTGCAAAATTCGTAAGAATATGTTACAAATAAATTTATTATATTTCACTGGAAAACTTAATTACGTATCTTTTTGCAGTATCTAACAGTAAATTAGGCAACATTTGGCAACACTATAGTAGCTGAAAAGACAAGTACACTATTTTCTTAAGAGGAAATACTTGCATTTTTAGATACCTAGCTTGTTTTCGAGATTTGGGAGTGAAATCATTTCAAATGCATTTTTTGGTTGTAATTTATGTTAATTTAAATTAACAGAAACGTTTCGCTCGTTTCATTAAAATAAGTTGTAATTGTAGGATTATCTTTGAATAAGTCAATTAACTAGGTGCAATTAAAGGGATAGTTAAAAATAGTTAAAATAATCAGTCACCCAGGAGTGGTACAAATTTGTTGGAAGATCCAATAACAAAGAAGAAAACCACCTAATATTTTTTGTCCCGAAATTCAGATGAATAATTACCCATCTGGAAAACACGTATGCATCATGAACTTCTCGTTAGCCTGAGACTGAATGCAGTTTTAAATGACTCGTTACATTCTTCGCATTGAAGAAGGGGGTAAATCTTTTCTTATAACGACTTAATGAAGTTAAGCAGAAATAAAAGAATAATTAGGATCCGCAAAGCAGATTAAAATTAGATTTTCGAGCGCTAATTAGTCTTTCTAGAAAGCTCTCATTTCTGCGTTTAAAACACTGTTTCGGGAAGAGAAAATATCAATATTTTTTTACAAAATTGCGTTGTTCAAAATATTGCGAATTTGGAGTATGCAGGATTATCCGGACTGCAATATACAATTTTATTCTTTTTTTACTAACTCCCTCTTGTTAGACTCCCGTCTCCAAATATTCAATTAATTTTACGCTGATGAGAGATCGGGATTCAGAAAGAGCAGCGAATACTCATTAGTTAGGAATGATGCATGTTTTGTTTTTCTCATTTCTGCTTTCGAACGATGGAAACACAGCCAACTAGTATATTTCTAATGTTTTTCTTTACATGGGTTTGTTAAGACCTCCTTGACAATTCATACCAGAAAGAGAAGCAGACTTTAATCAAATTTCTGAAGCGCTCAGTGATCACGAGAGGGCTAAGTAAGGTACAGGTTGTTCAGCCACATTTTGACCTCAGATATAAACGAAAATAGTATTCGGAAAAATTTAAATGTGGACGAATTGCAAATAAACATTGGGCTTAAATTGTTAATACTCTTAAGAAATTTGCCCTACTGCATGCGGTTAATTAGCATAATAATGAAAATGATATGATACGAATAAGGAAATGTAAAAGTGCATAATAATATGAAGGAGTATAAATAGTGGAATTTCAGTCTTTCGTTGTTCGAAGAATTAAAGAAAAAAATGACGAATGCGGGGAAATTATTAAGTTTGGAAAAGATTTATTGTAAATAAACAACATTTGTTATTTTCAGCACGAGTTTCCTACAACAAAAATTTCATGTGGACACCACATGATTTCCCTGTACGGCCTCTTAAATTATACCATTCTTTGCTGCATTTTATTTAAAATTATTTCCTCGAATTTCATTAGAGATATTATTCTCATTTAATTAACTTACTTTTCATTTCGTGACAAGGAAAAAATACATGAAACACAAAACATATTCAATAAAAATTGTAAAATGCAGAAAAACCTAAAACACCAAATGCAGTTAAAATTAGTTTTTACAATTAAAATTAGAGTTTCTAGGCAAAAACAAGCATTTGGGCCAGCAAGCAAGAAGACTGATTTTTTGGTGCACGGAACTAAAAGTTTACTTTTGGTCCCCCTCGGCAAAAAGACACTGAAATTATTGCAGAAACTGACTCAAATCACTGCTCTGCTAACATTTCAAATGTTAAAAAAAAAAAAAGTAAATAAATAAAAAAAAAATAAAAAAATTGCGGCTTCGTTAGGCTTAGTAGCCAAACAATTTTGTGCTTGTTAATAATTCTACAGCTATTGCACACAGATTCACTAAAGGCATAAAAACTTTTACCGGAATATAAGAACAACATAATTCAATCATTTTCAAAGCAAAAACACGCAATTTATCAACATATAAGAATAAAAAAAAACCTGAGATGACCGAACCGGATAACAAAATGGGTATATATATATTTATATGCTTTTGGTGCGCTGATTGCAACCAAAAAGGAAGGTGCATAATTACATGTTATTGTAGTCTCATATACAAAATTCAGAGTTCTGAGGCTACTCTGTTTTGAGTTATGCTAGATACATAGTACATACGTGCATACATTCGTACAGACGTGACGAAAAAATCTCTCCCGAATCCTTTTGAAATCCATTTTACAAACCGTTTGGGAAACAAAGAGTTCTTTCTTCTGTCTGTATGTCTATAAGTACACATGTCATGCAAAAACATCATATAATTAGACCCGAGAGCAATCAAAATGGATATTTTTGTTGAAATATGATTCCCGAAATTTTTCACGATTACAATACGTACATGGAAACAAAAAGTAGGCGCATGGACAATGTTTTAACGTTTAATTGTCAGTTCAACTCCGAAGCAGAATTCTGTCATGATTTTGTAAAACTCGGATAAAAGTAACACCTTCCCTTGTTCTTTTTTATCTACTTCATAATTTTCCTCCACATTCCCTAGCAACGCAGAAGCAAACGTTGAAGTCAAGCAAACGATAAAGTTAGATGCGAAGTATTATTGCATTATTCTGTTAGGAAAATTATAGAATTAAAGAAAGAATAACGCGAATAATTGATGCGTTATCACTACAAATTTTTTAAACGATATGCGACAAAAATGTTATGCTCGAAACAGGATTCAGAAGAAAAAAAAAAAAAAAAGGCTAAAAAGGGATAATTCGTGAAACCATGGAAGCGATAATAAGTAGCTTTATTTATACAGAATTTCATTCTCGTCCAGAAAAATAGCGAATGATACAGGCTGTAAAATGATCGTTGCAAGAACGATAGAACGAATTTTTGTTGCATATCATTCATGTTAATTCAAGAATGTTAGAAAGTAGTAATAAGAAACACGATTAGTTGCATAATGTATTTACTGAAGAATGTATACCTTACACAAAAAAATGAGCCAATTCTTCTTATATTTCCCGTTTTACTGGACCAATTGTCGAAATTTAACTTGTGTTTTTCATGCCTCGAAACCGTAACTTAGGATATATGTTAAATTTATGTATAGCAATTTTCTAACATAGGTATTTTCACACAAAATCGACTTTTTCTGAACTAACATATCATTTTTTCCATATTTCGATTCTATGACTCAAATTATGCAAGAGTGCCAAGTTTTGTAAAACTCGCACGAGTAGTTCTTAAAAAATTAGCTTTCCATGTTAATTGGATTAATTAATCCCATTAGCTCCTCCATGTTAATTGAATTTGGTACATATTTATTAATAGCTCTTCTTTTATTAAACTTATTTGATTCTATCCTTTACATTTCGAAATTTAGGTTCATTTCAAATAAAATTTACCCTTTTTTATAATTTACTTTTAAAATTGGTATTTTTTAAATAATTTTTATAAATTTTTCGAAAACAATTCCGAATTATAACCTACTATAAAATTTTTAGCATCATCTTAAATTAGATATATTTCTAGGCATACCTACAAAAATTTAGAATTTTTTATTCAAAATTTCCTAAGATATACGTGAATATACATATTGCCGCGTTTTGAAATTATTATAAGTGATAATAACACCAAATAATTGAGCACTTTGTTAAAATTATTTGAAAATATGACCGATGACATTTTTCCTGCTCGTGCACAACGAAAAAAAATCTGATGTGTACACCACATCACTTCCTAGTACGGAATATTAAATTATACGCATTTTTTCTTGCATTTCATTTAAACGTATTTGATTGAATTAAATCTACTTCGCCGACAGCGCATAAACCACAATAGAATAAATGCATTCTTTAAAATTCATTCTATTTGTTTATCATAGCGACATTCTCGCGCTAGGTTCACTTAACAGTATTATATTTCGTTCATATTATAACTTTACATCATTTAAAGAATTGTCTAATCGTTGCCACATGTTCTATTCAAATACTATAATAAAACTAGAATGACGCATAAAAGAAATTAAGCAAACAAAACAAAAAAGGAACAGTGTTTCACAGACGATTGAGTATTCCTCATTCAATTAATTCACTTCTCACTTCGCGACTAGGCAAAAGTACATAAAAACTCAAAATAACTGTATTAAAAATTACGAAGTAAATCTTAAATTTCGAAAAAATTCCAGAAAGGATAAAGCATGATTTAATTCGCAATAATAAATGAAGACGTTATCTTTGTTGCTGCGAAGCTAAGTTTTTTAGATTGGCAACAAATCCACTATCCTGCTGTTTCAAATGTAAACAAGCAATGGCCGCCATCAAGAAAATTATTAGGCTTCGCGGCACTTAAACAACTTTAAAATTGTTGATAATTCTAAAAATATTGCATAGAGATTTACTAAAGGCATAAAAACCTTAACCGGAAGATAAAAACAACATACTTCAATCATTTTTAAAGCAAAAAATGTTACAATTTACAAACATATAAGAGTAAAGAAACTGAGATCACTGAGCCGGGTAACAGAGTGGATATATATATAATTATATTTATATAAGTTTGGTGCGGCCGATTGCAACCAAAATACGAGGTGAACATCCACATGTTATAGCAGTCCTATATACAAAATTTCAACGTTCTGAGGCTACTCGTTTTTGAGTTATACGAGATACGTATGCACGTACGTACATACGTTCGTACAGACACCACGAAAAATTCTCTTCAGAATTCATTTTAAAGCAGTTTTAGAATTTTTTTGAAGGAAAAGAGTATTTTATTCTGTCCTTACGTACAGATATAACGCAAAAACATCGTTAAATTGCATTCGATAGCGGTCAAAATGGATATTTTCGTTGAAATATACTGCCTGAAACTTTTCGTGATTACAATACTTCCTTTTTACTTCGTACAAGGAAGTAAAAAGGTAAGGAAAATAGGTTGCTATAAATTAAGAAGTTCGCCAAGTGAATTCTTGTTGGCACAAACTAAAAAACTTGCGCCAAGATAAATTTTTAAATTTCTCCATAAAGTTCTTAACAAAAGGCATAATTTGAGTCGTAGAATCGAAATATTGAAGAAACAATTGGTAGAAAAAGTCCGATTTTATGTCAAAACACATAATGTTAGAACAATACTATATATATATCTAATATATATTCTAAGTCGCACTTTCGAAGCATGGAAAACGCAAGTTAAATTTCGACAATCGGACCAGTAGAACAGGAGATTCAGAACTGTGCCTTTTTTTTTTTTTTTTCGTGTGTGTGTGTGTGCAAGGCGTACATAAAGTGCTCCAGTGTCAGTCTTTAAATTTGACTGTTAACTGCTGCCACTTATTCGCTAACTCTCTCACCAGAATCTTAAAATTTCAGGATCATTACGAAATTATCCCACAAATTTATGACAGAAATTGAGTATATTTTAAACTTAATTTCAATCTACGAAACCAAATATAAAACAGAAGTATTGCCGTTTGAAGTGTGTAGAGTTGCGCGCCTCCAACTTGCACGCAACCAAGAGGTGACTGTTGAAACTGGAAAAATGACAGAGTCTTGCTAAGGGTTTAAGTCCCTTTTTATTCAACGTAATAAATTTTAAGTGTGTGCTCTTGACGCTCACAAACTACGCCGACTCGGCGGTAAAATAAAAATAAGAACCTGAAAAGAAAATAATAACAAGACTCTAATTACGAGGCTCTCTAAAAGTAACTAACCTCACCGAGTTTTACAAAACCGCTGCTAATTCAGCAAACTTTAAATATCACTATGAACGATTAACAATTCTCCAAGGCAAGCACACAGGCCGAAACGCGGGGTTCTTCAATTTCTGGCTAACTACCTCCGCGCTCGTGAAGTAAGAACAGCACACCTCGAACTCGTTTCCTTTCTATTTAACTCAGAATACTTCCGCTGATAATTTGAATCCTTGCGCGTTCTACTAAAATTTACATACTCTGGCATTGGCAGTTCCAGGGGAAAGTAAGGCTTGACAGGAAAGATAGCTTAAACTTAAAATAAATGTTAGTTAAAATAAATATAAACCCTACATTTGCCGCTGCCAGAATTTGGAAAACTTGGAAGCAGGTCCTACAAACGACCTGTTGTAAGTTTCTATAATTCTGAACTAACTCTCGAGAGCCTCGTTTACACAAAAAAAAAAAAAAAATCTTATGTAACAAATTGTATACTAAATTTCTGTCGATACTTATAAATCTCTCTTCTTACAGCAACTTTTCCTGGACTTCATCAATAAATCTTGTTCTTTTCCTTCCAGCATCTGGAAGGAATAAGTATCAGTATCTTTCTAAATACATTATAATTTACACTTTCTTGACACTGAATAAATTTTTGTTTTTAAACGATTCGTTTTCCTTAGTTATTGCTTAATTCACATTCATTCAATTTTTCAAGCATTAATTTAACTTTACCCTGGCTCTCCACCATGTGTGGTGTCAAACGGGAATATTCGTGTTTTAGTCTTACAACACTTCCCCTAACCACCATGATTTGTTAGAATTCAACGACCAAATAGACACACCTTACTCGACATTCTACAACTCGATGAGCTACTTTAACATTCTTAAAAATTGAAGTGTAGGTGGAGAACCCTACAAAACACATTCATTCTAACTTCCCCCTCATTCATCTTTAAACATGCAGGATTTCGCTCTAAAGCATGACTTTATCTACAGTTTAATACTTAAATTTTGAATTCATTGCTTTTGAGCATTTTACTTTTAGCATCTAAAATTTTATGCTTCTAGACTAAATTCTACTTTTACATAACATTCAAGTATTTACGTACATTTACAAAATTTTAATACATATGATTTTTACAATTTACCATTAAATGAATAAGAGAAAATAAATTTTTACTTTACTCATTCTTCGCCAAGCTGGCGGCACTGAAACTAAAATTCTTATTAATACAAGAATACGAAGTTATTTTTATCTTCGGCCAAATTTTGGTTTTAACATAACAGAATTAGTCTTTCGACCAACAGCAAATGCTTGTTCTTAGCTTTTATACTTAAAGAAAATAATACTTTTGCCTTAGCTAAATAAAGTAAAACAAAACTAAGTTTCAACCGAGACATATTGACTTTCGTCAAAACATAGAGCTTCGTACTTATGCATAACATTTCGGAACAAAAGAGAAAAAAAAAATTATAGAAGATTTTAACTTATCTTTGAGTTTTCGATGATTGAAACTCCGTCATTCTTTTCTGGCAATATTGTTCCCATGTTATAGGTTTCATGGACGTCAATCTTCTCCTTACTGACCTCCGAGTGTCGTCCACATTAGTTTTTCTTTTGCGTCCTCTGCATGCTGGCCTCTTGGCGGAGTAATCGTCGGGTTGTTGTCGTTTTCGTTTTTCCATTGGACGGCTGGTCTTGACGTCCTCCGGTCTGGAGTCCTTCTTGAATTTCTTCTGTTGTTCCTGGTATTTTCGTTCCTCCTGCTGCCGTTTCAGTTTCCGGAACGGCGGCCTTGCTTGCAACTGACTCTCTGGCCCTGGGAGCGTTCTCCTTGATGTATAATTTCTCATGCGATACGTTGTAGGTGGTGTTTTCCTCTTTACCACGGTTTCTTTACGCGGTGCATCTGCATTCTTGTTTTTCTTAAATGCTGGAGTTTGAAAGTTTTCAGTTTTTCTTTTTGATACCGTCGTCTGGGTTGTAGAAGGGCTAGGTCTCTCTTCAGTTCTCTGCTTCTTGGGTTTCTAATTTCGAAGTGGTCTTGAACAGCAGGTAACAATCTTGATAAGATTATTTCAATAATCTCTGCATCGGGTTTCTTCCTATACGGCATATTCGTCAGCTTAATTTTTCGCAAAATAAAGTCCGTCAACTCTTCTATATCCCGTTGATAGAAACTATATAGTTCGGCTTCTAGCTTTGCTCGATCTTTCACTATGGGGAAGGCCTTTACTAACGATTTTTTTGAAATTTTCAAATGTATATGTCTGGCTTCCAAATTACCCTAATAAAAATTTGCCTATATTCTTCCACCATAGCGCGGCCTGTCCTCTTAGGGCAGATGTGGCGATGGCAACTTTTTGTCTTTCAGGCACAGGGTAGAGCTGAAAGTGATTTTCTAGGCCTTCTAGAAATATCGCCACCGAATTTTTTCCGTCGAAATTGACGTTTGGCTTGATTGACGCTCTCAAAGTCTGGACCAGGTATCCAAATCCTTCCAATTCGCTTGCCATTTCTTGCTGTTGTCCAGCGGCTTCCATCCGATTTTTAGCCATTTCAGTTCGATAAGTGTTCGGGCGCCAATGTAGAGTTGCGCGCCTCCAACTTGCACGCAACCAAGAGGTGACTGTTGAAACTGGAAAAATGACAGAGTCTTGCTAAGGGTTTAAGTCCCTTTTTATTCAACGTAATAAATTACAAGTGCGTGCTCTTGACGCTCACAAACTACGCCGACTCGGCGGTAAAATAAAAATAAGAACCTGAAAAGAAAATAATAACATGACTCTAATTACGAGGCTCTCTAAAAATAACTAAACTCACCGCGTTTTACAATACCGCTGCTAATTCAGCAAACTTTGAATATCACTATGAACGATTAACAGTTCTCCAAGCACACAGGCCGAAACGCGGGGTTCTTCAATTTCTGGCTAACTACCTCCGCGCTCGTGAAGTAAGAACAGCACACCTTGAACTCGTTTCCTTTCTATTTAACTCAGAATACTTCCGCTGATAATTTGAATCCTTGCGCGTTCTACTAAAATTTACATACTCTGGCATTGGCAGTTCCAGGGGAAAGTAAGGCTTGACAGGAAAGATAGTTTAAACTTAAAATAAATGTTAGTTAAAATAAATATAAACCCTACAAGTGTTATCAGTGCGACAAATCATATGTTTGCTAAATACATGTTACGCAATTGCAACAATAAATCTAAAATCTAGAAAGGCGAAAACTTCTAACTCTCACCCAGATTAAAACTCTCAATAAATAAACATTGATAAAATGTGGTGTACCTGGAATAAATCAAAATCACTTGCAGCCATTTTTCAACATTTCCAACAGCAGCTGTAGCTACTCTTCTATAAAATACAGCAAATATTTCACGCGTCGGCTAGAAAAGGAGAAACGCATCCGCAAAAAATATTCTTGGTTACAATTCATAATTTGTGCTTTCTTTCCCGGCGCATTTATTTTAGAATTTACTTCTATATTTCCTCATGATTCATGGAAGATGTTATTTTGAAGGAATTATAGAAGACTGACCTAAACCGAAAGCTGGTTTCGGAATTAAAATAATGCAATTAGGGAACTCGTTCACAATAGATTTTCATGTTGCATATTTATAAAAATATGTGACGTGGATGTCACATGACTTCCTAGTACGGCTGTTAATTTATAGACATATTTTGCTGCGCTTCATTTAAACTTGCTTCTTTGAATTGAAGATCATTGAAGATATGTTTGTCATTCAATCAATTCAGTTCTCATTTCTCAGCAAGCCTAAAATGCACAAAAACTCAAAACATCTTCATTAAAAATTAGAAAAATCTAAAACACCAGATGCAGTTAAAAAAATTTACAATTTAAAATTAGAGTTTCTCCGCCAAAACAAGTAATTCGACGAGCAGGCAGAAAGATAAAATTTTCGGTGCACAAAATTGAAAATTAACTTTTGGTCCTACTGGGCAAAAAGACACTGAAGTTGGCACAAAGTCAGTTGGCCCACCAACTGACCTTTTCATTGTTAATCAAAACATTAGAAAAACCTAATTCAATCACTTTTAAAGCATATAAGAATAAAACACTGAGCTCATCGAGCCGGGTAACAGAGTGTGAATATATATATAAACTGTTTTTGCAACAGAGTGAAATTTTTCTGAAGTCGGAACGAAAAAGGAAGATACCCAACTAGATGCTATAGCATACCCATGCACAAAATTTCAACGTTTTATTTATTTTTGACTTACGTACATACGTATGTACGAACAGGCGTGAAGAAAAAAATCGCTTCTGAATTCATTTTAAATCCTTTTTGTAACCCGTTTTGAAAACAAAAAAGAGTCCTTACGTACAGTTGTCATGCAGAAACATATTATAGATGGATTCGAGAGCGTTCAAAATGGATGTTTTTGTTGAAATATGTTACTCAAAAGTTCTCGTAATTATAATATTTCCTTTATTTTGCACAAGGAAGTAAGAAACGACGTTAGAAGAATGACAGGTTTCTGCATAAATAAAGGAAACAAAATAAGCAATTCAGAAAGTAATTAATCTCAGCTGAAAATGACTTAATGTAGATGGAAAAATGTATGGATATTTATCCAAATATTTTATCCTATCGTTTCAAGCATCGCAGTTGCCTATCACCTGTACAACCAAGACTCTCACATTCTCAAGCTAAAGACATTAAAAAAACAGAAGTAACAGTGCAAAGATTTTTCATTGTGTGAAATAACTCTAGTGTGGTTCACATCCATTGAAATATCACACTCTTAGATTACTTGCATTACCTGCACACCTGCTTTTCCTTTTTACCTTTAAATAAACGAGCATAATACCGGAATTTAAAATTGCATGAAAGAATAAACACAGTTTTTAAAAGTTAACAAATATAATTTACTAATTAAGCATTAATTGCATCATAATTAATAAATGATATTAGTTTACTTCTATAACTTTAAGCACTAAATGGTATCTAGCGAGGAATATTGCAGCCTACGTAACATCTAGCTTAACTGTTTAAGTATAGCATATTGCTTTAGAGAAAATAAGTCTCAAGCACGAGTAATGGATTTTCTATTATATCTGTATTACCCAAATAACACCTAAAGACATTTTGAATATCACGTGAGTACTTTAAAATGGTTCTTTTCTCATTTTCAGAAGTAAATATGTTTTGTAATCGCGAAAACTTTCTGGTATCATATTTCAATGAAAATATCCATTTAGGCCGCTCTCGAATACATCTGAACGATGTTTATGAGTGATATTTATATGTATGGACAGAATAAAGGACTATTTTTCTCAAAAACGAGTAGTCTATCAATAAAACTCCGACTTCTACACTCAAAGACCCCATTCCGGATATGAATACCTGGGGGTATTTACAGTATTCCTTGCCAGTGTAGTTTAATTTACATTGGTCAAATTAAGAGTGTAGAGACATTAGGTATTTTTGAAGCAGGAGACAAGAAAAATGAGCAACGCCTTCGCTGGGACGAACCATGGACCTCTCGAATACGCGCCGAGCGTGCTGACTAATACACCACGAAGGTATGCTAAGAAGGTGGGAGAAATACATTATAAGAGATTACTTAAAATTTCGCGTTAAGAACATGAGGCATATGTTAGAAAAAAGGAAACACAGAAGTCCTCTGTTGCCCACCATTGTTGGTCCGAAAATAATACTTTCAATTTTCTGCAGCCGAAGTTATTCAAAAACATCTTTCATAGGTGAATTAGATTTTTCTAGAGGCTTTTCACATTCATAAAAATCTTTCTATTCTAGTTAACGACCCTAATTCCGACCCATCCTTGCCTTCAGTCTTTAAGGGGACTCATACACCTTAAAACCCATAAGATGTTCGAATAGGTGACTGTTGCAAGAATTGGGATAACTTATTTATTTCAAAAGCAATTACTGCCATTTTTTTACAGCTGACTACATAATATAGCTGCTTTCTGAAATAGTCATCAGAAAGTTTGTGTTGCCACAAATATTTTTATAACTTAATCTGCTTTGTGACAACATTTTTCGTCATATTTCCAACTTGCGCGCACAGTTTAAAACATTCTGTTTCATAATTTAATTCCATATTTAATATATAGCTTTTATAACATCTGGAAACTACTGTGAACCTAAAATTCTAAAAATTTCATGTTAAATTTTTATTTTATTTGGAGTTGAGTTTATAAAATGTATTTTATTAAAAAAAAAATTTGTAATGTTTTCGTCCATAAAATTTTTCAATATTAAAATATTCATCAGATTGTTGGTTCAGTTAGAAAATAGAGCCCATATAAGGAATTCCATCCAATTTTAAGTATGTACCATTAGCCATTTTTAAAATATCATGCGAGCAAGGTGGAAACATGGCGAAATATTTTGTCACAAAGAGGATTAAATTACAAAAATATTTGTGGCAACACAAACTTTCTGGTTACTAATTTCCAAAGCAGCTATATCATGTAGTCAGCTGTAAAAAGTTGGAATTAATTGCTTTTAAAATAAATAAAATATCCCAATTCTTGCAATAGTCACATATTCGAAGATTATGAGGGGTTTAAGGTGTATAAGTCCCCTTAAGGAAATTATGCTTTAGTTCTCGTTTCATCAATAGATGGTGCCAGTAGCTTAACTCTTGTCCAGCCATTCTTATCTTACTTAAAAACTATATGTTATCTTTTTCATTTGCACTTTGGCAGCTGAGGATGATGATTCGTCAAAACCATCGAAACCAGTCTTGTGAAAATTTGGAAAAGTAATGCTGGTTTTTGTTGTTTGACTTCTAAATTATTACTTCCTATGTGTTTTGATTTCTTATCATTTTTTTCCCTGTAATTTTTGATTAATGGATTATAACTGCATTTTCCTGGACATAATTTGTTTATTATTTACAATATTCGTAACTTTTTGTGATTTTGTTAAAAATGTTGGAATGGTGTAAATAGCTCAAACAGAAATGGAAATGAACTCTGATGCAGTCTGTTGAGCTTTGATGATATTAAACGACTTCTTTCCAGTCCGGCGATAGTCAGTCGATAATTTTAACGCTTGTTCAACAAATGAGTCTGCAATCCTACTTCAGCATTTGAATTCTAAAGCTGTCAATTTTTGGCAACTGATTCTTCTCTTGTAGGGCCATGATATCCGTTCCTCTATTAAAACGGGATTGTCTTTCGGTTTTACATGAACTACCTTTGACTGTTTTCTTCATTTGAAAAATTCATTTTGTTGTAATGATATAATTTTGCAATGTTTACACTGCTTACTTAAGCCTGTAGGAATTGGACTAATAAGGACTGAATACTTTGACCGTTTTTCTGAGATTATTTTAAACTTTAATTTGTGTCTTTACTGTATCAGAAACAAGTTGATTTATTTACTGTTTACATTGTACCAACTCCCTGATGAAGATAAAGATAATTCCTGATGAAAGATGTAAACTTCTTATTCTATTATTTGGCTTGGTATGTTTTGTTTTCTTTTCTTGCGTATGGTATAAGGTATTTCTCCCACTTCCCTAGCGGTCCTTCGTGGTGTAGTGGTTCTGCACACTGAGCCGGTATTTCAGAGAAGACGGTTGCATACTTTTCATCTCTCTGGCTTCTAAAAAATCCTAATGACTTTACAAGTGACGCCCGAACTAAAAAGGGTTGTGGATGATGATTCTCCGCACCCAGGATTTGGCGACTAGGTCCCCTAAAACCCTAGTCGCCCTTTAAAAAGGGGAGTATATAAGGTATTTCTTCCACTTTTTTCTTCCACTTAGGTCCTTCGTGGTGTAATGGTTCTGCACACTGAGCTGGTATTTCAGAGGTCCGTGGTTCGATTCCCGGCGAAGGCGGTTGCATACTTTTCATCTCTCTGGCTTCTAAAAAATCCTAATGACTCTACAACGGTTTACTTCGTATTAAATATGGGATGAATTATAAACATATTATTAATTTTAATTTATTTTGTATTATACATTTTTGTATTATATATATATATATGTATATAAAATATATATATGTTTGTGTATGCAAATAATATATACAGTAGAGGGTAAAACTTAAGCAATAAACCCATTTTTTCAAAATACAATCGTGAAAATTGTTGAAATGGGTTTTTGCGATCAGTACATTGAAAAGGCAACTCGGTAGAAAGGTGATGCAGGTGCAAATATCAATAGCATTAAGTTAGAGGCTATGTTAGGGCACGCAAAACGCGAGGAGTCAGCGCGCGTAGTGCAAAGCAACTTAAAAAGAAGGAAGGAAGACACATTTTCCGCCATTATTCTGCAAGTGAAAGTAAAATTGTATGTGCAGTATGGCTACAAGAAATCATCAAGATGCCGTTACACATTGTAGAATTATCAGTAAGCTTGAGGAAGTGCATAGTTTGACATCTGTCAACTGGCACCCAAGAGTTGAAAACAGATAAAAGTGCTCCTTCATGATGTTGGAAAGCCTTACAGATGACAAGTATAGCTGTAAGAAAGGTTGTTGTTGGTCGGCCAAGGAAATCAACTGTGACTTATAACCGTTTTTACACCTTGCAGGCCAAACGAGATCAAAACAAGACAGTGGACAACATTGCTGAACGGTTGCGCATAGCAACCGGACTACAGGTGTCCCGATATACTGTGGCCAGATGTGGTAAGAACCATTCACAGCAGCCCGTTGTGGAACCGTTAACAGTTGTGAAGGGAACCGAAAGACTGGTTACCTCATCAATGGAGTCACATTTTCATTACTGATGAGAGTTGTTCCCCGAGCCTGACAAACGGTTATAGCTCAGTGTTGGTATGGAAAGGAGAAGAGACACGAATGCATTACTCTAACATCAAAGAAAAAGATCTTAGGATGGCCCTGGCGTGCTTGTATTGTAAGGATCTTAAGTTTTACTAACGTTTATTTTATTTTAAATCTTTACTATCACTTCTTATTTTCTACTTCCGGCCAGAATTAAAAGCTTTAAATTATTTATGCAAATTTGTCTTGCGAACGCCAAGTACTTAAGTTGTGGCTTTTTGCCAAGCAAGAGAGAGGAAGGAGTTAGTAGAAGCAGGCCGCTTGCCTTAGCAGTTTTACTCGGTTGCTGGTTGCCTTCAAGGCCAGAGGTTTAATCCTCTTGATAATTTTAAACGTATCGTAGTGTTAACAGTTCCCTGTACTACATACGGCCTTTCTGTTAATATAGGCCAATCTTCAAGTAGCCCTTGTTTATTAATCCAAAGTTAGTTTAGTTAGAATTTAGTTAATATTTTTATATTCTTACGTTCAGACCACAAGTGGTTGGTCTCTGTATTCCGAAGTCCGGAAATCATTGTCAAAAGAGAAAAATAAAGGGTTTCGTATACCCTTCCTGTGTATCTTGTCTACTTCCCACATTTATTGAACATAGCTTTAGTAAGCTCCCTGTTCCGAGTCAGGTCATTGAATGTTCCCCAAGCAAGTAAGGAGGAACATTGAACCTGATAGTATGGGAAGGCAGATTGATGAACGAGCAGATGGAACGCTACATTTTCGACAAATGTTTACTTAAATGAGATAACTACAATGAGTAAGTTATTATCTTCACGTGCTTTCTTTCCGGAGTGTCATTGGTCCCGACTTTGTTTTCATGGATGATTATGTATGTCCACACAGGTCTCAGGCTGCTGTTGAGAAGCTCCTGAAAACTAAAAATTTCCATAAAATGGGTTGGCTAGCTCGGTCTCTTGATTTGAATCCTGTTGAACATTTGTGTGATACTTAGGGAGACGTCTGGCAGAACGAGTGTTGCCTCCTGAGAACAGCAAACAACCGAAACAAATTCTTGAAGAACGGAACACGATTCCCAAAAACCGTTAGATAATATAATGCTGAGTATCGACAGACGTTGAAACGCAGCCTTTGTAGTTAAGAAAGGTCTTATCTCTTACTAAGGCTCTTTGGTTTGTTGTTTTCTCTCTTAGTCAAATAGTTTTTTTTTTGTACCAATGCCCGTACAAAAAACTGGATAACTGGAAGTCTTTTTAAACCAGAAGTCTTTTCCCATCCATTGTTTTTGCAACTATACTTTTCTCATCCTTTAAATACTGCACTGTACCTCTGTAGTATGAATGTCATGTCTCCCAGTCAATATTTTGAGAAATTACGCCCCAAATCAGAAAAGTTGCTTACAGTTGCACACTAGTGCGTGTAAGCACACTCCCGAGCACAAACACGAGTCTCACTCTCTGTATATATAGAGAGAAAGGGAGTGTAAAAGACTCGTAGAAAGTAAACTTCATGTGTGTCTGAAAGGACAAATGGCTAACAAATCCTGAATTAATGTCACTTTTCAGTAAGAAACATATTTGACATTAATACTAAAGTAGTATGTAGTATATAAAATCTTAATATAGAAGAAACAATGGAGTTTTGTTTGATTGATTTACTTTTTCACGGGCGCAGAAATTATCCAGACGTATTTAAATTTAAATTACGCTAAGTTCAACGTCAACTTGATAACTCTACGATTTTATGAAAAATCCTTCGTACCGTACAGACGAAGGTTAATAAAAAATTATGTTTCTAATTTTATCAGGTTCAGTGTTTCTCCTTACTTGCTTTGGGAACATTCAAGAACCTGACTCGGAACAGGGAGCTTACTAAAGCTATGTTCAATAAATGTGGGAAGTAGACAAGATACACAGGAAGGGTATACGAAACCCTTTATTTTTCACTCTTTACAATGATTTCCGTACTTCGGAATACAGAGACCAACCACTTGTGGTCTGAACGTAAGAATATAAAAATATTAACTAAACTCTAACTTAACTTTGGAATAATAAACAAGGGCCTACGCGGAAGATTGGCCGTATATTAACAGGAAGCCGTATGTAGTACAGAGAACTGTTAATACTACAATACGTTTAAAATTATTAAGAGGATTAAACCTCTGGCCTGGAAGGCAACCAGCAACCGAGTAAAACTGCTAAGGCAAGCGGCCTGCTTCTACTAACTCCTTCCTCTCTCTCGCTTGGCAAAAAACCACAACTTAAGTACTTGGCGTTCGCCAGACAAATTTTGCATAAATAAGTTAACGCTTTTAATTCTGGCTGGAAGTAGAAAATAAGAAGTGATAGTAAAGATTTAAAATAAAATAAACGTTAGTAAAACTTAAGATCCTTACAATTTAAACAACGCTTTTCGTAAAGTATTTAATAAGCTTCTCATAAAGAATATGCTCACAACAAATAAATGTGTATTTAACATCTGAAAAACAGATGATAAGAAACCTTAAGTTCAAGAGTATTTTCTGTAGCTCGAATGTATAAAGTATTCATGACTAACATTCTCTGTACAAACAAATAAAAAAATATTCAAGTTTTCTAAAATCCTCTCAAATGAGTGTTTTGACTTAATATTTTCCTTATTTTATACAAAACTTGTTTCACAAAACATACATGCATGCAGGAATCGCTTGTTAGTCAAGTTTTTACGGAGCTTAATCACAGTTTAAATGTGAGCTGTGGAACATCTTTTCTCCTTCAGAAAGGTCACAACCAAATACTCTGAAACATATTTTTTGAATTTGTTCTCCCTTTAGCGCCTAGTCAGCAAAAAAAAAAAAAAAAAAAGACGATGTAATAGCACAAAATGTCGCGAAATTTTCCGAAATTCTTCGTGCATGCTTACGAATAACGTAAGTCTGAGAAATCTTTATGGGATCAAAGTAATCCTTCACTCGAAATGGTTCTGAGAGAGGGTCGAACAAAAATATATCTATCACATTTTTATATTTTTGTATTTCAGACGAGAGAGATCTTCCCGCGCTATATACGTAACGACGGACAATTTTTGGATTGTTATTCCGCTAGGCTAGGCTAGATTCTCTTACGTCTCTCGTAAAATGCATTTTTCACTTTCATTATCTCTTTTATTTATTTACTGCTTCAAAATTTTTTAAAACAGGTTTTAATATAATGCTGTTCCCTGAAAAACCTTTTAGATTCTACCTTTCTCTATCTGATTTACACCCGTTAAGTCAAGCTGAAAAATGATTGAAAAAGAAAAAGTTTAGTTTAAGTGCTTCGAGTTTAAAATAAAACTCACTCTTATAAGTTTTTAAGAAATGGAACTATATACGAGTTTTGTAAAGTTATATTTTAAATTCGTCTACGAAGTATTTTGTTTACTTATGATCGCCACTGTATAAAATTTGTAGGAATGGTATCCATACTATACTGATTTAAGGTTATATAGAAATATAATGCAAGCTTAAATATGGTAATATTTTAATCGTGTATGAATGATTTCTGTCGAAGTTTGTAATTAAAAATTGGGAATGAAGAAATAGATTTACCCACTGTTTTGAGAAAATTTACTTTTGCGAAAGATCTCGCTCGCCTAAAGAAATATATAAAGAATTTCTGAGTTTATGACAAATGCGAAAAGCAAAAATATGAATAAATGTGAGTTTCATAGGATGTTTGCAAAATATTAGGACTTTGATTGCAAAATATCAGACATATATTAAGCTGAGACAAGTATTTTGAGTGCCTGCCATGCGTTTACTTTAGTTATAATGGCCAACGTTTCGATAACAAAAGAAAACCAGTGTCACCGGTTAAAGAGACATATCTCTTCTAGTAAAATGTAAAATAATATATAATGTAAAATAATATGTAAAATGTAAAATAAATATACACTAATATTTATTTAATAATAATAAAGAATACTAATACATTACGGTAAATAACACTAATATACACTTGTGCTCAAAAAATAAGTAACAAGCGCTTAAAGAAAATGACGAATGTAAAACATACAATTTACATATGATGTACAGTTTCCATCGCCGAATACAAATAGGCAGCCAAAATTAGTATAAAACGTAGGCTTGCAGTAGTGTACATAAGCAGCCAAAATTAGTATAAACGTAGGCTTGCAGTAGTGCAGTCTCGTATTGCCGTTTTAATATACGTTGTGGTGAAAACCACAACGCCTTAGAAGGACCATGCTGGGCCTAAGCGTCAATTCGCAAACAGTGATAGTTCGACTTAATCCGAGATAGCCAATCGGTGCACTCGACGACCCACTCGGCACTAGTTGCCCGGCTGTCAACTCGATCGACTCCGCGCGGCTCGCTAGACGAGGCACACTGTCTGAGCCGCACTGACTGCGGACCAGCAGGATTTATATACGAGCTTTCGGCTTGTGTTCGAGAACATTCTGGGCTAAACCGGCAAGAATTCGTTCCAGAAGGTTCTCCATCCGTCCATGGTATATCGCCAATTTTGTCGCGAAATGTCGCCAAATGGGCGAATACTCGCCAAATATGGTAACCCTGCCTTCCCATGCCATTTTATGGCAACCCTAAACTGCTTTGCGGGAAAGCTATCTTACCGCGTCTGTACATTTCGTAACAATATTTTACAAAATTCTGCACACTAGATCACCTTTCCCGAAATGATTATTTCAAATGTTTTTTTTTTTTTTTTTTTTCATTTAAAACGCGAATTTCTTTATATTTAAATGACGAATTATTTTGAAAACCAGCTTATAAGTTGTTATCCCTTTACGCAAAAATGCTGTCACAATGAATTTTCATGCAATGTAATAACACTGAATTATATTATTGACTGCGTAATCAAGTTTCATAAAGATCGCATTATTATGAGGGGAGTTATGTTGATTATTGTCTTTTTATTTTACTGCAGTGAAACCAATAAAATTCGAAAGAATGAAAAAGTATTGAAAACGATATCTCTTTTTAACGTTCTCAGGATTAACAAAAAACCGGATTTCCATTAGAAAAACTGGAAAGAGAAAAATCAAACATTTCCTCACCAATTTCCTTTTTCTGTGTCGCCTTTGACGTTTACTTAATCTTTAACACTTGTACCGATCGGAAACAATGCGATTTGTTTCTCCGTTGAAAGCGGTATCCGTTAAAACAACGGATACGTCAAAGCTGAAATAAAAATCGAATCTTCTGGCAATTCTTCTTTAAAAATATTTCATAAATTTATATGAAGCTTAGAAAACTTTTATCTCAAAACTTCTGATGCGTGAATTGTTTAATTTTAGTAAAAATGATAGCTCGTATCAAATCGTGTTTATTAATATTAAGCTACTCTACAATAACTATTTCTACGCCAAATTTTGTAATTAGACAAGGTGGTTTTTTTTTTTTTTTTTTTTTTTTTTTTTTTTTTTTTTTTTTTTTAAGATTCCTTTAAACTTCTATTTAACATTGATTTTTGATTTTAAAAAATATTCTTTTTTGTATGAAGTGCATTAAATGGTTTATATGATTCAGTTAGTATCAGTCTACTACCAGATATCCAAAAAGGCCCGTGCCACATCCTTTCCTGTTTACACCTGGCCTCTTCCGACCCAGTGTGACTGCAACTCTCTGTAACCTGGGGCGAATATACTTCGTCTGTGGCGGTTTTGCCCTTCTCTAGCAATTCATAGTGCACAGTACCAACACTGATGCACCTGGTGCACAGTACGCTGATGCACGGTATCAACGCTGATGTACCAACAGAAGGTACAGCAGTACCAACAGAAGGTACAACAACAGAAGCTACAGCAGTACCTTCTGTTGTTGAATGTTTGGGTCAAATGGCACAGAACTTCCCATCTGGTCCAGAAATCTACTAATATCTGGTCCAGTAATGGGGGCTTTATTACGGCGTGACAACTAAGAAGAGCAAATGGAATTAGTTTTATTAATTAGAGAATTAGTTTCCTTTGTCCACGAGAATGAGTTTCCTTTGTCGAAACGTGAGTAACCCACTTACTCAGCTCTCATGTGTTCCCAAAGTTGGGCAGATGCAATCGAATGGTTTCCTCTGACACTTCAAACTCGTGTTCAAGCACTTTGCATGTTCGATGTGGATTACGCTCCATCTCCTCCTTCTGCAGGAATTCAGAGGTAGCGGATGGACGTCTAGTTCGAGGCTTGTCCTAGAGGCTCTCATCCTGCGATGCAAATCGACTGAACCACTTTCTCACCGTGCGCTCATTTACAGATGCTTCTTCAAATGCGAAACGTAATTTTTTATCAGCCTCTGCATCAATGCTGCCCAATTTGAACTCATAAAGTAAACATAGGAGTAAAACATCGTTTGACATTAACATGTTCGCTTCAGGATTGTAGTTCCTACAGAATTGCCTTCGACATGAGCGGATCCACCTCAAAACTCTGCACTGACGGTTGACGGGAATATGAACATCTGATATCACCCCGACAGGGTTGCCGTCTGAATTTGCCTTTTTACTCCAGCGGCACGAATTTTTTCGGATAACTGATGATAATTTAGAAAGACAGAAGGAAGCTTTGTTGTAAGTATTCTTACCCTTATAAATAGTATAATTAGTTTCGTAAGGGATATTTAGAATCATAATCTTAAGGCATATAATCTTAAGGCATAGTGTGCACACATTTCATAGTGCACATAAATGAAGCGACATCTGCTGTGTGATGACGAGATTTTAAACCACTGCAGAAATAACAGATTAATTTCCATCTACCTCCCTTTCTGAATTCTAATGAATTTCCGCCTGAAGATTTCGAATGCTAAACTCTGTCATTGAAATATTTTATCATGTAAATTATAAATCAATGAAAGAAAATGTACACGATTAGAGCTATAATAAACTCTTTTCTCTTGATGCCTGTTTCATAATTATTTCAGACGTTTGCGAGACTTTTACATTTTCCGGTCCGAATCGCCCCTGGTGGCAATGCATGCTTGAATTCGTCGAGGCAAGGAGTAGTAGAGGTACTTAATGTCATGCTGCGACACATTCTGCCAGGCATTCATCAGCTGCCGCTCCAGATATGCGATATTTTGCGATGCCCGAATCTGGCGGCCTACCAAGTTCCGGACATGCTCGATTGGTGAAAGATCTGGTGTCCTTGCTGGCCAAGGAAGAGTATCAGTCTCGCGGAGACAGTCCAGAGATATGCTATTGGTATGTGGTCTGGCATTATCTTGTTGGAAAATGGCCCCACGATGACGTGCCATGAAGGGGAATGCAACCGGCCGCAGGATGGTATCAACACATCGTTGAGGATGACTAAAGATGACCTGCTGTCATAAGAAATAGCGCCGCACACCCTCACACCAGGGGTTATGGCTGTGTGTCTTTGTGAAACGAAAGCTGATTGGAACCACTGGCTCCGTCCTCTCCAGACACAAACACGGTAGTCATCTGCTTCAAGAGTGAAGCGGGATTCATCGTTGAACACTATGCCAGTCTGATGGCAGCCACAATGATCGGCTGCGACACCACTCCAGACGACTCCGCCGATGTTGTGAGGTCAAAAGTAAACGTCTTAAAGGCCTCTGTGAACGTAACTTTAAAACTTTAAAATGAGTGTAAACGAAATTTATTTTTACTTTAGCACACGCCAGACTTTAAATTAATATTTGTTTTGCATGCACAATTTTCAGAATTTTGATAAACGAATATAAAGGCTTGCAGCGTCAATAGAATGTCCCATTAATGGCGATAAATGACTTTTTGTAGCACCCAATCTTCTTGGGAAAGAAATAGGGGACAGGAAACGTCGTGCAGTTCGTGGATTAGAAAAGAGGGGGACGGGGATCTTCGATCAAATTTGGCGCAGTTCGTACCCTACGCTTGCAACAACATAAGTTGTTATAATTAAACGAAAGAGAAATACAGAAATAAGAAAAAATATTTCTTAATATGGAAAGAATGCTTCATATCACCAAAATCATTTGCAAAGCAAAGTGATATTATTACATTCCTCCTTGCTTGCTGTTGTAATATAAGTGGCTAGCACCATCAGCAATTGGAAAATACGTAATTAAACACAAAGCAAGAAAATAATTAACTTTTCATGTTTTTTGCTCCGAAACCTAATGGTGGCTAGCAAATTATTCAACAACTTGGTTTCGTGTTTTAAGCTGGGGGAGAATACTAGGAATTTTCGCATTCGCAATGCATGCTATCATAGCTCGAATCCTGCCTAAGCAGTCTTGATTCTTAATGTTTCCCGCCTTGTAAAATCCTAAAGGTTCCTACAATGCCTTTAGCGGTATTCACCGAACGAAAAGCTTAAGGAAATCGCACGATTCTGATCTAAGCTAACACACTGACTAACGGCTCAAACACATCCTCCTATTTATAAGAAGAGAGAGCGTAAGCATATCTTAAAGGCTTTCGAACACTCATTTTCCAAAACGTAGTCACACTGGCGAGAAATTGCCAAATGTCACCAAATTTTACCCTAGTCACGGTAAAAGGATTTTTGCTTATATTCTGCCACCCAACATTTTCAACGTTAATGGCCTAAATTAAATGGATTATTATTTTTTTAATGGCCGGGCGACTTAATGAATAGCCATTAGCCTTGCTCCACTACAAGGGCCGAAAGTGGTGGCCATTTCATGATGGAAGCACCTAATAGGTGGCCACCATTGCCTCCTCGGAAGAGACGACATGCCTTCTCCAGGATCCGGACCATTTGGTATAGCAGTAGGCTCTCCTAACGACTATATCGTCTGGGTGACCTTAAATGGATTATAACATAAATAGATATAACAGTGAATTATAATTAAACGTATTATAACATAAATGGTGATATAAACAATTATAAATACAACAAACGGCTAGAAAGTGAAGATTAAACAAAATAACGTTTTTCGTAATGAAAATTATATTATCATAGAAAATACCATAGAATAGTTAGATTATGTAAATATATAAATAAATAAATAAAAATGCTGCAAGATATTAGAAAAAAAATTATAGGATTAAGGTAAAAATTGTAGGATTAGGTAAGGATTGTGTTAATTTTATTAACAGATAAATTTTAAGTTAAACTTCCTTCCCTATCGCTTCTTAATTTCAACTTACCACTTCCGGCCAGAACATAGTTTTAGAATCACGTATGAATGCTAATGAGGAAGTACGGCATTTAACTGCGAAGTTCTACAGTCTTAGTGAGAGAGATACTAGATATTCTGGCTGGACGCGTCCGCCTTTTTAGGCTTCTCTCTCGTAAGCTATTATCACGCTCAGCCGTATTTTAGACCCTTGATAGCTTCGCAGTCAATTAGCGTTAAGGGGCCAATTATGTTAGAATTTTGATAACTTCGACTATACCTCTTTAGTGCAGATTAGTTTAGTATTATTCTTAGTCTCTTAAGTTCAAGCCCGAGTGTCGGCTTCATTGTACAATTCCAAAACGGAGTTCTGTTAAATCTTATTTGAATAATAAAGGGTCTTTTAACTCTTTCCAAGTTTATTTATTTTCTCACGAACTCAAGCGATTATTCGCTTACTAGTTCTTAAGATTCTTTACTTTTAACTGCAACTTGGAATTACGCAGTGGGGAATCCTACAACCTAAATGAACACAAATACTAAAGAAAATTTTCTGCGCAAAGAAAAACGCACATTTCAGTGAAATAATAAGTGTATCAATCATTAAACAAAAAAATATGTAAAATAATGTTAAAAAATCTAAACATGTTTTATGAAAATAAATATAACTATTAAGAAAAATTTGCAACAATGAAGAGCTATCCTTTACCAAGAAAAATGCACATTTTCAGAAACTATTGTAGTTTTTTTAAACTGTAAAAAACACATCAGCAGCAAAACATTATTGGTTTTCCAGCTTCTCTAACCTAAATATCACTGCAAAATCTATGAGCTATCTTCTCCATACCTATTTAAGCCTTTCTTTTGTACAAAGTAGTAGTGAAACGATCTTTCATTGCTTTTATAACTGAAATCGGCTATACTTCAAGCGCCGCTAAGTCATTCATTTCCTGTGATGGTTTGATAGGCTTTTTCGAATCTACTTCAAATAATCTTTTTTGATTTGTATAAAAGTTAAAGAAACCCTACGAAGGAAAATGGAAATTATTGTTTCTTTAAAGGCAATTAACTGTTTTTAGTGTCACTTTGAATGTTAAATTAAAACAATACATTAAAAATATGTACCGTATACCATTCTTTTACAACTTTTCGTTTTGCATTGCATACTAAATATGTTAATGTTTGCTTATTGAAATGGTAATGAACACTTTATATTAATTATAGATTAATTTCATAAAAAAGCTGAATACATAAGAAATGTTTCAGGATTTACTACTGATTGCACTCAAATTTAAGCATTTTAAATCCCTTTTAGTTTAGTTTAACTATATTTTATTTTGCTTTATTTTATTTTCTTTAACCTTTTGAAGACGGGATGGCCATTATAGTGGCCATAAGAATCCTCTCTTTGAAAAGACGGGGTTGTCCACTTTAGTGGCCATGTCTTTTTCGCCCCATTTTCCAGGCTGAAAAGTGGGGTGAAATGTCAAATTTGACGACCCTAGGGTTTTAACCACTTATCTCTTTCAAAGGTCTTCCTTTTGTGACATAGATGCACCCCTCTGAGAATCCATTAAACTACACACATGAATCTTTGTTGCAAATAGGAGGTGATTTCTTAAAGGGGGGAAAGCATTCGGTTCAAGATTCCCCATCCTTTGATGGCTTTTACTGCTACCAAAGCCCCGGCCTCAAAAGGTTAATAATTAAACAATATCTTTAGTTAGGGGATCTTCAGTTACCTTTAGTTAGGAGATTTCGCTTCTTGAAAAATTAGATGCTATCATTTGAGAGAAATATTTGTTCCAGGCAATCCAGTGAAATGCACTCATGCTCATAAATTAAATATAATTCAGAGTCACACGGAAATTGAACCCTAAAGTAAAACTTTCACCTGTAGAATTACTGCACATATCTTCAAGAATAATATGCAAATTACAGGAAGCCATCACATGACGCCGATAGTACATCACAATGACGAGAGTATAAGAGAAGTGTATGTAAGGAATGGTAGCAAAGAAGTAAGGTTGTTCACAAACGTTTTGGAAGCCGCTTAGTGCCACAACAGAATCGTTAGGGTACAGATGATGCATGTGGACGATTTCCTACGTAGTATAATTATCGGCCCCCTATAATGTGGGCGTACTTAGATGGAAGTAACCGAGGAACTTGGAATAGCCCAAAGTTTCATCTCTAGGCTTTGACAACGATTCCAAAATTATGGAGATGGCGGTAGATCGCCTCCGAGTTAGAACACCAAATAACGGTGGTATTTGTCAGTAACTGCCAAATGTGCTAAAAGAAGCAGACGGAGCACTGGATCAGACCTGTATCGTCAGCTGTCTTCAGCCACGGGTACGACAGTTTCAAGACAAACTGTGTAAAGACGTTTGGGACAGACTGGTCTATATGCTCGCAGGCCTGTCAAATGTATTCTGCTCACGGGAACTCACTGTGGCCAACGGTTAGCCTGGAGTAGTGCAAAATTTCATATTTTCAATCTGCTCTTTGGATATGAAGCTTCACATGATCTCATCTAGATAATTTTTTCGAAAAGCCTCCATTCCATTCTAACGAAATCTTAAAATGCGCGGGCCGCTAAAATTTGACTGCGCGCAATGCAGCGACGCAAACTTTCGAAGAAGATGCGAACATTTTTTCTTCTGAGAGAGGTAGAAAACGGCATTCGGGAGGGAGATGGGAAGCCGTGAAGTCGAATCGTTGCTGCTCTTGAGAAGCAGTTACTCATGAATGTGCTAAAGGCTCTCTTCCTCCTGCTCTTCTTCCTGAAGCCTGGTAAGAACATCTAATCTCGTTATCTCGTTCTTCAAAATGATAAAATATTAGTTAACAATATTTTTAAAAAATAAGTACCTCAATAATAGCTTAGCCATTATTGAGAAACTTCTAATTTTAAATTTTTAATAATTTAAATTTACTATCTTTAATCGTTTAACTTTCTAAGAGAGGATTAGACATTTACATTTCAGTGTTTTAAAAACTGTGCATGTCTTTTGAATACTTTTCTAGTTTCTGTGTGTCATGCATATCTCTGTGTATTGTTAGATTAGGTACTTTTAAAGTTTTCGTTAATAGTATGCATTTTTTTTATATACCGTCAAATAATAGCTACTGGACTTTTCACTCCTAACATTTAATAGAGAGGTCCTAACCAGACTATTTAAAAATACAAAGATTGTTCGAAAATATAAACAGCAATAGTAATCATATAAGTAAAAACTGTAAATGAAATGTTTTATTTGGAGGGCTATGAGCATATAAACTTGCGTGCATATTTGAAGAATTTATACGGATTAGTTAAATTACATATATTATAAAGTAATTACTATCAGTGTTGAGCATTTATACATATAAGGATAATAATTCTTGTAGACATTATTTTAATGCTTTTTTTGATAGAATAAAATTACGTTTACTAGTTGATAATTATCGCACTACTTTATTTATTTGTTAACTACATATATCAAATTAGAGTTCTTCTTTAACATAAAATTATTTAAACCAATGGGATATACTTACATAAACATTTCAGATTTCCACTTACAGAATATTTTACAGAGATGGTTAATATCTACTATTTTCTAAGAGAGAAAACATAAACCAAGAATCAAATTTACTGTCTGAAGAAAACGAATTTTGATATAAGTATTTATGCAAAACATAATTCGGTAATTATATGTATGAAAAATGTAAATACTTATTAAATTCTTTTTTTAAAGCACACACTTGCATCGAAATGTATATGATATAACCATCTGTTAAAATTAATTTAATAATATATATGTTAAGTTCATAGAGAAACGATAAAACTGAAATAACAAATATTAATCATTCATTTCCGAACATCTTCTATGAAACATTACATTATTTCGATGTGTAAGAACAGACGATCGTGTTATAAATCTAATTTTCTTGTTCTGCATAAATGGTAGAAGAAATGCTTCTAAAGACTGAAAAATAGTTTTTAATTATTTAAAACATACCCAGTCAACGAATTAATAAAAAGGTAATATTGAATTGTATGCCCTAAATTATTTCTTCCAAAGCCTTATTACGCATTAGTTAAATGCATGCTTATTTATTATTCATTTTAGTAATAATTTAGTATTTTAAAGAAACTTTAAGCTATTTAAATTTCATCAACATTTTGCATTTTCAGTACCATTGTAGATTTGTTAGAAGGCAGGTATGCTAATTATTATGCAAACAATTTTATTAGAATTTTATAATGTTATTTAATTCATATGCATTATTTCACGTCTGGAATGTTTTGTTATTATTTTATTGTATCACACATTCATAAATTTTGTCACTGGAATGCCAACAATTAATTTAAACCTAATAATTTTAAATTTTATTTTCAATTATTTCAAATTTGAGTGGTAATTCAAGAAAACTAAAATAAATCAGACTAATCTAAAGCAGTCTATATTAAAGGTACAATGAGTAACAGTACATTAGTTCTGTTGCATATATTGAAGCAAAAAGGAACTAGCGGAAATATGCAGGACTGCTTTCGTAGCTTTGAATAGAACCTGCTTCTTCAGTCGCAAGAATGAAAATGACGAAAGAGAAGCTTGGGTTTACGTATTAGCAAATAGACAGGAATGCCAGCTGTATCAGAAAGTGAAAACAGTTATAAAAACATTTCGTTAAAAACTGAAGGTAAAGATGAATTAAAATTGGGATCATTGACTAGAAGGGAAGGAGAAAATTATAAGAAACTTAATACCTTATAAATACTTTAATTGTAATTCTTTTACATGGTGCAAAACAAAGGGATGCTTTGGCCTTTCCTTGTCATCATTAAGCATAAAATTAAGCAGAAACAATTAACTTACCTTTTCATCTCCCATACAAATCCTGAATTAATAGAACTACCAGGTAGTCATCCTACAAGTCAGTTCTTAAAAGGTATTTCACGCATACCGTGATTCAGAAACGATGGAAAGTTAATATTATAAAGAAATTAGAATTTATATGTGAGTTTGTTATATTATATTTATACCTTTTGGACCAAAGATGAGTTGGCCCAGAAGGGCTATTAATTTCGAAATGGCATTTTGTGTCGAATTACTATATATGGCTCTGTCACTTTTCAGATTGTTGCCGCCAAATATTATCGCCCTATATCATGTTTAAAAAAATTAAATGTTGAGGAATCTGCATTAATGTATGTATGTTTCTCTCACATACATTAATGCAGATTTAATCAAGGGTGGAGGACAATGTTATTCAAACTTTGATAGCACTAAATTCTTTATTAATTCATTAATAAAGAATTTAGAGCCATCAAAGTTTGAATAACATTGTCCTCCACCCGAACATGGGTACTTGGAAGCTCGAATCTTGAATTTCGAATTTGTTTTATTATCTCTTTCATATTTTTAAACTTTATCGAATTTTTTATCAAGAAACTCTACGATTTCAAAACGAGCAGTGGCAGCATACTGCGCGAAAGACTGTCTCCGGCGCGCGAGACTGTCTGCCGAAAATTCTAAAGATATGGTGTTTTCAAATACTTTTATTTCTAAGGGGCATTAGCCTGAATGATCTTGAAACATGTATATATGTGTAAGTGAAAAAGACGCCCCTCGGAGCGTAATATAAAATCTGAAACCATTCAGATTTTTTTATATATTATTTATGTAATTGTTTATGTGAAGTGATTCCTGCAGGAAGAAAATTTTCCGTCAGAGAACAGAAACTTGAGTATCGCTTGAGTTAGTCTTGAAAATTCATGGCAGACCGATCTCGAAAATAAAAAATCTTTACGAAGACCGATCTCGAAAATAAAAAATCTTTACGAAGACCGATCTCGAAAATAAAAAAATCTTTACGAAACACTTTTAATTTAGCCCTGCTGTCGGCATTTTAACTAAAATTAGTCAATCAACAGAACTTTGTGTACGGGAGAAACTGCTGACAAGTTCTTGGTAAAAACTTAAAGCAAATATCTGGCTTATGGATAATAAATCCTAACTCATCTTGAGGAATCAATCGACACAATACACATGATTCACATTCAAACAATCGTAAATCAAAACACCACAAGAATGGCATCTTTCAAAAAGGTCTCCTTATTCTTACCGGTACCGTTAAGAATGTCAGAAATTAATCAGAGCATTTTTCGTATTATCATGCAGCAGCCAAACATATTACCATGGACAGCTTTCTTCAAAATCTCCAACTATACAGCAGATGTAACGGTGTCATGTATTTTGTTTTATAAGTAGCATCCCTATTTTTGCAGCTAATTAAATAAGTGTATATCCTGAGAGGTACTTTATTTAAGTTTCTTTCTTCTCATTTTTAGGCATCTTCACACGAATTTAGAGTACTTTCTTTTCTTCTCTCAAGAAAACCTTCATACAGTAATCCCAAACACGTTTGTTGATACACAGTAAAATCATAATTTATAAATAAGCCAATAAATAGATATATTTATCTATAACTATAGAGAGTTTGACGTTCTTTAGTATCATAAACTAAGTCCAGGCTCCGTGCAGATATACAGCGTATTATCGCTGTGCCTCAAAAGAACTGCAAAGTCTTAGATAAGGTTTATAAGGTATTTTCTCCCTCCTTACAGCATGCCTTCTTGGTTTAAAGTTTAGCACACTCGGCACGTATTCGAGAGGTCCAGGGTTCGATTCCCAGTGACGGCACTGCTCATTTTTCACGTCTCCCGTATAAAAATAACCTAATTACTCTACAAGTTTAACAGAATATTTTGTTAAATCAGAGTTTTAACGTTAATGAACGATTCTTGCTTGACAAGCTCAGCCATCCCTAATGGCGAGAAAGTAACAGTCAAATTCAAGATTTAAAGATAAATTTAGTAGCCAAAGTCTGCACAATTTATCTAACGCGAAGTTAGCTCAAACTTCTCCCTGGCGTAACAATTTAAATGTTCAGCTAAATACAAAGCCGGAGAACCTAATTTTACCTGAGCTAGCAGAAACCTAGTAACGTGGCTTCGAGAGGCAATCCGAAATACTCTTAACGTAATTTGCATTCTGGTAAGGAAACGGAAAGAAAAAGTGAAAGTAAGCACTAAAATTATAATAACTGTTTAGATTATCATAACAGAACCTTACAATTATTTCAGTTTTTGTTTTTGCAGTTTTATTAATTATGAAATTAAATTTTATGTTTTATTAATTACATATGTTATTAATTCTAGCTCTTCCTTTCAATTATTTATTACTCAGCCTCATTGTGTCTTGGAATCTTGTAAATGCGTTTGATAGGTGTTAAGATCTAGCATTACTTTTTAAAATCGAAGCAGGTGATAAGTTCAAAGTATGAGGTAATTCCTACCTCCTTCCAGCATGCCTTTGTGGTGTAACGGTAGCACACTCGGCGCGTATTCGAGAGATTCAGGTTCGAGTTCTGGCGAAGGCACTGCTCATTTTTCAAGTCTCTTGCTTAAGAAAAAAAATTAATTTAATTAAAAGTTAAAATTAAAAAAATCACAACGCTTTCAGATTTTATATTACGCCCAAAGGGACTTTTTTTTAATTTTGTGTGTTACCTTTATTTATTAAATATCCTGTTCTTCGCACTTAAACCATAAAATTCAATTTAAGAGCAATATCGCAAAATAATTTTAAATTGAGCACATCTATAGAATTTCGGATACACAGTCTCACGCGATGGAGATAAAAATGTTTTTTTCTGTACAACATTGCCATTTCTCGGTGTGAAAACCTTGAGTTTGTTACTCAAAAAGTCGTTAAAAGTTTGCAAAATATGAAAGCGATAATAAAACAAATTCCAAATTTCAAATTTTGGCATCCAGATGCCCATATTCGCAGCAGGATTACGTCATCCAAAATTCGATGGCTCTATGTACCTTTGTTTTATCACAATGCGAGAAATATACATACGTTTATTCAGATTTTTCATTATTTAATTTCTTCAAATATAATGCAAGACTCTAACATTTGGTGGCAACAGTTTGAAAAGTGAAACGGACATTTATAGGGAACGAACGCAAAATTGCAAAACGAAAAGAATAGTCCTTCAGGGACAAAGCCTCTTTGAACTAAAAAAAAAAAAAAAAAAAAAAAAAAAAAAACCAATGACGCTACAAATGTACTCAAATTAACTAAACTATATTTAACTGAAAGTATGGTTTACACCTTAAACTAATACAAATATGAACCTATTATCTGTATGGTATTCCAAAATCCATAAAGCCAACTATGCATGATAATTAACACGTTATAATCGATATTGATAGGTAATGAAATTTGTCTGTATTGGCGTTAAGGTCGATTTGGAATCCCTTGAAGAAGGCACTTACGTATGTAACTTTCCTATCTTTACAGAATAGAGACACTTAGAGTCTGTCAGTCTGTACCTCTTGAAGGGCTGATCATAGAAACAGATGAGTACAAGATAACATGGATTATATTTTCTGGATCAAAATTGGGTTGGACCCTGGGATAAATAGCTTGGGTGCTTAGCCTTGATTGAAAAGCTAATTTAATATTCTCAGTAGTTTCTAAAATCTAGGAGAGATCACTCTCGTTTTAGCAGTCCTTAATAAATTTCGTCTGAAATAAATTAATTCAAAAAAATTCAACTCACAGCTGGCTGCTCATAATTGAAAAGTAATTGTATCGTTGGGAGGAACTGAGTACCTATCAAAATTGTGTATGCAAATCCAGAATTGGTAAACTATTATAAACTCGTCTGCTTTTAATTTATTCAACTTTTTATAGTAGGACACAAGGAACACTAAATTGTTCTAAATTGAATTGCACTAAACTTCATCTAAACGGGCATTTTGAAAAGTAAGATTTCACAGAAGAAGCATATTTTGCAGAACTGAAAATGTGACGCAGATTTTACTTAAATCCGCATAGTCTCAACTATTGACCCTAATCATTATAAGGTTTTAAGTACTGACCCCAGCCCTATTGCTCTAATTAAAAATTCTGATGTGTACACCACATGACTTCTTTGTACGGAATATTAAATTATACGCATTTTTTCTTGCATTTCATTTAAACTTATTGGATTGAATTAAATCTACTTCGCCGACAGCGCATAAACCACAATAGAATAAATGCATTCTTTAAAATTCACTCTAGTATTTGTTTACCATAGCGACACTCTGGCGCTAGATTCACTTAACAGTATTATATTTCGTTCATATTCGTTTCCTTACGTACAGATATCAAGCAAAAACATCGTTAAATTGCATTCGATAGCGATCAAAATGGATATTTTCGTTGAAATATGCTGCCTGAAACTTTTCGCGATTACAATACTTCCTTTTTACTTCGTACAAGGAAGCAAAAATAATATAAGCTTGACAGAAGAGTATCAAAAGGAACATAATGTTATTCTATTTATTAAAGTCAAAATTACTATTTTGCCATCCCAACTTTAAAAAGTGAAGAAAAAAATGCATGTGTCAAAATTGGTTTAAAACATTTTATTCTGCAAATTTGCCATTTGACGATAGTGGGCGTTCTAGTCGACCTTCTGAAGCTAATGATGACAAATTTAAAGCCATAATCGAGTCTAATCGTCATACAACTGATTACAAAATACAGCAAGAGATTAAACGTATCACATACAACAATTCTATTTGCATAGAAAATACTGAGTATGCGATTATATTCACAACACTAATCTACAAATGTTCAGCATTCTTTGATAAGTAAAAACGCTGAATTATGTAAAAAATTCGCGTCCAAACTCTCAGATTATGAGTGCTAAATTTCCTTTTAAATAAAACAAAATATCTCTTTCTAGTCCAAAATAACTAAACAAAATAACGTTTTCTAACTGTCCATCTCAAAACTGAAATTTCAATTAGAAAAACACTGGATATCTATAAATTAATTAAAACCAGATGTTCTATACGTTGCATGAAACTTTGGCTCGTAAGCTTTATAAGCATTTCCTAGAGGACAATTTCCGTCTTACTGAATCATGATAAGAAGTTTAATCCTCAAACATTTTACTGTATGAGGCCCATATAAAAATTGAGAGTTTTTTCCTTAACCTTCTCTACCTGGGAGTTCGTGAATTTCATCAGTATTAAACTCTCTAACAGATACGAAACGTCTACGTTCATTCTCGAATATCTTCGCTAGTTTTTCACATAATTCATTGTTTCCATTTATTGATGAGTGTGATGAATATTTTCTTGTGAATTACATGAGATGAATTATAGTGATGAATATTTTACAGAATGTTATTTTTATCGATGAGTGTAATGACTCCACTCATTGATGAGGGGATTAATATTTAACACATTGATGAGTGTGATGAATATTTGGCACACGTGATGAATACAGATTGGAAATTTACTTTTCAAGGACTGCGCAAAAAATGTGATTTTATGTTTGCAAAATACTCCCATTCATTGGACAGAAATCGTTTCTATAAAATTTTGTGCTTTAATTTAAGAAATATTTAATTAGCTTCAATATTTAAAAATTTAAAGTTTTGACATTAGTTTATTTTAGGACAAAGACACATTAGGTTATTTTGAAGCAGGAGTGCTTGAAAAATGAGCAATGCCCTCGCTGGGACACGAACCTGGACCTCTCGAATACTCGCCGAGTGTGTACTGGTTACACCACAAAGGCATGCATAAAGAAAGGAGAATATACCTTATATGCTCCCCCTTTCACGAATGTGCTACCGTTACACCATGAAGACATGCAGAAAGGAGGGAGAAAATATTTTATAAGGTCACTTATTTTGGACATTTATATATAAAATAGGCTAAATTTCATTCAATATAAGTTACCTTTTAAAATTTTGAAATGATATTTAAAGTCATATTAATTCATTTACTAATTACTATAGTTAGTTCCTTATTATTTATTTATTACTTTAATTAGTTTAGTTCTTTAACGTTCTTCAGCTCGCGAACTTTATATTAATGGAAAATAACATTTTGGCAAAAGGGTTTAGACTTAAATTAGTTTCAGACTGTTTTTATCTGAAAGGATTAAGAATTCTACCTAATTTAAACGTTTTCAGCTGAAAGGATTAATTAACGTATAATTAACAAATTTAATTTGTAGTTAAAGTTCCTAGGCTCTATTCTCTTCATCTCGGTTCTCATCAGAAAAGTTACACCAAACTGAATTCTCGTGAAATTTTATTCTTTATTCTTTTGGTGATAAAGCTAGCTAGCTACCTGTGAAAGTAGATGCAATTTAGAATTTTTTTAATTTCCTTCTACTGCAAATAGGAAAAACAGAAGCCAACGTTCCAAGAACAAAAAAGCTGTGAAATAAAAACTGCCTTAATAAAATAGGATCCTGACTAGGTCGATATTCTAGAATGAAATAAATATGGTAAAATATTCAATTTCTTCGAAAGCTTTCTAGAAAAGGCATACAAAATTTTATTAATCTTTCGATCCAGATTCAACTTTTTTAGAATAAAAAAAACTGAAGAACATATATTCTGTTTCACTTCGTTTTTCTTATACGTAAGTCAGGATAATTAAATTAACTGGTGGGAAACTGTGCTAAGAAATACATTTTTGCTGCTGTAATTTAAAAAACAGTCTATTCTTATTATTAGATAAACTAAGTTAAGCCAGTTCTTCTAGCTAAATACAAATAACAACAACAGACAAATCACTGCTATTCATTTAAGAATTCGGGTAGAAAGCAGAAGCAAGAGAAACAGATGGAATAAATTTTGTTTCTGATGCTGACTAATTTACTTAATTATTAGATGAAAGAGTACTTTTTCTCCTCATCTCACTCAGAGTACGCGTTTGTTAATGACAATAACTAACATGAAGAAGTTTAATCATAAATTGTGACTCAAGATCATACAAAAGGATGAGACATTTTTAAATACAAATATCTATTCCGCATACTCCAAGTATTCGAATAACGTTTATATAAATCAATATCATAAACGTTAAGAGTTTTTGTTGATAGATTACATCCATTTGGAACATTTTCAATTAGAGGTCTTTTAGTATTCAACATCATTCAAAAACCTAGTGCAAGGTATCTTATGCCAATTAACCGGTTATTAGGATTTTGATTTTTAATACAGCTTCTGCTTTCCGCATTTCCGTTGAATCTTAGTGGAGAAACTGCATCTACTGCTAGTAATTTTTTCCAGCTCCGCTTAATATTGATATTCCGGCTTTATCAGTCTCGCTAGCCGTTCAAATAACTGAGACAGCTTATTCTATTGAATGTGTAGTCTTAGATTATATTATCAACTGTGGAATTTAGTGGTTTGTTATTCCGTAAGTGAAATATACACTAGTGGTGGTTTTGTCTGTAGCACAAGTCATGCCTTTATGTTGACATACATGCCGTTTAAATACGTTCCGTAAAATAATTGAGCCGGCTTATTCTATTAAATATGTAGTCTTAGTTTACGTTATCAAATTTATCGTTATTGCGTAAGTGAAATATCCACAATTGGTGGTTTTGTCTGTAGCACAGGTTGTACCTTTATGTTCAAATAAGTGCCGTAAAATAACTGAGCCAGCTTATTCCATTGAAACTGTAGTCTTAGTTTACGTTATCAACGGTCAGATTTTTAATTGACCTTTATTGCCTAAGGAAAACATCCACAAGTGGTGGTTTTGTTTGTAGCACAAATCGTGCCTTGGTGTTCAAATATGTGCCGCTTAAATGCGTGCCGTAAAATAACTGAGCCAGCTTATTCTGTTGAATGTGTAGTCTTAGTTTACGTTATCAACTGTCAAATTTAATTGCCTGTTATTGCGCAAGTGAAACATTTACAAGTGGTGGTTTTGTCTGTTGTGTAGTGGTAGTTTACGTTTTTAGTCTTGTCTGTTAGTACTGCAGTACTTTACTTCTAACTTCGATTTATAAATAGTAATCCTGCAACAGAATAAAGTGTTTTATTAGAGTAACTAATATTCTTTAGGAGGGTTTGGCTTGCGTGTTATAAAATAAAAACTTCCGAGTTTCAGAAAATAAGATCTGAAGTTTAATCAGTGCTGACTAAAATAAACTATCTCGAATTTATGATACTGCTTAACACTAACATCATTACAGGGTAATAGTTTTATAAGATTACATTATTACCTTATTATGACGTTAGTGTTAGGTTAGAGTAATATTATAAGATTATGAAATGTTTAAGTAATCTGTAGAAATACAAAGGAATTCAAAAAGAATGAAACTACTTCTTACACATTTTGTATAATTCAGGAAACATTAAGTAATTTGCGATGAGTATTTACATATTTTTTATTTGTGGGCCCCTGTCAGCTGACATACATCCACAAGGTAATCAAGATTTTACCATAAATACTGCAGCAAGTAAACAGGATCACCGTACAGCCTTTGGCTGATGTGTGGGTGGCTTCGACAAACTCGAGGTACTTATGATCTTATTCGAAAAGCCACCGAACTATCAACGAGAAATAAGTGCAACTTGCACGAAAAGGACTCAGTTTTCATCTCTATGTACACAGTTTTTGAAATGTATGCATGTTGCAGCCTCGTAGAAAATTTGAAAATCATTATCAGCATAAAACTCTGATATTTCTACAATTCGTAGATAACTTAGCGATTCTTCTGCAATGAATCTTTACTTTATACTAAGAGAATAAATTACATTTCTTTTTCAATAACCTTTTGTCGTAATTATAACTATAAATTATCACCTCCTTGTATTTGTGCAGCTTTCTAAACTCTCTTCAAAACGCTAAGAAATATATGTAACTTATTTAAAAAAATAAGTTACATATATTTCTGTGTTGAATGATGTGACTAATTTTATTCTGAAACAATCAGGGTTTGAAAGATTTAACGAAAATGTATATGTTCCTAATTTCAACAAATACGAAAAATTCTATTTTTAGTCCAACGGGATTTGAATCCCGAAGGACTATCAGTTTCGTTTTGGCATTTTGCGTCGGACTCATAAATGTCGGTTCACTTTTCAAACTGTTGCCACAAAATGTTAGAGTCCTGCATTATATTTGAAGAAATTAAATAATGAAAAATCTGCATAAATGTATGTATATTTCTCGTATTGTGATAAAACAACGGTACATAGAGTCATCGAATTTTGAATAACGTAATCCTCCAATGAATATGAGCATGTGGAAGACCAAATTTGAAATTTGAAATTTGTTTTATGATCGATTTCCTATTTTTTAAAACTTTGACGAATTTTTGATTAACAAACTCAAGGATTTCAAAGCGAGCAATGGCAACGTTGTGCAGAAAAAACATTTTTATCTCCAGCGCGTGAGTCTCTGTATCGGAAATTCTAAAGATATGCTCGTTTTAAAACTATTTTGCTATATTGCTGTTGCACTGGATCTTATGGTTTAAGTGCGAGGAACATGATATTTAATAAAGAAAGGTAACACACAAAATGTTAAAAAACGCCCCTTTGGACGTAATTTAAAATCTGAAACATTTCAGATTTTTTTTTTTTTTTTTTTTCGTTTTTTATGACTCGCTTGTTTTAATTAAAAATTTCTATTTATAATACATAATTTTCATATTAGGAATACGCAGACATTTTTGCGTTGAAGATTGCTATTTTTATTTTGTACTTGAATAAGCTTTCATAAATTTAGCAAAACCGCAAAGGGGGGGGAAAAGCGGTTTAACAACTGATAACTACTGATAAACAACTGATAAACAAACAACTGATAGTTAAACAACTGATAGAACAACTGATATTTTTTATAGTTGAAAAAACATAAAGTAGCATCCATGAACAATAACGCATACAGATTAAGAACAGAATTACATATCTATTTCTTTTTCAATAATCTCATACTAGAAATGTAATTAAAACTTACCGCTCCCGACGACATTTCATTTGTGCAACTCTCTGAGCTATTTTCAAATGCTAAGCGTTCAGAATAATTTAAATAAATCACTAGAAAAATTGACGTTTTATCAGTTGTCAATGCAGCCTCTTCGTTTAAGATCTTGTATTTCTGCAATATCTTATTTGCAGGATACTTCCTAATGTGTCTCTGTCTGCTAATGTGCAAGGTAATGAAAGAAAAACATGCAAGTTCCATTAGTAATCAATATAATTGGGCAATGGAATCACTTAGAGATATTCTTAAAGCAGCGAACCATTACTTTGTACTAAATGTGTACAGCACATTTTTTTTTTGTATTCACCTTACAATACAACTACACTTAAAAATTAGCATTTTTTCACGACCCTGTAATTTTCTGCTGTCTTAACCACCTTCAAATGCTAAATATTTTTAACTACTCTTTTATCTCTTTGAAAGTTAGAACTTATAAAATCTGGTTTTAATTTGCCATCGAATGTTTTGATAAATGAGGATTTTTACAAAGATAAATCACAAGAGGCTTGCGGTTTTCACAGTTTTCAATGCAGCCTCTTCTATTACGACTCTGCTCAATCTTCTAATGAACGAAATATTTTTTAATGTGTTTCTCCCTTATCCTATGCATGGATTAAGAAGAACCTAACCATTTTTCTTAACAGTTAGAACTACAGAGTAAGGGAATCATTCGAGGAATACTAAGAGTACCTAAAAACTCTTAAGAGTGTTTATACAATATTTTAAATTTGCCATTTAAATGCATTAAAAGATGTTTAACATAGAGATATATGTAAAGAAAATGTTCTGCAGTTGATTTATATGAAATCAAATCCCCTAAATTTCCCGAAAATCAGCTTTTCTTTTTTACCCAAAGAGGCAATTTGCCCAGAAGGGCTATTAATTTCGTTCTGGCATTTTGCATTGGATCACTATAAATGTCGGTTCACTTTTCAAATTGTTGCCGCCAATTATTAGAGCCCTGCATTATACAGGGTGTTTATAAAGTACCAGACCCATTTTGATGTTTAATAACTTATAAAGTAATAAAGATAGATTAAAATTAATAACATAAATGGTTAGATAGACTCAAAAAGTTTCATACCCTTGTCAATAAACTTCCCCTTCGTCGCACGGAGAATATCAAGTCGATATTCAATTTCACGCCAGATATGGGCAAGCATGTCGGCATCCACGGAGGCTATTGCGGTTGTAATTCTGGCTTTTATTTCATCAATGTTCGACACTCTCCTCCTGTAAACGTTGTCCTTTACAAATCCCCAAAGTAAAAAGTCCAGCGGCGTTATATCAGGTGATCTGGATGGCCAAGGAATTGGACCTCCTCGCCCAGTCCATCTTCCTGTAAAATGGTCATTCAAAGAACTACGAACGATGGTACCCCAATGAAGGTGGTGCACCATATTGTTGCAGAAAGACATGTGGCTGAAGCTTTTCTAGTTGTGGAAATACGAAGTTTTCCAACATGTCTAAGTATGAGACCGTCTTTTCTGTAAAAAAGAAAGATCCAATGACTCGGTCGGGCATTAGTCCACACCACACATTAACCTTTTCGGAATCCCTTTGTGCCTCACGGTATTCATGGGGGTTTTCACATTCCCATATGCGTACATTATGGCACTTAACAATGCCAGAAAGATGCCAAAAACAAAAGAGAGAAAATGCAATAAATAAGCAGACGATATTTAGAGAAGTACAGATATTTAGACTGGAAAATGAAATTATCTGAAATTAACCACACGCGCAGACGATATTTACAAACGCAAAGAAATTCAAACCTGAAAAGAAAAATATAGTGTAGGTTATTCCATCAATAAATGCCATAAGTTTGTTTATATCTTCATTATTTTATGAGTTATTAAACATCAAAATGAGTCCGGGACTTTATAAGCAACCTGTATTAAAAAGATTAAATAATAAGGAATCTATCTGCATGAATGTATGTATGTTTCTCGCATTGTAAAAAAAACGATATGGTACCTAGAGACATCAAATTTTTAATAACGTCGTCCTCCACTCGAATATAGGCATCTGGAAGCCAAAATTTCGAATTTGTTTTATTATCTATTTAAAATTTTGTCAAACATTAAAAAATTTTTGATTAACAAGTTCAACGATTTCAAAGCGAGCAATGGCAACACTGTACGAAGAAAAGCATTTTTATCTCCAGCACGCGAGACTGTGTATCAGAAATTCTAAAGATATAACCTTTTAAATATTTTGTGATATTGTTGTGGAATTGAATTTTATAGTTTAGGTGCGAAGATAAGATATTTAATAAGTAAATGTATGACACAGAACATTAAAAATGCCCGTTTGGAAATAATATAAAATCTGTAAACTTTTTTTTTTAAAGGTGAACGTTAGCTATTTTTAGGTGTTCGCTGCTACTACTAAGACTGGAAGCGGAGGTCATATTATTATGGAGGTACATAATAGGCGGCCAACGTTACCTTCTATAAAGGGATAGACAATTTACATCCATTTCTTCTCCGGGATTCAAACCCGGGCCCTTTGCTACCGCAGTAGACTACTCTAACCATTACACCGTCTGGGAGATAATCAGCTCATCTTACCTCCTGAGAGCATTTGGGGTAAAAATATTTAAAAGCAGCATAGCATATCTTTAGAATATCCTACAGACAGTTTCGCGCACTGGAGGTAAAAATATTTTATTCCGTTGTGTTCCGTTATTTTATTCCGTGTTGCTGTTGCTTGCTTTGAAATCGTTGACTTTTTTAATCAAAAATTCGTTAATGTTTTAAAAATATGAAATAGACAATAAACCGAATTCTAAGTTCCAAATTCGGGTTTCTAGGTGCCCATTTTTGGGTGGAGGATTATGTTATTCAAAATTTGATAAACTATGTACCGTTATTTTTTCACAATACAAGAAACATACATACGTTCATATAGATGCCGTTTGGAGATGATTTCATATAGATGCCATTTTCATATAGGTGCCGTTTGCAAAATGTCGTTTCGAGACTAATGTTCCTTCTAGGTGAACGCCCATTTGATCTAAAAATGTCGTAGGTATATTTCAAACGGGAAGAATGAAACATCTTAAAATAATGTAAACAGAAACAATGTAAACAGAAACAGAAACAATATAAATAATAAATAATGTAAACAGAAATGTACAAATACTAAAATGTAAAAATAATACTAAAATGTAAACAGAAACAATATAAATAGTAGATAAGCACGCGTGAAAGCGAAGGCCATTTTTATTATATATTGCCGCAGTTATATTTTTTTGCAATTCAAATCCGTGAAACAATTTATTTTTAACAAGATGCTCTTTTGATTTCAAAACGACAGCGTATTTTTTTCATTGACTAGATAAAGGTCAAAACGTTTGAAAGAACAGGAACAATTGTCAAGTGCTATTAATAAGATTTTTATTTTGGAGCAAAATTTTTATCATATTCAGATGAATTTCATTTTGTAAAATGTTATTTAAGTTTGTGTCATGTAGTAACCTTTGCTTTAATCTTATAATAATAATTCAAAGTTGCTCATTTTCCACTGGTTTGATAATATTTTTATTTATATAATGTGTGAACATTACATTATATATATGGTTTGATAACCATATATATAATGTAATGTTCACACATTTTATAAATAAAAAACGTCAGCACGAATGTGCAGTGCAGACATTACAGAAATCATTCAGGTCCTAAATTCGACAATTTCACTTATTCTTTCTACGAAACCAATGATAAGGAAAGGAACACCTGAAGGACAAAAAGCGTATATAAAAGACAAATAAAAGGGTCAGTAATTTAACTTTTTATGCAAAATAATTAACAATTCTTACCTATACCTACACGGTTCACCAGCGGCCGAGCGGTAACGTCGCTGAACACTGGTAGTTCGGTCCGTGGTTCGAATCCCGCGAACGGGCTGGCTGCATGGGTGTTTCCCCATGTGTAACGTGTATACGAGCCAGTTTCCCTTAGAAAGTCCTCCACGAACGCATCCCTCCCCTTAGGCAGATAGCCCTAGTGTGCTTTGCCATAATTAAATACACCACACCTATACCTACACTGCGAAGAAAAAAGGGCAGTTTTGTAAATCCAAGTTCTACTGGGCCAATTGACAAAATTCAAAATGCGTTTTCCATGTCTCGAAGGCGCGACTTAGGATATATATTATATGTATATATAGCTTTGTTCTAACATATGTATTTTGGCAAAAAATCTTTTTTCTGAAATAATATACCAATTTGTTTTCCATATTTCGATTCTACGACTCAAATTATGCTTAGGTATCAAATTTTGTAATTTTTGGAGAGAAATTTATGGAGGAATTCCCAAATTTATCTTCGCGACGTTTTTTTTAGTTTGCGCCAAGAATAATTCACTTGGTGAGCTTCTTAATTTATAGCAGCCTATTTTCCTTTCCTTTTTACTTCTTTGTACAAAGTAAAAAGGAAGTATTGTAATCGCGAAAAGCTTCAGGTAGCATATTTCAATAAAAATATCCATTTTGACCGCTATCGAATGCAATTTAACGATGTTTTTGCGTGACATCTGTATGTAAGGGACAGAATAAAAGACTCTTTTCCTCCAAAAAGCTTATACAATGAATTCTGAATTAAAATGAATTCTGAAGAGAATGTTTCGGTTCGTACGTACGTTTCTCGTATAACTCAAAAACGAGTAGTCTCAAGAACGTTGAAATTTTGTATATAAGACCGCTATTACATGTAGATGTGCACCTCGTATTTTGGTTGCATTCGGCTGCACCAAAAGTATATAAATATATTTATATATATACCCACAAGGTTACTCGGCTCAGTGATCTCAGTTTCCTTAATCTTATATATTAGTAAATTGTACATTCTTTGCTTTAAAAATGTTTGAATTATGTTTTTCTTATCTTCCGGTTACGGTTTTTATGCCTTTCGTAAATCTGGAAGCAATATTTGTACAATTATCAACAATTTAAAAGCTGTTTAAGTGCGGTTAAGTTTTAAATAACAAGGCGGACATATTTGTTTACATTTGAAACAGCAGAACTGTTGCCAACTAGAGAGACTAAGCTTCGCAACAACAAATATAACGCCTTCATTTATTACTGCAAATTAAATCATGCTTAATCCTTTCTGGAATTTTTTCGAGGAAATAAGTGTTTAAGATTTCCTTCGTAATTTTTAATACAGATATTTTGAGTTTTTATGTATTTTTGCCTTGTCGCGAAGTAAGAATTAAATTAATTGAATGAGAAATACTAAATCGTCTGTGAAAAACTGTTTCTTTTTTTGTTTTGTTTGCTTAATTTCTTTTATACATCGGTCTAGCGTATTTGAATAGAGCATGTGGCAACGATAAGATAATTCTTCAAATGATATAAAATTTGTGCATTCTGAGTTATAATATGAACGAAATATTAAGTAAACCTAGCACCAGAGTGTCCCTATGGTAAACAAATATAGTGAATTTTAAAGAGTTCATTTATTTAATTCAATCCAATCACTTTAAACGAAATACAAGAAAAAATGCGTATAATTTAATATTCCGTACAAGGAAGTCATGCGGTGCACACATCAGATTTTTTTTCATTGCCTACGAGCGGAAAAGAGTCATCGTTCATACTTTCAGATAACTTTAACAAAGTGGCGTAAACTACCTTTTCCTTATTATCGCTTATAATAAATATGCCAAATCTGAAAACGCGCCAAAATGTAAATTCACGGATATGTTTTAGGAAATTTTGAATAAAAAAACTCGAATTTTTTCCAGGTACGCTTAGAAATATACCTAATTTAAGATAATCGGAAAAATTTATAGGTTATAAATCAAACGTTTTTTCGAAAAATTAATAAAAATTATTTAAAAATACAAATTTAAAAAACGAATTATAAAAAATAGGCGATTTTTATTTAGAATGAACCTAAATTTCAAAATATTGTTGCGTGCGTACGGGTTCGTTTCGAAATGAATGCACAAGTCCGATGAAAAATGAACAAAAAAATGTATTATTATCACAAAATGCTCAAATTCCCTCAGATATTCTTTCAGTTTTACAATATCTCACAGTAGTTATCTTTTTAACTACTCAAACGTTCAAGAGAACTTAATTCAAAACAGTTAAAGAAAGCTAATCCGCGAATTCGCTACAGTCAACAAGAACAGTTTTCTAAACAACAACAAACTAAGTAACTACCACGAACTGAGAGGTTTTCCTCCTTTTATAAGATTTTAAAATCGCGCGCAAGAATTTTCTAGTACTTTCTCGAAATCAAAAAGAGATATTTATTAAATGTTACATGCACGCGCTCTTGTATTTTCAATTTTGCGGCTTAGCTTTCTTTTAATATTCGTCACGCGCTGCACTGCGCGGGAAATAAGACCATTTAATTAACAATTCAACTAACGTTAATTATTTAAATGCCAAATTCGTAACAATATGAAAGGAAGAATTAAATAAGTTTAATAGAAAAAAGAGATATTAATAAATATATACCAAATTCAATTAACACTGAGGAGCTAAAATTTTGAAAGCTAATTTTTTAAAATCTACTCGTGCGATTTTTTCAAAACCTGGCAGTTTGAAATAATTTGAGCCGTAGAATCGAAATATGGAAAACAATTGGCATGTCATTTCAGAAAAAGTTAAGATTTTGTGCCAAAATGCCTATATTAGAACAAAACTATATATGTATCTAGTATATATATTGTTGCGTGCGTACGGGTTCGTTAGGAAATGAATGCACAAGTCCGATGAAAAATGAACAAAAATTTATTATTATCACAACAAAAATTGCTTAAATTTTCTCAAATTATCATGCAGTATTACAATATCTCACAGTAGTTATCTTTTAACTACTCAAATGTCCAATAGAACGTAATTCAAAACAGCTAAAGAACGCTAATCCGCGAATTCGCTACAATCAACAACAGTAGTTTTCTAAACAACAACAAACTAAGCAACTACTACAAACTGAGATGTTTTCCTCCTTTTATAAGATTTTAAAATCACGCGCTAGAATTTGCCAGTACTTTCTCGAAATCAAAAAGAGATATTTATTTATTTAATGCACGCGCTCTTGTATTTTTAATTTTTCCGGCTTAGCTTTCTTTTAATATTCGTCACTTTTAATATTCGTCTTTTAATATTCGTCACTGCGCGAGAAATAAAACCATTTAATTTATAATTGAACTAACATTAGCTTTTTAAATACCAAATTCGTAACACTGCCCCCTTCCCAAGGACTGCACGTCCCGGGCAGTACAATCCCTGGACAGGAAGCTAAACTTACAACTGTGGCATAAATGCATTAATAAGCATTACATTACAATAATAAACAACATGAACAATAAATGCAATACATAAAACAAATCAAATGCTATCAAATACAAATCAAATACACATTTAAAAAACAAAATGGACCATGGTCTTATACTATTTACAATGATTTACATTATGTACTATGGTCATAGTAATGAGCTAACCTGTCGTAATGAACGACTTTAGGTTTAGAGTTCGAAGACTTACGAATCCGAACCATGACGTCATTTAGTCTGTTCAGCACTGTATACGGATCATCCGAAGGTGACTGCAATTTAGGACTCAGTCCTTTTCGTTGAATTGGGTTCCACAACCACACCTTGTCTCCTTTGTTGGATCTCTGTCTAGTAGCTCTTGTGTCGCATCTGGTCTTCATTTTCTCCGTCGCCAAGTTGACTCGCTTTCGTGCAGAACGGTGCATCCCCTCAAACCGGGCCTGGGCATCTTGGATGTGTTCCTCAGGCGATGAAGGCGCATCCGTAGGGCGACTAAGCAGGCGGTCACAAGGCAGACGAAGGTCTCGACCGAAGAGCTTCTGGGATGGAGAATAGCTGGTAGTCTTGAGTTTCTTTTCGACCCTGGTATGATTTCGGCAGCTTCCCGAGCTCGATCTTTCGGACAAGGCGTCGACATTTCCAGGCGAGTATCCCTTTTGAGGATGGATAGTCATGCCATCAGATGCTGAAAGCAGCTTATTGTTTTTGAAATCTAAGGAAAAATTGTATTTCCTTAAAAAGTCCAATCCGAGTATGCATGGATCTGTAATATCCGCCACATATGCCGTGTGATGGTAGGCGGCACTTCCAAACGTGATGTTTACGTTTAACTTCCCAGTTATGTCGATCTTGTCACCAGACGCAGTCTGAAGGGTAACACAGGATGGCGTCCAAATAAGTTTATCTTTAAACTGTTCAGCTAAATCTTTCCTAATGATGGTAACATTAGCTCCTGTGTCAATGATCATATTGCAAGGAACTCCATCGATATTCCCATTGATGGACAGTCCGTTATAGTTGCCACTCACTATAGAGATCTTAAGCGCTTTAAAACAGGGTTTTTCATTATCTGGCAACCTCCGTTCCTTGATATGGTCATTAATTTGTTTCCTGCGTCGTTGCTCGGAAATGGTCTTATTTTCCGTATCTCGGGATGTTCTGCAATTTCTTCGTATGTGGCCTTCAACTCCGCAGTTCCAGCATTTTAGAATTAGTTTCTTTTCACTTATGTTCCGTCTCAAGCCACTGACTTGTCTGGTAAAATCATCTGCTTTATATTCCGTACCCTGGGGTGTTCTGCAATTCCATCTTAGGTGACCTTCACTACCACATCTCCAACACCTTAGAGCCACTTTCTTCTCCCTCCTACTCCGTATCAAATCGTCGACTTGTCTGGCTAAATCATCTAAACGAGCCATCAGTTGATCCACTGGCTCATGGACTCGCACAGCTCTAACTGGGTAGCGATCTCTACTAGTTGCTTGCTGGGCTGCCTCGAACTTCATGGCGTACAACAGAGCGCTTTTTATGTCCTTTACATCTGCCATTCGAAGAGCTTTCTGTATTTCAGGATCCCGGATGCCGTCGATGAAATATTGCAGCGACAGGATTTCTCTTGTTTCTGTCGGGCACTCCGAAAAGGCGTGATGTGACAGCCTTTCAACATCCGTGGCGAGCTCCTGAAGTGTTTCGGTAGGCTTCTGTTGAGGAGATTTTAATTGGAGCCTGCTGTAGTCTTTTAAACACTTCTCCCCAAAGCGCAACTCCAAGGCGCCGGACAGAGCTTCGAAATCTAACCTTTTGTTTTCGGGAAGAATCTGAAGGATATCCGCTGCGTCGGCTCTTAGAGAAGCGGCGAGATGACAGGCCTTAGCTTGGGAATCCCATCCATTCGCATCCGCCACGATAGAAAATTGTGTCTTATACACCTGCCAGGAGGTCTTCCCATCATATGTAGATAGTTTCAGAACGGAACGAGCAGGCATCGATAAAAATTTGAAACCTTCAGAATTGTTTCCTACCGTCGATATGCACTTCTTTAGGCTGTCAACTTCTTTGGCGACGGCAGCAGAAACCCTATCATCAATTTGTTGTTCGACGGCAGAAACTCCTTCTTCAATTTGTTGTTGGAAGGCCGAAACTCTTCCTTCAACTCGTTGCTCCACAGCCGACACTCTATCTTCTATTTCATCTTTGACAGAAGAAACCTTTTTTTCAATTTGCACGACTTTATTTTCGACAGCTCCTATTCTGTCTTCCATAGCCTCAAATTTACTTTCTATTACGCAGGTTATTTCTCTTTTCATTTCGTCTCGACCTGCTTCAATCTTTTCTTGTACAGCTTTTATGTCTTCTTAAAAAGTTACTTGACCTGCTTCCAACTTTTCGTGAACGGCTTCCATTTCCTTTTTAACGGATCTCATCTCTCCTTTAACGGAATCTTGGCCCAATTTCATTTCTTCCTTAACGAAGTTCACGGCCCCTTCCATCTTTTCTTGGAAAGCAGCAAATGCAGTCATCATTTTTGCTTTGCCGCAAAGTAATTTGATTATTATCACAGTATATGAAAATATGTACACGCGCGCGCGCAAAAAAAAAAAAAATAGTAACAGTTCTACATCTCCCGTTCTACTGGGCCGATTGACTAAATTCAAATTTCGTTTTCTATGTCTCGAAAGCGCGGCTTAGAATGTGTTAGATTTGTATATAGCATTGTTTATTAATTTGAATTAATGGAATGAGATATATATCTCTAATGAAATTCGAGGAAAAAGGTTTAAATGAAAAATGCATCAAAAATGTGTGAAATTAATATTCCTTACAAGGAAGTCATGTGATGTACACATCAGATTTTTTATGCTTGGGTTTGGGCGAAGAGGAAATTACTTTTGCATACTTTTTAAACATGTTTTGCATTCGTTCATTTTAAAGCTCTAATAATGAATATAACGCCTAGAAATGGGGCCAAAATTATCACACTTAACAGTTGCATGACTGTATAAAATATTGCTTCTGCCGCTGTGTTGGAAAGTCGAGCGTTTCTGGATTTCTGAGGGGCCACAATGAACCTGGATCATTTCCTCTAAAAAGGAAGGACAAATGTGAAAGGAAAAGAAAGCAAATCCAAAATCCGATCGATTTCTACTCCGAATAGCATTATGAATCCAACAAAAATTAGTAAACACCTTAAAAAAGATTTATTGCTTATTGGTATTGATGTTCATCCTTCAAATGTGCGGCGGAGAATTTTCACTGCTAGTCGGAAAGACGAAAACATAATTAAAAATAAATTTTGACACATCAAAGGGAGCAAGTAGAGTTATTTTGAGCAAATATATACCAATCGTGGACCATAAAAGACTAGAAAAATGTCATTTTCAGCTATCAGACTCATTTGTTTTTCATGCTTACAATTCTGTTGTTACTAGATAAAGCAAAGTATAACTTCAAATTATTCACCAAACCGTAAAATATCCTCAAAAGCAAATGTTTTTGATGTTTTTTGCTACAAATGTCACCTATTGATGGAATGATGAATTTATCGAAGTAAATAAAAATTTTAAAACGTCAGATTGTGCCATTATTGAAACCTCTGCAGGGACATTTCAACATGCGTTGACTACGTGCCACGGTTCGGAATCTGTGAGGAGGTTCACCCCGGAAAATAAAATTATTGTGCTAGATTAGCTTGGAAATATACGAGATTTAAATCCGATAGAAAACTGGTGCCGCATTCTCAAGGAAGCTCTCATTAAAATGAATTGTACGACGAAACAGCGCATGATTTAAGAACATTACAAAAGTGTGGTTACATGATAAAGAAGTAAAAAAATGTATGAACAGGATAAGTAGAGTCAATTCCTACGCGCATTCAATCTAAATCATTTCTGCAAAAGAAGGACATATTTCCCATTAGTTTGATTATTATCACAGTATATGAAAATATGTACACGCGCGCGCGCAAAAAAAAAAAAAAAAGTAACAGTTCTATATCTCCCGTTCTACTGGGCCGATTGACTAAATTCAAATTTCGTTTTCTATGTCTCGAAAGCGCGGCTTAGAATGTGTTAGATTTGTATATAGCATTGTTCCAATATAGGTATTTTAACACAAAATCGGACTTTTTCTGAAATGATATTCCAATTCTTTTCCATATTTCGATTCTACGACGCAAATTATGCCAAACTGCCAAGTTTTGTAAAAATCGCAAGAGTATTTTATGTTATAAAAGCTATATATTAAATATGGAATTAAATTATGAAACAGAATGTTTTAAACTGTGCGCGCAAGTTGGAAACATGACGAAAAATGTTGTCACAAAGGGGATTAAATTATAAAAATATTTGTGGAAACACAAACTTTATGATTACTCTTTCAGAAAGCAGCTATATTATGTAGTCATCTGTAAAAAGTTGGTAGTAATTGCTTTTAAAATAAATAAGTTATTCCAATTCTTGCAACAGTCACTTATTCGAACATCTTATGTGTTTTAAAGTGTAGGAGTCCCCTTAACCAAAAAATACGTTTAAAACACAAAAAATGTATTAAAAACATTTCTTTTATATCGCTTATTTTTTATGAATTTTTTTCCTATCAAAAGTGAAATTCTAAAATTTAATGACAGAAGAAAAATTTTAGCCTACTTGAGAATGCAGTTTTCACTATTACAGATAAATGTGTCATAAAGTAGCAGCATTAACGTACATACGTCGACACACCTCCTAGTAATTTTATAGGTGTGTCTACTACTGTCCGCAATGTGTCACTGCTTTGGGCGCGTTTCCAATATTTCACTTTGAAAATTATCTTTTAATACCTTCAACGGACTCTTAGACATTTAACACTTAGCTCAATTTACATGTATATTTTTTCCGGAAAGCCAAGTGTCTGACATTCTTACTTAAATTCTGATCAATTTTTAATTTCTACTTTCACGAAAACACTTATTCTATGCTCATATCACTGTAATCTCTAATACTAAATGATGAAAAATTGGCATCGATGTAATATGCAATCTATCACTTTTTGCGATCAAATCCTACGATCATCGCCAAAGGAAATTTGCCAGTCCTGCAGGCGGTATTAATACTCAAACAACTAAATCGTTCTAGGGGAATTTTAAGTTAGAGATTTTATACACTATGCGAAAGACCACACCGTAAATACTTCCATGTTATCTCGCAGAAGCACAGTGCGTGATAAGTGTTAATAAAAGTGATAAAAGTGATGACTATTTTTTGGCCATGTTGGGCGACATTTGTAATGTATAAGCTGAAAGACTTATAAAAAAGGCTCTTTTAAGCTCCTTCATGCTTTCGTTTGTAAAACTGGAAAGCATTTAAATTAATAGGTTATTTAAATTAGATAATAGAATTATTTTAATTTATGTATTTTTGTTTTTGTGTGGCTTATCTCCCGTGTTTGAGAGTGGCATGAGAAAAAGCCCACGAAATTCATCGTGGCAAGGAATGCAAGATTGCGCCTGACTTTTGGCAAGAGCATCGTACAAGTGGCAATACGACTTTGCTCAGTTTTCCCCCAGTTGTGATGGACAACACTCCGAGTCTGTACATCCCTCTTCCCTTACCACTAACCTCTCGAGAGGACTCTCGGCTCTCCACATATGTAGGCCACACATATAGCAGTGTGTAGTATTAGAAATGTAGCATTATACATTTACAAACATCGTGCCTTCTCCGGAATTAGAACCCGGGCCTTTCGGTACGACAGTGAGGTTGCTAACCAAAATCCCGGTTGTTAAGCTTATGCATTTTTAATTATTTTCATCGAATCACTGTAAATGGCTATTTTGCGTCGAATCACTATTAACGGCGTATCAATTTGCAAATTGTTGTCACTAAATGTTAGTCCCACATTATACTTGAAGAAATTAAATAATGAAAAATCTGCATAACGCAAGATTGTTGCCACTCGGAGAAAAGAGTGTGAAAATTAGCATTTTCAGGTTTTTAAATAATATCTCGGCTGATTAAAGGCGTGTAAGAACATGCGAATGGTCGAAATGGCTTCCCATGAATTTTTGGAATCCGGGGAGTACCTCTATCGAAACTCAAACCCCACCGTTCCGGTGGAAATAATGGCACAACAAACCAACAGACATACGCTAACTGAATAGAAAACTAAACGCAGAATGCATAGAAAATTAACAGAAATTTCTTAATTTTTTTCAGTAATGATCCCGAGTAAAACGTACGGAAAAAAAATCTCATGCGCGCACCACATGACTTTCTTGTACGGAGTATTAAATTATATGTAATTTTTGCTGCATTTCATGTAAACTTATTTCCTCGAATTTCATTAGAGATAGATTTTTCATTCAATTAATTAGGTTCTCACTTCGCGGCGAGGCAAAAATATATAAAACCTCAAAATATCTTCATTAAAAATTTAAAAAATATGGAAAAACATAACACACCAAATACAGGTAAAACAGCAACAAAAATTTACAATTAAAATTAGAATTTCTACGCAAAAACAAACAATTCGGCCAGCGGGCAGAATAGCAGATTTTTCAATGCCCAATATTGAAAATTTACTTTTAGTTCCACTGGGAAAAACACACTGAAGGTGGAGAAACTGATTTAATTCCCTGTGCTGCTAAGTTTCAAATGTAAACAAATATGGCTGCAAAGTTAGGCTTATCCGCACTTTAACACCACATATAAATTATTGATAATTCTACATTTATTGCATGCAGATTCATTAAAGGTATAAAACCTTAATCGGAACATAAGAACAATATAATTCAATCATTTTTAAAGCAGGAAATGCCCAATTTACCAACGTATAATAATAAAAATCTAAGCTCACCGGGCCGAGTAACATATAGTGGGTATATACATATATATTTATATTTATATAATTTGATGCGACCGATAGAAAGAAAACGAAAAATGCTGAATTACATGTTATAGTAGTCATATACACAAAATTTCAACGTTCTAAAGCTACTCGTTTTTGAGTTATGCGAGATACAAACATACGTACGTACATACTTAGGCACAAACGTCAAGAAAAATTCTTTTCTGAATACACTTTAAATCCATTTTATGATCTGTTTTTGGAAAACGAATCCTTTATTCTATGCTTACGTACAGATGTCACGCAAAAACATCGTTAAACTGCATTCGATTCCTGTCAAAATTTATATTTTGTTGAAATATGATACCCAGAATTTTTCGCGATTACAGTACCTCTTTTACTTCGTACAAAGAACTAAACATGACAAAGAAATCAACAATAACTTTTAGTACGTATAAAAGATATTTCTTAAATTAAAGCTATTTGATACTGATAAAAAATATTGCAGAGAAACCTCCCAGCACAAACTCATTACTTAACAGCCCGTAACTTACATTCCAAACGTCCATAATTGTATACAATACAGAACAGAAACTTTTGCTTCTCTCGTATATAGTTACACGTATTGTCTTACAGTTAAGCTATAATTCTGAAGTAAGATCTGCAGACTATAAAAGAGAAGTGTGACTAACAACAACTGACGTGCTCCAGAGAACGCAGAAAAGTTTTCTTCCGTTTCACTCCCCTTCTCCTCTTTCCTTGACTCTGCCCTTCCCCCCCCCTCGTCCACTGCACCCTGTAGTTAAGAATACAGCGGAAGCGTTTGCTTCTAGAGAAGGAAATGGCATAAGCTTGCTCTGAAAGGCTTCGAAAGAGGAAAAGCGGCCATTCTATGCAGCTTGCTTATCTTGAATAATTACAGAGTAAGAGCCTCAGTTAATCAAAAGAAGCTGCATGGGCTTCTTAGTTTCAAAAATAAATAAACAAAAACAGGCGGTGCTACTTTGGTAGACGGTTGCACGGATTTTGGCGATGTTTTGGCGATTTTCCTTTGGCGAGTAATACAACTTATGGTAAACCCATTGTTGGATAAGTTATTTATGGTAACCGATACTTTGTTGTCATTTTATTTAAAAAATAATGCGTTTTATTGTGCATAAATTCCGTGTTTAAAATATTATTTATGGCTTTTAAATATTAAAAATCAATTTAATTTGGCATTTTTATTTGAAATAAAAATTTTATTGTTTATCATATTTTATGAAATTTTATATTGTGGATGATGTAATCAATGACGTCACCTTACTTTAAAAGTAATTCGTTTTAATATGTATAAATTTAATCTAATGTTTTAAACATTATTTAAGGCTCTTAAATGTTAAAATACAATTTAATTTTGCATTTTTAAAAAAAATGATTTTATTATGTATGAATTTTTAAATAATTTTAATTCTAGCCGTGATGTAATAAGTTCTCTGATTGGTTATAGAATATTTGTGCATTAACGAGCTGTAATCAGCTCCCTGATTGGTTACTGACAATTTGTGCATTTCCGCGCCGTTTTAAAATTTAATTTATATCTTCGAATTCCTTCAAAGATGTCTTCAAAGATGTTATCTAAATTATGATTCTGATTTTTTATTGTGGTACTTATCAGTAAAGAATAGGTTAAACACTCAAAAAAATGTAAGTACATATTTTTCTTTTATTTTATAATTGTATACTTCAATTTTTGTTAAAAAAATTAATACACTATTTTCAGAAATTGCTGAGATAATTATTGTCCATATGTTTTAATGTTAATTATATTCTATATAACGTATTTTAAAGTATCTGAATTTAATAATATTCTAATTCTTTTAAATGTTGGTATGATGGTTTTTAATTCGATATTCAATTTCAGTAATATTTTAATCCAATTAAACGTTGGCCCAATGTTTTTATAGCGGTGTTTTTATTCTCTTCTTTGCTATATGAAAGTAATAATAACCTTACTTTAGTATTTTATACTCATAGTAAATGTATTTATTTACACTTGCCTGCCATCTTAAAAAACGACATTTTCAACAAAAAATTAATCCATTACTTTTAACGATATTTATTTATTTATTTTTTAAGTTTCGACTACTTTACTATGCGTAAAAACAGCGTTTTTCAAGATGGCTGACGTTTTTAAAAATCGCGCCAACAATTGCGCCAACATAAACCGCCAAAAATCCGTGCAACCGTCTACCAAAGTAGCACCAAACAGGCATATTATTTTTAAACAATTCAATATTTATATAGTTAAATATACCATAACAACGTTCGGCGTGGTAAAGTTTAAATAAGCAGAGTAAAGCATATCACATATGTCAAAAAATTGAAATTGCATGAGACCCCGAATGTGTGAACTGAAAACATTGACAGGCTAGAATTTTTATCTATTTACTTTTTTTAGAAAAATGAAAATGAATCATACAATCAACAAAAGAAAAATAAATAACTAAAAAATCTTAAAGGTTTCAGATAGTCGTTCAGGGACAAAGCTCCTTTGGACTAAAAAAATGAAAGCTTTCAGATTTTATATTAAGCCCAAAAGGGCGTTTTCTAACGTTTTGTGCGTTACCTTTAGTTGTTAAATATCATTTTCATCGCACTTAAGCTACATAAAATTCAATTCTACAGAAATATCACAAAATATTTACAGACAGTCTTGAGCGCTGGAGATAAAAATGTTTTTTTTTCCCTCTCAGTGTTGCCATTGCTCATTTTGAAATTGTTAAATTTGTTAATAAAAATTCGTTAAAGGTTTACAAAATATGAAATAGATAATAAAAAAAATTTCAAAATTCAAAATTTGGGCTGCCAGTTAGTTGCCCATGTTCGAGTGGAAGATTATATTATTCAAAACTTTCTTGCTCTAGATAACTTCCTTTTTTAACAAAGCGAGAAACATACGTACATTCATGCAGGTTCTTCATTATTTAATTTCTTTAAATATAATACAAAACAATAACATTTGGTGACAACAATTTAAAAGGTGATACGTCTTTTATAGTGAAGCGACCCGAAAGGCCGTTTAGAGACTAATAGCCTTTCTGGGGCTTCTTTGCGCTTAAAAGTAAACTAAGTTTTAAATTTTATAAATATTTATTATCATATACGTAAACAATAAAAACAATTACATAAAGGAAAAATTAAAATATTTGTTTATTTTTAATCTAAAATCTAAAATTTGGTACCAGGAAGACATTTTTGTTGGTTACAGTTTTGCAACTCAGGCATACTGGCAGCTAAATATTAATATTTTAGACTATTATTTATTTCAAATAATTCTAACACGTTTAATTAACTATAAGTATCTTACTTTAATTTAAATTAAAACTACACAAAATACGAAAAATTTCCAAGTGGGACAAAACTTAAAAAAAAAAAAAATCTCATATGTACACCACATGACTTCCTTGTATTGGAATATTAAATTATACGCATTTTTTCTTGCATTTCATTTAAACTTATTGGATTGAATTAAATCTACTTCGCCGACGGCGCATAAACTACAATAGAATAAATACATTCTTTAAAATTCACTCTAGTATTTGTTTACCATACCGAGACTCTGGCGCTACATTCACTTAACAGTATTAATAATTATATAAGAGTTAACTTATATAATAATTATATAACGGAAACTAAGTTAACTGTTATATAATCCAATAATTATATAACAGTTAACGTATATATTTCGGTCATATTATAACTCATAATGCACAAAATTTATATCATTTAAAGAATAGAATTATCTAATCGTTGCCACGTGTTCTATTCAAATACTATAATAAAGCTAGAATGATGCATAAAAGAAATTAAGAAAACAAACAAAACAAAAAAAAAAAAAAAAGAAACAGTTTTTCACAGACGATTGAGTATTTCTCATTGAATTAATTCAGTTCTCACTTCGCGAGAAGGCAAAAATACATAAAAACTCAAAATATCTATATTAAAAATTACGAAGTAAATCTCAAACACTTATTTCCTCGAAAAAATTCCAGAAAGAATTAAGCATCATTTAATTGGCAATAATAAATGAATGCGTTATCTTTGTTGTTGTGAAGCTAAGTTTCTCTAGATTGGCAACAAATCCACTAGTCTCCTGTTTCAAATGTAAACATCAATGGCCGCCATTAAAAACAGGCTTAGCGGCAATTAAACAACTTTAAAATTGCTGATAATTCTAAAAATATTGCACAGATTTACTAAAGGTATAAAATCCTTAACCGGAAGATAAAAACAACATAATTCAATCATCTTTAAAGCAAAAAATGTACAATTTACAAACATATAAGAGTAAAGAAACTGAGATCACTGACCCGGGTAACAGAGTGGATATATATATAAATATATTTATATACGTTTGGTGCGGCCAATTGCAACCAAAATACGAGGTGCACATCTACATGTTATAGCAGTCCTATATACAAAATTTCAACGTTCTGAGGCTACTCGTTTTTGAGTTATGCGAGATACGTACGTACGTACGCACGTATACGTTCGTACAGACGTCCCGAAAAATTCTCTTCAGAATTAATTTAAAGCAGTTTTATAATTTTTTTGAAGGAAAACTTTTATTTTGTCGTTACGTACAGATATCACGCAAAAACATCGTTAAATTGCATTCGATAGCGGTCAAAATGGATATTTTCGTTGAAATATGCTGCCTGAAACTTTTCGCGATTACAATACTTCCTTTTTACTTCGTACAAGGAAGTAAAAATTATAATTTAGTCTCTTTCTGTTATTTATTAAATTTTTCTTCGACATAAAAATTAAAATACATACCATGTCTGTATGTAAATAATTTAAAACTTTATTTTATATTATTAGACTGTGAAAAAATGCAGCTCAGACATTCCCAAATAAAGCGATTATTCTTAGCGAAAAAATCATAGCTAAGAAAATTTATTTTTATGAGAAGTACGAACGAAATTTAATTAGATCTGTACCTTCAAATCTTTGAATAAGATTCATTCGACACTATAAAATAATTAGTTCATTTTCCTTGGGCATTGTTATTTTATAACATGTAGATGTGCACCTCGTATTTTGGTTGCAATCGGTCGCACCAAACTTATATATATATATATGTATATATATATATATATATCCACTCTGTTACCCGCCTCAGTGATCTCAATGTCTTTACTCATATATGTTTGTAAATTGTACATTTTTCTCAATACAATATGAAATATGAAGTATGATGTCATTTCAGTTCTGATAAAGTTTGTAGCCTTGGAGAAAAATTGCTTAAAATTATCTACCTCACGAATCAGACATATGCATTGGTCAATCGAGCTCTTTTGTAATTATTTTAGACTGTGAAAAAATGCAGCTCAGACATTCCCAAATAAAGCGATTATTCTTAGCGAAAAAATCATAGCTAAGAAATTTATTTTTATGAGAAGTACGAACGAAATTTAATTAGATCTGTACCTTCAAATCTTTGAATAAGATTCATTCGACACTATAAAATAATTAGTTCATTTTCCTTGGGCATTGTTATTCGTATGAATAGTAGTAATGAAAATAATGTATCAAATAATTAAAATCATTGCAACATGGTATCTGCCACAAATACATGATAAATGGTTTCGCAGGCTGCATAAAATTGTCTTAAGTAAAACTATAATGTCCAGAAGGCTTTTAAATGGAAAGAGTAAATGAATTAAAAGAATTCAGTTACAACACATTACAAAATTTTGTTGTGTTTTGTTATTCTTGTAGTGTCATTAGGTTATATTGAAGCAGGAATCATGAAGTATGAGCAATGCTCTAGCCGAAACTCGAACCTGGACTTCTCGAATACGCATCGGATGTGTTGCCGTTACACCTAGATGTGCTAGAAAAAAAGAGAAAATACTTTTATTTAAAAGAGAGAAAATACTTATAATATCCCTAATTCCCAGAAGGGTGACTGGGAATTAGGGAACCCAATCGCAAAATCCTGGTGGCGACGAATTATCTCCCACAAACTTTTAGACTAAGCCCCACTGTAGAGTCATTAGGAATTTTTTTATGAAATTTTATTTATTTATTTTTTATACGTGAAGAGAAATGCCCTAACCGGGATTCGAGCCTGGACCTCTCGAATACGCGGCAAGTGTGCTACCATTGCAAGCTAATTGTGTTAACATTCCTGTGAGTTGAATACGTCGCCTTAGTTTCTAAACTGTTTGCACATGCAAATTGTTTTTACTTCCTTGTGCGAAGTAAAAAGGAAGTATTATAATCGCGAAAGGTTTCAGGCAGCATATTTCAACGAAAATATCCATTTTGACCTCTGTCGAATGCAATTTAACGATGTTTTTGCCTGATATCTGTACGTAAGGACAGAATAAAAGACTCGTTTCCTCGACAAATTTGTAAAACTGCTTTAAAATTAATTCTGAAGAGAATTTTTCGTAGCCTCTGTACGAACGTACGTACTTACGTATCTCGCATAACTCAAAAACGAGTAGCCTCCGAACGTTGAAATTTTGTATATAGAACTGCTATAACATGTAGATGTGCACCTCGTATTTTGGTTGCAATCGGTCGCACCAAACGTATATAAATATATTTATATATATATATATCCACTCTGTTACCCGGCTCAGTGATCTCAATGTCTTTACTCGTATATGTTTGTAAATTGTACATTTTTTGCTTTAAAAATGACTGAATTATGTTGTTCTTAGCTTTCCGTTAACGTTTTTATGTCTTTAGTAAATCTGTGAGCAATATTTTTAGAATTATCAACAATTTTAAAGTTGTTTAAGTGCCGCTAAGCCTTTTTTTTATTTCGGCTATTGATTGTTTACATTTGAAACAGCAGACTAGTGGATTTGTTGCCAATCTAAAGAAACTTAGCTTCGCAACAACAAAGATAACGCCTTTCATTAATTATTGCGATTTAAATCATGGTTAATCCTTTCTGGAGTTTTTTCGAGGAAAAAAGTGTTTAAGATTTACTTTGTAATATTTAATACAAATATTTTGGGGTTTTATGTATTTTTGCGTTGTCTCGAAGTGAGAACTGAATTAATTGAATGCGAAATACTCAATCGTCTGTGAAAAATTGTTTCTTTTTTGTTTTGTTTGCTTAATTCCTTTTATACATCGTTCTTGCTTTATTATAGTATTTGAATAGAACATGTGGCAACGATTACATACAGTGTCTCACAAAAGTAATGGGACACTTGTGCTTTACAAAAGGAAGCTGTAGTAAGATAAATTAAAAAAAAAAAACATGTAAAACTTTTTTGTGGGTCTGTTTCATACTTAAATTTAGTAAGAATTATTACATAACATACATTTTCTCAAAATATTAAAATATTAATTTAATAAAAATACAATTGTTTAGAACGGAGCAAAAAATGGCTCATATAAGTGATGGACACTTACTTTTCCATCAAATATTTATCCAAAAAAGTTACTTTATAAAAGGCTTTAATATTTTGTTGCATTTCCTTTTACTTCTAAAATATGATTTAATCTTGTTGGGATGGATTCGACTAATTTTTTTGCGATTTCTGGAGTAATTTTACCCCATTCTTCTTGAAGCACCGATTTGAATTGTTGTTTCGAAGAAATGGTGTGTTTGCGAACTCTTGATTCCAATTCTTGCCAAATATTCTCTATGGGATTTAATTGTGGAGATTGTGGAGGTGTTTTTATTATTTCAGGACAGTTATACAGCAGCCAGTCTAACGTTCAAAGCACTGTGCTTGGGGTCATTGTCCTGGTAGAATTTAAAATCGTTATGAAGGTTCAATTTTCGTGCTGAAGATTTCAAATTTTGATTTAAAATGTCAATATACTTGTACTGATCCATTATACTGTCAATACAAACAAGATTACCAACTCCAGCGGACGACATACACCCCCATACCATAACTCCTCCTCCACCATGTTTTACTGTTGGCACCAAGTTCTGTTTGCGAAATTCTTCCCTGGGTTTTCTCCACACCAAGATTCTACCGTCAGAACCAAATATATTAAATTTACTCTCATCAGCAAATATAACTTCATTCCAGCAATCAGAATTCTTATTTATGTTGGATTTTGCGAAAGCCAGTCTGAGTTTTCTATCCTTTTCACTTACGATGAATTTTTTCCCGGCTGCTCTACCGTGATATCCAGTAGATCGAATTACTCTTCTAATAGTCTCAGAATTAACAATTACTCCATATAATGCTTGTAAATCAGCAGCAACTTTAGGAGCACTCATTCTTGGATTTTTTTTATATTTCGAACGATAATTCGCTTTATTCCATTGGATAGCTTTGATGGTCGACGAGGTCTTCTTTTATCCTGAATCATATGATTCTTTTTATATCGTTTGATGATATTGAAAACTGTTGAATGACTCAGGTTAACTGTTTCAGCGGTTTCTCTAATAGAATTTCCACGTTCAATATGCAAATTAATAACTAATTTTCGAATTTCAGGCAAAGTTTCTTTTCGTTTAGCATTCATGGCTGCACAGAGATAAAAAACACAAAAATTCCAAAACAAACTGGAAAGAAATACTGCAGACTATCTATAAATTATTGCCAATTGCTTTTGAGTAAAAATAAAAACCCCCAAAAATATTTTTATTGCTTACTTCAGACGATTTTTGTTGCATAGTACGTAGTAGTATGTAATGGTGTCCCATCCCTTATGTGAACCATTTTTTGCTCTAAACAACTGTATTTTTTATTAAATTAATATTTTGAGAAACTGTATGTTATGTAATAGTTACTAAATTTAAGTATGAAACACACCCACAAAAATTTTTACATGTTTTTTTATTTTATTTTATTACAGTTTCCTTTTGTAAAGCACAAGTGTCCCATCACTTTTGTGAGACACTATAATTCTTTAAATAATATAAATTTTGTGCATTCTGAGTTATAATATGAATATTAAGAAAATATATTCTGTTAAGAAAATATATGAATATAATACTGAAAATGAATGAAATATACTGAATAATATATGAATAAATATATTACTGGAATATGGTTATGAATATAATACTGGAAATATAATACTGTTAAATGAACCTAGCGCCAGAGTGTAAATAAATAGAGTGAATTTTAAAGAATGCATTTATTCTATTGTGGTTTATGCGCTGTCGGCGAAGTAGGTTTATTTCAATCCAATAAGTTTAAACGAAATGCAAGAAAAATGCGTGTAATTTAACATTCCATACAAGGAAGTCATGGGGTGTACACATCAGATTTTTTCATATAGCAGGACAACGTAATCGTGGTGCTATATTTTTGAGTTTTGAATCTAAGGAATACTTTTGAATTTCTAGAAATGGAAGGAACTAATCTGCAGAATTTATTTTAAAAACTACACCAAACTTTCCAGTTTTAAACTTTACTTTGGAGTGTTTCTCTTTTAGTTTGGTAAACGAGTACATTGCTTGCTTTTATTAGGCTTCAAAACTCCAGATAAACTTTACGAATAAATACTCTGGTATTAATTAATTAAAATTACTATGGCATTATCAATTAACACTTAATTGTTTCATTTTCCGAACCCACCTACTCACAAAGACGGATCAGCAAAATTTTTATGTATGCATGACAATATTTGCAGAAAAACTAATGTTTCATTTTCACGCTAGTGTTTACCAAAAATGTGACTTCAATGAAACGTAACAAAAGGTAAATTCCGCCTCAAGAATTGCGGTTTAAATTATGGTATAAACATATTTGCGTGTTTTCCTTCTTTATATACATTCCATCTCTTCTTTTCATCAATGGCTGTTGTAAAATCCAGAAAAAAAATCTTATTTCGCAGAGAAAAAATATCGATCTAATTGTTTACAATTAGTAATTCATGTTGTGCTCCGAATTTCGGGAAATGCATGGAATATAATGTTCAGTAATGGCAAAGATCATTTTATTTTGTAAGCTGATGTAAAGCTTTTGTGTTGGTAAAACTCATTTATGTACATAATGTATTTCATTGACGTATGACTTATGCATTAATTTATATTATAAATGATAATTTTATGAAGTTAACTTACCATTTTTAAGACCGATATATATTTTTATACAGTGCATTAGTAACAACTTTCAGCTGTAAGTTGGCGTCGAAGACTTACTGGTGTTTCTGGTGTATTTAATTATGGCAAAGCACACTAGGGCTATCTGCCTAAGGAGATGGATGCCTTCGGGGAGGACTTTCTAAGGAAAACTGGCTTATATACACGTTACACATGGGGAAAACCACGAAAACACCCATGCAGCCAGCCCGTTCGCGGGACTCGAACCTCGGATCGAACTACCAGTTTTCAGCGAATTTACCGCTCGGCCGCTGGTGGGCCCTGTCGAATACTTACATTAAAGACTTAAATTTCAATACCTTTTATGAATACATGTTATACTGCAAAACATTTTGTGATCATTTTGAATTTTAGTGTAGGAATATTAACACTGTACAGTCATTAAGTTATTTTGAAACAGGAGACGAGAGAAATCTGCAAAGCCCCTCGCCGGGACTCGAACTTGGGCCTCTCGAATGCGCTCCGAATGTGCTACATTTACACCACAAAGTCATGCTGTAAAGAGGGAGAAAATATCTTATATACTCTCCTTTTGACAGTCTACTACTTTTTTAGTTCAGGCGCCATTGAAGAGAGGAAATAAACTAATGCCATTATAAAGGCATTAGTTTATTTTGAAGTGCCATAACCCGAAATATGCTTACTAGATATAAAGAATTTGTGAGTACAAGTTCATGTTAAGTTTTTTAAAATAGAAGATGTTTGCAGTGATGAAGACGAAACATTTTCAGTGCTAATAGCAGAAAGTGCTTTGAAAGCTTTAATTATATTAGTAAATTATCATTAGATTTTTAAGTCACTTTTTGTTAAACGTTTTATATTAATTAGAATTATTTTGTTGGTTTTATTTGCTGCAGAGTTAATTTAATTTTACTTCCTGCAAAAAATAAATTTTGTTGTTTGTTTGTTGCTAAAAGGAATTCATATAATACACTCATGTCCATAAAATAAGTAAAATAAGGATAATACAAAATGAGGCAAAGGAAGAGTTAGAAGCAAAACAAATTTGACTTATTTGTAAAACTTATTTATTAAACAAAAGGTAAAGAGCAAAAAAAGATGCTATATATTTGACATTATTAAAAAATTAGCGATTTTTTCTCCCTGGAGCAAATTACAAAAGAACCTATTTACAAAAAACCAATATTACATGTGTAGAATCGGTATTTACTGTCTAGGAATATGATGTTTGTAAACTTACTTCTTAGGTGGCTGTCTAGGGGCTAATAAACTAGTCCGATTTACAAATAACTTGAATATTTAATGAAACATGAATAGTTGCAACAAACTGCAAAGTAATTACATACGTAGAAGGAAATAGGTGAGATTATTTACAAATGTAGAGAAGGAATCGTCTTTTATATTCAAACATCTTTCAGTCGCGTCATCGTCTTAACGGCGGAATCGTCTGACTTCATCATCGAAAAAAGTAAAAGATTTATTCTTATAGCTTGTCGCGTCGTCCGATTATAATGAACGATGCCATCCCACAACTGCTCGTCCATCCTGATGGAATGCGGCCTCGCATTCTCGTAGCACCACCATCTACATCTAGGGATCTGAAAAATAAAATTAAAAAAAAAAAAAAAAGTTTTTAGTTACTATTGAGGGAAAAGTCGTCTTAAAAGGTTTATTTCAGCCATCTTTTCTCATCATCTTAACATCTACAGAAATAACGGCTTTATCTCTTCTTCAATGCTCTTTCAGTGTTCGTTCATCTTTAACAGTCCATCTGAATACATATTTCACAAACACGTTGTCTTCTGAATGCGTCTTCTTAGATACCGTCTGGATACGTCTTCTGAATGCGTCTTAAATATCTTCAAGATCCGTCATTCGAAAGCGTCTTCTCAAAATCATCTTCTTTAAGCCGTCTTCCTTCATACATTTCATCCTTAGACATCATCTTCAGTCTTCTTAAATTAGTTCACGTCTTTAAAATAATAGTCCATTAGTCGAATAGGGAGAAATTTGTCAACTTGGGAAAAAGTCTGTATCAGAAATCATCAAAATCGGTATTTCATTGTCAAAGCCTTTCGGGTTTCTTCCTGGATTTTCTGAATCTGCTTTTTCGCTTCTTTTTTCTCACCTTCTCTAATTTCTTTTGTTCCGTCTTTGCTTTCCGTATCAGCGTCGTTGTGATCAGGTTTTCTGACTGACTTCTGCTTTTCAATCTTCTCTTCTTCTTCGGTGGTCTCTGTAGTTTCCTTGTCTCCAGTGGTTTCTTTTGCTTGTCTGTTATCAGATATGTTACTGAAGTTTTTTTAGCAGAATTAGCAATTAATTCATCATAAACTCTAACATGAGACTCTTCTTTAGGAACATGCTTCTTTTGAGAATCTCCTTCTTCCGTGGCGTTTCTCCGCGTTGGCATCAAAGCTAATTGTATTGCGCTTGAGTTTCCTTTTTGCACTAATTCATCTTCAATAGTATCATTTTCATTTACATCAGAATCTGCATCACTCAGGACGTCATCAGAATTCAAAATCAGAGAAGCATTGCCACTAGCTTTAATTGTAGATGAAGTATCCAGTTTGATCACATTCTGTATTGTAACAGGAATTATACTAACAGGATCAGTTTCTGGCTTTGGAAGTAAAAAACCATAATTAACAACTTTCTCAAATCCTTCTTCAGAACCATTTCCATTGCAATAAACATTTTTTGCTCTTCAGAATCATTCTCAGATTTCTTGTTTTCTGCGATAAAACAAATATTTGATCTAAATGAAGAACCATCGATTTGGGATTCACCTTCAAATCTCTCTATAGTTTTGTTGCCAAATTCTGTTAACTGTAGCTCTGCCGACTTAAGTTCAGGAGAACTTATCTTCTTATGTATATCTTCTCGGATTAGCGTTACTTGACTACCAGTATCTATTAAAGCATCAATCTGCAAATTACCCAAATTAACAGTTTTATGAATTTCTTTCTGATAAGTCTGAGTTATTTGAGTTACAGCTTTGGCCTCTTGGATATTTTCAGATGATGTTTTCAAACAATCTACGGCTTTGTGTCTAAACAAATCGCATTTAAAACACTTAAATCCTTTACTCTTATTGTTACAAAAATTAGACTTATGACCTAAACTTCCGCAATTATAACACCTTGGCTCTTTAATCTTACTAGGTACAGCGCGTGTTTTATTTTGTGTGTTAGTACTTGAATAACCCTTATTCTTCGTATCTGGAACGTGAATTTTCTCATAAATTTTTAATTTCTCTTTTAATTCAGAAATAGTTTTACAACCGTACAAAACAATTTTGTTACTACTCTGATCTGGTATCCCATTGATTACATAATCAAGAATTGATGAATCATCAACAGAACCGCGACTGGCTATTTCACGCATGGAAATTAAATATTCGGAAAGTGATTCACCAAGTTTTAAGTGTCGTTTCTGTAATAAATTATGAAGGTGTGCACTGTTTATTTTAGAACCAAATTCAGATAAAAGATTTTCTTTTAATTTGTCCCATGATATTATACCTTTCAAAGGCCTAATAAACACTTTAGCAGAACCAGTAAGCAATTTTTTAGCAAACACAATTTTCTGTAATTCCGATAACTTAAATAATTTAAAAGATTCTTCTAAATCACCAATGAAGGATTCAACTGGATATGTATCAGTGCCATTAAATTCAGAAACAGTTTCTAAGATATCACGAAAATGTAGGGAAATATTGCTAGGCATTATAACATTTTCATCCACTGTGTTATTTATGGGAGGTGATTCTGACAGAACAGAATTAATATCATCATTTTTATCAGAATCATAAACACTTTCGTTTCCAGATAACTCATCATCGTCATCACTTTCGGATTTTAAAAGCTTAAAATCACGAAGACTATTCAATATTAAATCACAGTTTTTACCAGGATTTGAATCATAATTAAGATGTAACAAATTACACACAGAAATAAAATCATTTGCAGTAAGAGTTTTATGTAATTTTTGTTTTGTTTCTTCAATATTAAAATCGGATGGAAAACCACAAAAGTTACGCAATCTAGCTCTATTTTTTCGATCACCCAAAGTTCCAAACACAATTTGATGTAAAAGGTTAATTGACTTAGTAGGCCCAGTCTTTAAAGAATTTGAAATTCTAGAAATAGAATTTAAGGTAGTCATCTTAATTCACAGTATCATAGAACACTATTCTTAGAAGTAACAATGTGGAAATAATCGAAACAAAACTTACTTATTTTGTAATATTCATAATGCTTCTTCCTAGGCTCATCGCGGCCTGAGCGCCCAAATCTGTAGTATCGGTATTTACTGTCTAGGAATATGATGTTTGTAAACTTACTTCTTAGGTGGCTGTCTAGGGGCTAATAAACTAGTCCGATTTACAAATAACTTGAATATTTAATGAAACATGAATAGTTGCAACAAACTACAAAGTAATTACATACGTAGAAGGAAATAGGTGAGATTATTTACAAATGTAGAGAAGGAATCGTCTTTTATATTCAAACATCTTTCAGTCGCGTCATCGTCTTAATGGCGGAATCGTCTGACTTCATCATCGAAAAAAGTAAAAGATTTATTCTCATAGCTTGTCGCGTCGTCCGATTATAATGAACGATGCTATCCCACACATGGTTGGTATAATTGTTAATACATTGTATGTCTCCCAGACGATGCAATACAGCCGTACAACGCCTAGGCTTGTTGAGTATCAAATTATCGATCTGATCTTGGAGGATATTACACCATTCAAAAAGCAATGCTCTCCGAAGTTCCGGTGGACATGTAGGAGGTGGTTGACGGGCTGCAACTCGTCGGCCAAGCATATCCACACGTGCTCTACTCGATTCAAGTCCGGTGAGAATGCTGGCCAGTCCATACGGGTGATATCCTCCGATTGAAGGCATTTGCTTACGATGTTTGCACGGTGAAGACGGGCGTTGTCATCCATGGCGCCTCAAAACAAACGTATACGTTGTTCCAGAATGACGTCCCAATAGATTTGGCTTGTCATGGTTCCAATTTGAACATGCAGGTCAGTTCTGGAACCCAGAATAATTCCACCCCAAACCAGCACTCCTGCACCACCGTAACGGTGTCGTTCAATGATGTTTTCTTGGTGGTAACGGGTACCTGGAGCTCTCCACATGAACGTCAGGCGAGAATTAGACCGCAAGCTAAACCTGGGGTCGTCGGAAAACATCACACTAGCCCACTGTTGCGGTGTCCACAATGCATGCCCTCTTCCAGGCAAACCGCAGTCGACAGTGAGTTGCAGCAAGTGGAACGCATCTGACAGGTCTACGAGCATATAGACCAATCTGCCCTAAGCGTCTGTACACGGTCTGCCTTGAAATTGTCGTACCAGTGCCTGAAGAGAGCTGACGAGACAGGTCTGAGGCTGTGCTCCGCCTGTTTCTTTTGGCAGTAACTGCCAAATACCGGTCCTCATTCGGCGTAGTAACTCTGGGGCGACCTGTGCTGTAACGTCTACTCACATTACCATCATCTTGGAATCGTTGCCAAAGCCTGGAGATGGCACTCTGGGCAATTCCAAGTTCGTCTGATACTTCCAGTTGGGTACGCCCACATTCCAGACGGCCGATAATTCTACCACGTAAAAAATCATCCGAATGCGTCCTTTGTGTCATAACTATTCGGTTATTGCACTGAAATGCCTGCGAAAGTGCCTGCGAACAATTTTACTTCTTTGCCTGTATTCCTTATACGTATATCACTCTCTTACACACTTATGATTGTGACGTACCATCGGTGTCATCTGGTTACTTCCTGAAATTTGCATATGATTCTTGAAGTAGTGTAGTATGTGTAGTGATTTTACAGGTGATATATTTATTTTAGAGTTCGATTTCCGCGTGACTCCGAATTATCTTAATTTATGGACATGAGTGTAATTCATTTATTTGTTTAATAGCTAGTTCTTTGTCGAGACTGTGTATCTCAAAATTTTATCAGCAGACTCATTTTATAGTTGCGTATGAGGAAAAAAGTGCATCGATTGTTTTTTAAATTACCAATATGTTAAAATTTATCCAAACTCTTGCTATTCGGAATTTTTTTTGCACCAAGACGATTTAATTTGCTGTTAATAATATGTAAATATTTCATCTTCTAGGCCTTTGAAAGTATCAAATATTTTTATGCGTATATGATATTATTAGATTATAGCGTTATCACTATTAATACTTTATGCAATTGAGGATAATTTAATAATGCATATATAAATAAGCAGAAATCCAAGACAACCTATAACTTGATGAAAAGAAATGACGTCATGTCTTTGATAGCTGTTCAATGTTAACTAGAAGTAAATCGCTTAGCAATTTCATCATTTATTCAATATGTGTTTTTAATTATTAGTTACAATTATTTTCAAATATTTTAAAAAGACATATATCATAGACCAGTAATTTGTGAAATGATTAGATTACCATTTCAATTTTTTTTACTTTCCTCTTTTTGGTCTTAATGGCACATTTTTAATCAAGTTATTAAATTCAAAATAAGCTTAGATTAACATTTCTATTTTTTCGAATTTTTTTTCTCTTTTTAGTCTTAATGATACATTTTCAATCAAGTTATTAAAATTCAAAATAAGCTTTAATAATGAATAATCTTTCTTTTATTTCCAATAATTTTGTTATGACAATCCTCTCTGTTTGATGGGGAATACAGTAACATTGTGAGAGTTTTTAGTTTTTTTCACAAACAAATGTAAGTGTAAAAATTCGTTCCGAAATTAAAATTAGAAAATTCAAATTTAGATAAAATATCTCTTCAATTCATAGAATAGTCATCAACAATGAGCGTGTGTGTAAAATGCTCCCTGGATAGCTTCTCAGGGAGAAATTTTAAAACAGCGCAACATTTTGACCATAGTAACTCAGTTAAATAAAACATAACTCAGTTAAATAAAAGCTTCTGAAAACTGGAATAGTGTTTAAAATATTCCAGGAAGTCACTTAATTAATATTTTTTCTTTTAATCATTCTTCAAAAGGAATAAACAATTGAACCTTTGAAAATTTAAAATCTTTAAGATAAATTCATTTTGGGATGTTAGAATTTTAACTTTCCATAAAAGAATATAATATTACGCACCAAGATAAAACTAAAAAATCGTTTCAACATTAAATTAAAAAAATCTGAAAGTTTTCAGATTTTATATTTCGACCAAAGGGGTGTTTTTGTTTCATTTAAACATGCATATATGTTTCGAGGGCATATGGGTTAACACCCTTTTGCGCTAAAAATATTTAAAAACAACATATCTTTAGAATTTCGTATAGACAGTCTCGCGCGCTGGAGATAAAAATATTTTATTCCGCCCAGTGTATTGTCACTACTTGTTTTGAAATCGTTGAGTTTCTTAATGAAAAATTCTTTAACGTTTAAAAAGTATGAAATAGATAAAAAAAGAATTTGAAATTCAAGATTCGGGATTCCAGGTGCCGACATTTGGGTGGAGAGCTAGGCTATTCAAAACTCGATGGGTCTAGGTACCGTTGTCTTTTCACAATACGAGAAACAAAAATGCATTCATGCAGATTCTTCATTATTTAATCTCTTTAAATGTAATACAGGACGATATTTGATGGCAACAATTTGAAAAGTGATGCAACGCATTTAACTGACTCAACGCAAATTGTCATTTCGAGACTAACAGTTTTTCTGGGCTAAAACAACCAGCTCTTAAACAGAAATGCTTAGAAAAATGCATATAAACTTATGAAATGCGAAAAATTAAAAATAATGGGATCGATTTCTTTATGACTAAATAACATCATACTGGAAGCTATGTTTCCCAGATATACTGAAGTTCCCCTTCAGTATATCTGGGATATTTCTGCTCCTGTTTCTCATTGAAGTTTATTTTTTTTAAATGCAGAAAACCACCCATTTAATATTTTTTTATCATTCTTAATTTAAAAGAAGACCAAACAATTTGTTTTATAATCCAAAATATTGTAACTTATTCGTTTTTAGATGATGAAATATAAAATTCATAAATGTCAAATAATCTAAAAAAACCGAATATTTGCCAAAACTAAATCAGAAACGACGTTAAATATTTGATACAAATTCCATGTAAAAGATAATTTCCTCTCTGTCTGATGGTGTAAATAGTAAATTTCTGATATTTTTAACATGTTGGATAAATGAAGATATGTGCAAAATTTCGTTTAAACATTAAATTTAAAAAAATCTAAATCGAACTTTGTAAAACTCGCTTCACCGCATTGCATTGGCATCAACGAACAAGGTATGTACAAAATTTGAAGTCGATAACGTATAAGGAAGTAGGTTAAACACTGGTGACAAAATTCTGGCGATGGCGACAAACCAGATGAGTGAACTAAGTAAAAGCTCATTGTTGAATTTATTTTAACACCGCCTGTGAAACGGGTTTTCGGGTTGTCTGTATATTTAAACAGAGAAACAAATATTTGATGTGCCGAAAACTTATTTGAAATTTGCTACGTTTCTTTTAAATTTTCGTATTTTCTTTCAACAAAATAAATGCGATCTCTGACTTCATAAATCTTTTAATCTTGCGCTTCTATAAGGGAATTATATTTTATCTATACAACAAAGCCGTACATTTTAAAATTGATCTTCACTGATGTTTCAACGAATATATTCACTCTTCCAACCTATAATATTCCTGAGCTGCTGTCACATTTAATCAACGACTATAAATTAAACTTAAAAAAAATCTGATGTGTACACCACATGACTTCCTTGTACGGAATATTAAATTATACGCATTTTATCTTTCATTTCATTTAAACTTATTGGATTGAATTAAATCTACTTCGCCGACAGCGCATAAACCACAATAGAATAAATGCATTCTTTAAAATTCACTCTAGTATTTGTTTACCATAGCGACACTCCGGCACTAGATTCACTTAATAATATTAATAATTATATAAGAGTTAACTTATATAATAATTATATAACGGAATCTAAGTTAACTGTTATATAATCCAATAATTATATAACATTTAACTTATATATTTCGTTCATATTATAACTCATAATTCACAAAATTTATATCATTTAAAGAATAGAATTGTCTAATCGTTGCCACATGTTCTATTCACATGTACTATAATAAAGCTAGAATGATGGATGTATAAAAGAAATTAAGCAAACAAAACAAAAAAGAAACAGTTTTTCACAGACGATTGAGTATTTCTCATTGAATTAATTCAGTTCTCACTTCGCGAGAAGGCAAAAACACATAAAAACTAAAAATATATATATTAAAAATTACGAAGTAAATCTGAAACACTTACTTCCTCGAAAACATTTCAGAAAGAATTAAGCATGATTTAATTGGCAATAATAAATGAAGGCGTTATCTTTGTTGTTGCGAAGTTAAGTTTCTCTAGATTGGCAACAAATCCACTAGTCTTCTGTTTCAAATGTAAACATCAAAGGCCGCCATAAAAAAGGCTTAGAGGCACTTAGACAACTTTAAAATTGTTGATAATTCTAAAAACATTGCGTACAGATTTACTAAAGGCATAAAAACCTTAACCGGAAGATAAAAACAACATAATACAATCATTTTTAAAGCAAAAAATGTATAATTTACAAATATATAAGAGTAAAGAAACTGAGATCACTGAGCCGGGTAACAGAGTGGATGTATATATAAATATATTCATATAGGTTTGGTGCGGCCGATTGCAACCAAAATACGAGGTGCACATCTACATGTTATAGCAGTCCTATATAGAAAATTGCAACGTTCTGAGGCTACTCGTTTTTGAGTTATACGAGATAAGTACGTACGTACGTACATACGTTCGTACAGACGCCATGAAAATTCTCTTCAGAATTGATTTTAAAGCAGTTTTATAATTTTTTTGAAGGTAAAGAGTCTTTTATTTTGTCCTTACGTACATATATCACGCAAAATCATCGTTAAATTGCATTCGATAGCGGTCAAAATGGATATTTTCGTTGAAATATGCTGCCTGAAGCTTTTCGCGATTACAATACTTCCTTTTTACTTCGTACAAGGAAGTAAAAAACCTCATTTCATGACTGTCAACAAATATTTTCTATGAATGGTAAAACTCGTATAACTTATTTTATCTTCCTCGAAAGCAACACATTTTCATAACCGAAACGATACGAAACATTGATTCAAAAAATTTATTTTAAAAACACTTATCAGAAACTATACAAAAAAGATAAATTTATTATTATATAACTATTACATTAACAAAATTCTCATACGTAGTTAAAAATTAATAAACAGCATAAAATGATACATACCGTATGTTTCTATTTATAGATTTCAAGTTTTACATTATATTCCATTTGATTGTAAAATTTCGGTTATATGCTTTCTCTCTAAAATCTTTATGTTTATACTTAAGCACAGCAACGTTTTGTTGGCATATGTTTGCAAACCTTTAAGCTGGCTAGCCGGCTGCAAGTACCGGGAGTTGAATTTTCAGCTTTTGCTTGAGTGTACTCTTGAGGTCTGGCGTACTACGAATATCTGCACTTATAATTTTACAATATCTTTTAGACACACACATGCATACATATATAATATATATATACAAAATATATATATACATAATGTGTATATATATATTTGTAAATTTGTATTTTTTGATAGTGTCCGGGATTGCATTCATGTTTGAATCTTTTTAATTATTCATTCAAATACAAATTTTGTGTATTAATTTTTCGCGACTAAAAGAATTTATTCAAACATACGATGGAGACGAAAATTTTTATGTATGTACTGCGTGGCGATTTATTTAATTTACTTAACAGTTAATTTTACTTTAAAGCAACCTTTCCTATCGCTCTTGCTTTCAACTCATGCTTTCTTGTGAGAATGTAAATGGGTTAGCATGTATGCATTCAAAATGAGTAGAAAAGCAGTTATTATTTAACCCTTTGTGGTGCAGTATACTTTAAAGTCAGTACTTCAACAAAAAACGTTGTATGCAGTCTATCTAGTAATAAAAGGAGTACACAGGTAAAATTTTATATAAATTGCACTTGCCGTTTTAATTCTGTGGTGTTTGATGAGGTGGAACACTGCGTCGCCAGATATCTTAAAAGTGCGACTAAGCGATCATTGCAGTGAAGCATGGAAATGAGTACGAGCATTTTTATAGTAATGAAAATCACTGTATTACGGCTGTATACATGGTTTTCTGGATATGCACAACATTCTTGAAAAATATGGATAAATGAGATAAATATATGTATATACAGAAGTCCTATATATAAAGATATTTAAAATTTTTTCGATTTCTTAGCTTTGTGAAATTGTTCAAAGCATGTCACACCTTTTTGATAAAAGCACAAACCAACTTTGCAAATTTTGAACACAAAACTTGTTTTGTGCGGCTTCTTGTTCCGTGCAGCAATATGTTTAGAATTCCAAGTAAAAACTTGAGGCTGCGTAGAGGGGCCTGGGTGAGATGGATCATTAACCTTCTCATCAAATAAATGAGTTTCATCCAACATATCACCATCGGATTACACAAGTGGTTCAGGAGCATATATCTCAGTATCGCTGCTAACTTCATGTTCTGATTCAGAATAAAAGGGTAATTTAATTCATGAAGCACTTTTAGCGCTTCGGAAAGAGTTAGACCTCTCCGCGCCATTTATGGAAAATTAATAATAAAAAATTAACTACAACTAATACTAACAATAAAGTAAAATAAGCTATAAGATATACATACACTAAAAATATCTACACAATTATTGAAAATAAATGGGAATGAGACTAAAAAGCGACAGCAAAAAATTCGCGCAGCTCTAACTAAAGATGACTCGAGCTACTGATAAAAATCCCGCCTGAAAATTACTCACAAAAATTTCAAAATGACCATATTAGAGCTTCCATAGCACAAACCACACCTCACCCCTCAAGACTGCTTTGTTTGAATTCATTCCCCCAAAACAACGGAAATAGAAAACATATACAACAGATGTTTTCTCCTAAGACAGATGTTGTGATGCGTAATAGCATGAGATCGCTAATGGAACACCCCATTTTATTCAATAATTCTGAGCATGCTTTTTGTATGAAAAGTGTAAAAATATATATATAACAAATAATATAGAATACAGCTATCAAAATTATGCAGAAATTGTTTTTCAAACAAATTTTTTTGTATCACCACAAAAATATAGAAAATTACTGGATTTTAATAACACATCATAAATGAAAATTCTGGGTCTCCTCGTGATATGCTGCCATCGACTATTTAAAAAGAGAAGTTCGAAGTATATTATAAAGGCATTTTTATCCATGTACGGTTGAATTTAACAGTTTCAGAAGCGATTCAAGTTGGGTGTTCCATGTAGTGGAATACCGAGCAACCAGGTTTTGGGAGGTGGATTTAGAGTGTGTTTTGCCTGCCAGGGGGCCACGTTGCTATAATTGATTTACTAGCGATTAGCTTTCTGTGCCGCTGAGCGCTTCTTGATATTAGGCTTCTTTACACCAACATTTATGAGTCAGAGCAAGCCTGTTCTAAGCCTTAAAGCGAGCCTGTGAAACCTTTGGGTTAACCTTAGCTCCGTTTAATTTTAAGACAATCGTTACTTCTTTCAGTTAAGCCATAAGTGTTGGCTTTGTAAGCATAATTCGGTGCCATCTGTGAATTTTAATTTGAATAAATAAAGTGGACTTTACACCCTTCTCTGTACTTTGCCGTATTTTAAGACCCAAGGATAATTCCCAGTATACAGTCTTCTACCGTCTAGTTAGTTTGTGCTACCGAAGGATACGAGACCATTTTTCTTTTGCGTTCTCTAAAGCTGCTCACAACTTTGCTCATAGGTTACTAGACAGTGCCCTAAATTCATCACAATTATTTAGCTTATTTTAATTTATTTATTTATTCTTCCCAAGTTTTTAACTTTTTCAAAAATATTTTTTTCACAATGCACTGCAGCATTCGTGATCACTGAATTTAAATAAAATTAATTATTTTAGTACTAAACATTACAACTTGTTTCATTACCTGAACTGAAGCCTACCAACACTTCACTTAATTTTATGGCGGTTATTATTGTATTTCTTTTAGGATTTATAATTCGGGCAATTCAATGTTTTTTTCCTTTCACAAATTATTCATTTTTGCTATACTATATTTATTGTTACAACAGAAGTTTTTTGTACCAGTATGAATCAGTTTAAAATTCGTTTTTTATCTAAATTCATTACTTAGCACATTTTAGGCTTTGCAATAGAATTTTGCGACTAAAGATGCTAAAGAAGTCGAATATATTTTGTTTCATCTCAAAACCTTTATTTGTATAATATTACAGATTTTGAGAACGAACTGCTATTTTTATTTTTTGTTTTTAATTTTATTTTATATTTTTAGATAAAATTTTCATTTATTAATTTTCATATGTGTGATTGCTCCTGTTTTACATATTTTTTTAAACTGAAAATTATTATTATTATATTTTAAGCATTTTTGCTTGTTTATGACTTTAGTGCTAAATTTTTAACCGGGCCTATAGGGTTTCAAAATTTACGTATATTTTTATTGGATTGCTTATATTCGCATGAATATTTTTTGGATTTTACTCTTCTCAAAATAATATTTTCATGCTTTTATAAATTTTTTTATATTTTTGATGCTCTTAATTTTGAAAATTATTTACGTCGCTTACTTCGGCATGTAGAGGTTGGACTGACAAAGCCACAGATTACTTTGATTGCATATTTGAGATTACTTTAAATTTTAAACTGTAACTTGTGTCTTTATTGGTTCAGAAACAGGCTGATTTATTTAACTCTTTCCTTGCACCAATCCCCTGATGACAATACAGCATAAGATGTAAATTTCTTATTTCATTTTTGGTTTTGACTCGTTTTGCCCCATTTTCTTGCTGTTTGCTACCGTGCTTCTGTTTTTTTTTTTCTTATAGTTTATTCCAAATTGAATGTGTGATGAGTTTTAAATGTATTATTTATTTTAATTTATTTTTCATTAGTTTCAACTAAACATATTTGAAGCCCTGGGCAAAGATTCAAAACCTTAACTTATAATACATGAATACATACTTAATTTTGTCTGCATATGAAAACAATCTTGAATAATGGAATAACAGATAGCTATCAAATATTCTAAAAAAAAGTAGTTTTCTTTTTAAAAATCAAAAACAGCAGATTTCAAATTCTGCGTTGCAGTTCCAGTTTCAAAAATTACATTTATAAGTACATCTTGTAACTGGCAAATTTATTTTATTACAATAAACATCCAAAAGGTCATAATTGTACTCATTGGTTGACTAGGTGGATTTGCCAATTTAAATAGTACTGACTATACGTGGCAAGAATTGGCAAAGCTATGAGAAGTGAAGCTGGAAAAATTTCTGAATTGAGAAATGAAATTAGCAAAATAATGAAGATAAGATTAGATTAATTACGAGATGAATAATCAGTTAAATGTTATCTATAATCGAAAATCTTTTTTCAGTTCATGAAGCAGCTAACAAATGAGCATTATGTGTAATAATACACTTGCCTATATCATTGCAATATATATATATATATTATTGATTAATTAACTCATTAAAGCAAAAAAAAAACATTCCTCCCCGTAAGCTATCTAGCCTGCAGGGAGGAATGCATTCTTAAAGAACTTTTTCAGGGAAATTGGCTTGTATGTACCTTACACACAGGGAAAATCAAGCAAACGTTTATGTGGTCAGGCCGTTAGCAGGAATTTTAACCCTGGTCAAACTACCAGTGTTAGGAGACTTTAGCGCTGGACCGCCGGTGCGTTCCTGCGGTGTTTAGAACAGGATTGGTTGAACTAAGTACGGTTGTTGTATTTTGACGTAATTAAATCAATCCAGTCCTAAAACTTACGATGTTATAATAATTCATAAAATACGAAGCAAACAAACATAGAAGTATGTCTAGTTTCTAAGAATTAATAAGACACTTTTTTCAACTCAGAAACATGTTGCATAAAGGCCTCAATAGGAACTGAGGGAGATATAACGTACAGTGTCTCAAAAACGTGATGGGACACTTGCGCTTTACAAAAGGAAACTGCAATAAAATAAATTTAAAAAACATGTAAAATCTTTTGTGGGTGTGTTTCATACTTAAATTTAGTAACAATTATTACATAACATACATTTTCTCAAAATATTAAAATATTAATTTAATAAAAATACAATTGTTTAGAACGGAGCAGAAAATGGCTCACTTAAGTGATGGGACAGTACCTACTATGCAACAAAAATCGTCTGAAGTAAGCAATAAAAATATCTTTTGGGATATTTATTTTTACTCAAAAGCAATTGCCAATAATTTATAAAATCGTCTGCAGTATTTCTCTCCAGTTTGTTTTGGAATTTTTGTGTTTTTTAGCTCTGTGCAGCCATGAATGCTAAACGAAAAGAAACTTTGCCTGGAATTCGAAAATTAGTTATTAATTTGCATATTGAACGTGGAAAATTTATTAGAGAAACTACTGAAACAGTTAACTTCAGTCATTCAACAGTTTTCAATATCATTAAATGATATAAAAAGAATCATATGATTCAGGATAAAGGAAGACCTCGTCGACCATCAAAGCTATCCAATGGAATAAAGCGAATTATCGTTCGAAATATTTAAAAAAAAATCCAAGAATGAGTGCTCCTAAAGTTGCTGCTGATTTACAAGCATTATATGGAGTAATTGTTAATTCTGAGACTATTAGAAGAGTAATTCGATCTACTGGATATCACAGTAGAGCAGCCGGGAAAAAATTCATCGTAAGTGAAAAGGATAGAAAACTCAGACTGGCTTTCGCAAAATCCAACATAAATAAGAATTCTGATTGCTGGAATGAAATTATATTTGCTGATGAGAGTAAATTTAATATATTTGGTTCTGACGGTAGAATCTTGGTGTGGAGAAAACCCAGGGAAGAATTTCGCAAACAGAACTTGGTGCCAACAGTAAAACATAGTGGAGGAGGAGTTATGGTATGGGGGTGTATGTCGTCCGCTGGAGTTGGTAATCTTGTTTGTATTGACAGTATAATGGATCAGTACAAGTATATTGACATTTTAAATCAAAATTTGAAATCTTCAGCACGAAAATTGAACCTTCATAACGATTTTAAATTCTACCAGGACAATGGTATAAAAAAAGCACACTGCTTTGAACGTCAGACACAGGCTGCTGTATAACTGTCCTGAAATAATAAAAACACCTCCACAATCTCCACAATTAAATCCCACAGAGAACATTTGGCAAGAATTGGAATCAAGAGTTCGCAAACACACCATTTCTTCGAAACAACAATTCAAATCGGTGCTTCAAGAAGAATGGGGTAAAATTACTCCAGAAATCACAAAAAATTAGTCGAATCCATCCCAAGAAGATTAAATCATGTTTTAAAAGTAAAAGGAAATCCAACAAAATATTAAAACCTTTTAAAAAGTAAACTTTTTGGATAAATATTTGATGGAAAAGTAAGTGTCCCATCGCTTAAGTGAGCCATTTTCTGCTCCGTTCTAAACAATTTTATTTTTATTAAATTAATATTTTAATATTTTGAGAAAAAGTATGTTATGTAATAATTGTTACTAAATTTAAGTATGAAACACGCCCACAAAAAATTTTACATGTTTTTTAAATTTATTTTATTGCAGTTTCCTTTTGTAAAGCACAAGTGTCCCATCACTTTTTTGAGACACGGTATTTAGTTTCTTTATCATCAAAGTTTTCATCGAAATTCAAAAATTCTTCAGAACTGTAGGATAACTGTCATGGCATTATTTTATTCCCACGTACAAACTAAGCTTATACATGCAGAACATATGCATCCAAATGTTAAAGTGAAAATGGGAATACGTAAATATATCATCCTGACAGAGAAAAAACAGAATTTTTTAAGTTATATAAAGCTTAAGCTCACGTTCTCAAGTAGAAAAAGTACTGCTAAAGTTCTTGCCGCGCAAGAAAAGTTCCCAGTTTTCCCATTGCTATGCGCTGAAAAAGCGAACTGTAATCACGGTGACTTGGCAACGGACTCAAAGTAATAAAATCTTAAACATGAAGGGGAGAGTAAGAATATTGATAAAATGGAAGCCAATCTTCGAAACCTCTTTTTCGGACTACAGAATGCGTCTCCGAATCGATAGATTGCACACGGAGATTCTTATTTGTTCGATGACTCGAAGGTGAAATTGAAAAATACATCTGAATGTGAAATATCGAGTGAATACATTTTTCTTTTCAGGATTATACAGGAAAAAGTATTAAAGAAGTATCCCACTTTTAAAATTACAGTGACATATTTTTAATTTATAAAAAATATTAATGGGATCTCAGCTCGGTCTCATTAAAATGAAAGAAAAAATTTTGTTTTATTTAGAAACATTAATCTATTGCGGCAGTATTATACTCAACCATATATTAACCTATATATTTTAGAAAGTATCACGAGTAACTGCGAATTTTCTTTCAATTAAGCAACAAAAAATATACAAATGAGCGAAATAAACTCAGTTTGATAGCTGACAATTGTAGGTTACAGGTTAACATCTCCAAGATTTCACCATTAAAGTTCCAAAATGTTTACGTAAGTTGAGAAATTAAGAACTGAAAAATTACAGTTTTTAATTTTTCAGTTCTGAATTTCTCAACATTCCAGTTAAAGAGAATTTGCAATTTAATCTTGATATACCCATTTCAGTTTAATAGCTTAAATAGTTGTAAGCTAAGCAATTAGGATTCGTGAACTAATTTAAGAAATCCTCGTAAAAAATCGGAGAACTAAAGCATAAAATCTTATATTTAAAATGAGTCATTCAGAACGGCAAATTAAATGGTATGTGTGTAAAACTTCAACGTTATGATCACGATTCACGATTCTATTTTATTCACGAGTTGGGAGAGTATGAGTTTAATCAAGAATATACTAGTATAATCAAGAGTCAATGTACCATTTTCACGTAAAGACTCAACTTGAAAATAAGAACTTCCAGTTGAAACACAGAAATATTTAATGAAGAGCTTTTGTACATTATTTACAATATTCAAAACACAAATTTTACATGTAATATAAATTTCCCCACCACAGGGCCAAGATTAGTTTATCAAGAACAATTATTATGATTGTTGATTACCGCTATGCGGCCAAGAACAGATCATTTCAAGCGTCAAACTCAAGCTAACTAAAAAAGTTATTACATTCTTTCTCTGCCGCCAGTCACGTGACCTAGTCGGCGACAGACGATAAATAATAAAAGAAAAACTGACTCCAAATAAATTCAACAGTACGTATTCATTATTTTAATTTCGTAATAGTTATTTTTAATTTCGAAACCTCTTTTTTTTTCCTTTAAGTGCTTGTTTTCCACCTACAACTCACTGACAAAATGAGATTTCAGTATCGCGTTTTATGTAAATGAAGTAGAATCAATATTTAATGGGAAGTTCAGTCACTTCTGTAGAAGAGCTCAAAGTCCTCAGTAAAGCATGTTCTGCCTTCGGGCCACATCGTTGCTTTAAGCCTATCTTAACTACGTTCTACCGTAGACTTACGTGCTTGTTAGTATTTGCCGGTGAGGTTTAGTTACGGGCCAACTCGGTTAGTTATGTTTTGCACAGCTTCGACTATAGCTAGTTAGAATTAGTTTAGTTCCTTATTTTCTATCTAAGTTAAAGCCCAAGTAGAGGCTTTCCTCTAAGCCTGAGAATGTACCGACTGTATTATTTCTATGAGTAAACAAAAAGGGTATTTTAATCCTTCTTTAGACTCATCCTTATAGATGTAAGGAGACTAGCGAATAGTCGCTAGATTCTTCACTAAATTTCTTGTAGTCAAGGATGCGTAAATTAATTTTATTACTATAAAATACTTCCTCTCAATTGAAGTCTACATGGTGGCTTACTTGTTTGCTTGTTGAATAAAGCCAGAACTTAATTATTTAATGGATAGTTATGCATTTATTTCACTGGGTGGTTGGTTAATGGGTGGATGGTTACAAAAATATTTCCTTCCTGTGTCATGACTTTCTATTTTGCCAGGACATTAAATCTGGCATCTGAAAGTAATAAATGCCTCCAAGAGATGTCTTTCAACTATGTTTAATAACTTCAACGCTTTTACGTAGAAGGACACTATATGACAACTGTAATCTCTGAATTGAAAAAGCATTTCGAGATACTCCTCCTCAGCTTAGAATGATTTAACACAGTCGTCGCAGTGTGTTCTCTGTGAGCGGCTGGTGAATTGTGGAGCAAATGGTAAACGACCCTCAAAATTTAAGTATCAAACTTACCCATCACTACTGCATAGGTGTCTCAGGTATTTAAAAAAATACTCTCTGAATCACACATGTTTCGTATGGCTTTGTTGCCATAATTGCCTCTCAGACCACTCATGGACTAAAAAGAAAATATCTCATTTCACTCCTTTCGATCGCTTAGTAAGATGAGATTTTCTCTTGCAACCCAATTTTGTTTTTTTGTTCATTGCTTGTCAATTTACCATTTAACTACTTAGCTGATAAATGACAAAATCATGAATGATATGATGCGTACACACACTGAGCTTGTCAATAGAAGGGAAAGAAATTTCTCCACTATGCAATATATTTGAGATTTTTCGTAATACGTCCTTTACTTCGTACAAGGAAGTAAAAATCTAAAGCTCCAAAAACTCATGGAAATCATTAAGTGATGCTGATATCATAGTTTTTAATAAAATCGATTCATTATTTCAGAAACTAAAATCTTCAAAAACGTGAAATTCATCATGTATAAAATTTAATGTACCATTTATAAAAGAATGGCTTATAAAGGAATAGTCTGATAAAGGATTACAAAAGAGTGGATCTGGCAAGGGAAGACAATACGTGATATTTAAATAGAAGCTAACTCCGTTTTCCTTCTGAAATACCTTTCTCCGCCCACCTTACAAAAGCCATTCTATTTGCTTTTCCTTGCTTCGAGCACAACGTTTTAAAAGTCATTTAAAATACCTGAATTTTATTATTGAATTTCCTTTTCTAACGCAAGCAATAACAAGGGTTTCTCGCTAATAAACATTCGATAGCCAATAAGCAGAACAAATTTATTGGGAAGTCAGTTGGTACTTATTCAGTACAGTTTTACGCTTATGTGCTTTGATTTGGCTTTTAGCGATTATTTGTTAAAGGAAAAAAAAATTTTTCTGCGATGTGAAAATGGCTGAAAGGCCAAGATTTGTGCTCTCATCGCAAATATCAGAAAGTACCAGGGAAAAACTTCCAAATAGAATGTTTTTTGTTGTCAGTTCTAGAAAGCCTGAAGCTGAAATGAGACATCCTTCTTTTTTTTTTTTTTTTAAGAATTTTCATTTTTTAAGGTCGATTATCTTATTTTCTGAAGTGTCATTTTATTACTTATCGAACTGTCGTTTTCTCCTTCCAAATAATCGACAACGCAATAATCAAACAAAATTACTTGAAACAGCATCTCTAATCACCATAAAAATATTTTATCGTGAAACAATTAAAGCCAAAAACTGGGCATAATTAAGTAGTTTTGGTTTTGTGAAAATCTCAAGTAGTAGTAGCAAGCCAGAGCTGCAGTGAAAGGGATGGGCCAATTAAAGAATGTGTGTTGGTAGTGCCCCATTCTTTTTGCTTTTATATAGTACATTACTCATGCATTGTACTATGAATCAACGTAAACTACAAGATTAAAATATTTTTACGCTTTATTCATTTTCAACGGATTATTTTAAAATTTGGTCTTACATTCCGGATTGCGAGTAACTAACTACGAAATATTATGACATCATCCGGTATTTATGCTGTTTTCCATAAGTTCGTTTTCTCCGTTTTGTATTTTTCGTAAATAGTTTTGTTTTGCTGTAATGATTTTCGATAGCAATTTTTTTACCATTCCGTAAACCACACGTACAGTCATTAGGTTATTTTGAAGCAGGAAATGTGAAAAATGTGAAATGTCCTCGCTGAGACTCGAACCTGGACCTCTGGAATACGCGCCGGATGTGCTACCGTTACACCACGAAAGCATACTGGAAGGAGGGAGAAAGTACCTTATATACTCCTCCTTTTAAGAGCGACAGTGGATTAGAGACACCAGTCGCCAAATCCTGGTGGTGACGCATTATTTTCTATCACCTTTAAACTTCGAACGCCATTGTAGAGACATTAGATATTTTTGAAGCAGGAGTATATGAAAAATGAGCAATGCCCTTGACGGAATTTGAACCTGGACTTCTCTAACGTCTCTGCTAACGTTACACCACGAAGGCATGACGGAAAAAGGGGGAAAATATCTTACTAAACAAACGACATTTTTCAAATGGATCTCGAATAATTCACAACTCGATTAATCCACTCCCAGCGCATTTAGATGATACGGGAGAGAGAAACGACGTGTAAAGCACTGCATAAAAGAAAAGCTGTGTGGAGGATTTCTCAATCGAAAAGCACTTTGTAAAGTCGGACTTTATTCAGAATATCGTGGTATGCCTCCAATAATAATAAGAAATGCTTGCCAGCAAACGTAGGAATTCGATAGACTCAGGATCGTTGCCTATCGACAGTGTGGATTATCGTTCTGTGATATCAAACGTCACGCTGGTCAACATCCAACAATGCGAAAATGGAATTAATGGATCATACTTAGCGGCATGCAGTAACTCAGTATCCTCCCATGACTAATGCCCGAGGAGACAGACATATAGTGAGGTCAGTATTGCGAAACCGTACAATCATATCAAGGATGATTAGTAATGAAATGGGCATGCTTGCAATACGCCCAGTATCTCCACCTACGGTGCGTCGATATTTGCAGCAGCGTGGACTATCAGCACGGTGACTATTAATTGAGCTTCCCTTAACAATGCATCATAGAAAGACACGAAGACTCTAGTGAGCCGAACGACAAAGCTGGCCACAGGAATGTCACAATGTCGTCTGCTCAGACAAGTCCCGGTCCTGCGTGCAGGTATTCTGATAGTCGTATACGTGTCTGAAGCCTCCGAGGAGACAGCATGTTGCCTGCGTGTATTCGATATCGGTATAGGTGTCTTGCACCTAGTGTGATGGTTTGGGCAGTCACTGGGTACACGACACGGACTTTTTAGTTCGGATCGATGGTAATTTGAACGCAGTTCGGTAGATTTCTAACATCTTGCTTCCAGTGATTGTGCCCTATCTTCGAGGCCTGCCAGACGCCATCTTCCAACAAGATAATGGACCACATGTTGCACGTCTTGTTCTGACCTTCCTCGATATACAGGGTATTAGATTGCTGCCCTGGCCTGTGCACTCTCCAAATCTGTCACCCACTGAAAAGATCTGGTCATGGGTTGCTGACAGACTGGCCCGCCACCTCTTTCCAGCTAATACGGTTGATGTAGCGTGGCATATACTTGAAGCAGTACGGAGTGAGTTGTCGTTTCTATCCTCCAAGCCCATTTCGACTCCATGCCTAACAGGGTAAAGGCCGTTTTAGCTGCCAGGGGTGGCAACTGTTTCTACTAATTTCGCACCTCTGTAAATCCCCAAACTGTTTACAAACTTAATCATTTTGTCTTCATACTGTTTACGTACAGTAAATATCTTATTTATATTTGCTTTCCTTCATGGTGTTGCAATTTTAATGGCCAACAGCGTATATAAATGACTATCTGGACACGTGTAAATAATTCACAGAGAACGTTATAAATCTCATTAACGTAGTTAGTACATTATATCTTACATATCGTGGTGTCACCTTTAAACAACCTTTTAAGTAATGTTCATTATATTTAAATAATGTTAAGTAAGAAACTTTAATTAACGTTGATTACGATTTCTCTAGTCTTATGAAATTGTTCAACAGGAACAGAGAAAAAATATGAAGCAACGGATTTTTTAACCAACATATGCTATAATGCAGCGAGAACTAAAATAACGTTAGGAAACTAATTTAAATAACTTAAAAATGTAACAAACAGGACAGATTGATCTAGAGTTTGATTTTAAAGTCGTATTTTTTCCCTTTTTTTTTTCTTTTTATACTTGTATTAGCAAGAGAATAGCCATTTGATGGTTATGTAGGATCATTATACGGTAGATGTATTTTGTTTTATCGCTTGCAATAATACATGTCTGGGTTCTTTAAATCGTAAACTTCAACCATTCAACAATAAGTGTACGTACGATAAAGTACACATTTCTAGACGATTAACTTCATACATTATTTTATATAAATAATATGTGAAAGCTCTTTATGAGTCACATTCAGTTTGTAGAGTCGTTAAGTTATATTGATGACGAAACATGAAAAGTGTGAATGCTCTTGCTGCGAGATTCAAACTCCCGCACCCACCGATTTCGTAATTGGACGTGATATTCGGTTATACCACAAAGCAGGTAGGAAGGAGGAAGAAAATACTATAACGACTATATAAAGTATTAACAAATTTATTTCTCGTGATATTTTCGAGTAAAACGGGTTTTGTAAAAAGGGAGTATGCATGCTTTGAAAAAACAATTATAAAAAACAATTAAATGTTGTTTTGACAGTCATAGTTCTCATGTGGAACGGGACCGATCTCACTGTTTATCTTTATCGAAAGTCTTATCATTTTTAAATCTTTCTAAAACATATTTTCTAAACATATTTCTAAACTATGATAATGCATATGTTATGCACGATTAGATGCGATCTGATATATGTGAATTCATTATGCAAACATTTATATTCTGTGCATACAGACACTTTTTAGTTTATGTTTTAGACAAAGCTCTATTGGAATGATCTAAATAAAATTCGAGTATGTATACTTGTACCTGGCCACAAGATAACTGGGAGGAGTCGGGCATTAGGAAGTCCATCACGGTAATCGCCTGGGCGACTTAATCGAATTAATTTATCAATCACGTTCACCACGAACCTCCTCTGCGCCTCTTCTTCCCGACTCCCCTTCTTGTGCCAGAGCTGATTTTATTTTTTCAATCTTTTCTGGTCCATTCGAATCCGGAGCGACTTGAGTACTCTCAAAAATCCCCTGGAAAGTAAAATGAATAGCTCCATCCAAACTTTGAACCACACAGTTTACGAAGAGGTCTTAAGCAGTAAGTACGTATATTTACTTTTATTTGTGTAGAAAATAAGCTTTAAATTGATTATGTATATGAGCTTCAAGCTGTTGTGTAAGCGGAATAAATTGCGGGGAAAATTGTTTTGACTTAATAGGGAAATATTTTGCTGTAGGTTAAACAGAAAGTTTGAAAGGATTGTGAATGACAAGACAGTCTGTCGCTTGAGTTCCGGAGTTTTGTTTTTTAGTCAGATGTGAATTCTTTTCAGTTATTTATTTTTATACAGAAGATTGGAGTGAGGTTTTCTTTCTATTTAGGCTTCAATTAGTTTTTTAGTTTCATTCTTCAAGTGTTCAGTTTGTAACGAATTTGATTTCATCCATTTTAGTTTGTAGAAAATTCTAGCTTCGAATTCTAGCTCTGTTGATTGTTATAATAATTCATTTAAGTGTTAGAGCTACTATAGAGTGTTTTTAGCAGCATACTGTGTGTTTGGCTTACAATGTGTTAAGTAAACCTCGGGTACTATAACTATTCGTAAGTTATGTTAACAACTAACCATCACTGAAAAATAGACAAAACGACCACTGTATCTTTACCCTTATATCTGGTATTATTTATTTATTACATTCCAAATTTAGAACATTTTATTTCAGGTTTTGCTTCTTTTATTACGCAGATTTTCTCACTAATGGAGGATATCTAATTATATGGTCAAAAGAAGTATGCAAAAACATGAAAACGTACATTAGTACTTGAATTTTATAGATGTTTTATTGAAAACAGTTTGGCATTTCTAAGAATTTATTCCATGACGTGAACAAAACAGTTAATATCCTACAAAGTGTTTAAAGCATTTTTAACGTTCGTTTGAAGTACAAGAAATTTAACGCTAAAATTATCAGCTCAATAAAAAGATGTATTTCAGATTAGCTATAAATTTAGCATTGGCTTTCAAATGATTTGAATTAAGAAATAATTAGTAAACTTAAAATATATGTAATTCTTTTCAAAAGAAATATTAATACCTTCTAAAATGATTCCTTACATAATGAAATATTAGTTCTTAACTTTAAAAATTAAACATAAATCAGTCTCAGATTTTAGTCTATTCAATTTTTGCTGAATTAACACAGAACGTCTGAAATGTTAAAATACGCTGAAATCGGACTTAACAAATCGTTATATTTAATAAATTGGATTTAACGAATTGATACTGACGATAGCTTATTTTAAATCAGAAGAAACTACGATAGGCTTATGTGGATATGCAATGAAACACAAAAATTACGTTCATATTTTAGTATGAAAATTGTATATCGAAAGAAATGTATAAAGGAAAGCTATCTTGTAAAAGAAAAATGCAAGAACAGAATTTTTAAGAATATATTTTATGCAACAAATTATATTTTAGATAAGAAATGGCTGTTGAAAATGGCCTTCAAAGAAAAACAAAAGAAAATCTGAAAGGTTTCAGATTTTAAATTACGTCCAAAGGGGCGTTTCTTTAACATTTTGTGTATTGCCTTTATTTATTAAATATCATGTGGCAATGTTATCTGTATTTCAGAACGTTTTCTGAATTGTAGTTTTTCGTTTAGATGTAAAGATTTATAAATCTGAATTTAAGAAACTGGAATCTTCTTTTAGAGTCTGAAACATGTCTCAGTTTCGGGTGTGAAAATGTTTGTCACTACAGTTTTTTTTCTTTTGGATCTCTTATATTATTTATAGCTTAAGTCTATCCTCTGCTAATAAATATGTTTAACCTAGTGCAATAAATATGTATATAAATTAAAGTCTGTCGAAGAGACAAACTGAAGTTAAGTAAAAACACATACGAGTTGATGATATCAACTACGTCACAATACAATAAATGCAAAGCCAGATCCTTGGTACTGTTTTCATTTGAAATATATGCGTATTTACTTAATTAATAAAATGATGAAACAGTGTAAATTAATGAATAAATATCAAGAAGAATTAGTAATTAAATAAAAGTAAAAAAATAATATTAATTAAAATAGTTCATTTGCACTTTGGCAGCTGAGGGAGATGGTTCTGTTGTTAAACCATCGAACCTAGTCCTGCAAAATTTACAAATATAACATTAATTATTGTTTTTTGACTCTTCCAATAATCATTATTTATTATTTTAACCTTAATTTACTAATGTGTCAGATTCATTTTCCATTGCTAAAGCAACTATAAATAAAATTATAATGAAAGATTTAAAATATCCTCTTATAGGGAAAATGTGATAAACTGCATGCTTCAGGAATATAACAATTATTTGTCTTCCTACTGAATGAATGGACTATAGATAATGCTCTCATTCATACAGAAGGTCGCATGAATAAGAAGATACATACTACAACACATTTCAGATAATACGCTGAAATGCCGTTCATTTAAAAGCTAGAAGTACTTTGTATTTAAAGTTGTAAATAAGATATTTGGACCTAAAAGTAACAAATAAAATTGCTGTGAGATGCTTTGGGAAGAAGCGTGACATTTATTACTGTGAATTTTTACGAAGTATATTTGTGTACAATTTATACGTCCCAAAACACCATCTTTGTAGAGTTTATACCTTGAAAGAGGATCTAACCAACAACATACGACAGAAGACACTTTCGAGGACATAAACTGAAAAAAAAGCTTACATGTTTTTCTTACTACCTCCTTACCTTTACCTGAAATTTGATGTTTACTTTCTTTGCAAAGCTTACTCAGTAACTTCAAATTGCATTTACGCAAAACTACAAAAAATTGCTGTCACGAAGAGTAGATAATATTTCAACCAGTCTGCCACTGTTCTACAGTCGTTTCTTGCCTTGAATATTTTTCACATTTCCTTCTTCGGAAAAGCTAATCCGGAATTTTACGTTGAAGTTCAATTTGCAATACGTATCTTAACATTTTACCTTCGGTTTTCGATAGATCGTATTAGATTATATATATATTGGACTCATAAATCTCCTCCATAGACTGTTTTAAAAATATTTTGATTTCCGTTTTGCATCTTGACTTTTCAAATCACTGTATTTCTAGAAAACATAAAAGGTGAAACAAAATAAGGAATAAATTAAAGATATCCTATTTTCGTTTCCAACTGAAAATATGCTGTATAACTCTATTCAAAATTTAATCCAGTTTATGTTTGGTTGCAAAATTCACCTTAAAAAGGTCTTAGAATTCTTTTCCTTCAAGCTTTAATAATGAAAAATGAAGGTATATTGAAAAAGATCAATGCAATACAACTTCGCAAAGAAGCTAGCGAATGCTACTCAGTTTCTAAAAGTTATACAAGAACTGCATTAAAATTCGGCTTTGTTTGGTTTGAAATATCAAAGATGGGAATTTCAAGAATGTTACTTCATTGAGAGAAGGGAAGAACGTCAGTTACATACCGCTCTTCTAGCTAGTAATTCACTTGTTTCATTACACAATTCAAGCACGCTTTGCTAGATACCATTATTTGAGAATAATAGGTAGGAAAGAATGGAAGAGAAAATAGCGGCTTCATCTTTTAGTTCAGCTTCTGATTGAAATCTACAGCTCAAGTCTCATTTTTCATTTTCTCCGATCTTTCAAAACGAATATCGTAAACAAAGCTATAAATGTAATAGAATTTTTTGCTGCTTTTTGTTAAAATTCTGTAGTCTCTCTCTCCTCGGCAAAGCTTGACAAAGAAACGCACTGCACGTTTTAATTCCGTTTTTAGAAAATACGTTATACACTGCTTTGATGCATATAAATATATATATATATACAAAAATGCACGTATGATAAAGTGTTTCACTCTCTGCTTCCATACCACCAAGTTTATATTTAGTTCCATTGCATAGCAAAGTGGTACAACTTATTTAATATTCAACTGCACAGTGAATATTTAAAAATTCATATATACACTTGATCTGCACTGCGTGGGATGACACAACTGGCGACGAGCGTTCATATGTCAAATATACGTATAACATATTTATTGACATGAAATGTTTAATGGAGAATTATGGTAATACAAACAGACTACCTTTCATGTTATATCACTTTTACAAGAAGCAGTTTCTACAGCTTTCTCGATAATCGTAAAATGGCGAAAAACATAAATCTATTGCCATTAAGAAGGAGCGAGCTTAAAGAATTGGAAGATTTTTCTTCTTTTTTGCTTCACCTTCTTCACGCTGCAGAGCTTTCCGAACATTTCCGTGCATTAGCATAGACGAGCTGCCAAACGGCCGATCATTTCCAGGCCCGATTAAGCAAGCACCTTACATTTCAATGGCCCTTTTTTCTCCCCTTTTAAACTTTTGCATGCATTTAACATAATCCAACGTTAGCTAAGAAAGATTGACTCTCTATTTATTATTTGCTTTTTGGAATGCATTTAGCTTCTTCGGGCATTTTCTATGGAATCCTCCCTTAATGGGTGAGTCTAAAAGGGAAGGAAGAATCCCTTGTTAAAGTAGCGAATGGCTTCTATTTAATAGGTTTACAATGCTTTCGCTCTTATAAAGATTTCTTAAATGTGCAAGACAGTAAGTTTTCAATTTGTTTTCTTCTGTAAATTCTAATTTCTTATTAACAGTGAAGCTGTAATTTATTATCAACGTAAGTTATTCAAAGAGCGTTTCAGAGAACAAAATAATATAATTTTGCCAAAAATGAAATGAAAATCTGAAAGGTTTCGTATTTGAACGGTCGCCCAAAGGGGCTTGTTAAGGTTTCTAACGTTCTTGCTGAGCTCGCAAGCTACAAGTCTGCTGTTACACTAACTCCTGCTAACCCATTTCTTTTTCTCTTTTTAGTTATATTATTAAGCATAATTTTCTTCGCACTTACGCCAACTACAATTCAATAGCAAAATTACAAAATTTTCAAATTCAGCACAGCAGTATAGTATTTGAATTCTTGACGCAGCATTAAGCGTTGGCATACATTTCTCTGTTTATTTTTTTTTTTCAGAATTTTTTGAAAATTTTTAACTTATTATTAACGAATGTGTGTTTACTTTATTTATTAAATACCACATTCTTAGGGCTTAAGCCGCATAAAATTCGATTCGACAACAAAAGCACAAAATATTTAAAAACAGCATAACTTTAGAGTACCCAATAGACAAAAGCGCGCGCTGGATTTAAATTTTTTTTTATTCCATACAGTGTTGCCCTTGCTCGCTTTGAGATCGTTGAATTTGCTAACAAAAATTTCCTTAAAGGTTTTCAAAATAAGAAGTTGGCAATAAAACAAATTCGAAATTTCAAATTCAGACTTCCAGGTGCCCATGCTCAGGTCCCCACTCGAACTACGTTATGAGACTACGTTATTCAAAATTTGATGGCTCTGTGTACCGTTGTTTTTTCATAAAGCGACAAACATACACGCATTTGTGCAAATTCGTCATTATTTAATTTCTTTAAATATAATACAAGGAGATAATATTTGGTGGCAATAATAAGGACCTAATTAATCGATGAAGTTAATCTGTTAATCGATGAAGTTGAAGTGCCGTTTCGAGACTAATACCTATTCTGGTCTGACGCGTCTTTGAGTTAAAAAAAAGAAATTGTACTTTAGAATTTCGACTCATAAATGAACAGATTAATATATCAGGAACAAGGTGATGAAGACCGTCTGAGATAAGTATGTCAAAAACTTTCCTTTTTGATTTCCTTGTACAAAGTAAAGGAAGTGTCGTAATCACGAAAAATTTCAGGTATCATATTTCAACGAAATTATCCATTTCAAGGGGTCTCAAAACCATTTGAAGGGTGTTTTTGCGTGCCATTTGTTCGTACAGACAGAATAAAAGACTGTTTTTGCCACGAAGGATTTTAAAATGGATTCAAAAGATATACTTTTTTGTTGATGTCTGGACGTAATCTTGCATAACTCAAGAATATGCAGCCGTAGAAAGTTGAAGTTTTGTATATGGTACTCCTATAACATGCAGTCGTGCACGTTGCAGTCGGTCGCACCAAAATGTATATCAACATAAATATAAGAATAAATTTAATTTAATTTAATTAATTAAGAATTTAAATTTGTTTAAATTTCAATATATATATATATATATATATATATATGCCCACTCTGTTCTCCGGCTGGGTGACCTCAGATGTTTTTCTTATCTGTTGGTAAATTGTGTATTTTTTCTTTAAAATGGATTGAATTATGTGCTTTTAATGTTCCGGTTGAGTTTCTTATGCCTTCAGTTAATCTGCATGCAATAGTTGTAGAATTATCAACAATTTAAACTATTAATCGGTGAGTTAAGTCCAACGAACTGCCATTTGTTTGCATTTGAAACTCAGTAGAATACAAGTATGCATGAATTAAGCCAGTTTCTGTATCCCCAATGTCTTTTTGCAGAGTGGAACGAAAAGATAACTAAAGTGGAACGAAAAATCCGCCTTTTCGCCCGCCGGCCGAATTGATTGTTTTTGCATAGAATTTTACATAGATAATTTTAATTGCGAAAATTGTTTTTCTTAAACTATTTTAACTCTATCTGGTATTTTATGTTTTTCTGTTTTTTACAATTTTTAATGAAGATGTTTTAAGTTTTCATGTATTTTCCCAAGAAGTAAGAACTGAATTAATTGAATGAGAAGACTATCTCTAATGAAATTCGAGGAAATATGTTTAAATGAAATGAATCAAAAAATGTGTATAATTTGATAGGCGACACAAGGAAATCATGTGGTGGCCACGTCAGTTTTTTTTTTTTTAATTAACAATATAATTCACATCAAATTCAAACTGACATTATATTACTATTTAGTTAGATACTTTTGTATGCATATTTAGATTCTTATGTGAATTCGTTTTTGACTCATCTTGCGAAATTTGCTGCAGCCCTCTTCATGCATACTTGTATTCATTCCTTCTTTAGAAATAAACTTTCGTATTCGAACGTAACTTCTCTTGAATAAAGTCATTTTCAGTTGCTTTTCTTTACTGATGGAATATCTCATCTCGGAAGCATCCTTTCAAACATTTCAATACTTCTAGTTCCCCAAACGATTCAGTACATCTACTTCGGGTTATGTTAAGGACATTATTTGATCTAAATACAAATCAGATGTCTATTGTTCAAATAATTCATACTCTTTTGTATAAACTAAATCTTCATTTTGATTTTTAAGATAATGGTGTTTGAAAAAGGGGAATTAAACCTACAACCATGTAGCATTTCTGAACGAAAAAAAATATAAAAATATCATCACCTTATTTTATGCAGAGTCATAATACTATTTCCTTTGTAAAAGTTCCAATTTTTATTCCTTAGTGTACAAGGACAAAGGGAATGATGAATAATGATACTTTGTGCCATACTAAGATTATGACCAGTCATAAAATACGATCCATCTTCTATGGTGTGTTTTCGCCTACTTCCAAACGGAATCAATTGCTTATAAATTTTACAGAACTCCTCCCCCTCTCTTGAATCTCTGAATGGGAAGGACAGATGAATGGGACAAGGCCTTGAGTTTCCAATAACTTTAATGCCTCTTGAATCTCTAATATTTCTTCAATTGTCTAGGTATTGTATTACACTTTGGCTGTCTGCAAGAATCCAGTTTCTCCGGATATACTTTGTTTTAAAACATATTCTAGCGCCATGTCACTAGCTATCAATTCAGAGCTGAAAACAGAACAGAAATCGGTATTTCTACGCTTGAAAGATATTTTTTCCACTCCAAATTTAACAAAAAGTCTCGTTACCAGTGTGTCCATGTTCATTCTTACTGCTATCTATATATCAAAACTGCCTCAACAGGTATTTTCCCGAGCAGCCTGTCTTGACTATTCAGGATGTTTAGAAGACTTATTAGTCAATAAATTTATATGAAGAACACACCAGACAATGAGTCTATAGGGTATTTTAGGTTTGTCTAAGGAGCTGAAGTCCCGGTTAACATTCGTCATTGAAGTACAATCTAATGTATACCTGATTAGTAAAATATTTAAAAATTGAGTACAAAATACTATTATTATGTTTCTAAAGAATTACATAGGAACGCAATTTAGAACTTTGTAACAATTACAACAAGTTTTACATTTTGGACGATAGTAAGAGGAACATTAGTATCTTATACAAATGAAAAGATATTTTAGTGTATAGACTATGAAGTCTCTACAAATTATTGCGAATGCGCTTCCAAAAATGATTTTATTTCTCCTGAATAACCGTAACGATTAAAAAACTATTTTGGCCAGAATATAATATGGTCTCACATATAGGATGACCATGCAGTCTTAAAGGTTGTAGTGACATTATTTTTTTTTTTTTTTTTTTTTTTTTTTGATGGGGGAGACATGAAAAATGAGCAATGGCCTCCACCGGACTCGAGCCTGGACATCTTGAATACGCGCCGAGTCTGCTACCGTTACATCACAAGGGCATGCAGAAAGGAGATAGAAAATACCTTTTATACTCCCCCTTTTAAAGGACGACTGGGGATTGATTATGAGACCCAACAGCCAAATTCTGATGGTGAAGAATCATCATCCACCTCCTTTTAGTTCGGGCGCCGCTGTAGAGACATTACATTTTTATGAGACATGAAAAATGAGCAATGCCCTCACCAGGACTCGAACCTGGACCTCTCGAATACGTGCCGAGTCTGCTACCGTTACAACACAAAGGCACGCAGAAAGGGGAGAGAAAATACATTATAAGGTATTTTAGAGGAAGACAGACAATACGTAAGACTTTATGTGTACGATCTTGCAAAGTTAGTATTTGGTTTAAATATTATACTCTGCAATTGGAATTAAACAACTTAAATGTAAGTTCATTGAATGTCATTTCATTGTTCCTTTGCAGTTTTGCGCGACTTTATTTGTTGTTTGAACTTTTAGTATTATTATTTTTATAAATGGATTTTTATCCTTTATGTACGACTGTATTATTTTGCGTATTGTTTACATATGATTACATTATGTATTGATGTATTGTACTCTTGATGTATCATTTTCCCTTTGTGTCAGTACAATTTTTAGTCCAAAGGGACTTGAGTCCCGAAGGACTATTGCTTTCGTTTTGGCATTTTGCGTCGGACTCCTATAAATGTCGGTTCACTTTTCAAACTGTTGCCATAAAATGTTAGAGTCCTGCATTATATTTGAAGAAATTAAATAATGAAAATCTGCGTAAATGTATGTATATTTCTCACATTGTCATAAAATAACGGTACATAGAGTCATCGAATTTTGAATAACGTAATCCTCCAACGAATATGAGCATGTGGAAGACCAAATTTGAAATTTGGAATTTGTTTTATGATCGATTTCCTATTTTTTAAAACTTTGACGAATTTTTGATTAACAAACTCAAGGATTTCAAAGCGAGCAATGGCAACGTTGTGCAGAAAAACATTTTTATCTCCAGCGCGTGAGTCTCTGTATCGGAAATTCTAAAGATATGCTCGTTTTAAAACTATTTTGCGATATTGCTGTTGCACTGGATCTTATGGTTTAAGTGCGAAGAACATGATATTTAATAAAGAAAGGTAACACACAAAATGTTAAAAAAACGCCCCTTTGGACGTAATTTAAAATCTGAAACATTTCAGATTTTTTTTTTAAGTATTATATTCTTTTTATTATTATTGTATTATTATTAAGTTGGTTTATTTTCTTTTATAGCAGCACTAACATAATTTAATTATTCATGGTATATTTTAGTATTTTTATTATAATAGTATTTGTATTTTAAGCTTTTCTTAACCTCGATATTATGTTTTTATTGTTTAATTGTATCTCATCGTACTATGAGTTATTTACCTAAATCTGTAAAACTCGTGGAATACTTCGTGGAAAGGAGGAGTTTTGTATTTGTTTTCTTTAAAAAATTTAAATTCATTAAATTATTTTAATATGATTTTAAATATTAATGCGTGTGACGGGTGTGAATTTCAAAAAGGTATTTTTAAGTAAAAACATTGTTTTCCATTCGAACCGATACAAATAGTCTTACCACTACGTTTTAAAATTTTGATTTGTGCTGCATAATTTGTACTAATACACAAAATTCAGATCTTTGCATACTCGTATACTCGTTTTACTAGACTGTTTAATTATTTTGTGAAATCTAAATAGTATGTATATCATATAATTTCCTTAGATTAATGTTTGCATAAGATGCTGAGACAAATTACATTCATTATTCTAAAGAATCTAAAGAAAGAAAAAAAATCTTTTAAACGGCTGAGTTATTCAACGACGATAGCATTAAAAGAATAAACTTTCTCTTACATTTTTTTTATTTTTAAGCAAAGGGTTATAAACTTTATTATGATTCCAACTTTTTTTTTTATTTTAAGGCGCCTAAAAGTACTAATTTTCTTAGTTACTATCTTTGTCTCGAAAAGAAGTTGGTTTCTTTCTATTCGTGCATTATATTGCTCTTACAAAAAGATTTATGAAATTTTGTGGAATAAAACTCTTTCCTAGCCTTTTGTTCTCAAGACAAAATTTTTGGAAAGAAAGGAAATACGAGGTGGAAAAATCATCAAAAAAGAAGGGAAAACTTGAATTTTAAATGAAAGCTAGCTATACTTATCAGGTTCAATGTTTCTTCTTACCTTCTTCGGAAACATACAATGACCTGACTAGAACAGAGAGCTTACTAAAGCTATGTTCACTAATTGTAGTAAGTAGACAGGATACAGACGAAGGGTATACAAAACCCTTTATTTTTTTCTTTATATACAATGACTTCCGTACTTCGGAATACAATGACCCTCCACTCGGGGTCTAACTTAAAAGATATCAAAATAAAACTAAACTCTAATTTAACTTTAGAATAAGATTGGCCTTATAATAACAGGAAGCGTATGTAGCACAGAGACTGTGAACACTACAATACGTTTAATTTATCAAGAGGATTAAAACCTCTGGCCTGGAAGGCAAAGTAGCAACTGCGTAACTTCTAAGGTAAGCGGCCTGCTTCGAACTCACGGCTTCCTCTCCTTTGCTTGGCAAAAAGGCCACACTTAAATACTTGGCGTTCGCCAGACAACTTTGCATAAACTCCTTCACGCTTATAATTCTGGCCGGAAGTAGAAAATGAGAAGTGATAGTAAAGATTTAAAATAAAATAAACGTTAGTAAAACTTAAGATCCTTACATACTTCCCGCCAGAGTTAATTAGTTTGAAACTGAGGTCTAAAACGACCTTGTTGAAAACTTTTAGCTCTAGAAACTAACGCGAGGCCAACCTTTAACAAAAAATGCTTCGCTAGAAACTAGAAAAATTTAAAAGAAAGAAATTTGTTACAATAGCAGCTCCCGGAATATACAACAATCTTTTTTCTTTTTCATCTGTACTGCATCAAAACAGGAGCTTTATTCAATTCTGGTTCCTTCCAGAGATCTGGAAGGAAAACTAGTTTAATGAAATGTTACAGAATGACATTGCAAATAACATATAGAATATACTTTTCTTAACATTCTTATTTCATTCATGACTATTTTAATTATCTCTCCCCGTGCTCTCTGACATGTGTTGTAAAAACACCAAACACGAATGTGTTTCTGTCTATGTGTTCAACACTTCCTCCTACAATCAAAACACTAACGTGTTAAAATTCAACATACGAGACCTCTTAACACACCCTAATTTCAACTCTAGACCCTGAGGTACTATTCTGAAAGTGGCTAACTCTAAAGTGTAGCGTCAGAGAGCCTAACTACATCATTCAACCTTTAACACATATTCAGCATGATTTAATCTTTACAGTCACACGAATAACAAATTTTTTAACATTACTTTCACTTTTACCATATCACGTTATTTCTAAACATTCAAAATAACAGTTCACATGTATACAAGAACATATCAAGATGCCGTTAATTTTACACATTTGAAAACATACATTAGTAGTACATTGTTAACTTCTATTCTTTTCAAAGCAAGTGTCAATTCTTTCTACATTGAAATAATACTACATTTCAAAAAGTCTTTCAGACTAAAACTTCTTTCTTGTTAGAATGTTTTAAATAAAATTTATACAATAACTTTTTACAATATTTAAGTCTTTATACAACGCTATTATACATCAACTTTAGTTTTACGCGCGAGTAATTGAAAAACATAATAAGAAAATCGGTCACAACTCATTTCTCGCCCTTTTGGCGATAAAGGTAGACCTCGCATGAGGTAAAACTTCTTCAAATCTGCCACTTGCAGTAAGAATGAAAGATTAACTTAAGTTTGTAAAGTAACACAAAATTTTACTTATCTTTGTAATATTCAGACATCCTTTTCTGGGCCCAGTCTTTAAAGGTGCTGCAGACCGTTGCTTGGTTGATCCTCCTTCTTGTACGGGCTCGCCCTTCAGTGCTTTCCTCTGGAAGCTTCCGTTTTTCACCACTACGGCCACCCTTGAACATCTTCCTTCTGTCCTCTGCTTGTGGTCTTGGCCGTTTGAAGGCAGCTGGTCTTGGTGGAACCGGGAAACTTCTGTCGTGATCCTGCTTGGACCTCGTTGTTGGCCGTTCAAATTTTTCTTGTACTTTTTCCTCCGCCGCTGATGGCCCTTCCGCAGTTCGGCGACTTTTGCTGCGGAGAGTTCTGTCGGATGAGTCAATCTTCCGTTTCACAGCCGGGTTATAGTTGCCGTCCTTTCTCCCGGTCTTTTCCACATACGTCGTCCTTCTCCCTTCTTCATTCTGGGGGTGTTCGTGAACTCTGTTTTTTGGACGGTGGAACGGCTTCTTTTTCTTTGTACCTTCAATTTTTCCGCGGGGCAATTTTCTTTTCACTTGCTTCTGTCTCTCATTGGCTTGCCCTTGTACTTGTCGTTTTCCCACCTCTGGAACTTGTACCTGCGGTGTCTGCCGTACCGGATCCTGCAAAAGATCTGAAAAGATTTGCATTTTATTACGGTCATAGAATGGTTTTATCTGGTCAATGTTTGCGGAACAGGTTTCGCCATTTCTTGCCTTTAATACTACAACAGCGTGAGTTATTTTTTCTATAACATATGGTCCTTCAAAGCGTGGGAAAAATTTGGCAGTTTTATCTTCTGGTGCTGAAGAAAGTGAATGCTTAATTTTTAGTACTTCATCCCCTACTTTATAAGTTACTCCCCGTCGTTTCAAGTCATAATAGAGTTTCTGTTTTCTCTGTGCTACTTCTGTATTCTTTTTTGCTTCTTTTATTAGTTTTTCTATATCACCCATTTTAAATTCTGGGGCTCTTTGTTGCACATAAAATAGTTTATCTAACGGTGTTATAATCTTTCTGCCTAGAAATAACTCAGCAGGAGTTTTTCCCGTTGTATCATGTTTTGCGGTCCTAAGGGCGAAAGCAAATTCATTGACATAGTTATCCCAGCTTTTATGAAAATTTTTAACATAACTACGGATAATTTTCACTATATTTCTGTTGACCCGTTCCGCTATATTTGATTGCGGCCGATACGGGACCATTTTTAAATGACGTATGCCCAGTTTTTGGCACATGTCTTCAAATATATTACTTACAAATTGAGGACCATTATCCGATATAACTTTTAGGGGCGCCCCGTATTTTAAAATATATTTATTTAAAATAGAATCGGTAACTAATTTCGCGGAGGCTCGTTTTAAGGGAACAATTTCGGTCCATTTACTAAAATGATCAACTATAACAAGGAGATAGCGACTTTTGTTTAACTGACTTTTTGGGAAAGGGCCCAATAAATCGATACCGATTATTTCATTTGGAAATTCGGATTTAATACTATTTAGAAACCCGGCCGGGCGGAAATTAATATAATTAACGGCTTGACATGTTGGGCAGGACTGGACATACGCCCTTGTTAACTTTTGCAGTTCAGGAAAGTAGACTGCCTCGCGTACGCGTTGAGTAGTTTTTCGAATACCAGCATGAGAAGCTAAAGGGCTGTCATGGAGCTCTTGCAGGATATTTAATCTAAGACTAGCTGGGATAACAGGTCGAAATTCGTTGTTGGAATTCGTAGTTTTTGTATAAAATAATAGACCATCTATTAGTTCGTAATGGGCCGCCCTATTTCTTATCGCCACAATATCTTGGTGGCTAAAATTTTCAGGATCCTTCAAATACTCATAAATACTTCCAAACTCAGGATCCTTACCCAGTTCGGTTATTACAGTTTCTCGGGAATTTATTGTACACGCTGTCAGCATTGCAACTTTTACGGTATTACCCTGTTCGTCTAATTTAATTCGTGACAGGGCATCTGCTACGATATTTTCCTTTCCGGGGGTATGCTTGATTACCAGATTATATTCTTGCAGCTTGAGTGCCCATCTTATTAACCTTGGGGATAAATTTTTTCCAGAGTACAATCTAGTTACCGCCGCATGATCAGAATATACTGTTATCGGCGCCTTTCCAAAATAGACTCGGAACTTTTGCACTGCTAACAGAACTGCAAGTGCCTCTCTCTCGGTCGCGGAATAGTTTCTTTGTGTTTGATTTAAAGTTCGGCTAAAAAATGCTACTGGCTGCTGATTTTGCGAAAGTACCGCTCCTACCGCATAATCCGAAGCATCCGCTGAAATTTCTAAATTTTCATCCTTTTCAGGAAATTTCAACACAGGGGCTTGCGTTAATGCTTGTTTTAATTTTTCGAAAGCACTATTGGCTTCGGCCGTCCACGAGAATCTTGCCTTTTTCCTTTTTAATTTTAACAATGGCTCAGCGATAGCCGCAAAATCTTTTATAAAGGACCTATAATATGAACAAAGTCCTAGAAAAGAAGAGAGCTTCTTTGCCGTGTTTGGAGTCGGATACTTTTGTACAGCGATTATTTTTGATTCATCTGTCTCGATCCCTTTTTGCGATATTTTGTAACCTAAATATTTTAATTCAGGGGCTGCAAATTTGCATTTTTCGACATTAACTTTTAGACCGGCCTCATTTAATAAAGAAAACACCTGTCTTAAATCCTGTACATGTTGGTCTAGATTATCACTAGTAATAATGATATCGTCTAAATAGATAAATGTGGACTTTCCGAGAACAGGTCTTAACACAATGTCCATGCATCGCTGAAATGTTGCTGGGGCGCCTGAAAGGCCAAACGGCATTCGCAAAAATGCATAAGTGCCAGACTTGGTTATAAAAGCAGTCTTAGGCACGTCCTCAGGCCTGATCCCTATTTGAAAATAACCATTCGTTAAGTCTAAAGTTGTCATAAATTTGGTTGATTTTATGTTCCTTAAAATTTCTTCTATAATCGGTAACGGATATACCGGATATTTCGTTATGGAATTTAATTTACGGTAATCAATAGCGAATCTCCACCTTTTTGGATGCTCCAAAGGATAATCATTATTTTTCTTACATAAAACCACCGGACTAGCATAACTACTTGAGATAGGCGTTACGATCTTTTTACGTAGCATATCGGTAATATGCCATTCTATAATTTTTTCCTTATTCTTATCATACCGGTATGGTTTTTGACGAACCGGCAATGCATCTCCGGTGTCAATACTATGGTTAGTAACCTGGGTAAATCCTGGAATATCACTAAATAAGGAAGCAAATTCACTTACCACTTGTCGGATTCTATCTTGCTCGTCATTAGGCAGGTGGTCGAGATTTACCCTTGGCGGTTCAACCTTTTCTACACACACTGGTTGCATCGTCAGCTTAAGAGACGCTTCATTAAAATCCAGTGTAGCTTGTGCGTCTGAAAGAAAGTCTATTCCTAGTATTAAGTGTGCTTGCAAATTCTTTACTATAAAAAACATCACCTTTACTTGTTCGTCCTTGATACGGATGTACAAAGGTACTTTACCTACGCACTTACATTGTTCTCCTTGCGCCGCTAATACTGTTGTATTATCCGCATTATATATGCGGTATTTGCGAAAATACTTTCTAAAAAAGACTTCTGCCACACAGGAACACTGCGCGCCGGTATCCAGGAGTGCGGTGGCCGGGATATTATTTACCAAGACTTCAATCTTCGGAAGAGTTAAATTTTTCACCATTACTGTATTTAACTTGTAGGAAGAGGGGTTTTCGTGGCCTTCGGATTTCCGCACCCTCTCGTCAGCAGAAATCCGTTTTAGTTTAAATTATTTTTTCTTTCGGTGCTTTCCTTCTTTCTCCACTGGCCTTGAGACTTTTTTCCTGGGTTGCTATTGAACTGTCGACGTTCGCCGGCTGTTTTTGAATGCTCGGGTTTCCTTGCCCACTGATTCGCTTTTTCTCCGTAGCCATGTGCTTGAGTTTGCTGTAGTCTTGGCGTACCAAATTGGTTTCGCTGTTGATATTGGCGTCTTCTTTCGACGTCCGCCGTTCTTCTACTTTCAAACTGGATTGCTAGCTCAAATAATTTTTCCAGTGTAGTCGGATTTCTCAATTCAATAAAGTCTTGCACTTGGGGTAGTAACCTCGGCAAAATCACTTGAATTATTTCAGGATCCGGACGGTTTCCATACAAGAGCTTGAAAACGTGAATTTTTCTTAAAATAAACCTGGAGAGGTTTTCCATTCTTTGTTGATATATACTGAAAAGTTCTGTTTCTAATTTCGCACGATCCCTTACAACAGGGAAGGCTTTTAGTAGGGCAGTCTTGAAATTTTCGTAGGTATAGGTGGGACTTCCTGCTTGACCCAAGAGACTTCTGCCGATACATTTGAACCAGTTAAGCGCTTGGCCCCTCAAAGCGCTGGTAGCTAAGGTAACTTTTTGAAACTCGTGCACGGGGTAGAGCATGAAGTGGTCATCCAATTTTTCCAAAAAACTGGTTACCTGTGAGTTTCCATTAAACGTTGCTTCTGGTTTCATCGAAGCGCGCATGGTCTGGACAATATACCCAAATCCTTCCAGGGCGGCAGCTGGCATTTCTGGATTCTGAGCTGTTTCTGCAGGCAGCACAGGTTCTTCTTGAAACTCGGCCATGGTTATTCTTCGTCGGGCGCCACTATCAGGTTCAATGTTTCTTCTTACCTTCTTCGGAAACATACAATGACCTGACTAGAACAGAGAGCTTACTAAAGCTATGTTCACTAATTGTAGTAAGTAGACAGGATACAGACGAAGGGTATACAAAACCCTTTATTTTTTTCTTTATATACAATGACTTCCGTACTTCGGAATACAATGACCCTCCACTCGGGGTCTAACTTAAAAGATATCAAAATAAAACTAAACTCTAATTTAACTTTAGAATAAGATTGGCCTTATAATAACAGGAAGCGTATGTAGCACAGAGACTGTGAACACTACAATACGTTTAATTTATCAAGAGGATTAAAACCTCTGGCCTGGAAGGCAAAGTAGCAACTGCGTAACTTCTAAGGTAAGCGGCCTGCTTCGAACTCACGGCTTCCTCTCCTTTGCTTGGCAAAAAGGCCACACTTAAATACTTGGCGTTCGCCAGACAACTTTGCATAAACTCCTTCACGCTTATAATTCTGGCCGGAAGTAGAAAATGAGAAGTGATAGTAAAGATTTAAAATAAAATAAACGTTAGTAAAACTTAAGATCCTTACATACTATTGCTCGAAATCACATCGTTGACGAAGAAGGCAGAAAAATGAAACTTTGAGTTGATAGAACGGGTAACGGCTTTGCCAAAACCATTTTATAAATATTTGACCAAGTCTGAAAGCTGTTGTTTCAGAGATCGCATCGTAAAATTCGCTTGAACTCATTTTTTTTATAAATAAATGAAAAAGAGTTTCCTCCATTTTTCAAAAACTTGAAATAGTATCAAGTTTACAAAAAAAAATAATTCCAAAATTTTGGCTTTACTCCTAAAATTGTCTGTAAAATAAATAGAAAGAAAATTAGAATCCTGAACCAAAGGTAATATTTGAAAAGCTGCTTGAAACTTACGCTGTCGCATACGTCATTAAAATCGCAGCTAGGTTATTCATGTCTTTCCATGACTTTCAAGATCGAAAGTTCAGTTTAATTTTTGAAAGAAAAGGAATCGCTATATTAAAGCTGTGAGGTCCAAACCATTTTTTAAACTTAACCAGAAGTGTATCTTGCGTGAACTATGTGAATCTTTAACATTAAAGCTTGGATTCAAAAAGAAGTTTTACGGCTGCTCGCTTCCAGTGTCGCAAACGTTGTGACTTAAACCACCCAATCTTTCAAATCACTTAGTTTCTTATTATTGCTAGACCCAAAGTAATCCTTAAGATATTGTTTCTTAGTAGGTTAGAAATGTTTCATCCTCAAAACATGGGATGATCTGGAAGGTTATGGAATGATGAATTTGGAAAGAAATTGAATGAACTGAAAATGAGGATTGGAAGATCTTTAAGCGTTCGTTTCAAATAAGTAATTTACATATTTTTGTCATCATGCACATTATGGAGAGGAATAGGTTTCATTTCGAATTCTTGTTGCATTAGATGTTAGTAGTTAGGAAAAAAGTTCATGTTCTATGTGAATAAATCACGTTTGGCATTCTAAAAGATAAACGCTTTCTACCACTGAGTTCTCAAACGACCGAAAAGGTGTTAAGTTGCTGTTGTTAGAATTTTCTGGTACAAAAGCAATATTTTCGCATTTGAACAGGCGTTATCAATGTTTACCTATTAAAATCAATACTTCGCTTATTAAGGATTAGAATTTATTAGTTTGCAGATAAGTAATTAAACTTTAAACTTTGAAATGACCGAAATGGTGTTAAGTTGCTGTTGTTGCAATTTTCTGGTACAAAAGCAATATTTTCGCATTTCAACAGGCGTTATCAATGTTTACCTATTAAAATCAAAACTTCGCTTATTAAGGATTAGAATTTATTAGTTTGCAGATAAGTAATCTGGTTTTAAACTTTGATAACATTTTTAACGGCAAACTGCAATTACATTTTTAACGGCATGTAATGTCACTCGTTCTCATAAGACAGTGCATAAGGAGTAATATCATACTTTAGTGTAATTTTTCAAGAAGGGAACAGATCATGGATTCTTCTAAACATTAGAAAAACTGTTCCTTCTCCGAATATTCCTATTTTCAAAAACGTAGGCTCTGTCTAGTAACGTGTGTATGGAAATTGCAAAATCCCAATTGCTGTCTTTGGAAATGGAAAATGTGACGCAGAACCGTAAATATTCAGCTATTTCTTCTACCTAGCCACCGATGAACAGAGTAAAAAGCATAAAAATATGTTTTTCTATATTATGTGTGTTTTCCTGTAACACAAACGCTTCCTGTACTTAAGAGTAACTTCTAGTCTGAGGAATGTATTATATCTTCTTACTGAGAGAGTTAAATGCCTCAATTTTTATTTTGATATGTTGTTCTCGGTGCAGACATTTTCTTAAATAACCAACAAACCAAAAACAATAGATAAAATAGGTAAAAACTAATACTTTTTTTTATTAAAATCCCCTTGTAGAGCTGAAAATCAATGCAGTATAAAGAGGCTTGACTCTGGCAGTATAAACGGCCCACCAAGTTTAAGAATGGATAAAATCGCTTAATACTGACAGTTTATCTTAGATTCGCAGCCTGGTGAAGAAGTTGAATGCATATTTTTTTCCGGTTTTCCTTCTAAGGTCTCATTTAGTTTAATTAACCTCTTATTTTTAAGTTTATTTACTTTCTTGTCCTCCTCATTTCCCATTTTCCTGCCAGAATGTAAAATTCCTTGGTGGAGGGAGATAATACTTTTAAACTTTCCCTTGCTTTCTTTTACAAGATAATTTACACAAGACCTTTTGCCTCTAATTTCAGTTTGAATGCAGCCTTGTTGCAGGGGTCGGACAAAAATATGGAAACACCTTTAAAAAAACATGTTTCTTTGCTTAATATGGTGTAGGAAACCCGTTGGCATCCAAACCAGCTTGCAGTCTTTTCGGAATGGATAAATACAGTTCCTGTATGTTTGCCAAGGGAATATTATACCATTCTTCCTGCAAAACGGTGGCAAGTTCAGATAACGATGTTGCCGGTGGATAACGAGAACGCACTTACCGTTCCAATGTAGACTACAAAGGTTCGATAATATTCAGGTCTGGTGACTGTGGTGGCCAGGGAAGATGGGACAACTCATCCTCGTGCTCAGAAAACCAGTCCTGGACAATGTGAGCTGTGTGAACAGTGGCTTTGTCGTCTTGGAAGACACCCTCACCATCGGGGAACAAAGTTTGTACCATGGGATGAACTTGATCGGCCAAAATGTTCACATAGTCTTGGCAGTCATGTGCCCTGACACAGTTATCATGGGGCTAGCAGAGAACCACGATATGGCTGTCCAAACCATAACAGAACCCCCGCCATATTTCCCTCTTGGCAACAAGCAGTCTGTATTATAGGCTTGAGATGGCGTTCTCCAGACGTAATCTCGGCCAGAAGTGGGAAACAATGTGAAAGAAGACTCGTCAGACCATATTACTCGCTTCCACTGCTCTATAGTCCAGGCTTTATGACTTAAACACCACCTTTTCCTGTTATGGGCATTAGCATCACTGATGAGTGGCTTCTCAATTGCAGCACGGCCGGCAATTCCCTGTTTATGAAGCTCCCTTCTAATTGTTTTGGTACTCACAGGGTTCGGTAACACAACATTCATTTCAGCAGTAACTTTTGCAGCTGTGGTCTTCTTATTTTTCTTCACAATTGCCCTTAATGACCGTCTGTCACAATCAGTCAGGACACACTTTCGTCCGAGCTGTGATTTAGCAGATGATGCTTTTCCGCTTTTCAAATATGCGGTATAAATCTTCGATACAGTACCTCTTGAAACACTAAACACCTCGGCTACCTTGCTTACGGAAGCACCTACCATACGTGCTCCAACAATTTACCCACGTTCGAAGTCTGTTAACTCTGACATAATGCAATGACAACCTCACATAACAGTACTTCGACAACAACTGAACTGTTTAGCACATTTACTAAGTTGTATAGGTGGCGTCAGTAGTCAAAAACGCCAGCGCCACCTACATATTTCATTAAAATCAATCTTTCTTTTCAAACATGCATTTCACGAGGTGTTTCCATATTTTTGTCCATCCACTGTATCTTCATAATAATAACTAAAGGAAGGAGTTATTTATCTTTATATAACAAGTTATTCTATATTCAGTACCTTTACAGCTATTCACGCTTTCCGTTTTCCTTCAAATTTCAATTCGTGAAAATGCAATGCAACTGAAGTAGAAAGGAGATAGTGTTAAAAGTAAGGTATTTTAAGAGGGTAGAATCGGAAGGTGTTTTGCCTGCTGAAGGTCAAGTTACTAATTCGATTTTCTTGAGAGCTGTATTCTACGGCGTGGAGTTATTCTCCCCATCAGGTTTGTCACACCGAACATAGCTCAGCGTCATTCTGTGGGATACTCTGTTGTATAGCCAATAGGCTAACATAGCTTGTATTTAGTTATGTCAAATTCATTATCTTTGGTTTAAGCCATAAATGCTGGCTTCTGTAAGCACGAGTAAAGCAATCCGTTAACTTTAACTGAATGAAATGAAAGGCTCCTTTATACCCTTTTCCAAGTCTCTGAGGTACTTTACAAGACATAAGGATAAGTCATTTCTAGGTCTTAATACGTTTTGTACATTTTGTGTTCCCAAAGGACATGAGACGTTATGTAAATAAATATTATCAAATTTCCCTTAGAATGTCTCCGATAAAGTTATCTCTCCTCTTAAGCAGCTGTGTATTTTGCCGTAAATGAAAGAAACCGACAAATGTAATCAACTAAACACAATTTCAGCGTCTTGGTTTACTGGAACCTTACGCGAGTAATATGACTATTGAGACTGAAACACAGCCTTCTCTCGCTGATTTTCTTCTCAAATCTTAACTGGAACATGCAACTAAACTAATTTCCTGGGTTAGTTACTACTGTTAAATGCCCAGTAGATACTGGTCTACATTAATTTCAGGTTAGATAAGGAAATCATTAACTATGTGTGCAAGCAAACCTGTACTTTGCATTTTCCGTATCATTTAGAATCGTTCATCGATTCAAAACAATTCACCAAGGAACTTCTCTGCCCAGTATTTCTCTCTCATCTACTGCTTGGAGTGAGAGATGAAGGACAGGCCTCGGCCCTAAAGCTTGGAGTGAGAGATGAAGCACGGGCCTCGGCCTTGTTCCTTCTCCTGCTGCCATTACTCGCCTATTTTCAATGCAATACTGCTGTTTTTGCTGAACAAAAACTTGATCTATACTTGTTCTTAAGGGTTACAGCCGAAAACATCGCGGCAAAAACATCGCGGACGAAAACGTCGCGGAGAAAACAACGCAAGGCGAAAACGTCGTGCTACAAAACATCGTGGGAGAAAACATCGCAAAGAGAAAACATCGCAGTTCTAAAACATCGTGGTACAAAACATCGTCGTCGAAAATAAAGCGGTTCAAAAACTTCGCAGTTTAAAAACATCGTCGTCGAAAATATCGTGGTAAAAAATAAAGTATCTACAAATCATCGCATGACCATAACATCGCAGACATGCTTTTTTCAGGCTTTGATAATTGTAAATAGATATTCCCATAATGATTTCTGAGCGTAAGATGGAAAAAAGGATAATTTTTACTCTTCTGTAAGTTTTTATTAACTAATAAATTTTTGCTGATAAAGTAAGAAGGAAACTTAAGCATAGAAAATTAACACGACTTATAGCAGTTAACAGAATTTTAAACCGACATAGTTAACTAGCAAAGGTCATTAATAAATTATTTTTTTATAAAGATTTTACTGGTAATTTATCATGAAAAGTATAATCTAAAAAAGATTAGAAAAAGGAAGGTAAGTAACTGCATGACCTTATCTATAAAAAAATTGCTAACTTAATTGTGAGATTATTTTCTTCACTTTTGTTAATCTAATACTTTATAATGAAAATTATTCCTTGTTTTGCTTCAGTTTATTCTTAAAGTGTTATTAAAATTTTCATGCACAGCGTGCAGTCAGTTACTTGAATGTCGATTTGTTAGTTATGACGAAAGTCAGCTACATAATATTTTAGTAGGGTTTGAATTTATTAGATTATGCCAAAGCACACTACGGCTATCTGTTTAAGGGGTGGGATACCTTTGTGGAGTACAGTCTCAGGAACTGGTTCATATACTTTATTCATTCATTATACTTTAGAAAATCCTGAAAATTTTCACGCAGTTTTTTGTTTGTTTGCTTTTTGTTTCTTAGAAATAATGTATACTTGCAGTGAACCTTCTTGGTAACTATCTCCCTAAGACGAACAGTGTTTTGATCATTACGCAAGTTCAGCACATTCAGACAAGATTAAAAAAATGCAAAATTTTGAGTGGTCGCTTTAAATTGGATTGCTTAAATTTACGTTTAGATTTAGACATTTCTTATTAGCACTTTAAAAGTATTATTTAATTTTTCATATACATTTTATTCGAAAATTTCGTAGTTAATTACTGAACTTACCTTCCTAAGACAATTTTAATGTTTTTCTTCGGTGTTTCTTAATTTTCAAAATATCTTAATTTATGCGCTCGAGAAATCTGTAGCGAAATTAATATTTCTGAGTGATCTTCTATTTTGCGGCGATTCTTTGTCGTCGGAATTCTTTGTCTAGCAACTATGAAGCGACTAATTTTTCTTGTAAATGTTTAATTAAAGATAAAATTTAATGAAATAAAATCTTAACTTTCCTTAAATTGTTTTCAAGGATTAAAAACTGCACACATTATTCATTGACTTTTATTTTCAGTGACTGAGACGTTTCAAATACAATTTTTTTTGTATTTAAATGACAAACTGTTTCGAATAAGAAACTATGATACTTTTATATATCATTTTAAATGTTTTATAAACTTATGATTTTGTATATCAACCATAACTAAATTTTAAAATTCGGGTTCCCTTTGTTGCATAATTATTTTTTAATTAAAGTAACCAGAAAGAATATTTTTTCAATAAAATGAAAGTATTTAGTGCTTCTACGTATTAAACTATTGGAAAAAGATATCTTGGAAGAAGGCATGTTAATTTTTATAGTTTACTTTTTAAATCAAACAAAAGTATCTTTCCGTCTTAACAATTTTACAAATCTTATAGTTTTTTTTTCTCTAATTAACTAGTTTTAGTTTTACGGTTCATAATAATAAACAAAGATATACAATGAATTAGCTAAATCAATGAGAGGTGTGTTATTAGGTAAATGTAGAATTTAGTTTATCCATGTACACCACTGTAAATAACAGATATACTAATTGCTTGTCTGATTTTTGATGATTGAACTGGAAAAAAAACACAGTACTTTTAAAGCATTATACCAATTTCATATACTTGTAAAGCACTTATATTTTTTTCCTTTCTTTTTATTTATATTATTCTCATTATTTACGTAAGCTATTATTTACATAAAGTTTTATGCCTTAAAATTTGCTTTTAAGATTTAATATATTTATAATTTTTGCGTGTAAAGACCGGACAGCAAATTTTTAACGTTATTTTGACAGAGTTAAACATGTTTCGGGAAAATTTGTATATTTCTCTTATTGGTCTGAAGAAGTATTTAATAATAAAGAAAAAATAAATAAATAAATAAATAAATAAAATTTAAAAAATAAAAAATAAAAAAATGCCTATTGCCCAGCTCTAAAAACACACTGCTTAAAATTTATATAATTAAAAAAATATGTATTTAATTTTGGAAAATCTTGTTACTCAGATTCTAAATATTTTCCATTTTCAGCGACAAAGTTTGAATTTATGATGTTTTTATCATACGTATAATCGGGAAGTTTCGCCTCCTTAATCGAACTACATGAATATTTCATGTTATTGGAAAAAGATTAAAATGTTGTATTATTCATTATTCGTATTGCCAAAGTTTGCCAAGTTTGGCCAAAAAAGAAAAAAAAAAAAAGGAAAAAATGTCAATTAAATCTATATTTTTAATATAATTCTTTAATGGAATTTTATATTAATTAAATAAATCTGTATGTATGAATACATATATGCAAAAGAGGCAAAGGGCTTTATCAAAACCAAACAAGGAAGAGCGGTCTAAACATGTTTGGTAACAAGGAGCTCCTTGTTTGGTAAACTCTAAACTAAGTTTTTCTGGGTTCTCTTTTTAAATTGTGTAATAGCTGTAAAACATACAAATACTAATAAGATAAGAAATGCTATTTCTGTTCTGTACGTGGAGCATCATCAGTAATGACTAAAAATTTTCAGCTGTCTTTTATTAACCAAATAGCCTTAAGCGCCTAGAGGGGAGATCCCCAGAAGTTACGCTTGATCGAAACACCCGTTCTAATGGTTGACTCTCCTAGCTGTAATTCGTCCCCCCCCCCCCCCGAGCTTTTTACATGGAGGTAGGAAGTCCTTTCCTACATCCATGGCTTTTTAGTAGCTGTAATTCTTCCCTCCTCCTGAGTTCAGCCGCTTAGCTTGTTTTTCAACGTAATTCTCAGAACTAAGAGCTTCAAGCGTTGGTTTCCCGAAAGTTCCTAATTGTTTTCATCTTGCACACAGATTACTACAGTTTCCAGCCAAACCCGGATTCTCACTTCTCTTTCCAAACAAATATATACTACTATTAACGAAAGAAAAAATTTCATTTTATGAATAAAATAACTGAATATAAAATGTGAAACTAAATCATTTATTAAAAAATAAACTTTTGTAAAACTCATAAATCAATATTCTGAAAATTTTAACTGCGGTGAAATATAACATTTAATTCTTTCCCTTAACTCTTTCAGTCCCAATGGGTTATATAAGTCCCAGTAGATATTTAAAGAAGCCTAAATGGAATTACACGCATCAATTTACTACATAGTTGATGTCCCACTGGTAGTAGGCATCATTTCTAACATGCCTACTAGAAAATTGTCACGCGCCTCTTCTTATAGAGGCTTCGTGACAGACTGTCAATTTATGTCAATTTCATTTGTATCATTTGTGATAATTACCAAGAATACATAAAAAAAATCAAGTCAGTTGAAACAAACAAATAAATTGGGACTGAAAGGATTAAACAATTTAAGATGTTTTTTAAATTTTCAGTATTTAGTTATTCAGATTTCAAGCAGCAAAACCATCTTCTACAAATGCCATTTGTCAAATGTATTTAACTCCTCAAAAAGTATTTTTCCTTTCATTTAAAGATTTTATATTTTGACAACTTGTACATCTTTGTTTTTGATATTCTGCACTATATCACATGTAAAACTATAAAATTTTGCTCATAAAAACTCAGATTCATAACTCTGTTTGAATTAATTGTTTTTAATATGTTGAAGACGTATATAAATAGAGTTTTATAATATATTTTCAGTGGGAAATATGCACTAACATATAACATGCATTAAAATAATTGAGTCACAGGATCATTAAAATAATTGAATTACAGGTCCTTATATATTTTGGTAATAAACCATGGTTATTACCAAAATATATAAGGACAATATACAATACAATAAAGACTACAAAAATGAATGAGGACAATATTTAAAATAAATAAGGACTATATACAACTTCTCACACTCCCACACCATGGCCACTATATAAAAATTAAACATGTTGCATCAATAAAAAGAACAAAAAAGTGGGAGTCTAAGCAAACCATTATTCCCCCCCCCCCGAAAAAAAAAACATGTGATTCAAGTGTATACAAGTATTAATATATAGTATGAATCACAACCAACATACTAATTAAGCCTTGCATGTATATTAAAGAGAACGCATAAAGTATAAGAAATGGCTAACTCCACGAAATATGAAGATGAAAAATATATTTTTGTTTGATTTAAAACGTAAACTATGAAAACATGCCTTGTTTAAAGATATCTTTTTCCGAAATGTGTTAGATACTTTCAGTTGACTGCGTAGAACACTAATACTTTCATTTTATTTAAAAATATTCTTTCTGATTATTTTAATTAAAAGTAATCATGCACGAAGCGAGCCCGGATTTTAAAATTTAGTTATGGTTGATATTCAAAATCATATGCTTATAAAACATTTAAAATGATACATAAAAATATCATAGTTTCTTATTCCAAAGAGTTTGTCATTTAAATACAAAAAATAATGTACTTGAAACATTTCGGTCACTGAAAATAAAAGTCAATGTAAAATGTGTGCAGTTTTTAATCCTTGAAAATAATTTAAGGAAATTTAAGCTTTTATTTCATTAAATTTTATCTTTAATTAAACATTTACAAGAAAAATTAGTCGCTTCATAGTTGCTAGGCAAAGAATTCCGACGACAAAGAATCGCCGCAAAATAGAAGCTCACTCAGAAATATTAATTTCGCTACAGATTTTTCGAGCGCATAAATTAAGATATTTTGAAAATTAAGAAACACCGAAGAAAAACATTAAAATTGTCTTAGGAAGGTAAGTTCAGTAATTAACTACGAAATTTTCGAATAAAATGTATATGAAAAATTAAATAATACTTTTAAAGTGCTAATAAGAAATGTCTAAATCTAAACGTAAATTTAAGCAATCCAATTTAAAGCGACCACTCAAAATTTTGCATTTTTTTAATCTTGTCTGAATGTGCTGAACTTGCGTAATGATCAAAACACTGTTCGTCTTAGGGAGATAGTTACCAAGAAGGTTCACTGCAAGTATACATTATTTCTAAGAAACAAAAAGCAAACAAACAAAAAACTGCGTGAAGATTTTCAGGATTTTCTAAAGTATAATGAATGAATAAAGTATATGAACCAGTTCCTGAGACTGTACTCCACAAAGGTATCCCACCCCTTAAACAGATAGCCGTAGTGTGCTTTGGCATAATCTAATAAATTCAAACCCTACTAAAATATTATGTAGCTGACTTTCGTCATAACTAACAAATCGACATTCAAGTAACTGACTGCACGCTGTGCATGAAAATTTTAATAACACTTTAAGAATAAACTGAAGCAAAACAAGGAATAATTTTCATTATAAAGTATTAGATTAACAAAAGTGAAGAAAATAATCTCACAATTAAGTTAGCAATTTTTTTATAGATAAGGTCATGCAGTTACTTACCTTCCTTTTTCTAATCTTTTTTAGATTATACTTTTCATGATAAATTACCAGTAAAAACTTTATAAAAATATAATTTATTAATGACCTTTGCTAGTTAACTATGTCGGTTTAAAATTCTGTTAAGTGCTATAAGTCGCGTTAATTTTCTATGCTTAAGTTTCCTTCTTACTTTATCAGCAAAAATTTATTAGTTAATAAAAACTTACAGAAGAGTAAAAATTATCCTTTTTTTCCATCTTACGCTCAGAAATCATTATGGGAATATCTATTTACAATTATCAAAGCCTGAAAAAAGCATGTCTGCGATGTTATGGTCATGCGATGATTTGTAGATACTTTATTTTTTACCACGATATTTTCGACGACGATGTTTTGTACCACGATGTTTTAAAACTGCGATGTTTTCTCTTTGCGATGTTTTCTCTCACGATGTTTTGTAGCACGACGTTTTCGCCTTGCGTTGTTTTGTCCGCGACGTTTTCGTCCGCGATGTTTTTGCGGCGATGTTATCTGCGGACACCGTTCTTAAGATACGAGTACAGATCAAGATCGTATTTACAGCGAATTTAACTATATAATTTCTGAAAATGATGAAAATTCTTCAAGACTTGAGGTTAAAATTTTATAGATACAACTGGCGATATAAGAAAATGGACGATGTCGTGAATCTTCATTTGTTCGAAAAACACAACGTGCTGAATTCAACGCGTGTTAGCACCTTCAAAATCGTCTTCCACCTAAAATTCTGCTAAATAAGCGTAGTTGCAGCAAGCGCTGGTCTACTTGAGAAAATATTTTTAACTCTACATTCTCTCGTGATTTTTCTGCAGCTGATAGATCATTATTATCTTATTCGGCGGATCTGCCTGTGAGTTCAATAGGTAGTGTGGAATTAAGATTATGTATAGCTAGCAGTTTAACATGTGTTCAGTTTAATATGTGTTCATAAATATTCAATCAAAAATAATGAGATTTCAAAAGCAGTAAAATAAATAATTTATTCACACGTGAAATTTTGTTATCATTATTCCTCTGGCATCACTGAGTCTATGTAAGTAACATGAATAATATTTTCTTCTCTTAGGTCACATATGTTATCTTAGATTTATACTTATCTAGGAGTTACTGCGGTCACAACATTAACTTCTCATTCTTTTGATATTTGACCAATTTCTAACATTAATGATGTACGGTCATCTAAGGATTATCACGGTAGCCTTATAACACTATGGAAAGAGTACTCAAAAAAGGTGGCTACAGGTTTCAAGACTAAGTTCTGAGATTAGATATGTGTTTCCAAATATAAAGTTATAATGTCTCGTTTACTTAATTTCATAAACTGAGCTCAACGTTGGAAAACTGTTTAGTGAATAATCACTGAGTCCTACAAAGTCATGAGAAGGATGTAAAGGATGCTTTATTAGCTCAAATAAAGTTCACAGGAGGCACCAACTCGGGCATACAAAAGCCAGCATTTTTGTCTTAGCTCAAAAGGTAATGAATAACATTAAAATAAAATAGTTAAATACAGCCTAACGGCTTTACTGGCTAACTATCGCTCAAGTTGGCTCTAAATCGAAAGTCAGTGTAATAGCTCAACGTTGTAGAAATATAATCGCTAGGGAAGCAAAGATATCAACGTGGGCTTCAAGCAAAGAAAACACGCTCTGATTTCACCTTTCAAAATTTTTCCTTAAATACTAACTTCTTTCTACCTCATTTGATTCCACACGCTCAGTTAGTTTGAATTCTAGCAAAGCAATGTGAGTTAAAAACTACTTTTTCTACCAATTAAAAGTAAATAGTCTTAAAGAAGTCCTAATATTAATTTAGAAGACTTTTAAATTAATATTTGTTCGGCGTGTTACTGTATCTTAAAGTCCTAATATGTTTATTTATTGATTTTAATAGCATCTAGGAAAACATAGTACTTGAAATTTAAAAAATAAATAAATATAAGTGAGTATTTGCAAACAATGTTTAAATGAAAGGGTTACCTTACTCATTCTTCCTTTATTTTTCTTACTCGAATTCTCAGTTAATAGAATTTAACAGAAATTCAAAGATCCCAGATAGCGTTCAAGAACCTTAGAATAGCTCAAAGAGAACCTTAGAATTTTTAAACTGTCTACGGGACAGGCAATTGCTTAGTGTTATAGTAGGGGCAAATGAATCTCTCATTGTAACTCTGTATAAGATCCTAAATTTTATCGCTGCTTATAATTCCTTCGAATGTCATTTTTACCTCCAAAAGGGGCGTCAGCCCAATTAGGCTGTCAGTCTTGAAACGGGATTTTGCGTTGAACCACCACAAACGACTGTATCATTTTTTATATTGTTACCAACAAATGTTATCGCCTTGCATTATTTAAAAAAATTAAATAATGAGGAATCTACATACATGGCTGTATGTTTCTCACATTCTGAAAAAAAAAAAAAAAAACAGAAATACCTAGAGTCATCAAATTTTGAATAATGTAGTCCTCCAACCAAACACGTACACCTGAAAGCCGGAATGTTGAATTTCGAATTTGTTTTATTATCTATTTAATACTTTGCAAAACTAATTAAATTTTGATTTATGAACTCAACGATTTCAAAGTGGGAATACAGTACGGAATAAAATATTTTTTTTATCTCCCGCGCGCAAGGCTGTCTACGAAAATTATTAACATATGCTCTTTATAAATGTTTTATGATTTTGCTGTTGAATGAATTTTATGCGAGTAGTGCGAAGAATCTGATATTCAATAAATAAAGTTAAGACACACAAACCGTTAACAGTAAATACCTGATGTGGACAGCCCACCAGCGGCCGAGCGGTAAAGTCGTTGTAGACTGGTAGTTCAGTCCGAGGTTCGAATTCTGCGAACGGGCTGGCTGCATGGCCGTTTTCGTGGTTTTCCCCATGTGTAACGTATATACGAGCCAGTTTCCCTTAGAAAGTCCTCCACGAAGGCATCCCTGCCCTTAGGCAGGGAGCCCTAGTGTGCTTTGCCATACTTAAATAAACAAACAAACCAACCAACCTGATGTGGACACCATTTGACTCCCTTGTATGGAATAATAAATTATACACATTTTTGCTGCATTTCATTTAAACTTATTTCCTGAAATTTCGTTAGAGGTATATTTCTCATTCAATAAATTCAGTTCCCAATTCGCGGAAAAGCAAAAATACATAAGAACTCAAAGTATCTTCATTAAACATTGTGAAATATAGAAAAACGTAATACACCAAATACGGTTAAAGCAGTTAAGACAAAAAACAACATTTACAGTTAAAATAGTTTCTCCGCAAAAACAAGCAATTCGGCCCAACGGACAGGAAGGCAAAATTTTCGCTGCACAAAAATTTAAAGTTAACTTTTGGTCCCACTGAATAAAAAGTTCACTCATTTCGGTGCACCAATTCCAACTGACTCAATTCACTATATTACTAAAGGTTTCAAATGTAAACAAATATCCGCCACTTTAATACTAAGATCACTTTTAAATTGTTAACAATTCTACAACTACTGCATGCAGATTAATTAAAAACATAAAACACTTAACTGAAATATAAGAACAACATGATTCAATTACTTTTAAAACAAATAATGCAAAATTTACCAACATATAAAGAACAAAAAAAAAAAAAAAAAAAAAAAGAGGCATACATTCAAGTTTGATTGTGACTGAATATTAAAGCAATGCTATTAAATTTGCATATAAATTATGGGAACGTGAAATATAGCGAACTTTCAAGCGATCTAAATGAAAGGTTTCCATTTTTTCACAAATTTTTAGTATACTCATTTTTAGTTTATAAACTTGATTATTCCTATAATTAAATAAGTATAGTTTAAAATTTCATAATTATGAAAAACAGCGCTTGTACTAGAAAGACAAAAATAATTTTTCAAAAATTTTAATAAATTTAGCAAATCTGGAAGATAATCTGAATGAAACATGAATATTTGCGTTTCACATGAAGTACGTAATTCTTTATAAAAATTTTTTTATCAAAGTGTGAAAAAACAAGACTTTTTATCAAAGTGTGCAGAAACTTTTGTACAGAGTAACTTTATTCTACTGTTTTTAGAAAACAGGTATTCAGTTAAAATTTGAATTAATTACAAGAGGTTCTCGAAAGATATGTTTTCAGATTCTGCAAGTTTTTAACACCTAAGACTACCTATACTTTCGTATAGGCTTGAAAGCGATTGGCAGTGCTTATTATCTGGGAATCACACTAAATATGCTCATCATTGTCAACAACTACAGATTTAACAGGTGTCCTCTACATGCCCTTGAATTCTCTACGTGTGTTATTAAAAATAAGAGAGGCAGAATATGTCAGCTGTATGATTATAATTAATCTAGCGTAAATATTGCGTTAAATGCACTTCAACTATGTGAAGAATACAAAATAAATATTTGCATTACTCTCTCCTTAGTGAAGCCGAGATTGCATAAAAAGAACCGTTCAAAATATTTTCATGTCAAGAAAGATGAAAGGTGTCCGAGAAGGAGGTACGTTTATTTGCAGTCATAGTATAGGAAATCATTTTTCTTCTCTCGCATAATTTCAGTATTTTTATCTTCATAAAACTGCACATTTCTATGAATTAGAAACTGCAGTCTCGTTATTTACTTTAGCATTAAAATTGGGAATATTATATTTTAAATAATGGAATTTGTATCATTTCCGAGTTTTTTCCATGACATTTTAGTTCTAGTTTATGCTATGCTGTATTGCAGTGGGCCATATATATATTTGTAATAATAAAATTCCATAGTCAAGAATACACTTAAAATTATAGCTGTATGTTCTTTTTCATTTTTAATGGCGATGGTCTCTTATTTGAAAGTACGTGGAATTAAATCCACAGCCAAGTAGTCAAGTTGTTTTTCCCGCCTTTTCTACACGTACAGTTATAGAATGTTCTGGAAATATTTCAAGCGAACTGGATTGGCTGACGAGGCTGACGTCATTTCTTGGATGCTCCGCCTTTCCAGAGGCTATAAAAAAACTCGCAAAGGAATAGCGGGGGCTTTATCTTAAATGTCACGATGCAGTAAACTTCATACAAAAAGTTATTAGTAATTCTTTTTATTTACTCCGGATATCTGATTTTGTAACTGCTATTTCTCCTGAATAATAATAAATGGATCCTGTTTTTTTTTTAAACTTATCGTCTGATAATTTAAGCTACGACTAAAGCTGGTACATCACATATATGTATATATATGGGACATTTAATTTTTCCAAAAGCTAGCCCTTTTTCAAACTCTTCCGCGTTCTTCTTTTAAGATTTCTCTGCTTTGAGAGAAAGAAAGAACATGATTTGAAAAAAAAATAACATTCGAACAGACCGTCGTAGCGCAAGAAGAAGTTTGTGGTTAGAAATTGTAGTTAGAATGATGCAGTGGTTGATGTTCCTCACCAAATATTCAATGATCTTCTGCCATAATTACTTGAATTAGAGCTCAGTCTGTAATACGAGTTCTTAGATTTTATGTGCACTTGAAAGCGGTTAAATACAGAAATATCCCACAGCTTAAAACTGCGTTAAAAAGGAAATATAAGTGGAACGATTTTATTCTGAATACAACTATATTCATCTATTTGCATTAATACGTAAGATAAGTTCAATGTTCAGTTTAAAATCCAATGTTCTGTGAACAGAACTTTGAAAGAGCTTGTAGGACAGTCGCATAAACTATTTTCTTCCTCGTTCCATCATGCCTTCGTGGTATAATGATAGCATACTCGGCTCATATTCGAGATGTCCTGTTCCGAGTCCCAGTAACAGCGTTGTTCATTTTTCACGTCTCCAGTATTAAGAAACCTAATGACTCTACGGCATAACTTCTATTTAAAATAAAAACAAGTTATTATTTAATAATCTTTGAAGTAATATCCATTCATTATAATAAATACACTTATTTTACAGCTTCCACATCATAGGTTCTAGAATGCAATTTTTTGGTATCTCTCCCATACTGACCTTCACGTCATTTTTGTTAGGCTGAATTGCACGAAAACTTTGACCCCGTTTAATCACTTTAATTAAAGAGAATAATGCGGTCAAAGAATGAGACATTATGGAAATAAAGATCTGTTTCTGAGCGGCAAAAGCTAAGGTTCATTCATTAGACGTCCTTTGCTCAAAATGCAACTATCAGGTTCAATGTTCCGTCTTACCTTCTTCGGGAACATGCAAGGACCTGACTCGGAACAGAGAGCTTACTAAAGCTATGTTCAAAACTGTGGGAAGTAGACAGGATACACAAGAAGGGTATACAAAACCCTTTATTTTTCTCTATTTACAATAACTTCCGTACTTCGGAATACAATGACCCACCACTTGTGGTCTAAACGTAAGAATATAAAAGTAGAACTAAACTTTAATTTAACTTTGAAATAATAAACGTGGAAGATTGGCCTTATATTAACAGGAAGCCGTATGTAGTACAGAGAGCTGTTAATACTACAATACGTTTACAAAATTATCAAGAGGATTAAACCTCTGGCCTGGAAGGCAACCAGCAACTGAGTAAAACTTCTAAGGTAAGCGGCCTGCTTCGACTCACTGCTTCCTCTCTCTCGCTTGGCAAAAAGCCACACAACTTAAATACTTGGCGTTCGCCAGACAAACTTTGCATAAATACTTTAACGCTTATAATTCTGGCCGGAAGTAGAAAATAAGAAGTGATAGTAAAGATTTAAAATAAAATAAACGTTAGTAAAACTTAAGATCCTTACACAACATGGTGCCGAATGCTCGTAAGATTCTTTAGTATCATTTACACAGTAAAGCCGAGTGATCGTAAGATTCTTTAGTATCATTTGCACAGTAAAGCCGAGTGATCGTAAGATTCTTTAGTATCATTTGCACATTAAAGTCAAGTGATCGTAAGATTCTTTAGTATTATTTGCACAGTAAAGTCGAGTGATCGTAAGATTCTTTAGTATCATTTGCACAGTAAAGCCGAGTGATCGTAAGATTCTTTAGTATCATTTGCACAGTAAAGCCGAATGATCGTAAGATCTCATAAGCCCATACTTTGCCCCAGAATAATACCGCTTCTAATATTGCTCCTACAGTACTTTAAGGCTCTATGATATCCAAATCCAATTATTGCATATTTCCTGCGCGTGACATGACTTTTCTACAACCAGTTTAAACAGAGGAATTCTAGTAAAATATAAAGAATATGCTATTAAGTTTACTAAGAGTTCCTCCTTATTTCATTTATAGACCACACAATGTGTGAATTCTGTGTGTAGATATTAAATAACATACGACGTGAATATCTCTGAAGCTAACACTCCTTTATCCTTTTATTACGTACAAAAACTTTTCTTACCTTATTTTTAAATGTACCAGTTTTTTTAAATATCGTATAGTATTCTTTTTCAAATTCTCAGGAAACGCGAGTAATATATTTTATTTCTCACAGTTTCAATTAAACTCAGATTTTAACTTTGTTTACAAAAGATTTTGCTGCGTTTCCTTAAAAATAATAACTGGTAAAATTTAATGTCTCAAAAGAAAGCTTTCAAGTTTTATATTGCACTCAAAGTGAAGTTTTTTTTTCAATCATTTACATATACGTACACGGTTCGAGAGCCTTTGGGCTAAAAATATCTAAAAACAGCATATCTTTAGAATTTCCGATATACAGTTTCGCGCGCTGGACATAAAAATATTTTATTCCGCACAGTGTGTTGCCACTGCTCGCTTTCAAATCGTTGAGCTTCTTAATCAAAAATTCCTTAAAGTTTAAAAGATATGAAATAGATAAAATAAATTAGAAATTCAAGATTCAGGCTTCCAGGTGCCCATATCCGTGTAGAGGACTACGTTATTCAAAATTTGATGGCTTTAGGTTATCGTTGTTTTCTCACATTGCGAGAAACAAACATACAAATAGAATCATGCAAGATTCTTCATTATTTAATTTCTCTAAATATAATGTTACGAAATGTCCAGGCGCGGTAAGATAGCTTCCCCTCAAAGCAGGTTTAGGTTGCCATAAAAGGCAAGGGAAGGCAGGGTTGCCATATTTGTCGAGAAATCGCTATTTGGCGACAATATTGGCGATATGCCATGGACGGATGGAGATCCTTCTGGAACGAATTCTTACCGGTTTAGCCCAGAATGTTCTCGAACACAAGCCAAAAACTATATAAACCCTGTTGGTACGCGGAGAGTCAGTGCAAGTTAGTGTGCCTCGAGTTAGTCAGTCCGTGTGGAGTCAATCAAGTTGACAGCCGGGTAGCGAGTGCCGAGTGGCTTGTCGAGTGCATCGAAAGAGTCTCTTCGTCTATCGCCGTTAGTGCATCGTCGAGAGAGTGTGTTGAGCTCCGGAAACGACTGAAACGAAGAATCGGGAGCTGTGCTCTGTGTGTCGTCGAGTGCACCGCGAGGTGTAGCGAGGAGAGTCTCGAGAGTATGTGGAGTATGACCGAGCAGAATCGTAAGCTGTACTCTGGTGCTTTGCAGTGGAGCTGTCTCCAGCGTTATAGCCTGATAACCTGAAGGCTGTGTCGCTGATTGTTCCAGCGTGTTTATTGTAGTTCTTCGACGACTGTATAAGCGTGTTATTTTAGCTGTTCTGATTAATATTGGCTAAATAAAATGAGTTTCGACATTCTGTCAAGTGCTGTCGTCGTTATTCACTCCAAATCCGAACGAATACCGTAACGTACGAACGTAAAGGAAAAGAAAATTACGTAACAATAATACAGAGCGATAATATTTGGGGGCAGCAATTTGGAAAGCTACAAGGTATTTCTCTCGCCTTCTTAGCATGCCTTCGCTGGGCGCGTATTCCAGAGCTTCGCGGTTCGATTTCCTGCGAAGGCGTTGCCTATTTTTCATGACTCCTGCTTCCAAAAAAATTCTTATGTCTCTACAAAGTGATACATTGTTTATAGTGATTCGACGCAAAATGATGTTTCGAGATTAATAGTCCTTCTGGGCTAACGCCCCTTTAAGCTAATAACAAGGGACAATATACATGAAGCGTTACAATACAATGCAAAGATACGCATAAGATTATACGTACTACATTGATTACATATATCTAACTCTAACAGATGAGAAGAAGTCGATGTTTGTGTCTGCTAATTCATAAAATATTTTATTTTCTTATTTTCCACAGCTCTGCTGGCATCTACCCCTGAACCCTTGTGCACCCTTACGGAATTGCATCGGTGCTTGCAGTCGCTTCAAACGCAGAGCAACGATCTTGCCTTTGCTGCAACGCGATACGAACTCCTGAACGTCTGCAGGTAAGACGTATCTACCATTTATTCAATTATTTTGCCCCTCTTTAAGCCATGAGGGCTGAATGAAGCACTTTACTCCAATCAGAAAAGTGAAGTTTCAAATAGAAAATACGAAGTATGCGTTTGAAATTGTATTATAGAATACATTTTATGCTAAACTGCACAGATTCTACTGAAAAGTAATTTCTGAAAATGCAAGGTGGTTAAAATTAAAGTTCCATTTTGAAATGGTCATAAAAGGAAAACTACTGGACCAAATGTTACCATATTGGTAACCGTGTAAAGGATGTCATGGGAATTTATTTCCCGCAAAAAAAAGTTCAAAAACTCACCACCAGGAACGAAATGGCGCTGCATGTTATTGTTAAGCGAAATAAGGGTCGGAATCTAACTTAACCTTTTGTTATACGGGTTTAAGATGTTGTATACCTTTAAGAAACATTTACCTAAACAAAATTGCCACTTAAAGGCGATAGACGTCTGGTGCGCCATCAGTGTAACGGAGAAATCCATAACGGAGAAATCCATCCGTGTAACGGAGAAATCCGTCCGTAAAAACCACAAATTAGCGATTAGAAAATGTGAGATCGCAAATCATTCGGAAAAATGTGCGCTTTTCGGAAATCGTTTTCTTACAGATCGCTAATTTGTGAGTTTTGAAGCCTGAATTCGGCCCTAAGATATCAAGATATAGGTTTAAAACGTTTTTAATTGTTTCTAAAGCAAAACTGTTTGCGGGATTATGCAAAACCGCAATGGCTTATAACTGATGATACCTGACCGTGTGAATGACGTGATACGTGAACTGCAATAATGTGGCATTTCAAACAGCACGATTTTTATGCAGGGCGGGTCCCCTCCGCACATTGTTATATGTGTAACACAGTTACTTAAGCAACATTTCACGAATGAACGGATTATAGGACGACATTTCCTAATTCCTTGGTTACCTCGGTCACTAGACACTTATCTCTGTAACAAGTGGTTCTCTCAAAAGCACTATTGATGTTGTTAATCTAAACAATTTGGCGGAATTGAAAGACGTGATACACCAACATGTCCGTAACATTCCTCCTGATATGCTAAGAGCTGCTATTGAGAATGCGGTAACAGAATTTAACTAGTTTTCGGAAAATGGTGGATGCCACATTGAACATACTTTATAACACGTTTCAGGAAACGATTAAACACATATTAAACCAATGTCTTCATGTCTTATATCGTTTAACAATATTTCATACAGCCTGGTGGTAAGATTTTTAAATTTTCTTTTCGGGAAAAATAAATTCCCATGACCTCCTTTACACGATTACCAAGTTTGATAACATTTAGACCAGTAGTTTTAATTTTATGATCATTTCAAAGTGGAACTTTAATTATAACCACCTTGTACAATGACACAAATCCCTGAGTGTTTTAGTGTTTTTATACCTAAAGGATTATGTATAAAGAACATGAATAAGTACATAAAGAACTGTGTATTCTTTACGCCCGTTTTTTCTATTTTGAATACATACAATCTCCCCCGTGTACCAAGATGTACAACACAGGGTTTACAAAAGTAAGTTAACTAAAACATTAAATACTATATACATAAAACAGTTTTGCAAGCACGATCTAGGGCCATCGAAGGCAGAGCAGAAGCAAATTAAATGTTCTACATTTGAGGTTTATTTTTTGAACGTTCACATAAATTATTTTATTTCAGCCTGAAACGAAACAGGTAACTTGCAAATTTACCGTGACCAGAAAGACTCGGAAAGCAGTCTATGGTGAAATGGAAGGAAAAACTTTTTGGTGCCCTCAGTATTACAAGACGAAATAAATTCCTTATTCCACTTAGCTAAAAGCTTCTTATAATGAAAAAACTTCCAATAGCTCTTTGGAATACTAATATTGATATCTATGGATAAATTTAAGGCATCTTTATCTAAGAAATAAACTGTTTCGTTTCCATAGAATCCATGATGACTACGCACATAAACAAAACGGTTATCAATTCCCCTATTTCTACGAAAATTTACAGTTGATAGAGTTTCGATTACTAATTTGTCGCTGCTGGAAATATTCTCCAAAAGGTGAATTATGTATTATTCTATGTGTATTAATTAATACGTAACATTAATTTTAATAACAGGTTCATAATGAATTTTTTACATCAAGCTTTATTCTAATAAATTTTCAAATTTTAAAAGATAACGTTTCTCCATAAAATGTCTTCCCAAAGTAGTTTATTCGAACGTTGTGATATGGTCTCTCCTTTCCCTTTTTAATATGACACTCTATAGCGATCTCAAAGGATTATTATAAAAAATGAAAATCTGAAAGCTTTGAGATTTTATAATAGGCGCAAAGGGCATTTTTTAACGTTTTGTGTGTGTTACCTTTATTTATTAAATATCATGTTATCAGCTTCTTTGCACTTAAAGCACATGAAATTCAATTCAACAGCAACATTACAAAATAGTTAAAAACAGCATAACTTTAGGATTTCCGTCAGACAGTCTCGCGCGCTGGAGATAAAAATATTTTATTTCCGCAGTGTTTTGCCAATGCTCGCTTTGAAATCGTTGAGTTTCTTAATCCAATATTCGCTACAGTTTAAAAAATATGAAATCGATAATAAAACAAACTCGAAATTCAAAATTCGTGCTTTCAGATGCCCATGTTCGGTTGGAGGACTACGTTACTCAAAATTTTATGGCTCTAAGTACCTTTTTTTTTTCACAATGCGAAAAAACATTCATACATTCATACAGATACTTCATTATTTAGTTTATTTAAATATAAAACATTTCGATAATATTTGGTGGAAACAGTTTGAAAAATGAAACGACCAAAATGCCGCTTTGAGAGTAATAGCCCTTTGGGTTTAACGCCTCTTAAGGCTAAAAGTATCAAATGACACTAGAATTTTCGAGGCCCGTTTCTTAAGTGAGCATAATTTTGATATTATGTAAAAACAAGGCCAATGTTTTTAACAAATTAATTTTTACATGAAAGCCTACTTTTCAGTATAATTTGCGCCTACATTAAAATATTTATCATAGCGTATGGCCAGCTTTTGAATTCCAGCTTAAAAGAAATCATCCCCTTTATTGATAACCATTTTTAGTAATAATCGCAAGCAAATTTTCTGATAATTTAATCGTTTTGTTATCATTTCATGCAGAATATCTCTGCAGACGCAAAAACAATTCACAGATAATGAAGAATTCGTAAACAATGATCGTGACGGAGGAAGATGGAGATCGTTCGTTATTACTGAAATAATAGTGAAACATTTGATGAAATATTTCGAGAAAACAAGACTTTTGCGATTTCATCATTAATGGATTTCTGAAGTTTCAGAAAAGTGTTTCTACATGGAATTTTGACACAACGCTTACATTATCGTTAAGTTATACTCACGCTAGCTACCAGAAATGGTTTTTAAATGAGATAGCAGATTTCTATAAACATGGAATTCAAAAGCTGGTCATACGATACGATAAGTGTCTTAAGATAGATGGCAATTATGTTAAAACGAAGATGTAAACTGAGGCTTTCGCGTAGAAAAAAATTGTTAAAAATTTACCCTTGCGTAAATGTAGCATCAAAACGTTCTTACCTAAAAAGAACATGCTATATATTTATTTTTACAGTTGATTTATGTTTGCATATTTAAAGGTACATAAAAGCGGATGAGAAAGGTATTTATTGATGTCCACAGTTAAGTATTTCCATATAAGTACATAAAAAAATAAGATAAAATGGCATATAGTAAAATATTTTAAATTACAACTAGTTATTTTTAACATTTATCTAATTTAGTACAATTTTAAGTAGACACCGAAAATTCTCACTGGTAGTTATTAGAGCATTTTAGGCATTAGAAACAATTCTGATTTTCTTAAAAAAATGCTTGTAACAAAAACTTATACTTTTAACTACCCTTAACTGTTTTACATAATTATATACAGCTTTTCATGCTAAAGGCATGTTTTTATTTTAACAAAATATAGCAAAAACTAGCAAAAATTATTAAACTGAAAATTTCAATAATTAACTACATTTTGTCACTTAATTGTAAAATGTTAATGATTTTAAAAATAAAAATATATTGTTGTAATAGGAAAATATCTATATTTACTGTATTTTAAAAATGAAATCAGATAAGGTAATTAACACATGCTAAGGAAGTGTATCTTCCCGTAATTTAGTGCCTTAAAATGGCAGAAAGAATTCCAGTTGCTGTTTTTAGACAGGTTACCAATGTCAAATGACCTGATATACTGCATTCACTTCTTTTGGCACTCTTATAACAGATCTGTGATGTGTCCTTTATTCACTTTAGGATGCAACACTAATTAGGTTTTTGAATCTGTGTAACAATTAATGTTACTGTTTCCCTTTAACACTGTTCGTAATTAAGTTATTAAGTTTCTGGAAAAAATTATGAAGGTATTTTTTTTTTCTGATAATCTTTCTTATCTTCCTTTGCAAACATCGTATATCATGTATTGGAAAAAAATGTTCTTTTAAGTATATTCGCCTGCCTGCAAAGTTGCGATTGAGAAACAGAATGAAGGAAAACAGAAAAGAAGCTCTTTATTATATATATATATGAGATAAAACATATGTAAATATGAGCTTCATAATTTAATTTAGTGTTATAAAGCCTTCTCTTGGCGAGCTTCCGTATTGGATAATTGCGCACTTCAGCTTCTACCTCTATCGCCGCTTGGACGCTATTTCGATGTGCTCTCCTGCTATTGTAAAAGTATCAAAAATGTAAATGTTTTTGAATAGGGAAAATTAGAGCTCCAAGTATGTTGCGGGCCATAAATTTCAAATGAAATAAAAATGAATATTTAATTTTATTCGGCTGCCAAGTTTTCTAGTCATTACGGATTCAAAATTTCAGCAAGCTACCCAATCAAAATTCATCCTCTTCAATATGGATATACGTTCCATGCCATCTAGGAGCTGCGCGATCAGTAGTTCTGTGTTTCTACGTCTCAGTGTTCCTACATCAGTACTTCTAAATTTGTTTTTGTTAAATATATGTGTATATAAAAATTCTAAATGAAACTAATAATGAGTAAATTAAAAAGCCTATATCTTCGCTAAAGCTGCAACGTAATAAACTAATAATTTATAATTAAAAATCGTTTTACATATCATCTCCAAGGAATAAAAATTCAATTAAAACCATGAAGTCAGTGTTTTAATTAGCATTTTAAATGGGTATTTTCTAGACCTTTATTCCTTTAAAAACATGAAAATCTGTAAAGAAAAATCTTTAATCGCAAAAAAATCAAAATCAAAAGTAAAAATTTTAAGTATTGAAAAAGTAGCTTGATTGCAGATTAATTGACTTGTCAAGAAGAACAAACCAATCTACTATCAATTAACAACAACTAAATTAAGTGAGAGTGTGTCGTCTTTCTTCTAAAGGATCAAATTATATATCTGCTACAGCCAAATCATAATAATACTCAATCAGTAGAAATACTCAGTCAATATTCAATAGAAATATCGAACAATACTCAATCAATAGAAAGACATTAGTGCATTCAAGCCAAAAGAAGCTTTATAAAATATTAATTAGTAAATAATCTTTTTAATTTAAGTTCCTCACGAAGAAGACAACTAAACGAGATCCTCACTTTAGAAGAGGTATTCCCCGACACTCTCACTTAAACTTCATGTAAAAAAATAAGCGCCATTTTTTTTAATCTTTTGCTTAAAATATTTGAAAAGCATTCATGTGCTATCAGTACAGCAAACTCTGTCTCTCAGCGGTTTTAATATTTAATTCATTTAGGACTAATTAAATTTTAAAATAATGTTTCTCAAATTTTATAATGATGCGATTAAAGTTCTTTCTAACACTTTCATTCAAGTTTTAAAATTAGAATATTTCAATTGAGATGCTTTAGCTACTGGCTCAGATTGTTTGTATTTTAAGTTATAAATTAAAAGGAAGGAAAGAAAGGATTTTTAAAAGAAGCTGGACTTAAGATTTTCTTGCACTTTAGGAAAGAATTTAAATTTTTTATACGACGAAACACTTAGGAAATATCGCCTGGAATGTTAAGTAGTTAAATGCGAGCGCCTTTAATTTCTCTGCCTGAAGAAAACCGGGTAATATTTAATATGAAGATTAAATAAATTACTTTTGTTCGTAATATTTTACATTTGAGAAAAAAATGGTAAATATAATTTGTATTCAAGAAATACTGTTTAGAACTTGGAAAACTGTGCATTTTCTTATTAAAAAGAAAACTCAGGTATTTGCGAAAATAATCATACGGATGTTATGATTTATTTTTTATATATTAGTGTACATTTTCTCAAATAAAAAATTTACCAGGTATTGTGACAAAGGATTTCCAACTAATTAAGCCTTAAGAGCAAAAAGGAATAAATAGTCAAGTCTTTAAAGAATGAAACGAAAGTTTGAATGTTGGCATTCTTAAATATTTTGATAATCCTATAGTGACAATTCTTTCTTGATATAACACAGCATCCTAATTTAAACAAACAAAACAAAATCTGAAAGATTTCATATTTTATATTACACCCAAAGGGGCGTTTTTCGACGGTTCATGTTTTACCTTTATTTATTAAATATTATATTCTTCGCACTTAAACCATCAAATTCAATTCAACAGCAATACTATTTTTAATACTTTTAAAGTGAATGTGTCTTTATAATTTCCGATACACAGTCTCGCGCGTAGGATATAAAAATGTTTTTTTTTTCGTACAGTGTTGCCATTGCTCGCTTTGAAATCGTTGCGTCTGTTAATTAAGAACTGGTTAAAGTTTTGCAAAATATTAAATAGATAATAAAACTAATTCTAAATTAAAAATTTGGGCTTCCAGGTGCCTATGTTCGTGTGTAGGATTACGTCATTCAAAATTTGATGGCTCTAGGTACTGTCGTTTATTCACAGTGCGAGAAATATACATACATTCATGCAGATTCTACATTATTTAATTTCTTTAAATGTAATAAAGGGTGATAATGTTACGTGTCAATAATTAAAAAAGTGATGCGCCTTTTATAGTGAAACGCCACAAAATACCATTTTGAGATAATAGCCCTTTTGAGCTACCGCTCCTTTGGGCTAATAAATTCGTCATATCGCTTTATTACTTCATAGAATTCAAACATTTTTTTGAAATTCTTAGCTGCAAGTCATTTATGAAACTGTCCAATATTTAAGCTCAAAAACCTATAAATATATATTTACGATATATTAATACATACTAAAGCTGTAGAGCGATTAAAGCAGGACACAAGAAAAATTCAGCTCTGTCTCTTAAAGTGACTTGCATACTTTTGGGCATATGTGTAATTAAACTACAACTTCCTGCTACAGCATTCCTGTATCTGCATGCAAATTTGCTTTTTCCGCTGAAATATGAGCGATAATTTCCTCCTTTTGCCTCCTTACTATGTGTTTCTGAAATTCCTAATATCCGCATATACGGCATCTCTAACATTTACCTACAACATAATTTAATTTCAAGACGCAGTATTGCAGTTTCATAAGCTTGTCTTGTGATATGCTCCTGTGTAATATATAGCTTCCTGTTTGATATTTAAACCTGCCTATGTTTTTTCTTTAACTACCCCTGGCATTATTTTGCTATTCTTATAATGCTTGAGTAGTTGTATTCCTTTATATGTGTTTTATGTGACTAGATTTATGTGTTAATATTCTTTATTTTCTAACTTTTGATGCATATATATGTGTTATTTCTGTTTAAATGTCGCGTTATTATCATCAACCTGTTCCTCCAAACAGCAAATGTAACTGAACCAACAGCTCTGTTTTGGCAATGAAACCAAATAAAATTTTTAATTAATTCCTAAGGAAGTGTCTCGCAGCCTGAAGGGGAGTATCAGCTTACTGATACGCGCAGGAAAAACACCCGTTTTCCATTGTTAGCTACCATGTTTCCCTTTCCTCGGTCACCGGTCAATCGTAGTAGATCTCAGCCTCCTTAATCAGTACAGTGGTTAGATATGCTGGTTGCTTTATCGTTGGTCATTGCTCCGAATCCATAAGAAGGCATAGATGTTTGCAAATGTATTGTGTCTCTGCGGCATGTGGGCATTTAAAATACTAACGAGTCAAAAATCCTCTCGAGAGGTTTGGTGATAGGATTATGATATCCTCGTATCCTCTTCTCGGGATAATTCCAAGGGTACAGTTCCGGAGTACCCAATCCCCTCTTATCAAATTTAAGGCGAAGCAGCATTCATGGAAATTGGGGTAGAATTACATAGATAGTGCGGCGAGACTATACGACAATTGGCAAACTTCTGGTGTCTCGTCTAGTTCTACCTGTAACTTCAGTCCATCTCTTATTATTACTAAGAAACTCAACTGCTCTCGCTACTCTGTGGAGTATGTAAATCAATTTTACAGCTCTTTAAAACCATATCTAAGTTCCTTCTCAATGACTTGATGGATTTTTAAGTTTAATAATACATTTAGCTAATAGGGTATTAATGAGTAGATAACTATATTGACATAATCTGGTACTTAGGTATTAACGCAACCATTTTTTACAGATGAAAAGATAAAACTCACTTATCACATGCAAGTTGATGATTTTCAAATTTGTGCTTTTTTTTAAGAAAAATTCCCAAACTATGGATATTTATCGTAATTCGGTAAACATTATCAGCATTTGAAAACAGTACATACTTCAGCAATTTAAAATAAAATTTGAATTATTAAATAAGGGTTATGTGATTCATTAAAAAAGTGAAACTCTTAGATTCTTCTTCAATTCTTTCTGTAATTTTTTTGCGCTGTTCTTCTCCCGAAGTACACAGGGATCTGCCTTCGCTTAAAAGAAAAATCAGAAAATTGCAGAGATTCTGTTTCGTGTAATCCTTGGAAACGGTGATTATCTAGGAAACGCATTTCCTCATTGTTCCCTTTAGAAAATTTTCAGCAAAATTCTGTATTCCTGTAGAAATTTTACCGCAGTTTCTTTCACATCTGGCAAATTACACAAGCTCATATTTTAAAACTAAATTTAAGGTAAAAAAATCACGATCTATTTATAAAAACTGTTGGAACTTGGAATACAACAAAAATGAACGCATACGAAAATGGTGGCATTGCTTGACTGAAGTATTATTATGAGCATGGTTGCCAGAAGAATGGTTATGCGCGTGGTTGCCAGAGTTTGGCACATTCGGGAAATTTTGCGCCTTCTGCTAAGGTGGTTGCTTTAATATGTAAGCACCCGTAATCAAATAAAAATACCAGTAGGGTAATATCAGGAGGAAATTAATCGCTAACAGTTTGATCTAAACCCAAAGTTTTAGACCTGCTTAAACACTTGTCTGGAAAATCGTCATTAAGACCACGCGCACTCGAAGAATATTGATGTATAAAATACTCCCTGTATAATAGTATATGCAATTTACATTGCATTCAACTATTTGTTGCGAAACTTTTGTAGAGATTCATTTAGCAACTTTCCTTCGATTCTCATTTTCCACCCACATTTTCTTGTCGGAATGTTAGTAAGCTAGCGCGGGTGTATTCTAATGAGACAGAAAGAAGTATTATTTAAGGGAAAGTTTTGTAAATTTACTTTAGAGCGTGTTATGTCTGCCTGTAGGTCACGTTGCTATCTTGAATTACTAGCGATTAGATTTCTGTGGCGTAGAGTGCATCTAGCCATTTAGCTTGTTTACGCCAACTTTTATGTGTCACAGCCTTCTTGCGAGTTAAAGTCTCCTGTGAGCCGATAGGCTAAATTTACTACATTTAAGTTCATCGTTATCTGTTTTTAGTTCAGCCAGAAGCGTTGGCTTTGTGTACGCCGAAACTGGGCCATCTGCAAACTCATATTGAGTGGATAAAGGATTATTTTCACCTTTTTTGGATTTTTCATACTTAACCGGATATAAATCCCTGCACTGTTGTTGATTCTAACAAATATATAAGGGAAGTATATGGCCATGCATTAAGTCTTGAAGATAATTCCTCATACAGTCTTCTAAGTCTTGTTAGTTATACTACCAAAAAAATGTAAATTTGTGGAAGAATTATATTAACATTCTGTATTTATTTTTGAAAATTTTTATAATCCAGAACAAACCAATTACATGATATCTATCAGGAAAGTATTCATAAAGTATCAAAAAGGGAAATATCGTTAAATGCATTTGTTGATGTATAAAATTTCATTACTTTATGTCGCACATCGCAGTACTTGATATTTAGCATGACTAAGTTTCAACATCACGCATGATTTCAAATTCCCAACCCATATAGCAAAATGAATAATAATATTTACGTGAATAAATAAAACAATAACCTCTTAACCGAAATATGACTTACGGATAATAGTAAAATAAATTCTGTTTAATCAGTAAGCCCAAAAACTCAGTTGCCTGTTCTTTTTAGACAACTTTTCTTACTCTTTCTTCAAAAATAAATGCCCTATTTCCTCATTTATTTCCCACGTTTTTCCTATTAATTTTGCTGCTAAGCGGGAGGGGGAAAGTAGAACATATAATACTATTTTTGAAGTGACGGCTTAAACGATAAGCGTAGAACATTAAAAAGTTCATGAGGACACAACATTATTATACATTCAAAGGACCTTATCGATTTCAATAATATTTTTTGCTTGAATAATTCCTTACCGTTTGTGCATACGTTTTGTATTATTACCATAAATCAAAAATTTCTGAATCATGTGCTGAAATCAATAGAAGAGAAATTACGCTACGATAAAGAAGTATGCTAGTAAATACAGCGTGTATTTTAAAGCGCCAAAAAGTGATTACAGTACAAAATATGGAAAATAGTGGTTTACAGGATCTTTGTTCATGAGATAGTATTAAATACCGCCTTTCGTTGATGAATTATGCAATTTAAAATTTGTACCAGATTAAATACTTTTAGTTGCTTAAGTTTACAAATCGCACTTATCCAGATGTTTAAATTGAAACTACTTAAAAAAAGTAATGATTTTCATTCAGTGTTTCTTCATTTTCGTGAAAGTGACACTGGAACTTGTTTTAGTAACATAAAACTGACTTTTTATATTAAAAATAAAACCTTAACTTGGTTTTACAATTATAGATACGTTTTATCTCTTTTATGTTATTTAAAAATATAATAATTTTAATTGTACTGTTCTGTTATGGGGACCTTAGTCGTCGCCAAATATTTTGCTAAACTCGCCAAGATTTTGGTTCATACGAAGTCGCTAATTTTACTTTTAAAGTTGTTACAATATTTATGTTTTTTTTTAAAGTAAGCGAATCCCTTTACAAAACTGGCAACGAAAATACAAATTCTTAAGATGTAACGATCAATGTGTTTTTATTATTATTTTATTTACCATAGATATAAAAATTTGGGATACCTTATGATGAAAGAACATTCATACAATTTCTTCAGAAACAAGGAATTATTCGCTCTGAAAGAAAGCGCAACGTAAAACCATAAAATGAAGCTTTTCTCAATTCAAAGGAATCACCGAAATGGAGATAAGGAGATATAACGTGCAGAGAATGAAAAAGGATTACGTTCTCAAACTTGGCTTAAAGGATCGAGAAACAGCTTCATAATGGCAGTGCGTTTCATTTATGCATGATGTTTACAATTCACTATGAACACCCTTGAATTTTGTCAGTATAACCGGATATAAATCCCTGCACTGTTGTTGATTCTAACAAATATATAAGGGAAGTATATGGCCATGCATTAATGTCATTTTCTGAACGGCAGTTCGTGTCTTTATGCATGGTGTCTCTAGAATTTCGTCACTATCAACTTGATATGAATCATTGCACTGTTGTTGACTGGAACAGTAAGTATAAGGCCATATCAAGGCGGCAGTTACAATAAGCGACACTGGTAATATTGTCGAAGTTCACGAAAGTCTGTTTTCGCTTCGAAAACATAACGTTGATCATATACTCATATACTTCCGCTCCGATTTGTGCGAGGCGGGATTTTCAGAGAAACAAAACAAAAAAATGTTTTTCAGATGCTGTGCTTAACCGCTCTGCCAAAGCTTTCCTTCAAGTTATTGAAAAAAATGTTTTGGTGGCACTATCATATACTCACACTGTAGGAAAAGGTATAACACTGAAGAACAAAAAGAGGCCTGGTTTGAACATTTCTGCTGTAACATAAAATATACTTGCCGAACCCAATGCTGCTTGTCGTAACTATTGAAAGGTTATGGGGAAGTACGAAATGGCGAAACGAACTTCAACTCGGCAGTGACCATAACCAATTCTTATTTAATTGAGTTAGTATTGCGGCAACAGCTTCCTTAAACGCAAATGTTTTCAGACATTTTAAATGACATCCGCAGTTTCATGCGTCCGCTAATCTTAATTCGCTAACCTATTTTTTACTGATATGTTCGGCAAATTGTTTCATTTACATTTAAAATTTCTTTTTAATTGGACGAATATCTATTATGTTATTTTTTCCCTTGAATTTGTTTTCAGCATAACCATATCGTAAATATTTTGGCGATTATTTTTTTTGTTTCGAATTTTTCGTCAAATTGTCAGCTTTTGGTAAAATGATTTCCTTTCGCTTCTAAGGTGTTAAGCAATAGCGATTGTTTGTTAGTCAGTTAAAAGGTTCAAAACATCAGACTTCCTTATTTAAGTATAATTTTATCAAGATTTTCTTTTCGATTAATACTTCAGAAGTATGATTTAGAGAATACCCCAGTTATAAAAAATGATTTTTTGAAAATACATACATTTAAAGTTTTTTTATTCATCTCTAGTTGAAAGAACTTAAAAAGTTTAATTTATGAAGAATTTCACCCAATTAAGCAAATTTAGTTCGCAATAGCCTGTGGAATAAAGTAAAACTATTTATTTATGAAGACAGCTATTATCCAGCAGAAAATGAGTAATCGAATTTCCTGCCCTAGTCGATCAGTTGGAAACTCATAAAAAGTCCTCTTCTCTAACATTTAGCGATTTACGCAAAGTGCTTAAGAAAACTCACTACCATTCACCTTCCGAAAGCACCATAATCACGTTCTTCGGAGCTGTTTCAGAAAAACAGCCACACCACGAAATCTCGCAAACAAGTGAGAAAGTTGCTCATTTACAACTCAACTCCTCTCACATTCTACGTTGAATAAGGAAAAAGGGCACTGAGGGCTGGCGTGGCCGATAAGCTAAGTATCCAGCACGGCAACGAAATGGAAAAAATAATATACATCGTGCGAAGAAAACTTTGTCGGATATCGTTCTGCGAAACCTAAGGCGATCGTAGCTGCATTCGAAAAAAAGGAGCAAAAACTGAAGAGTATCAGCGACTGCAAGTTACACGAAGGGAAAAAAGAAAACATTCTGTATTCCTAGTAGAAGATTAACCTCTAATGTTTCCTCAAACAACTTCTTCAAAAGTGGCAAAGAATGCATTTTAAAAAGCTTTAAGTTTAATTAGGTCCTCATGGAACATACATTCAACACAACTAATTTCCTAAGCTCTGAAATATACTCGTATTTTCAAAAAACTGTTGTGTGAAAAAAAATTTTTTTCTCTTTTACGATTCTTCTTCAGGAGAATTTTAAGAAGAAGAAAGCTTAAAAAACTGAAAATTACAATATTTCAGTGCTCAAAACACTCCATAGCAACTAAAACCATTAATAGCTTCATCTCCATTTTGTGTTCCAGCTGTAAAATGCACTGGCTTCATGATTGTCTTGATTCGTACGAAGAACCAGGTCCAAAACAATCGGTTCGCCAGCACCAGGCGGCAAAAATTAAAGTGGGAAAATATATATAATTTAGGGTGGGAGCGAGAGGAAGAAATTAAGAGTCGCAGAGATTGTAACAGATGGCAAAGAGCTGAGCACCGGCTCTGTGCGCAGTGAAGATAAAACCACTTTATTTATCATATCTTCCACGATGCCATGTCTTCCTAGACATATAGCCCTTACTTATGTTTTCAAAATAACATTTTCAAACAAAAAATTTTTAGTTTTTATAATGTTCCTGTTAATATTAGTAATGTGAGCCACAAAATAGACACGAATAATATGGAGTACAATGAAACTATTCTGGGAAATTTCTTGGCATATGCACAAACTTTAAAATGCACTTAAATTCTTTATTACTTCAAAAATTCTATATTTAGGTAGTAGTAAGTAGTTATACACCTATATATTTACAGTACTTGAGAGAAGGATGTGAAGACTTGAAGGAAGGAATGTTTGAAATGAATCGAAAGTTAACAAACTCATATTAACTGCGCAGAGTGACTTTAATTTTGAGCTTTCATATACAGCCTGATAACCATATAAGCAGAATATTCTGAGTCAATAATAGTAAATTAGCCATATTTAGACGATAACTGCAACGGCCTGATTGTATAACAGAGCTCCTTCCATCTTAGACTTCATAGATTTTAAAACTCAATCTTTGAAGAAGACATCACATCTAGTGTTTAAAATTTTAAAGCCGGTTCTAAAACTGTATGCCCACAAGTACACTGGCTCCAAACGTTAAGCACACAATGCAAATTAGCTATTTGTAAGAGTATAGTGGAATCCGAAAGACTGAAAAATCTTTGCTAATGCAGGTGGCATTATGCAAATATCGCATGTTACATCCAATCATGATTCTCTACGAACATATACTAATTAGGCAGTCGATGAAGACACCAGCATTCTGAAGGGTTTGAGGAGGTTAATTTATATTAATGATAAAAAGTGTTCCTAACTTTCGTGGAATAATTTTTGATGATATTCGTGCTTCCATGGCTAAAACAAGACGAAAGGTAGATAATGAGCTCTGTCGAACGCATTGAAGCAGGACAAAGATAACGCTTTTCTTTCTGGCATGGATCATTCGGTAATTTTTCGAATATGGAAACAGTTCCAGACAAATCCAACAGTTGTCCGGGACCATTGCCCTGTTGAGCAAGGATTATCACTTGTTTCGAAGATCTGTATAGCAATAGTAGTCGAGTGGAATCGACGACAGACCTCCACAGCTGTTACATCAATAATCGCAGCGTCACATGGTAAGATAATATCTGCCAGCACTGAACGCCAAAGCTTCATATGAAAGGACTGTACGTCTGAATATCAAAGGTTTATATTCCACCAACTACCAATCCAAAGAGATAAGCATAAAGTGGTGTCGTCAACATCTTAATTGGGCTGTCTCAGAGTACCGCAACGTTCTGTTCACGAAAGAGCCCGTATTTAACGTGGAATCAGATCGTAAGAGTGTATGGGTTTGGCGAGAACAAAGTACGCAGAATCAGGCTCAGAACATCATCGAACATCACACATTCAGCGGTACCTTGGTGTATCTGGGATTTCAATGGGATATGGCGCATCTTGAAAGACAACTTTGAGGCTGCGGAGTGGTATGGAAATAAAGCCCTAGATTTCATTGTGAGACTGGAGCATTGAGATTGTTATTTCCTATTTATGGAGGAAAATTACCATCCCCAACAAGTCATAACACATGGAAAAGACGTCTTGCACGGAGTTCCCGCCGTATTTCTCTGACCTTAACCTTTTGAAAATTTTGGTATGCCCTTGGGGAAGCTGTCTGTACCCATTTACCTCCACCAGGCAGGCTCAAACGGTTTAAAACTGCTCTAATGAGAAAATGGCCATTGCTAGTATCTCTATGGTTTATCAGCTAGTTGAAAACATCAGAACTGCAAGTTTGTAGAAAATTTTGGATGGTAACGTTGTAGGTTTTTAGCTTTATACAAATGAATCAAATGTGATGTTATCGTATAATGTATGAAAATAATCATTGCTTTCATCTTTGTACACAATGTTTGTTTTCTTCCGTGCATAAACACATTTATAACTGTTATCTGCAATTTGGTGTTAACCAAAGCCTTGCATTTCCATCTTTGTTGATTTTATCGTCGTGTGCTTAGCGTTTGGAAATCAGTGCATTATCTCATCTTCTCATCTATTAACGCATAATTTTCGCTGTTACTTGACAACATATTGGCAAACCTTATAATTTAGAACATTAAAAAAAAACCATCCAATACTCTAAGTTACGAAGTTATTGGGCAATAAAGTATAGCTCTTAAAATTGCATTACTTTTAAATCTCAAATTTGTTATACTAGTTACAAATATACTCTTTATCTTATAGGAAAGGTATCATTTGAGTTAAAGAGTAACTTTATAAGTTAATTTGTCGATTGTTGTCTACTGAATGCCTGCTGATATAGGGTACTGATATAGAGTTATATTTTTATTTTTTGTTTTAAGTCAGCTATTAGTTTTGAGTAACTACAGGTTTGCCCTGAAAATACTTCCTGTTATACTTAAATTTATTGCGAATTATATACTGTTAATTTTTCTATATAATTAAAATATTGAACAAGAAGTGTAAAAAATCTAATATTCGGCACGATTTTTTGCTTCATTTTGTTCTTATTAAAATATCCATTTAAGATAAACAATTATTTTTTAAAACTGAATTTTAGGAATATATACAAAAGGGAATTTTATATCTCTCTCTATAAATTCATTACTACGAGTAAATTAGGAATTTCATGCCTTAAAGAAAAGAAATGGTTTCAGGATACGCAATCGCTACTAATTAGTTTATTGAACAATCTAACATGAGAAATATAACAATTTAATCCTTCCTTGAAACAGACATATATATTATAGAGCCAATTAATGATCTCGAAGTACTTAGTCAAAGAACATATTTCTTAAGACCAGAAAAAAGTTCCATTCTATCCAAAAGAAAAATATTTTACAGCAAAGATTTTAATACGACCCGTCATCTTAGGACAAAGGATTTATTTCGAAGATGCCTAAAATTGTAAGGATTTTGTAAGGATTATTGAATGCATTAATTGACGGCACTTACTTTAGATCGCAAATTCTTTCGAATTTTTGCAAAGAGAAGATATTCCTAATGCATAGATGAATAAGAAGTAGTTTAATAGCGAAAGTCCTTTAATAACTTTAATTTTTAAATGAAAGTTTTGATCCTTCATGTTAAAGTATTTTACTACTTTTACATAACTTATTACTTTTCAAAAATTCCAGCATCACGTTAATAATCTTTAGAAGTATTTATAAGTAACCTGATCAAATGTAATAATAAATTCTTCATGAATATGAGCTGCATAATTATTTATGTTCACTTCCCTTACATTTTCGAAATGATGCAGAATTAAAATAAAATATCTATTTCAAACACTTTGGACATTGAAAACTTTTAATATTTTATTTATATTACCCTACTCGCTAGATGAGCGGGCTGCAGCCTGCAGCCAAAGCAAAACTTATAAGTTCTATGTACCCCTGAAAAGCAAATGTATAAAATCATTTCAGTTGAATGAAATAATAAAGCGTCAAAAGTTTTTGTTTTCTGATTATTGCCAAATCAGAAAACAAAAACTTTTGACGCTTTAGGTTAATAATACGTATGACGTCAGGATTTAAAATTAATTTATTATATTAACATTTTCTCAATATCAAAAAACGAATTAATGTGGTATTAATATATCGTATCAGTTATACTAATTTGAAACAAAAAACTTGCCAACAGCAGCTATTTATTTCAAATGCAGACATTAATGAAAGATTTTCGACATACAATGACGTATCATGGAATCGCGTGCTTTTTTCAACGTCAGAATATGACCTTATATAATAATAATATGTTTAAAGTTTGGCAATGCTATTTTTTTTCATATTTTGTAAAACTTAAAACTTTTTTATTAACAAACTCTTCGATTTGAAAGCGAGCAGTGGCAACACTTTTCGAAATAAAGCAGAATTTTATCTCCAGCGCAAGACAGTTGCCACTCGAAAACATGAGTGCGAAAATTAGCGTTTTTAGAGTTTTTAATTAATATCTCGGCTAATTAAAGTCGTACGAAGATGGAAATGGTAGAAATGGCTTTCCAAGCATTTTGGTAATAGGGAATAATATATTTAATGTTTAGCAACGCTATTTTTATTTCATAGTTTGTAAAACTTGGAAATTTTTTATTGAGAAACTCTATGATTTGAAAGCGAGCAGTGGAACGCTTTTCGAAATAAAGCAGACTTCTATCTGCAGCGTGCGATACTGTTGCCATTCGGAAAAATGATGACGAAAATTAGGGTTTTCAGAGTTTTCAATTAATATCTCGGCTAATTAAAGTCGTATAAAGATGCGAATGGTCGAAATGGCTTCCCACGAATTTTTCAAATCCCGGGTACCTTTCTCGAAGCTTAACTCCCGGAGGAGATAATGCCACAAACAAACAAATAGACTCTCGCAGATTTTAATAGTATAGATTTTAATGATATTTTTTCTACTTCCTTTTTTTCTCGATATAATTAATAAGATTTTACATCAGAAACGATATATTAAACAACAACTTTGTTACATAGTTTCTTGTTTCTGGTATTTCCCACCAGTCACCACCAGTATTTGGAGATTGGCTTCCCTAATCCGCAGGTTGCCCTTTAAAAGGATGTGTATATAAGGTATTTTCTCCCTCCTTTTCGTATGACCTCGTGGTGTAATTGGAAGCAAATTCGGTGCATTTTCGAGAGGTCCAAGGTTCGAATCCTGGCGAAGGCACTGCATAGTTTTCATGTCTCTTGCTCCAAAAAGCCTAATGACTCTACAAAATATAAGTTTTTATATTTTTTTGACGTTAATCACATTGTAGAGTCAATAGGTTATATCAATGCAAGAACACGAAAACTTTATTGTCTTCACAGGGATTCGAACTCTGCCCTTCCAGAACACGCGTCGAGCGTGCTTTCAATTGCACCACGAAGGCATGAGAAAAGGAGGGAGGAAATACCTTATAACATTGTATCTCATGAGGATATTCTGTGAATACGAGGATATTATATGAATTCTTAGATTAAAAAAAAACTGAAATAAAAGGATAAATTACTGAAAACATATCAACAATTAAAATGTTAAGCACTTTATTTTAATACGTCCTGTTTAGCGTATTATGATGTTATAATAGTTAATAAGTATATACTATGTTGTAAATATTAGAGGATAGGTAATTATTTACAATAGAAGAACGATCTCTCCATGAATTGCTTCGTTTCTCATTTAAAACCTAAGTTCTCTAAACCTGATAGGTATGTTACATACGTGTGCTACTGAGAGCAAATACGTGTTCTCAGTTTCCGCTGTTTACATGTATTAGTTGGAAATAATGTACTTGGTAACGCTAAGCATTTATATGTATGTGTGCTTCTTTATGTATGGGTAACAATTTCGAAGCTGCCGATGTCTAATTTTATTAACATAATTCTTTCTCTTAGTTTTGAGATCATCTGGAAACTCGATCTCTCACCTGTTTGATGCAATTTATTTTACAGTACAATGAAGGAGAGTGTTCTGTGCATCGATGACCATATGAAACATTGTTTTTCCCCTACGCAGAGGCAAGTCTTCAATCAAGTTGTTGCAGGTGCTAGGCAAGTCTTATTAGAACTATGCGTTCCAGGAGCCATACAAGAAGGTAAATTCACTTCTTAATTTGCGACTTAGCGGTCGACTGGCTAAAGCCGCTAAATATGTACTAGCATTAACTTAAACCGGCTTCTGATCCCAACAGCTGATTAGGCTGATTGCGTGATGTTTTTGGACTTTCCCTCGTGTAAGAGGAAAAATAGGAGGAAACAATCTCGTGAATACATCAGATTAAAATCGTTTCCTTTGCTCAAACGGTTTGAATTCCAACAAATGTTTGCTTGCTTAGTCGAATACGGCGAAACAGACTGGAATCAATGTCAAAAAGTAAACATTAATGATTAGAAGCGGCTTTTTGTTTATTTAATCTTCTTGTTTGAACTACTTCCGTTTCCATCAATTTATTCATTCTGTAGTCTGATACGCTACTCTGTGCACGATTTTCCTAAAGAGATAAGTTGCTTAAATAGAAATCGGAATTAAATAATAATGCAGGGTCGGAAATTCAAACTCAACGATAGAGGATGTTCTTGAACCAATAAAATGTTACCGCTAGAAAACCGTCTTTGGCAAATTTCCGTACAGGTGGCAAGATGGAAAGTTTCATAAATGCAGAGCAGACATGTTCCAGCACAGGAATGGACAAGTATAAGTGTATAGGGCACCATCTTATCGCCGCAGACAAAATTTATATACCTTGGCACATTAACTATGCACAGCAACTCCTACGTTTTATTGAAATTAAAAATAAATAAAGAAAGAAAAGGAAAAAAAATCGAAGTAAAAAGGGAGAGTTACAGTGCTTTGGGTACATTCTTCTTGAAATATGTTTCAGGGGTTTAGCATAGGCTACAACATTATATGGGGTTTTGAAGGAATTTTTTGCAGTATGATTTAAAGGCACTGATGATGTTGATTACAGAGGTGTCAAAAATGGCACAACTCTAACTTATTATAACTAACTTTATAGTTGATGTGTGTACATATTATTTACCTTGGAATTGCCGCCAGAGCGGACAACACACTACGGCATATGAGGAATGTCACCGAACAGCCAAACAGCTAACTTTATAGTTATGGGTTATAACTTTTAAAGTCTGAAAAACACATGTCTGCGATGGTATAGTCATGCAATGATTTATAGGTGCTTTAATTTTTACCTCGATATTTTCCACAACGATGTTTTAAAACTGCGATGTTTTCGAATCGCTTTAATTTCGACGACGTTGTTTTATACTGCGATGTTTTCTACCACGATATTTTGTAGGCCGACGTTCCCGCTTTGTGTTGTTTTCTCCTTGAAGGTTTTGTCTGCGATATTTTTGCAGCCATGTTTTCCGCGAACACTACTCCTACACACATACCAGAACGAGATTTTATGCTGGCAATCACGATGTTTTTGCACAGTTTGCACAATGCACAGTTTGAGAATTAAGTTCCACTCCTTCAGTAATGCGGTCTTCAAGGCATTGATGGAGATCACTAAGAGGAGTATGTCTCCATATAATTGCTTTTTCAAGGTAGTCTTATCAGTTCTCTATCGCGTTATGACAAAGAGATTTTTCTAGCCACAGTATTCGTTCAATGTATTCACTTTCAATTAATTCAACAACGCGATTTGCTTGATGTGTATATGCATTTTCGTGCATGAATAAAAATTAAGATTCATATGCACCTCAGAATTGTCTAACATAAGGTTCTAAGATCTCATTTCGATACCTCTGGCTGGTTGCAGATCCGCTGTTGAAAACACGAAAAGGCCTATGTCCAATCATCATTATTCCTCCTTATACTATCAGACTTGCATTACCAAAAATGGTCACGTTTTATAAGGCTCGAAGGAAAGTTTCCCTTTCCTGACTTCCTGCAGATGTAAACATATTTATAATCAGATGTTTAACTAAACCTTTATTCATGAGTAAAGATGTTCCAAAGCTTTGAATTTATTTCCATAGCGTTCAGACTGAGTGTCTTGAAATGTTTACAAATCTCGCTGCTTCTGTGTTTACTTCTCTGTCTTTAAACAGTCGATGATTAACCACTTCACAGATTCTTCCAAACGGTTCTTCGAAGCCATAACAAACCATTTTGACTCTTTACATATTGAAATCAAACGGTGCATGGCATTACTCAGATGTTCACTTTGCGCAAGGCACTTGATTCACCGTCAGATGACATTACACCTTAATCTGCATATCAGAAACCAGTTGATCAGTCTTGATTGGTTGTTAATTAGGCTTGTCATTCACATACTCATGGCAAAAATGGATTATATCAATTGGATATTTAACGGAATAGCATTATATTTCCGTATATCAAGATAAATACGGGCACGTGTGTAGTAGATAATTCAACTTGCTTATCTAAGCAGTCCATTCCCTATATGGGCGCGGTATGAACGAACTAGTATTATGTCTAATACATCCACGTGTAAAGTAATAGAATAACCACAAGGGTTTATTACCACCAATATTATTATTATTATCAACTTGAAATTTCATATTTGTTTGTGTGAAATCAAATCCTTTTATCATGTTCTATCTCGGAGATGTTGCCAAAGAAATAGATTAATATTGCTTTAGTAAGAAAGCGGGTGCAAACAACTACGTTTTACGAGAACATGGAACTTGCATCCTGACAGCATCCTGTAGATGGTTTAGTTATAATAATACAGAGCTTAATATAAATAACGATGTTAAATGACGCGGCCAGTGTTATTAAAAAATTCTGGAACAACTTCAAATATGTGTCGGCATATTTTAGTGCATGTGAACCAATCAGTGCATATTTTAGTGCATGTGAACAGAAACCGTTTAGAGGCAGCAAAGAATCTGCTGATTCATTGTTGCTAACGCTTGTTTTAACATAAAAATTTAAATAAAACTAAATTTCAAAAATTAAATTTTAATATTTACCTCATTTAAATACTTTATTTATTTCAACCACCACTTGTACATTGTAAATGCTGTTTTTCCCCTTTTGCAGCTTATTTAAAATATGCTCCATGTTTCAAGAACGTCTCTCAAGCTGAAAACAAGTGCGCGCCCAAGTACAGATATTTGATGGAACTGTCTGAAAGCGTAAATCGACGGCAGAACGTTGACGATGGTCTCCGAGAATCATGCTGGTATGTTTAACCATATTTCCAAGCTGCTTATTTTTTAACTTAAAAGTTTTATTTGTGGTTTATGGTTTACATTAAACTAATGAAACAATGAGTAATTAATGATGATTAATGTATAATTTCCACAGCATTTTAAACTTTGAATTCAAAAGGCACTGGACATTATTATTTTCAAATTTTATTGTTAATCGAAATGTATTTAAGTACAACAGATCCAGTCGAATTGACGCATCGCTTCTGATAAGAATCGCTTTGTGATAAAGTTGGTATTTTAATCACCATCTTATCACACAGCGTAATCGGAGCTAGAATTCCGTTTGTTTTGCACTGTAAGCAATTTTCACTGATAGCTGGATGGGTAATATTATTCAAACTCTCTTTCCTGTACTTCTATAATACGTCACTAGTATGCGCACACTGGAATAAACCGTTGCCAATATAGAGTTTTCTAATATTGCTCATTCTGTCAAGGCTGCGTAATTATCTGCTTCCTTGGAATGCCCTATTCTGAATAGAAGATCTCGATGAAATAAGCCTTTTTCCTTATACAGTATGATTAAGAGTTCTAATAAAGCTGGAATTTAAAGAACTTTTGAGTTATTTACGTATTTGTAGGAAAGGTATCTCAAAATATAGAATAATATATTTATTTTATTATCTGTGAACTCAAAAAGATTTAAAATAGCAAAAATGTAATTTTATCAATACTTTAGTTACTAGCTGTTTTATGGATCCAAGTGCAAATAAGTAAATTCTTATGAAGGAAATTCATTAAAGTATTTTCACAAAATTAGTTTTGGAATTAGTTTGGAGAATTTTAAATATTCTACTTAAATACTGCCACGTGGAAGGAAATTAATTCTTCTCTTTATTATAATTTTGTATAAAATAATAACATTCTGACATTTATGCTGTAAAAACAGCTTTTTGGCAATAATGTTTAATACGCTGAACAAACGAAAACTGGATTCTGAATCCAACCAAATTCTGAAGCTTATATGACGTCAGACTTTGTCCCCTTAAGTAGACCAAATATTCTGCATTTATGCACCATTCCTAGCACTTGTATTGTAACGGAAATAATTTCTGAAGTCATTAGTTGAGACTTCTGTAACAGTCCGTGAATAACAGTCAATCAATGTCTTAGATCGTAGCAGTACGTTTGGTCCATAACTAAGAATCTGAGACAGAGTAAATATCTTCAAAATGAAAGACCCCAAGATTAAAGTGGTCAAGGAAATTTAGGAGTACAATAAGGAGAGTGTTAATATCGCCTAGCTCATGCACCTCAGTGAGGCAATTTATTGTGAAGTTTTGAAGTTGTTGAAGAGATATTGCTTGCAAACGACATCACTTGTGCAATGATAATTTAGTGAAATCTCATGGTTAAGCCTCCGCCATGACAACTCACCAAGTAATAATACTCTGCAAAACATGGTTTTGAGAGAGAAATGTGGAAGAGCAATTTTCACATTGCAAGAACACCTTGTAACTGCTTTTTATCTCTTTATAATTACTAGATTTAGTAACTGAAGAATTGCAATTTGAAACCATAACATGCATTTAAACCAAACTCTATAGGGAAGAGACAACCTTCAGTTAAAAGATTTCAACAAGGCGTTCCACTTATAGCGCAAAAGCCAATCATCGATGTATAAATTCTTAAGGGAAATTCTTTTGTATGAACGCTATGGTCACTAGATTAATTTCTAGTAAGTTTTAAAAATTTGTTTGGCTTCGTCAAAGTTTTTTTTCTCTGTACAGTGCATTTATTTCTGTGCAAGATAAAAGGAATATGTTGTGTAATTTAGTTCTTCTTTGATACTTAAATTACCCTGAACTTGATGTCTTTCCAATTTTTATATTTACTTAATTTTTTTCAGTGCTTTTGGAGAATTTGTAACTTGCAAGTATCAGCATGTAGGCAGAGACTGTGGCCACGACGCTACGCTATTTCTGCAGCAACATCTGGACCGCATTTCCAGTCCCCTCATCCACGAACACTGCGCCCATTACACGTACGCCACAGATGCATGTGCACCAGCCTCCACCTCTAAAGCGCTCAACATGAGTTGGAAACTGCTTTCTTACTTGCTCTTCACCCAATGGATCTCATTGCGTTTCATACTGAAGAAAACCTTAGACTATCGACTTGAACCCAAATGACGATGACTTGGTAGTTTCAGGAAATGCTCACATTAAACATCTTGTTTCAAAACGAAATAACATAAATCTCGTCAAATATGCTGGTCATTGACTAAGCACTTGTTAATAACAATGGGACCTCAACAGAAGTTTACGCATTTCAGAGCTGCACCATTTAAAAATTATGCCTGTTTAGTAAAATACTGACGTACATCTAAGAAACAAGTATTCTTTCGAAAACATTTTGGAAATGTAGTACTGTTGTTTAAGAGAACTTATATATATGTGCTTCCAGATTTGTATAAAAACAGTCAAAGTGGCCAAAGGTCAAGAAATAATTTAACTGTTCTCTATCATTAAAGGATATCACTTTTATGTGTAAATATCTGATCAAGATAACTTCAGTAAAATAGAATAGTATTTGTGTTTTTACGACAGCATTGGGTAAGCTTTGTTTCTTCGCAGAAAGCATTTAATTATAGAAAATATTAAGGGCATGTACTAGAAAATTTTCCCAAAATTTCTTTAGAACAGAAATTGCTATGTATGCTATGTAGTCTTTGCTTTATTACATTTAAGAGCACTATATTTCGTTAATAGGCTTATTTCATAATAACATACAGTTAACAAAAATAATAGTATTTAACCACCTTCTTGGTGATTATGAGTGCCTGATACCGAAAGTCGATGTGGCTGTAGTCAAAGAAAAGTAAACTACTGCTCATAGAATTTGTCATACAATAGATGAATCTTATTATTTAATTAATGTGCATGATGTTAATTAACTCATGAATGTTATTGAACATTATTAAAATAATGTAAGCCTCTAATAATGTTTTGATTGCGAAGTAAACTAAACTTAGTTCAAGGTGCTAGAAGACTTAATGCGGAATGAAATCTAAGCAATTTTACTTATATAGTAATCATTGATTAATGCAATATGCTCATTAAAACTTCTGTGATCATCAAAAATAACTTTTGTTGCTTTTATTGCATGTTCTTTCTTAACGAAGTATGTATGAAATAGAAAAATAAAAGCTTTAGTATCGAAGCTCCCTCTGCTTTAAAGTTAAGATGATTTCCAGGAGAAGGAAATATTTCCTTAAAATGTAACTACAATAGTTTGTGATTTTTAGCAGAAACATCAAATCTAAAAGTTCGATGTCTCGTTTACTTCATTGAATATCTTTAATTCTTCATTTTCCGCAAGAAATGAATTCGAAAATAAAACAATGTGCTTTGTACACACAACTGTAATATAAATGTTTCATAGAATTACTCTCATTCTGTTCACTTGTTAATCTTGTTATGACCTTGATTTGCAGGACAAAACAGTATTAAACTTAATTCATCTTTTTATGTCCATCGGATGATTATTACATGATATTAATCATCCAACAGGACGAAAAAATAGTCTTTCCGCGACTTTTAAACTCTACTCACCCAACAAAATTAATGCGTATTTTTCATCCTAAGTTTACAGCTGTTGTGTTTCTGTATGTTAATACTCATTTATTTCCTTTAATATTCAGAAATACTTATTGCCATTTCATTTTTGTTTATCAAATTTTAATTCTGAGTTCTGTTAAACTAATCGTCTGCACTTATTTATTTTTGAGTACTGTTTTCAAACAATGCATATATTTTATTCTCGAATTTAATATTCACTCTTAATGTTTAATAAAATTTTCATTTACATTTTAAATGCATATTTATATTAATAAAAATCAGGAGGATGTATTTATAAATGATAAAATAAGCATGTGTTTATTTGATATTTTCCTTATTATCCATCAAGAGACGCAAGAAAAATCATTTCCTATTGCTATTCTAATACATTCCAAAACCTTTCCAAGAGCATTCGCTTAAAAAATAGTATTCGCTGTTGTTATCATTCATCATTTACTAGCCCTTCGTTGTTTAGAAAATTAAGACTTTTAAATAAAATTATATTTGCTTTTATTCGCAAAATAAGCTCCTTGGACAAAAAACTGGGAACCAAATTTATCTCTTCATTTCCCTTTCCGTAATTATGGAGCTGATAAAACGGAAAAAACTTTCACATAAAATCAAAGTAAAAAAAAGACAAAGGGCATATTTAAAAGAAAGTTTTTTTTTTTTAATTTCTTTCTAAATACAAGAAAAACGAAATAAAACAACGTATTCCGAATAAAATGAATTGAAAGGATATATCACTGGATACACAAGACCAAAAGTTTCTTTTTTCATTTCGGTTGTTTTAAATAAATAATAAACGATAAAGTGCCCTTCTAAAATTTTGGTACCTTGAAGTAAGTAAAATAAAATACGCGTTTTAATATGAAAAGATAATCGCGGTTTTGATAACACATATTAAATATTTGTTAAAATGATATTTTATTATGTATGTGTGTTATTACTGTGTTGCTTTTATTTTTATGAAAAAAAAATAAAGTTTTAAATCCATACAAAAATTAATAAGACATTTAAAAAAGACCGCAAATCAACGAGACTTCAGCGATTCCGGATAAAGGATTTTTTTCATATAACTAAATATACATTTCTAGAATTTAAACCTTTTATGTTTTGTGACGCGATCTGTAAAAACTGCGCATGTAAAGCCCATTAATCATATTTTCGATCTATTCGGCAAATATTAAATAAATAATATCAAAAATTGAACAGATTATTTAAAATTAAAATCATACTCATGATTCTATATTAAAACAAATAAACAGTATTTTAAAATTATTATATATGTTATCACATTAAACTTACAAGTTTCTTAGAGTAACTACATAGTTTTAAAATTCGCAAGTATATACAGTGAAGCTTCATAACATCTTATGCTGACACAGATGAACCTTACTCGGAAAATTTTATAACAGTTTACAATACTTTATCAGTTTCTTTCGTAACTCTTTTATTTCGCGTGACGTTTACATCTTCATTTAGCTCTCCTTCTCATCAACTTTCTGCTTTCCTAATACACTTCCAAATATTTCTTCGTCATCTGGAAACAGTGTTTCAGGAAATGAATCATCATTAACATTCAAGCTTGCATATCCTCTTCACTCACACTGATCGTTTCCGAACTTGCAACTAAATCCTATACTCGGATACGGACACCAAACGTGTTTTAAAATCAAAAGAATCTTCCTCACTTGACTAGTTGTCTTCAAATGTAATCAAAGGACGCAATTTGTACCAACAACGACGTAAAGTAATATTCTTTCAGGCAAAAGCCAAAGTAAACGGCATCTTTCATGGTGAATTGTTTCTGAAAGTCATGAACACTTCTTCCATACATTGACTCATAGATTGATAGTTCATACTTACACTCTACATAATTCAGTGGCTAGATAAGGCTTGTTGAGCGGACAAAACCTACTGCAAACGTTTTCCACCTAAATCTTCAGAGACGTCAGATGGTTAGCCCTTACATATTTAATCTTATAAGCCTATATTTTGAACTTAAGTTTAGACCTTCAAATTTGCCATTATTTTGGTATTGTCGGTTAATTTTGTGGCTGTTATGAGCAATTTTATTGTCTATGGTACATGTGATGACGTCACATACTGTTGAAACTATACCATTTCTAGTGTTTGCAAAATTCAGAGCCACATGATTATATAAAGTGGTAAGAAATTTTGAAATCTTATACAAAAACTACTGATAAATGGTTTTGCTACTCATATAATATATAACTTCTGAAGCATATCATGTTTAAAAACGTACATACGTATGGCTAAACACGAAGTGTGAATATAATTTTTTTAATACAGCCAAGTCGCAATTTTACGAAATCGCAAAACTCTGCGAAAACCTTTGCTAAATGGAGAAATTCGCTGAATGATGTTAATGATAAAACACGATTTAAGATGAGAAACTTCTTTAAATTTAAATGCAAAATAGTACTAAAATGAGATATAAATGCAAAATTACATGCCTTTAAAATGAAATATAAATCCAAAATTACATACCATTATGTACACATTTTATCAAAGTTACGTATGAAAATTAAGTAAATTTATTTCGAAAAATAATCAGTTACTTTAGTTTACTTTTAATCTTGAGCACAACATTTCATATCATAATAAGTCTCACGTGTTTCTAATAGAAGGAAATCAACTTCGGGTACACTTTCTTGAAACTGAAAACCACATCGTTCAGTATTAAATGTATTTAACATACATTTTGGCGAAGATTTTGTACATTCATTATCTTCAATGGTTTCTCTTCTTCATCATCAGTAATCGTTTTCTAGCTGCTACATGCTCACCAATATGTCCTTTTCAGTAGCAATTCCTGAAGTCCCAACATTTTTTTGCCAATAACAGATTGTGAACAATTACAAATGTGACCCAGTTCATTAATCTATACAAGGCCGGATGTGGTGGTCTCTTTATTATGGAGGCACCTAATAGGTGGGCCACCATCGCCTTTCCTATGTGCGGAAGGACAGTTACAACCATGCCATCTCCGGGATTCGAACCCAGGCCTTTCGGCATCGCAGTCAGCTTCCCTGACCACTATACGGAGTGGGCGGCAGGTCTCAATATCGTTACCCATAAATAATCAAATAATCTTGTAATTGTTTATTGTTCTTTAACTGTTCTTGATTTTTCAACTGCAGCTACATATAATTCAGTTCCTAGTCTTCCCCATCTTCATCGCAGGCTAGCAGTATTATTATCAGAGTATTAGTGATACTGTTAGGAGCATTATTATCAATCTTGAAGGAAGCAATTGGGAACAGTTTCCTTAGTGATATCGTAATTCCATAGTTTTGCAAGTTGTGAGAAGCTGTCACGTAAATTTATTTCACAAAAAGGCTGATTACTTCCAAATCCTATTATGGCCTTCTTCAAAATTCTTTTACAGTAATGCGTCTTCATATTTTTTATTCCCTCCTTAATCATAGACCGCAGTTTAGCAGCGCTGTTTGGAAGACAAAAAAAAAAAAAAAAAACCTTAACATTTCTATACTAACCTTTTTTTACCTTGAAAGTGAGCACTGCAACTGTCTATCACTAAAGCAATTTTTCGTTTCTGCACAGCCATATATTTATCGAAATTTTGAGCCACATTCCAAGATTGTCTGAAGTCATCCATGAGCTCTTGTTGAAATCATAATTTACCTGCAGTGATTTAATACCTCTAAAACATCTTGGATTTTCACTCTCTCCTATAAGTAAGGGTTTCAATTTTTCATTTCCTTCCATATTTGCACATAGGAATCCAGTAACTCTAACTTTGCTGTGCTTGTTTCCAAGACATTTTTCTTTTTAAATATTAATGTAGTCATAGGTAAATATTGATATTAAAATAATCCGGTTTCGATGGCATTGAAGATGCGTTTTGCATTGCATGTTTCCACGATTTCTTTTAGTTTTTGATCTTGCCATATGATACAGTCGTCTTCGTTAACACATTTGATTTTGTCATATATGATTTTTGCAACTAATAATTGTCTTTTTTTTAATTCCTCCAGCATTTATAACACATGAAATTCAATAAAGCTTTGACTAACTCCGCAAGCGTTTCCAATGCCAATGATTCTGATATCAGTATTTCTTTCTCTCTCACTGAGCGCAGCCATTTTAATGCTGCTTCATCATCATCATCATCATCATAAACCCAGCATTTTCTTCCATTTGACACTTGGATCTTCGAAATTAAAGCTTGACAAAATTTTGTTCGATTTTTCAGGATTGTCTACAAATTGTTTTACAAAATACCGAATTTTTCAACGATGTCTTTCTTCTTCATAACTTTGCCCACTTCGTCGGAAATGAGTTATTCTGTTTTGTATTGGTCACATTATAAAGTATTTCTCCACCCTTCCTAGCATGCCTTCGTGGTGTAGTGGTTCTGCACGCCGGGCCGGTATTCCAGAGGTCCGTGGTTCAATTCCCGGCGAAGGCGTTTGCTAACTTTTCATCTTGCCTGCTTCCAAAAGATAACTAATGTCTCTACAGTGGCGCCCGAACTAAAAAGTGTGATGAATGATGACTCTCCACACCCAGGATTTGGCGACTGGATCCCCTAAAAACCCCAGTTGCCCTTTGAAAAGGGGAGTATATAAGATATTTCTCCCTCCTTCCTAGCGTGCCTTCGTGGTGTAGTGGTTCTGCACGCTGGGCCGGTATTCCAGAGGTCCGTGGTTCGATTCCCGGCGAAGGCGTTTGCTAATATTTCATCTTGCCTGCTTCCAAAAGATAACTCATGTCTCTACAACTTTCGATTCGACATTTTTTATCATACGTTACTTTATTCGTTACTTACATTAACTTTAAAAAGTATCTACACAATAAAATCGCAAAAAGCAGAAATAAAAATAGCGTTCAGTTATTGTTTAAACTTAAACTAGTTTGCAAAACAGATCGGTTGAGGAATTTTTAAAATAGGATAGGTAAATGCTTTTGCATTCGAAAATGTCCCTCCCAAACTTCATCTCTCGTGCAGAACAGAATGTGACAACATATAGCCAGCCATTTGATTTTCTTTAGGATTACAACTGCACGCACATACGTACGTGTTAAGGCATATGAATAAATAATTTTAAAGTGGAAAATGGAAACTCTGAAAATGCGAAGATTGAAAACATTTTCAAAGTACAAATCTTTACATAAACACATTCATTTCATACATAATTACTAAAATCAAATTAATTAAAATCCAATTCACCCAGGCAGTTAAAAGCTGTAGAATCATTAGGAACATAAGGTATCAAAAATGCCCTTGCCAAGATGCAGTGGACGGACAAAAATATGGAAACACCTTGTGAAATGCATGTTTGAAAAAAAAAATTGATTTTAATGAAATATGTAGGTGGCGCTGGCGTTTTTGTCTACTGACGCCACCTAGACAACTTCGTAAATGTGCTAAACATTTCAGTTATTGTCAAAGTACTGTTATGTGAGGTTGTCATTGCATTATGTCAGAGTTAACAGACTTCGAACGTGGGCAAATTGTTGGAGCACGTATGGTAGGTGCTTACTGTGTTTCAAGAGGTACTGTATCGAAGATTTATTCCGCATATTTGAAAAGCGGAAAAACATCATCTGCTAAATCACAGCACGGACGAAAGTGTGTTCTGAGTGATCGTGACAGACGATCATTAAGGGCAATTGTGACGAAAAATAAGAAGACCACAGCTGCAAAAGCTACTGCTGAAATGAATGTTGTGTTACCGAACCCTGTGAGTACCAAAACAATTAGAAGGGAGCTTAACAGGGAATTGCTGCAATTGAGAAGCCACTCATCAGTGATGCTAATGCCCGTAAACAAGAAAAGGTGGTGTTTAAGTCATAAAGCCTGGACTGTAGAGCAGTGGAAGAGAGTAATATGGTCTGACGAGTCTTCTTTCATATTGTTTCCCACTTCTGGCCGAGTTTACGTCTGGAGAACGCCATCTCAAGCCTATAATACAGACTGCTTGTTGCCAAGAGTGAAACATGGCGGGGGTTCTGTTATGGTTTGGGCAGCCGTATCGTGGTTCTCTGCTAGCCCCATGATAACTGTGTCAGGGCACATGACTGCCAAGACTTATGTGAACATTTTGGCCCATCAAGTTCATCCCATGGTACAAACTTTGTTCCCCGATGGTGATGGTGTCTTCCAAAACGACAAAGCCCCTGTTCACACAACTCACATTGTCCAGGACTGGTTTTCTGAGCACGAGGATGAGTTGTCCCATCTCCCCTGGCCACCACAGTCACCAGACCTGAATATTATCGAACCTTTGTGGTCTACATTGGAACCGAAAGTGCGTTCTCGTTATCCACCGCCAACGTCGTTATCTGAACTTGCCACCGTTTTGCAGGAAGAATGATATAATATTCCCTTGGCAAACATACAGGAACTGTATTTATCCATTCCGAGAAGACTGCAAGCTGTTTTGGATGCCATCGGGTTTCCTACACCATATTAAGCAAAGAAACATGTTTTTTTTAAAGGTGTTTCCATATTTTTGTCCAACCCCTGTATGAACTACGGTGCTCCCCGTTACCACAGATGAATAGTGTCTCAGCAATTCAACAAAGTTTTATATATGTTGAAATTTTCAAAACATGAAAGTATGTTTTATCTTGGATTCCAAGGCACTCAAAAAGGAGATCGGCAGTACTACGATCATTAAGGCGTAGAAGTCACTAATTCTTTTTTTTTTTTTTTTTTTTTTTTTTTTTTTGTATTTTATTTATAATAAAACATTTCCTGCTAAATATGACACCTAGAAACTAGTAAAACCTTTTATGGTACCTACAGAATTCTGTGGGTTTCTACTGACTTTTCTGGTGTCAATTGATCTCTACTGTTTTTTTTACTGATATCAAAACGCCTCATAGAAACCGGTAAAAGTTTTTAGTAGTAGCCATAAATTTATATTGTTTTTTGTGTTTTTTATTGATCTCTGTGGGATATCCTTAATGGTATCAACTGATACCCGTAGAATCAGCCATCAGTGTCAATAAAACTTTCTTCTGATTTGTATTGGGTTTAGGTTTGAGGTTTCCGTACTGGTATCAACAGAATTATATTGATGCCAATACAATAGAAATTGATGCCGCTATATATTCTTTTGGTTTATATGGGTTCATACGAATTTTCTAACTGACATCAATAGACTCTTATAAACAAAAGTTAGGGGAAATTAATACTGGTATCAGGAAACCCAAATTCATTAGTATTTATATTATCTACTGATTATTTTAAATTATTTATTCATTTATTTTTATTTATATATGTGATACTGTTGAGATTAAGGTTGCTTCAGTTTTGTAACCAACTGGAAAGTTCAAAATTGAAAAACGCAAAGTGAAATCTCTCCCGAGAGGACCACTTCCCTAAGAAAGCCACCTATGAAAGCTATCATTATGTCTAAGAATATGAATAAAATACGTATTGAAAATTACCTCTTTAAAATGATTAGAGTAACCTGGAAACGTAGGTGGTCGTCTTAGAGAGGATTCACTATAGAGGTGATGTTCAATACCAATATATACTAACGTTCTCAGAAATACAAGCATCTATTAGAATAAAATTTTTTATTCATAATAAAGGCTTGTAAGCTGTTAAGAATGTTATTTTGGTATTACCTGTGAATCCTTTTGCAGCAGAATGTAAGAATGCTCGAATAAAATTGCTCTGTGCATCCCAATGGTCTAAATGGAATTTTCTTGTCGAGAAACGGAATGACATGAGGAAAAAGACAGCGCGAAGAAGAAAAGCGATTCTCGGTTGGAACTTAAGCCTAGCCCGCTATTTTAAGATCAGCTGCCAAAGAAGCCAAAATGATATGTTTTGTTGTAGTGCATAATCTTGTAAGCACAGTTTTCGGCTCAATCAAAATCTGCGGCAGAATCCCGAAACAAAACAGAAAACACAACAAACGAGCTTTCTCACTTTTCGCTTTTTAAGAAGTGAAAAATTCAAACGAAAAAAAAAAAGTAGTAGTTTTCAATTTTTTTATAGCAGTACTGCTATAAGGTACTTTTAACCACAGTAAAGAAATTATTCACAGACTTCCGGATACTATTTTTTATTCTTCTTTAAGAAACAGTTCGAACAAATGACATACGAATTTTTCCCTTCACAGATCCTCACTAGTATATCAAACGCTATATAGAAAACGTAACAGTATGATCTCTAAAAATTCAAATACGGTTGCGCAAGGTATGGCAGAAATATTGAAACAGTATTTTAGAATAACGGATTTTATGACTTTAACGTCCCTTTGTTTTATGTTTACGTCTCAAACAAGCTTTTGGTAATACAGTAGGGACCAATAAAATGGTAAGAATGCAGGAATAGAATACTTATATTTTTCCATTCTTTGATCTTTCTTCATTTTATTGGTTACGGAGACACAGAATATATAGAAGCATTCGGTCAACCATACCTTATAGTCAAAAGAATTCCATCTACAGGTAGAAGGCAACAGAAAGCTTTTATTCTTTCAGAATAGAAAGCTTTTACTAGTATGCATTTTACGTTGTATTTTTGAATATTAATCGTTACTCTTACTATTATTTGCATGGATTTAAAGACTTTGAACCACAATCGAATGGTTTTTCTGTAATATAAAATTTTTACAGGATGTCCTATAAATTTGGATACTTTTTAATAAAAATCATATAAAATCAATAAACTGAACTGTCGGGGTGCAACCACAAGGGCGGAATTTTTTGGGGAGGGAGAGAGTCACATAAGGTGTATTTTTATTCGAATCCTTTAATTTTTCACGCGATAAAGGACACTGCCGCGAAAAGAGTTTATTCATTAAAGTCTTATCCATTTCTATTTCCAGACACATTATAGAACTATTAAAAGTAGCAGTCTATCATGATTTCTTAAAAGCGTGTCTTCTTCGTATAACTTTAGGTTCTGCACTTTTGCAATTTTTAACGGCTGGATTTGTGAGTGAAAATTTTAACTTAAATGTCATTAGCAATAAACAAGTTACCAAAATGAAAAAACAAATTAACGAAACAAATTTGTTTTATTAAATATTTATGAACATAACAACAAGAATAATGATGCAAGGAGAAAAATTCAAATTTACATTTATTTTCTGTCTGAAATCTAAGGGCTGGTGTCTAAAAGAAATTTCTAATCGTTGCACTTTGTAATTCAAACATGTTGAAAGTTTGTAGAGACATTAGGATTTTTTTGGAAGCCAGAGACGTGAAAAATTAGCAAACGCCTTCGCCGGGAATCGAACCACGGACCTCTGGAATACCGGCCCAGTGTACAGAACCACTACACCACAATGGCACGCTAGGAAGGCGGGAGAAATACCTTATATACTCCCACTTAAAAGGGGCGACTGGGGTTTTTAGGGGACCCAATCGCCAAATCCTGGGTGAGGAGAATCATCATCCAACACCCTTTTAGTTCGGGCGCCACTGTAGGGACATTAGGATTTTTTTGGAGGCCGGAGAGATGAAAAATTAGCAACCGCATTCGCCGGGAATCAAACCATGGAGTTCTGAAATACCGGCTCAGTGTGCTGACCACTACACCACGAAGCCACCCTAGGGAAGCGCGATAAATACCTTATAAGTTAAATATTAAATTTTCAGATTTATTTCAGACATTTATTTCAAATGATACTAATATGTTGAATAAGCAACTAAATACCTTTTAACTGAAATTAATGTTAAACACATTTCGAAAACATTCCAAGTAGGACAAAACTCAAAAATAAATAATAACAACTTAATTTGTTTCTTTTATTTATTAAATTTTTTTATGCATGCCGAAAAAATACATATATATATTTGTATATAAATGATTATAAATTTCCTTATTCCTTACTACAATTTTCAGGTACAGTACCTCATGGTGTTTCAATTTTGATAATGTTTGTAACGCTGAAGGAAATTACTATGAACTTTCTTCACCATGAATTGTAGATGCTCTATTTTTTACAGTTATTAATTTTCAATTGTGTAAACCTTTTTCCCATATACATGTACAAAAAAAGCATTTTTTCTTATTGCAAAAATTCGTAAGGGAGGGTAAGCTGTGTTCCAAAAAGCGGAAGTATATATCGGCGTGAAGGATCGACGGTAGGAGAAAATTCCGAAGAAATTACCACTGAACAATTATTTATCTTTTGACAATTATGGAAAAAGTTAACAAAATCTGTATTATCAGATCTTTGAGCAAGATTTAATACCTCACAGTGCAAATTAATTAGTTCCATTTGCAGATTTTCTGGGTGTTATCACCAACGTTTTTAATGGCAATGAAAATAATGTAAAATGGAACACCATGTCACTAAAATCTTAAATCTTTCCTAACTTTTTTTCACAATAATTAATGTCATAATCAATTCACTGGAAAAGTATTCAAGGGCCGCTTAAAATTGGTTCGATGTTCGCATGCAGCTCTTAGGCCGCCAGTCTGAGATCATTGCTTTAAGTTACCCTTACCAAATTTCAATTGCATTCATCATCCAAGAGGCACAGCAAATGTTGCCACGAAATACCAGATCAATTATTTATATCTCAATATTTTCTAAATTATCATTTTTAAAATTTACCTTTAGAAGAGGTAATGGTAATAAGTGAGATTTTTGATTTATTCTTCCAATTAAAACATTATATTTCTTACCTGAATGATTTGAAAGAAATATGATACATATTACGTGTGTTAGGGGTTTCTAATGGCTTGGATGCGCTCACTTCTCAGTATAACAGAGTACAGTCAGCAATCACCACTTCAAACTACTAAGAACGTTAAACATAACGTAGTGCAAAATGCAACTAAAGAACAAAGATCGCAATACTCTCAATTCTACGATGTCAACTTTGAACTAAAAACAAACTGAGAGCTGATGTCCTTTCAGCTTTTACAAGTAACCCTTCTCTCATTTGATACCGGTTTTCCGAAAACCCATATATTTTCTCAAAGCTTATATCACAAGTAGGAAAACTGTGAAGTCTTAGGGGCAGAGGGACAAGCGTGTAGGAGCTATAGAACCCACAAAGTATCATTGAAGTGTGTACAGACGGACATGTTTCCGTAATGACGTCTCTATTTCTTGTATGTTCATGCATTGTTTGCTTCCGAAGTACCTGATGGTAAAGTCCTACAAAAAGAAGTGATACCTAAAGGAATTACGGGAGAGATCCAGCCTCTAGGTATTCATTTTTTTAGACACTACAAATCTTTTGTTCGTTACATAACGGGCACAGTCATTATCGAGACGCAGAAACGGTGTCCGCCGATAACATCGCGGCAAAAACATCGCGGACGAAAACGTCGCAGAGAAAACAACGCAAGGCGAAAACGTCGTGCTACAAAACATCGTGGGAGAAAACATCGCAAAGAGAAAACATCGCAGTTCTAAAACATCGTGGTACAAAACATCGTCGTCGAAAATAAAGCGGTTCCAAAACTTCGCAGTTTAAAAACATCGTCGTCGAAAATATCGTGGTAAAAAATAAAGTATCTTCAAATCATCACGTGACGATAACATCGCAGACATGCTTTTTTCAGACTTTAATAACTGTAAATAGATATTCCCATAATAATTTGTGAGCGCAAGATAGAAAGAAGGATAATTTGTTTTCCATATTTTATATTAACTACTAAATTTTTGCTGAGAAAATAAGAAGGAAACTTAAGCATAGAAAATTAATACAACTTATAGCACTTAATAGAATTTTAAACCGGCATAGTTAACTAACAAAGACCATTAATAAAATTAAACTAAAGACATTAATAAATAATTTTTTATAAAGTTTTTACTTGTAATTTTTCATAAAAAGTATAATCTATAAGTTGCATTTAATTTTCTATGCTTAAGTTTCCTTCTTACTTTTTCCGCAAAAATTTAGTTAATAAAAAAATGTGAAAGTAAAAATTATCCTTCTTTACATCTTGCGCTTACAAATTATTATGGGAATATCTACTTACAGTTATTAAAGCCTGAAAAAAAGCATGTCTGCGATGTTATCGTCACGCGATGATTTGTAGATACTTTATTTTTTACCACGAAATTTTCGACAACGATGTTTTCAAACTGCGAAGTTTTTGAAACGCTTTATTTTCGACGACGATGTTTTGTACCACGATGTTTTAGAACTGCAATGTTTTCTCTTTGCGATGTTTTCTCCTACGATGTTTTGTAGCACGACGTTTTCTTCTTGCGTTGTTTTCTCTGCGACGTTTTCGTCCGCGATGTTTTTGCCGCGATGTTTTCAGCTGTAACCCGCAGGAACACATTTGTCATTGCGATAGTTTTCGGGCCCTTCAATCCTTTTCACTATATCAGTTCAACGCTCTTCGTTTGGAGAACTTGATTACGCATGCCTTTTAATAAGGATAGATACTTGGACGACGAACCTAGGAATGTGGATTGCGCCAATGGATTACTGCTTCGATTCGTTGGCAAATGATGAGTGTGAGGCTATCGCTTCTGTAAAATGCGCCTATTGTAAACTATCGTTTTGCCCGTCTCACTCTTTATTTGATGAATGCACATTGATTGTCTCTTATAATACATTTTGTTTGAAGTCAATAACAAGCACATTTATAACGTATAAGATTTCTTTTCAACGAGTTGTTTCTTACTTTATATTGAGATCCCCCACTTTCTTACCATATAGTTAGTTCGTATAAACACGCGAAATGAGAATTTTAGCGACTTTTGGTATCATGATTCCAACACTTTTTTTATACGTAGTGTGCCCCGTAGCTCCTAAACGCTTGTCCCTCTGCCCCTAAGACTTCACAGTTTTTCTAATTGTGACATAAGCTTTCAGAAAATATGTAGTTTTTTTTTTTGGGAAACGGTATCAAATGAGAGAAGGTCTACTTGTTAAATAGTTTTCTTCGGCCGCCGAGAAATTTCCTTCGATTTCACGAAATTACTAAATGGCATATACAATTAAAGTTACATACAAAAGTTGGAAAAGGTTACAGTTACAGTTACATATAAGGAGCTATTATAATTACTCAATTGCAGTACTAATTACAATTGTACAGGGACCGTGATAAAATGTCGCCAAAAATTCGCAAGTTGGGCAACTTTTGGCCATTTCTCGCCAACTTTAGGCAGAAAACATTAGTCGCCAAACCGATCGCCAGCTTGGCAATAGCTTCCCAGTTTAACTAGGTAGTCATTTACCTTAATGTTAAACAGACTTGCTCCTGTAATCTCATATTTCCGACAGAGATTTGTCTCTTCTTGAAGCCGTTCATGTTAGTTCCGTTTTGCAAAGTTCGTAACAGTATTAATAATTTATGTCGTTATTTTTAATGACTTCAATAACTGATGCAATTTATAATGCCTCTAATTCATGCAAAACTTTTACAAAAATTTGCGTTATTACTGTAAAAGGCCTAATGCCATATGTAACCTACCTCGGCACAGAATATTTGTTTGCATGCAGTTTAACATTAACTTCAGTTGTTCTGTTAAAGCCTATTTAATTAATTTATTTTTTTTCTGTGAGCCTTCAATAATAATTAAAGTTTGTTGAGATTAGAAACGTCTTCAGCACAGCCTTTCCAAATTCATGCTACGTTCTCTATTTCGCGCTTTTTAGCAAATACTGCCTTTGCAGGAAACATAAGTCTCCAATACGCGCCGAATGTGCTACCGTTACAGCACGAAGGCATGCAGAAAAGAGAAAAATCTACTTTATAAGTGTAAATGGGACGCCCCCTTTTTGGACCATAAGATCACTTTGTGATCAGGCGAGTTTTGGCGTTCTAGCAAAAACAAAAAAAAAAAAAAAAAAAAAAAAAAAACCTTATAAGTGTAACAGAAGATCTTTAATTTATCTTTCATATCATAACTCCTATATAGCACAACAAACAGACAGATATCAAAAAAGCTAAATACACATCTTATGAATTTTTATACTGTTTTTAATAATGTATCTGACTGATATAAATTAAAATGCATTTAATGTATCATGTATCTAATAAAAGATGTTTCTAAGCGACAAGGGCTATGTACCTCGATGCAAAATCCTTTCAGTTTTAATTATTATTTCCAACTGAAATCTAATCTCAATTAATTCAAACTAATTCAGTTAAATAGCTAGAATTTGTCATATTTAAACCCACATCAATTATTAGCTTAAAAGGGCATTATTGCAGAAGGTCTATTGGTCTCAAAACGGCATTTTGTGTCGAATGCACTTTTCAAACTGTTGCCACCACATCTTATCGCCCTTGTATTATACTTAAAGAAACTAAATAACGAAGAATCTACATGAATGTGCGTATCTTTCTCGCATTGTGAAAAAACAACGGTACCTAAAGTCATCAAATGTTGAATAAAGTAATTCTCCACCTGAACGCGGGCACCTGGAAGCCCAGATTTGGAATTTGTTTTATTGTGTATTTCATATTTTGTGAACCTTTAACGAATTTTTGATTAAAAAAACTCAGCAATTTCAAAGCGAAAAGTGGCAACACTGTAGGGAACAAGACATTTTTAATCTCAAGCGTACGAGGCTCTCTATCGAAAAATTCTAAAGATATATTGTTTTTAAATACTTTTAGCCCGAAGTAACGTTATTCCAAATGCTCTCGAAACGTGTATGTGTCTGTGAACGAAAACCGCCCGTTTGGGCTAAATATAAAATCGAAAACTTTCATATTTTATTTTTTTAATATATATATATATTTAATTTTTATTATAATGATTTTATTTATATTTTATATATGTTTATATCAGTTGTAAATATTTCTGTCAGAAAATATTTATATTTATGCCATTTTATTATTTATTTAAGATTAATTATAATTATTAAAAAGTATTTTAACGAGTCATTATAAAGAGGAATTTTTAATCTCTTGGAAGTGTCACTAGCTAGTCAAAATCTTTATTTTTTCTGTTCTAAAGGAAATTTCTGAAAGAAAGAGAGGATGAGCATTCAACCTTCTTATTCAGAGCGAAATAAATAAATAAAAACATCAAAGGAATGAACGAAGGAGAATAAAACATTTTGAAATAGAACAAAAAGAAAACTTGCTATAAATATCTCCTTTACACTTGATGAAGAAATTGCACTGAATCACCAGAAAGCCAAGCAGTATATTTCCCATATGTAAATATCTTGACCTTCCGTTGTAGGGGGCAAAATCTCTGATACATAAACCCCGCACACAGCGTGCCCTCACAAATTGAATTTTCGGTTGCGGATAAATCTCCTTCCCCGTACCCACATATCAGCTAACTTGCTAGGTTTGAAACTAAACAAGATAAAACTTTATTTTTTAAAAGAAAATCAAGCGAACCGGACAGAACCTCTGAAATTTATTGCCGCCGTTCTTCAGATACTTAGCGTGTTTCGGAGGGCAAAGAGGATCTACGCATGCAATTTTTCTTCCCTCATCGATAGTTTGGGAAATAAGAGGTGTTAAAATTTATGCCTCGGAAAACGAAATCATTTCCTGAAGAAAGTGAAAATTGCGTTAATAAAAAGGAGGATAAAAAGAAAGCTGATACAACTATTTACTTCGATGGTTTCTCCAGCGCGAAGTTTGTGTAACGAATTTATAACGAGATATCCTGTTACTGTGAAACGTTAGCCTAGACAGTGACGAAATATGCTAATTTATAGCTCAGTATAACAAATATGGAACTGGACTTGATTCTGTCACAGTTATGACACGTAAACCAAAAAATCTGATATGTACACCACATGACTTCCTTGCACGGAATATTAAATTATACGCATTTTTTCTTGTATTTTATTTAAACTTATTAGATTGAATTAAACCTACTTCGCCGACAGCGCATAAACCACAATAGAATAAATGCATTCTTTCAAATTCACTTTATTTACCATACCGACACTCTGGCGCTAGGTTTACTTAACAGTATTATATTTCATTCATATTATAACTCAGAATGTACAAAATGTATATCATTTAAAGAATTATCTAATCGTTGCCACATGTTCTATTCAAATACTATAATAAAGCTAGAACTATGTATAAAAGAAATTAAGCAAACGAAACAAAAAAGAAACAGTTTTTCACAGATGATTGAGTATTTCTCATTTAATTAATTCAGTTCTCACTTCGCGAGGAGGCAAAAATACATAAAAACTCAAAATATCTATATTAAAAATTACGAAGTAAATCTCAAACGCTTATTTTATTATAAAGGAATGCGTTATCTTTGTTGTTGCGAAGCTAAGTTTCTCTAGTTTGGCAACAAATCCACTAGTCTCCTGTTTCATATGTAAACATCAATAGCCGCCATTAAAAACAGGCTTAGCGGCAATTAAACAACTTTAAAATTGCTGATAATTCTAGAAATATTGCACACAAATTTACTTAAGGCATAAAATCCTTAACCGGAAGATAAAAACAACATAATACAATCATGTTTAAAGCAAAAAAAATGTACAATTTACAAACATATAAGAGTAAAGAAACTGAGATCACTGAGCCGGGTAACAGAGTGGATATATATATAAATATATTTATATACGTTTGGTGCGGCCGATTGCAACCAAAATACGAGGTGCACATCTGCATGTTATAGTAGTCTTATATACAAAATTTTAACGTTCTGAGGCTACTCGTTTTTGAGTTATGCGAGATACGTACGTACATACGTTTGTATGTACATACGTTCGTACAGACGCTACGAAAATTTCTCTTCAGAATTAATTTTAAAGCAGTTTTATAATTTTTTTGAAAGAAAAGAGTATTTTATTCTGTCCTTACGTACAGATATGACGTAAAAACATCGTTAAATTGCATTCGATAGCGGTCAAAATGGATATTTTCGTTGAAATATGCTGCCTGAAACTTTTCGCGATTACAATACTTCATTTTTACTTCGTACAAGGAAGTAAAAAGAATTCATAACTAAGTTTCCGTCCGCTGTATACGGATTCAAACTTATGATTCTTACGATCTGTTGAAGGAATCACACGCTTTCTTGACAGTTCATTTAAATTTTAAGAATCGATAGAGGTTGCAGTATTCTAGAAAGATTATCTACAAAATGTAAGCATATTTTTTTATTAGCATAAAGGGTCAATTTTCCCAGAAGGACTATTAATTTCGTTTTGGCATTTTGCGTCGTTTACTATAAAACGGCATTTCATTTTTCAAATTGTTGCCACCAAATATTGCAGTTTTGTATTTTAGTTAAAGAAATTAAATAATAAAGAATCTGCATGAATGCATGTATGTTTCTCACACTGCGTAAAAACAACGATACCTCGAGACATCAAATTTTGAATAGCGTGATCTTCCACTCGAATATCGGCATCTGGAAACCCAAATTTGGAATTTCTTTCATTATCTATTTCATATTTTGTGAAACTTTATAACGAACTTTTGATTAACAAACTGAACGACTTCAAAACGAGCAGTGGTAACACTGTACGGAAAAAAATAATTTTTAGCTCCAGCGCGCCTCATGTTCTTTTTAAATATTTTGCTATATTGCTTTTGAATTGAAGCTGTTGAATTGATGTTGAACTCGAAGAACATGATATTTAATAAATAAAGGTAACTCATAAAACGTTAAAAAAACCGTCCCCTTGGGCGTAATATAAAATTTAAAAGACTTTTGATATTTTTATTTACTTATTCATTTTATATGTAACATGTTTTACCAGATATTCAAAAAGGCTTGATGTATAAATACATATTGAGCCATTCATCGTAGAATTAAGGTTCCAGTCAAAGAAACAAATCAACTAAGGTTAAGTATTTTCGATAACGACAGCTTTGGTCAAATGACAAATTTTATGAAAAGAGTTAGAAATTTTAATTTTGTGCCAGCGCCCAGTAGTGGCCCAGGATTTAATCCCGCTCAACTCTGGTCATTCGACTGGACTCATTTCACACGGAATGAATTAGCTCCTTCAGCGTTTTCATGATTTTCCTATGTGCAAAGCGAATACGAGCCAATTTCTCTTAGAAGGCATCCTTTTCTTTAGACAGATCATCCTCATGTTCTTTGCCGCGATTAACCACCAACCTACCAATCATAAATCAGTCAGTAAACTTGCTACTCATCGTGGAAAGCAGGAGGTATATGGTCATTTTACTTAACCTGTTTCGCCAAACTAAGTTAATAGCACTACAGGGTTAGGAAGTCATCCTAGTCGTTGCTAACAATCTGACGGTTAGGCCGCCTTTCTACATTTTATACTAATCTGTAGTTTCTTGGATATAATTATTTTCATTCACTTGCTTCGTTATCTCTAAGACGCCTTTGTTGCAGTAACAGTCCGTGAACAGTCTATCCACAGGATATGTGACGTGGTCGGAAGGAAAGAACTGCTGTCGAAGGTGCTCTGTCAGAGGGCAGGAGAACAGGTAATGAAGTGCGTCCGCGTCTTCCCCGCGAAAACCTTGTCTGAGGAATCGTCTGCAATACGCTAGGAATTTTCCGTGGTTGGTACAGTCCTGGGAAAGTGTCGGTTGCATTTGAGCCTCTTGAAAGTAATTATTGGGAAGATGTTGTAAGTGGATCTTCCTGTCTCTTCTTCCTGCCATAGTGATGACCATGTCTCTTGGAATGTTGTCTTAAGGAGCTTTTTTGCAACTTCTGCGGAAAGCGGAACTTCTTGTAAATTTCTAGCTTGTGAGCTGTGGTCTTAGCTAGTTCAACCTCTCTTTCGTTGCCTTTCTGCCCACTCATCGTTGAGTCGGCCTTTGAACGACCTTCACTCCCATATATTTCTCGCAACCCTTTAGGCATAAAAAAGTGAAAACGTCAAAACCAGTGAAGGCATTTGTTTCTGTGAAGAGAAAAAGTAATTATCTTCCGAAATAAATAATAAAGAATCTTCAAGTAAATCTTCAAGAGCAGGAGAGGAACCTACGATCAAAGGTAAGCGAAAAGAGAACCTGCGCTGTACTTCAGCGCTATCGAGAAAACTGGTTTTGACCTTGTTCAGCGAAGTTCATCAGTACCCGAGTAGGTTTGAATCCTTCTTATGCATTTTTCAGCAATTGATTTTGCTTCAGATATTCGTTGGATGGTTTTAAAAATATTGTTGAGAAGATCTTGAATTTTGCTATCTTTCAGTCAGTTTAAAACTTTGGATGGAGCTTCAGGGTTAATTTTAACGTTATATTTTAATTTTAAAGGCATACATAGTCACAGTTACATAGAGCCCGATAGTTACATTACACAGGGACCGGACCAAAATGTCGCTAAATGTTCATCAAACTTGACGATGTTTGGTGATTTTCCGCCAACGTTGGCTACAAAAATTAGTTGTCAAAACAACAGGTGGTCAGGTGGGCGCTCTCAATTATAAATGGACTTACCGCTATACCCCTATTTTCACAGCGATGCATCGCATTCTAATGCTTTTCATACTACTTACGCGAGATACTGTACTTCAATTTGCATATAATTCCACTAACATTATTTGCATGTGTGCAAAATTCTTTATCATTATCTTTGATTAAGAACAAGTACTCATTCCTAAAACTACAGCAGAATAATTATTATAATATATGTACTGATATCATATTGTTACGAAACGTACAGGCGCCGTAAGATAGCTTCCCCGCAAAGCAATTTTAGGGTTGCCATAAAATGGCAAGGGAAGGCCGAGTTGCCACATTTGGCGAGAAAACGCCCATTTGGCGACAAAATTGGCGATATGCCATGGACTGATGGAGAAATTTCTGGAACGAATTCTTAACGGTTTAGCCCAGAATGTTCTCGAACACAAGCCGAAAGCTATATAAACGCTGCTGGTCCGCAGTCAGTTGGTGTATGTGTATCTCATCGGGTGTGTGTCTCGCCTAGCGAGTCACACCCTAAGGAGTGGATCGAGTTGACAGCCGGGCAACGAGTGCCGAGTGGGTCGTCGAGTGCACCGCAAGAGTCTCGTAGTATATCGCGGTTAGTGTATCGTCCAGAGAGCGTGTTGAGTTCCGGGAACGACTGAACCGAAAAGTCGGGAGCCGTGCTCGTGTGTCGTCGAGTGCATCGCGAGTTGTAGCGTGGAGAGTCTCGACAGTACGTGAAGTTCCGAGAACGACCGAGCAGAGTCGGGAGCTGTACTCTGGTGCTTTGCAGTGATGCTTTCTCCACCGTTGTAGCCTGATAGTGTGAAGACTGTGTCGCTGAGTGTGTCAGCTTGTTTATAGTAGTTCTTCGACGACTGTAACGTGATTTTGGACCTGTCCTAATTAATACCGGCAAATAAAGTGTGTTTCGATACTTCATCAAGTGTTGTCGTTATTCACTCCAAATCCACACGAACCCCGTACGAATGTGAAGGAAGGAAATAACGTAACAACTGGTGTCAGAAGAAAAGAAAAACGCAACAATATTTATACTTTTGTAAATATGATCGATGAATATATTTTGTACTCTATGATATAATATAACCAAAATTTAAATTGCAAAGGATATTTGGGTTTAAGTTTGTCTACTATTATGTATCTTTTTTTTTTTTTTGCCTTTTGCTTTGATTTCAGATACCACTGTTTTTTCTTTTACTTTATGTTAAATTTTATTTTTTTAGCCCAAATGGGACTATTAGTCTAGAAATGTGATTTTGCTTTAGTTCACTATTAACACCGCATCACTAACTTTTTATAATCTATAAAGAAATTATTTAAATAATGAAGACTGCATCTTTGTATGTATGCTCCTCAAATTGCGAAACAAAAACACGGTACTTAAGAGACATCCAATTTTCAATAACATAGCTCTCCACCCAAACGTGTACACCGAAAGCCCGAATTTTGGATACTGAATTTGTTTTATTATTTATCTCATATTTTGTAAACATTTAATGAATTTTGGATTAATGAATTCAACGATTTGAAAGCGAGCAGTGGCAACACTGTTCAAAATAAAACATTTTTATCTCTAGCGAGCGAAACTGTTTTGCCATTCGAAAAAATTTAGTACCGTTTTAATTCACATACTTGGCTTTGTAAAAGCAATGTGTTGCCGTAGCCGGAAATAAAATAATTTTATTTTCCACGCGTCAGCCAATTGCCACTCAAAAAAGACTAAACTACTTTAAAATTTAATCCAGAAAACTACTGAATAATAAACTAAACGATTTAAAAGCAATAAACGCAGTTCTTAAGAATATTTTTCTACTCTGTAATGTGATTGATTTAAATAAAAAAATATTTAAATTTTAATACCTATTAAAATCATGAGATATCTAACTAGAAATATTCAATATTTTTATGAAATTACCTTAGCCAGACTCATTAAAATCATTATATAATTAATTTTTATGACCGCTCAAGCGGCTAGTTTTTAAAGAAATAATATAGGGAATATATGAATTCTAAAGATTTCTGTCTTTAACTATTTTGTGATTTTGCTGTTGGACTGAATTTTATTTGGCATATTTGGGAAGAACGTGAATATCGATACAATGAGGTGAAAAAAGACTGCAAAAAAATGTAAAAATATACGCCACCACTTAGCACGGCATCGGGAATTCTAAACATATGCTGCTATGCAGCTTTTAAGAAATTTGCAATTTTGTTGTTGAATTGTATGGGAGTAAGTGTAAAGAAAATTGTGCTTAATAATAAAGCTAGAAAGAAAAAAAAAATGGGTTAGCAGAAGTAAGTGCAAGAGCAGACTGGCAGACTGCGAACTCAGCGAGAGCATAAAAAAACTTAGCAAAAACTTTCGATGACCGTTCAAAATCTGAAATCTTTCAAATTTTCTGTATTATTATTTTCAGTATTTTAATAACATTTTACCAAAGTTAGTCTCTTGACCCAATTTCTGTTTATGAGGAAATTTCATTATATCAAATACTTCATCAATTTCTGCTTTATCTTTATGCACTTTTTTTATCAACTGTAAATTTTTAATTAAACTTTACAGTACATACTTTATGTACAGTAGATCAAAAACGTATATACTTTATGTACTTTTTTATCTACTGTGTATTTTGAATTAAAATTTATCTACTGGCTTAGTGATAATTTTTTATTGGGCATAGATAAACAAGTGTAATAACAGAAAGATAAATTCATTTGCAACTACGTTCATATCTTTATTTCAGTCGCGTCAGATGAGTGTTGTTGGTTCTCTATTTATGAACGAAAAATATGACATAAACATGAATTGAACGCATTCTTTAACATCCGTGTCACTTAGCTGCCCTTTATCTCTGCCTAGCATTTCCAAAAATCTATCACTCTCTGAAAATGTTTACAAGTGAATCAGAATCTGTAAAAAAATATTTCAGTAATTTTAATCATAACTAATACCTATGCTGATAAAGGGAAAATTGTTATATTTGCTCAAATTATGTGAAATTCTTCTCTCTCTCCTATCTGTAATACCATTATTACATTTCTGACACCCTAAGTTGATTATTGCACTGAAAAGAGGAATAAAAATAATTCAGTGCTTTGGCATACCATTTAATCACTGTAGCATTAATTATCTAAACCTATGCTCAGACGATTACTAATCTATTTTAATTCTTATTTCTTTTAAATGTTATACATGAGATGAGTAAAAATCAAAAATTCAGTTTCATCTGTAACGGGCTTTAATGAAAGATAGAAACAGAAGGATTTCAGTATTTTTTTCTTAAATAATTAAATTAATTTAAATTCTTAAAATAATAAAATTTTCTAAAACAAAATAGTAGAAAAAAACTGATGTGGTCAGCTAAGGATTTCCCACGATTTCCATATTTTAAATAGTAACAAAGTCACTAACACTTTATTCAAATAGCATTTTAAGTTGCTTCTTTATATTCCATTTATATATTTGAATTATACTATATATTTCAATATATATTTGAATTATACTATAATATATTTTTTCACAAAAATCCGTTCAAAGCTTCAGTTCCGGTTGTACAATTTTACGCAAAATCTAATCAAATCTTTATAAGAATGCAAAAAGCTTAAATACAGAAAATACACATTTTTTTGAATTTTGATATAATAGATATCGTAGATGAAGAAAACGTGTTGTGCGGATCCTAATTCTTGCTTATTCACTGAAAACTCACTATCGAACATTTTAACTGAAAACATTACCTCCCTTACCTATGTATATACACTCTTAGACAAAAACAAAACAAAAAAAAAAAAAAAAAAAAAAAAAAAAAAAAAAAAACGACGCACCACGAAGCACCGAGAAGATATAAAGCAAATTGGACACAAATTGATACGCATACAGGTTTCGACGGAAAATGCAAAATTTTACATTTTGGCTGCCAATGAATGAACGGTTGTCGCTACAGCGCAACTGGAAGGATATTTAAGAGGAGAAATTACAATTGCAGGTCATAAATTCTTAACAAATTTCATTCTGTGTACTCTGGTAGACAGTAACTATGCCTCGCATACAGGTGCGCAAACGATATGCGCAGATGTCAGAATTTAAGAGAGGTCGTGTAGTTGAGTTCAAAGAAGCCGGTTGGCTTTATCGGCGAATAGCTCGACATTTGAGCAGAAGCGATGCCACTATTAGACGATGTTGGCAGGAATGGGTGAACCATGGCCGCACACAGCGTCGAGAAGGAAGTGGTAGGCCTAGAGAAACGACAGGACGTAAATACCGAGCAATCGTCAGAGCGGCACTCACAGCCCCAGATGCGTCATTATCATCGATTGTACGCTCAACTAGTGCTTCAGTGACCACAAGGACCATTCATAGATGGCTCACAGAAAGGGGCTGAGGTCACGGCGCCCCTTGCACCGACTACCATTGACCTCTGTACAATGTCAAGCCCGTTTGCAGTGGTGTCGGGCTCATTCGCACTGGAATGTCACTGACTGGAATAAAATAGTCTTCCGTGATGAGTCCCTCTTTGAAATGAGTCCCGATGACCAGCGAAGGCGAGTCTGGAGACGCCCCGGACAGCGGTGTGATACCAACTGCACTGTCTTAGGGCAGACAGGCCGACAACCAGGAGTGATGGTCTGGGGTGCAATTTCATTTCTTAATAGGACCCCTGTGGTTTTCGTCCGTCGCAACCTTACAGCACAGCAGTTCGTCAACGAAGGTCTAGGGCCGGTTGTGTTGCCCTTCATGTCATACCACTTTGGGCTTACATTTCAGCAAGATAATGCCCGCCCCCACAATGCACATGTTTCTACTTGCCTTAGTGCTTTCCGAACATTACCTTGGTCAGTAAGGTCGCCGGATCTCTCTCTTATTGAGCACGTTTGGAGTATTATGGGCAGGGCCCTCCAACCAGCTCAGGATGTTGACGATCTAACGCGCCAGTTCGACAGAATTTGGCACGATATCCCTCAGGAGTACATCCGCAACCTCTGTCAATCGATGCCAAACCGAATAACTGCTTGCATAAGGGCCAGAGGTGGATAAACGCGTTACTGACTTTTTCACTTTGTGAAGCTCTATCACTTCAATAAATCATCCAATTTTTCTCAAACTGTAATCATTTGTTTTTCTGTACATGTACATCACTTCTACCGATTTTCGTCCCATTCGGATAACTCCTTCTTGGTGCGCCGTCTTTTTTTTTGGGCGGGGGGAAGTTAAAAGTGTAGGTTATCGTAAGATAATAATAAAAAGGGAACTTCACTGAAGAATTTTGTGTATTCCATAAAGTAGCTTTTAAAGTAGAAACTGAATAGCATAAAAATAAAGGAAATACCAAAACCTTTCTTCTCAAAAAAAAAAATTGAAAGCAGTAATACTGCTTATTTGTATTTCATAGCTACAAAGCAGATTAAAACAAAAGACTTAAAAATTTAAATAGAATTGAAAAAAGAGCATTCTTTTTAATCAAGGTAGATTAAAATATGAAGGTAAATAAATCAATCAATCTTTATTAAAGAAGGAAAAAGAAAAACTCCTTAAAATACCATGCAATTTTACTAATTAGTCAAATACGTATTTGGAAGAGAGAAGCTTATATAACTTCACTGAAACTTTCCCAAAAAAATTCATTTGAATTGAATTGCGAATCCCAGTCCAGAAGTATCCCAGTCTTAAAAATCCCTCTTTTTCTAAAAGTCCTCTTTTTTTTTTTTTTTAATCTTTTTTTTTTAATGAATAAGCCTTCGGTCAGAATTTCGGAAATCGGAGCTCAAATAACTAAATAAGATTTTCTTACATAGCCTTGTATCAAGTAAACCTTGAGTCAAGTATAACTGTTGTAGTTTTTATTATGTTGGAAATATGAAAAATGAGCAATGCCCTCGTTGCGACTAAAACTTCGACCTCACAAATACGCGTCGAGTGTGCTTACCGTTACACCACGAAAGCATACTGGGAGGAGGGAGAAAATACCTTGTATGTTCCTCCTTTTAAGGGCGACTGGGGATTAGGGGACCTAATCGCCAAATCTTTGTGGTGAAGTGAGTGAGGTTTTGAGGTGAGTTGAGTGAGGTTATGTAACTAAATATACAATAAAAAGGTCTTTTTCTTTTACTAAGAATTTACTAAGTGACTAAGAATGACTTTCAGTACTGCCTATTCACTACTTTCGAGGAAAATTAATGCAACGCAAATAAATACAAATCGAAAATACCTCTTTCAAAAAGCTTATTAAAAAGAAAGAGTTATAACGTAAAAATATTTCATTATTGATAAATCTGATATCAAGTTTGTTTTGCTTTACATATAAAAGACATTTTAAGTTAAATTTAAAGAATTCTAATGAAAAGGAGAAATTAGTCGAAAAACTTCTTGGGTTTTGAAAGTGATGTAAATATTCTATGATAATCAAGCGTTTCGGAGTTCGTGTTAACTTTAGGAAGGAGCTTTGTATTCTAGTTAATTTCCAAATAAGACTACAATTACTTTCAATAATTTGTCTTGCAAACGATAAAAATCACATTTTTTTAACTTGTTCTAATTTTCTCCAAAAATAGAGATAAGAAATAATTATTTCTTCCATACCCTAGAAATTCGAAAGAAAACATCGCAGCTACATAAATTTTGTTTCAGAATATTTGCAAGTTTTTTTATAAACAATATGAGCAGTTTTTTCCAAAGGTTAATAAAGATATCAATATTTATTTACGGATTCAATCAACGTTTCTTTTTTTTAAATGTTTTAATTAACATGATTTTTTTCTATCGTCAAAATTCAGAATTCGAAACTAACTGATTTACTAGAGACAGGAAACATTCAGAGTTTACAAAAACCATGTTATAAACAAATATATAAAAACCATGTTAATGTTTTCAGTTTTCAATATTCAATTTTTCAATATCTTAGAAAAACTGTAATCGTTTGACTTATTCATTGTGCAAGAAAACTCTTTTGAAAATGCTTTTGGAACGTGGCTTGTCGAGAAACAGAAACAGAATAATGTACAAAAATATGTATGAATATTATTTTCATGAAAATCATCAAAACTGAAAACTTCAATTTAACAGAAGAAAAGACTTGTACAAAAATGAACATGTTACTTTTTTTATAGTTCTTGAAAAAAATACTGGTTTAATATAAGGTTTCCGGTATATTAAATCTTACAAATTTTACAACAGATCTGAAAAAATTCATAAATACTAAATAAAAACGCTGAAATTTAACAAGTAATTAAATAACCACTTTTGCATGTAGAAAATAAAATAAACATATAAATTCTACGAGAGTTTTCCTACCAAAATTCGGTTACTATTCATTTTAATTTTTAGTTCAGGTACGCTAACTTTGATTTATATAAGCACGGTCAAAGTCTCGACAGGAGAAGTGATAAACAACGTCGGTAAATTATTCTAATTAAAATTAGTATCGATCAAGAAACTTTCTGCAATAATTTGCCTTCTTAATGTCACAAGAATCAAGAAGTCTTCTGCACGCAAAGGAAATGTTCTTGTGAATTATATTTATAGTTTGATATTTAAATAAATATGGACTATCTCAGTGCATTTTTTCAGTAATATATTCCATGTTTTAATTAATAATATATCTCTTTTTTGTAGCATTACAGATATCGGATTTGTAATATATTTGTGTATAGTTTTCGTCAAATTGCTTTAGTAAGCTAATGTTGATTGGCTAGTTGATTACGCTTTTATGGCAAAATAATTCGAATGGATTATCCCATAGTATACATAGATAACTTTTTAAGGCTGTTACAGTTTGAAAAATGGATTTGCTTCCAGATTAGTAAAAGCGAATATAGCAGAAAAAACAATAAAATCCGTATAATCCGTATACTATGTGTTTCCAGAATCACACATCAAAACCGTTCGTCTTTTGGCTAGAAAAATTACTTATCATTAAAAGCTGATCTTAAAGTTAAAACAAAAATATTTGCCTGAAAAAAGAAAGTTCATGAAATCATGTTTTCTTGCTATTTTCAAGCAGTTTCGGAAATTTGCAATATGCTTATTTCAGCAAATAAAATCTGACGGAATGAGTTTTTATTTGAATGAAATTATTGTATATGTTACCGTGAAAGACCGAGATTGGAGAATGTCGACTTTCACCGGAGAATATCAACATTCACCAAATACGTCGGTGAAAGACCGAATATTTCACTACATTCTTGTATATTCGGACCCTCACCGGTGTATGTCGACAATCACAGATATGCTCTGGTGAAAGTCGAAAAGAGAAGTCATAAAGTGCCATAATAGTTTAAGTTGTTGCAATAAATAAGATTTGAATCACATAATTTAATAAGTTTTTTATTACTGTTATTTTATTTTCTCATTTAGAACGTACTGTATAATTAAGTAAGTTTTTAACTTCTATTATTTTCCTTTCTCATTTTGAATGTATTGTGTGTTTTAGGTTCTCATGTTCTTAAGTTTTTATTCTGAGTCTCAAGTGCGTTTATTCGCGACTGAATTATGGATAAGAAAATATAATATTGCTATATGTTCAACATTCGCCATTAGTACATGGTGAATGTCGACATTGACCGGTGTAAGTCAGAAATAAGAGTATTTGGAAAATATTTCGGACATACACCAAGAGACTATGTTAATGTTGACATTCACCCGTGAAAGTCGACTTTCTCCAGATTTCGGTGTTTCACCGTAACATATATATATAATACTCTGGCTACAGAACAGTAATTCAAGCAATGTTAGGAACGATCCTTTTGAGGAAAATATTCGAATTTGAAAATGTTGTACTAAATCGTAATCAAATACAACAGAAATGAGTGCACTAACAACAGAAGTAATATATCTTCTGTACGTGATCAATATCTTGATACCAAAAGAAGCTGATAATTTTTAATTAAAAATAATGAGTAACATTTTTAAATTAAAATGATGGGTGTTATATGTATAATGGTTCTTTTTCAAAATTTTATAGGTAAATGTGAAATTTAAAAAATAAGTTACTGTTTTCAGACAAATTTTTAAAAAACTGAATTACACTTTTTTTTTATTATTAATATTTACGTGTACCGCCCTAAGGCACTATACGGAAGAAATGAATGCCTTCCTGGAGGACTTTCTAAGGAAAACTTGTTCGTGTTAACACATTGCGCAAAGGGAAAACCATGAAGGCGTCCATGCAGCCACCCCGTTTGCGGGATTCGAACCTTGGACCAAACTGCCAGTGTTCAGGGACTTTACCGCTCGGTCGTTAGTGAGGCATTAAATTACGGTTATGATAGATTTTCAGTTACTCAGGACTCCACATCAGAAACTAATCTGTGAGTTTAATGTTGCACGTTTCTTCAAATCTGTAAGCGTTAATACTATTTCTCCTACAATTATACTCAACGTCATTAAAACAAAACTTTCATTCACTGAACTCTAAGAAGATACATTACCTCCCATATATGATACGAGTGATAATAAAAATTACTGCGGCAAAAGAACTATTTTGCTACTTTTAAAAATGGAGCTCAAGTCAGGTTTTTACAAAATTTTTCCTTATAAATGAGATCATGTGACTTCTTACATAATTTATTTTGTTTAAACAGGTTTTAAACTATACCCTTGTTTCTTCCTGTAATATTGGTTGTAATGAAGCCACCTTTGTAGTTCATTGAAACTAAATAAACACTGCCGCGTTAAAGGTTAAAGGCTTTACTTAAATAGTAGATTCTACCTTATTCTAGATTTGTGGTCTTCAAACTGGAATCATTGGAACCAAATCTGTAATAAAATAAATTCACTTATGTTTAATTTTTCATTCTTTGGTAGGTTTATTTCATTTTACAAATAAACTCTATGCGTACAATTCTAACAATTTTTTTTCCAAGTGTCAAATTTGATTCTGACGTTTCCAAAAAATCTCTTTTTCTTGGGGTTCATTCTTGCTGTTCGTTTCTCTTCCATACACGCACAACATCTTCTTCCGAAGATAAAATTTGAAATATTAAGACTGTTTATTCCGCAAGTCCGCTTTTGAATTTTTACATCTAAGCACTCAAATCGTAATTTACTTTCAGATACAGGAGGAAAACTCAAATTGTAATTTACTTTCAGATACAGGGTTTACTCAAATCGTAAGTGCTTATTTGAAAGTAAATTACTTTACTTTCAAATGCAAAAGATGCCTTTCCTTCTATTCACAGTTTTTCTCTTAGTGAATTAATTTCCTTTAACTTGTAATTTCCTTTCTAACGGCCGAGATACCCAGCTTTCTGAATCTCAATTTTATTGAAAATAAATTTAAGTATATTAAATTTAGAATGCATCCAAATGGTATTTATGCCTATTTGCACCATTGTTTCAGTCAATAAAAGTTGTTTCTATCAGAAATAAGTTATATACCTCTCTTTTAAAATATCCGATTATTACTATTTCGAGATGAAGAAGGAGGTTTTATTTACCTATAACTCGTTAAATGGTGTCATTAAAAAAACTCTAAAATTGAACAGACCGGAGGTAGAAGTGTTTTTTTCTAGCACCAGCCTATTCTGGGATGAATGTCATTAACTTAAAGAAAATAGACGATATCAAAAAGTTATTCAGCATATACCATAAGAATATAAGGATTTTTACAGCACCATCACGTTATGGCCAATCTCTACAACAACTGCACCTTCCGAGAGCAAAGACAACTCTTAAGATTACTGTGGTTGGATAAAATTGTTTGACTATATTTGGGTTTTAAATATTGTTTCAATATTATGTTCAGTATTAAAGATTTTTGACAAAAATTATACATTTCTGGGGGAACGAATGTCATTTTTAATGGGTCGAAAAACGTATAAGCAGTTTTATTTTATTTTGTGACATGTTTCATACATTTCGATTGCTTCAAAATGCCTAAGTTGTTCAAAGAAAAATCCATATATATCAGCCCTTTTTGCCTCCTTATTGTTGAAAGGGCATATGTCCACAAGATTAAAAATTGCCTAGACATTTCAAAATAGGATTTAATTTTGTGAAAAATGCCTGCAATGTTGTTTCGACTACCTCTTTTTATTTGGGGATCGAAATATGTGGCATCTTTATTCTGGAAAATGTTAGAAGGTTTCTATTACCTGGTGAAAATTTGCAAAATTTGAGCATGTGTCCTTTCAACAATAATCCATTCAATTGTGTAAAGTGTCTTACTAAGAAAATTGATTATAATGAAAATTGATTATAATGATTATAATGAAAATTATAATGAACTGAAAACAAGGAAGTAAAAATGAAATGACAACACTTAACACTTATTTGGAAATTCTAAACATATGCTGTTTTTAAATATTTTGGGATTTTGCTGTTGAATTTTATCCAACGTAATTGTAGAGAAAGTGATGTTTAATAAGAACATTAACCAGACAAAAGAACGTTGTGTTAACAGGGGGAAGTCCAAGAGTAGATTGGGGAAAGCATCAGGGAAAGCATAAAAAACCTTAATAAACCCTCCGGTGCTTCATTAAAATCTCTACCCTTTAAGATTTTCTTTTTTTTCCCAGAATTGGAGTAGTGCGTGAAACGGAATTATGTTTACCTTATTTAATCCTTTGAAATGCACTTCTCGTACTATTTTCGTATTTTTCTAATTTAGCATCTCGTTTTAAAAGGAATGTTATCTTTGAATACAAATGGAGAAGATAACAAATGGCATGATCAGGCATAATGTATTTTTGGCATTATAGTTTCTTGTCCGATACATCATTGACTATGAAAGTAAAATGATGATACTAGGCTACTTTAGACGAATGATCAACAAACAATAGCTTACGGTGGTGGAGATTCAATGAATTTCTATTCCTTCTCGAGGACATTGTTCCTTATATTTTGTTAAAAAGGTTGGTCACGTGATTTTTTCAAAGAAACGGTACTAATGCCTTAAACTTTAAGACTCCAAAGAAAATAACTCAATAACTTTGTCGAAAATGGCTCTTGTTCCACTCTCGTTGGCCATTTTTCAAGGCAAAGAATTGAATTATTGATGTCACTACCGAAAATCCATAAATATTCTTTCTTTTCTTTAACCCGAGATAAAATGCGGATAAAAAAAAGAAAAGCACACAAAACCTTTTCTTTACCCTCATCGGTTACAAAAAGGAAGCTTCTTAAAAAGAAAGACTGAACTAATACTTCGTCTAATGGCTTAATTTTTTTGCTTTTGTAAGTATATGTGCACGCCGAAACATTGGCTAGAAACAATGGAGAGATGAAAATGCAAGATAGATATTAAAGTAATTTATTTGCAGCCATCTTCCATTTTGTTTAGAATATAAAACTTTTTACACTTTAGGGTGTAAGCAAAATCGAAAAAACATCGTTTGCATACGTTTTACATAGAGCACAGAATTTGAATAATCAAAACTTTCAGAACAATATCCTGCAATATACATCTCGAACAGACTTCGTCAGATTTTCTAACCCACTGAGTACCTGTTTATAGTCATCATTATCCTACTCTACGCTAGAAATGGTGTAATCAAAGTAGAGAGACTATGCCCATCTTCAACACGTTTCTTCACCTCTTTAACTGTTCACTACTAAAATGATTTCAAATCTGCTTAGACTCGAACTCAGATACTTTAAAAGGCAAGCTTTATTTTATTTTATTTTTTTACTTTATAAGCTGTCTGAAACCAGCGACAGGCTCAGATATATTCTGCAGTGCATTCAAAAAGCGACTATCATCTAACGGCTTCAAGAAGTTCTTTCAACAGCTTCTGGATTAGATCCAATATTCTTCGCAAAAGCGATAAATTCGGATCATTAATTTAAAATTATTCACCAGCTCTTAGGGGCATAAACTACTTGGATTCAACAAGACGGTGCAACCGCGCATACAGCTGAAAACATTTCGAAGACTGAATCACTTTAAAAGCTTACAATACCGTCACTCTTTGGATTTAAACCCATTAGATTTTCACTTCTGGTGCTATGCAAAAAGTAATGTTTGTCGAGGTCAACTCCCAGAAGCTCCACGAACTTCAGACTGCGATTTCATGATTTCACCAAGATCATTCCATGTGGATCGCTTGTGTCTTTGAGAAGAAAAAGAAATGAGTACATACATAACTAAATGTTCCTGGGAAATTTTTCCAACAACTCAAGTCGATGTTAGGTACTGTGGTAGTAATGCACAACAGGTGTAAAATTAATTTCGAATACCCTGTACACGAACGTAAATCCCGAAGTTTTCGCTGATTCACATGTTTGACTTAAGTGACATTCACAAAGAAATTAAATAGAATTTTTCTTGCAAAAATAGTAATAAAATAATTTTAACAGGTTTTAGACTTGATGTGTTATATAAGTAAGAATTGGGGGAAAAAGCTTTTAATCATTACTTTCAAACTATATTATCATTTCATTTTTCCATTGCCGAAATAAATTTTATATGTATGTTTCTCTGCGAGTGTAAATTAGTTATCATCTTAATTTACCATCAAATGAAAATAATCATCATGAATTAATTATTATCTATTAATTCTTTAAAAATATTTACGTGATGATAAAGAAATTTAATAAAGTCATTAATTAAATTTGAAGTGCATAACATATTAATGCTGATAAAGGACAACAATTCCAAGATGATTCCAAACAAACTTTTAACATTCTTTTTGATGTCCATAAATTATATAAAACTAATAATCACAATTCTAAGTCAATTAATACATTAGAATCTTAATCAGTTTACTCTATATCATGGCATCATCTTTTTTGATAAACGTCAGTATAAAACTAATAATCACAATTCCAAGTCAATTAATACATTAGAATCTTAATCAGTTTACTCTATATCATGGCATCATCTTTTTTGATAAACGTCAGTAACAGGGGGACCGGAAAGTAATGCCGTTTCTGCGCATGTCGATATTTGATTGTCATTTGGCAGCTTATTATGTATCTCGAAGATGTGCCAAAGTCATTTGAAGGTTATTGTGACTTACTCACTTTTAAGTAATTCAATATTAATCTTTTTTTTTTTTTTTTTTTTTTTTTTTCAATTTAGGGTGAAATACCAGAACAGCATATCCGGCATTATATGCTTTTGGAGTTTCGCAAAGGTAGTAACGCAACAGTTGCTACCAAAAACATTTGCGATGTTTATCCACGTGAATTAGACGTTCGTAAATGACAAAAAAGGTTTTCCAAGTTCAAACCCGGTCATTTTGATCTCTGTGACTCCTATCGATCAGGAAGCCCAACAAGATGCTAAGGGCAGAAGTGGAAGCAAATCCATGTCAAACAATCGAGGAACTGTCAAACACTCTTAACCAACCTTGGTCGACCATCCAAGAACATTTAAAGCACAATGGAAAAGCAAAGCAGGTGTCTGAGTTCCCCATAATCTGTCCGAAAAGAACAAAGCCAACCTATCCATCAAATGGAACGTATTGCTTCAACGGCACCATGCAGAACCGTTTTTTGATCGTTTGATTAGTGGAGACAAAAAAATAAGTCCTATATGATAATCCAAAACTCAAAAGGCAGTTTTAGTAGGGGTTACAAAGAGTTTATATCCCGAAAAGGCGCTTCTGGGTGTTTGGTGGAGTATTCGTAGAATTGTTCATTTTGAACTGCTGAAAACTGGTAAAACTGTTAATGTAGACCTTTATTGTGAACAATTGGATTTAGTGAACCAATCTTTCAATCGGAAAATATCTGACGATTGTCAACGGAAAAGGCGTCATTCTGCAACACGAACAGTGCAAGACGAACACTGGAAAAATATAATGAATTGGGATCGGAGGTACTGCTGCCTCACTCACCATATTCGCCCGATATCGCCCCCTCGGATTTCCATTTATTCCGATCCCTACAACATTTTCTTAGTGACAAAAAATTTTTAAATTTGGATGATGTCCAAAATGCCATGTCGAAATATTTTACTCAACCAATTGATTTTTATCGGTCTGGGATTGAAATCTGCATACTAGATGGCAAAAGGTTGCTGATAACGAGGGTGGTTATATTATTGATTAAAAATAAAAACTTGTTACAAATTTATTCGTTTGAATTTAATGTAATAAAGCGACATTACTTTCCGGTCTCCCTATTACATTATTAATCCATGACTTAATCTTTAAGTGTAAATTTCGATACGATAGCAAAAGTTTCATTTTAACTATTAAAAGATTTTTTATTTCCCTTGCTATTCTACAAAAGGAATTTACTCCCGCTTGTGACGTCATCCTGCAAAAGTAACAATTATTAATAGCTAAACATTTAGTTACTCGTTGGATTTCTTTGGGTTTTTTTATTATGATGTACATGTTTTCAAATAAAAACAAATAACATGCAACTGCTAATGAATATATGCCAGAGTAAGGCAAACAACGAAACAAAAGTATCTAAATGCAGCTTGAAAATTATTAGCCACAGTCTTTTAAACCTTATACCTATAAACCTAATATTCACATATCCTTGGAGAACTCTTTCCAAGATTCGTGAAGCAATATACGTCACATTATGTTACATTACGCTATACTAACATGCATACGTATATCAGCCACTGGCCTAGAAAAACACTATTATTGCTCGAAACACAATACTGTAATTTATCTTGGACATCGTGTTGTCTGTAGCTAAACCTAACAATGTTACCATTTTGTAAAATATATCTTTATTTTATCTGCTTGCAAATGCTTTAGAAAAATAAACGTATTTCTTCTAATCTTTATTTTATTTTTAAATAACGCAACTAATTGATATAAATTGAAATATAATTTTTAATATAATATAAATAGTACATAACGTTTAGCAACATTTGAAGGGCTGTAGTTATAAAATATGTTTATGACGACATAGATTACATAGCTGGTACAGTATATTTTTTAATTAAAATCTTAGAACTTTTGTTGGTTCTGGCAATGGACACATTGCTGTTTGCCTTAGGAGGGATACATTTGTAAAGGATTTTCTAAAGGATAGTCTTACTTCTAACGAAAATAATGTTAAAGAAGGAACATTATTGTTAAGAAATGTTAAGAAAACAATGCTTCTAAAGAATTTTTTTAAGGGCTATTCTTAGTTTTTCGCGACGTAAATATAAGAAAATCCCTTAGAAATAAGAATAGCCCTTAGAAAATTCCTGTAGAGTCATTAGGGTAAAGACTGTAGAGGCATTAGTGAAATTCCTGTAGAGTCATTAGGAAATATCCTGTAGAGTCATTAGGAAATATCCTGTAGAGTCATTAGGGGTGTTTTATGCTGGAGAAGTGGAAAATGAGCAATGCCTTCGCCTGGACTCGAACCTGGCCTTCTCGAATACGCGCCGAGGTTGGTATCGTTACACCACGAAGGCATGCACAATGAAACATGAAACACCAAATACGGTTAAAACAGATAAAGAAAAACAATCTCTACAATTAAAATTAGAGTTTCTGCGCAAAAACAAGCAATTCGGCCAATAGGCAAGAAAGCATATTTTTCGGTGTACAAAACTGAAAGGTTACTTTTGGTTCCCCTCGGCAAAAAGGCATTGAAGGTGCAGAAACCGACTTAATTCACTGTTCTTCTGAGTTTTCAAATGCAAAAAAATGGCGATTCGTTAGGCTTAACTCGCCACTTACACTTTTACATTCTTGATTATTCTATAACTATTGCATTCATATTAACTAAAGGCATAAAAACCACATAATTCAATCACTTTCAAAGCAAAAAATGCACAATTTGCCAACATAAAAAAAAAACTAAGATCACCCAGCAAGGTAATACAGTGGGAACATGTATACATATCTGTTTGTGCTGCCCATTGCAGCTGAAACGGAAGATGCACAACTACATGTTGTAGCAGTCCCATATACAAAATTTCAAAATTCTACGGGTACTCGTTCTTGAATTATGCGAGATACATTCGTAGGTATGTGCGTACCTACAGCCATCAAGAAAGAAATCTCATCTGAACAAAATTTTAAATCCATTTTACAATCCGTTTTGGCAAAAAACAATCCTTTATTCAGTCCGTACGTACAGATGTCACGCAAAAAAATTGTTCAAATAGTTTCGAGAGCGGCCGAAATGATTATTATCGTTGAAATAATGATACCCGAAATATTTCGCAATTGCAATATTTTCTTTAATTAGTACAAGGAAGTAAAAATATTTGATTAGCAAGATCAAAATTTTTATTCTTTAAATAATGAATTTAAATTTTCAAGAACTGATTGCAACAATTCTTGAAGCTTTCAAATTCGCTGCAAATGAAAATAACTAAATCATAATTATTTTTAGTAAAATAACTTAACATTATACACAGTAACAGAATCTGTTCCAGAACTCGTAAAAGGTAATCCAAGAAATACGAGTTATAAAAATGCTTAGATTTTCAATAATACAAAGTAACATAGATAATTAGTTATTACCCCTTACAGAAGAAAAGGATATCGAATATGAAGATTTTGTTCCTAACAAGAAGATTATTGTTACCGCTTTATCGATTTCCCATAAAGTGCAGTAGTTATCAAAATTTATGAGGGTATGATCATAAATTTAATGAGTTGCGTAATTATGCGCTGTTTTCTGTAGTTAAAAAAGTCTTTCTTTCCTGTGTAACATTAGCTGTTTTTCATGTAGGCTTCAGTACGTTAAATACATCGCATCCCTAATCAGTACAATGAGTTATTGTATTGAAATTCTTCGGACACACATGGTGCCGTTCTTTCTATAAAATAGCCATTGTTTATTCATTGAAATAATTAGATCTATTTGAATTGAAACTGAGCCGTTCTCTATATCTTGCACCATTACTAAGTCAGAATTTAATTAAAAAGGAAATATATGTGTCTCTTGGAACCTACAGATTTCCAAATAAATATTCTGCTGTGGTATTTTGGTTCTAATAAATTAAAGGCAATTCATTTAAATTTTCTCCTTATAGATAGATAACCCTCGTACGTTTAATCATTATTAAAATAATCGAATATATTTAAATTTTAAATTATTTACTTTTGTCAAAACGTGGCCGAGTGAGTAAGATCAGCTGAACATTGGCCTTTGACTGTGGTTCCATTACCCTGAATAAGTCGGCTGCATGGGCGGGTCTAGGACTTTTCGCCGTCGCCGTTTCACCATGGCTGTTTCGTCGTGACGTTTCGCCGTCGGAATGTTTCGCCGTCAGGATGTTTCGACGTCAAGACATATTTTCCTTTACATGACTCTATTTTATCTTGCCGTATTATTTAGTTTAAAAATTCTGTTTACCTTTTGTATACTTAATAAAGGTTACTTTTAATATATATATAGTTATTTACAAGTATGAGATATAAAGAAATCGCACATAGTTGGAAAATTATGTCAGTATCAAAGAGAACTGGGGCTAAACTTCTGATATAACAGAAGGTATATTATCGATTTTAAAATTATGCGGGTACAATATTTACATGATTCGTCAAACTTTGTTGAAATTTTAATCGGCTAGCTCAGAGAAATCACTCATACCAGCAGGAAATTCACATTTTTATGAAATCTGAAAGGAAAACAGGATTACTTTGGAATTTTTCAGCACCTTAATCCCTTAAACTTAATATGTCATGTGTAACGGTGTATTTGTATAAAACTGTACACAAAAACATTTTATAAATTATTTGATATAAATTTTAAATTAAATTATTAAACTGAACAGAGTTATTAGTTTAAATCAAGTTAAAATAATACGGCAAGATATAATACAGTTGTGTAAAGAAAAATATGTCTTGACGGCGAAACGTCCCGACAGGCGAAACCGCCACGGCGAAATGGCGACGGCGAATAGTCCCATTCCCGCCTGGGTCGTCTCATACCTGAGCATGCATTTATAAACAAATATCATACGGTCTATGGAAAATGCCAATACAATGCGACATTGATAATACATGTGCGAAACTATTAATGCTATTTGAATAAGCAAGTAATTCATTCTAAAATTTCTCTTATGTATAGAACAATAACAAGGAATTCCTTTCGTAGATCAACAATATTTTCAGTTCTACTTGCTGAGCAGTTTATCACATGTACATAAAAAAAATTCCATTTCTTGGATTATTAGATAAAAATTCTTATTTTTTTAAGTAATTTTAGTATAAAATAAAATGAAATGATGCTGTTCTAAAATTTATCCATGTTCCTTTTCAAATTATGCGGCACAATTTACATTAAAAGGCCTACTTCAATTCCCGCCTACTTGAATGCTTGTAACTCGAAATACTGGTAGTCGTCTATGAGTTGTTCATTGTTCACATAATTTTTTCTTTATGGTTTTCTTTATGCATAATTTAAATTATATAAACAGAAAAACTTTTTCGCAAAAGCATCTCTTCTGTTAAGCAGATAGCCCTAGCTCACTGAGCAATAAATTATCACAAAAACTGTTCATTAATTTGAAGAGCTAAAAGTATATTGCTTACTTTAGTGTTTATTATATAATAAATGTCTAATTTTTAAAAACTGGTTCCCTAAATTTGAATTGGTAATATTTTTATATGAATCTACAAATAATATTTCGCTGAAGGATACGTTAAAAGCCACTTGAATTTTCTCAGGAACGCAGCCACATATCTTCCATTTGCGAAGCAGATATTTTAGCATTTACAATGTAAATTTCATTAATTAGTTTTATTATGCAGCAATTCGGCTTAGGGTTTAATTGCTCGATTCCGTGACAGGAATTTTTACAGAATATTTTTTAATACAGAATATTTTTTAATTAAAATCTTAGAACTTTTTTTGGTTCTGGCAATGGACACATTGCTGTTTAACTTAGGAGGGATACCTTTGTAAAGGATTTTCTAAAGGATAGTCTTACTTCTAAGGAAAATAATGTTAAGAAAGGAACATTATTGTTAAGAAATATTAAGAAAACAATGCTTCTAAGGAATTTTTTAAGGGCTATTCTTATTTTTTCGCAAAGTAAATATAAGAAAATCCCTTAGAAATAAGAATAGCCCTTAGAAAATTTCTGTAGAGTCATTAGGGTAAAGACTGTAGAGACATTAGTGAAATTCCTGTAGAGTCATTAGGAAATATCCTGTAGAGTCATTAGGGTTTTTTATGCTGGAGAAGTGGAAAAGGAGCAATGCTTTCACCTGGACTCGAACCTGGCCTTCTCGAATACGCGCCGAGGGTGGTATCGTTACACCACGAAGGCATGCACAATGAAACATGAAACACCAAATACTGTTAAAACAGATAAAGAAAAATAATCTCTACAATTAAAATTAGAGTTTCTGCGCAAAAACAAGCAATTCGGCCAATAGGCAAGAAAGCATATTTTTCGGTGTACAAAACTGAAAGTTTACTTTTGATCCCCCTCGGCAAAAGGGCATTGAGTGATTGCAGACATAATCGGATAAATTGCAGCTGCAGATGGAAAGAGAAATAGTCTGTCAATAAAAGATATTTTCGCCTTCTGAAGAGAGAGAACCTTATTCGGCATTAATGAGTAAGCACTTTTGAACTACGGAGTGCTGGCTTAAGAAAAACGGACTTATGAAAGTACTTCCTTATGCAGGAATTGTCGGAAAGCTTGGAAGGGAAAGTTAAAAACATTGTGAATTAATTCGTTATAGGATGTCAACCACCGCGACAGCTTTTGAAAAGAAAGGGGGCGTGATTTAGAGAATGGTACCATTTTATTGTTTAAATGGCTCTTGGATTTAAAAAAAAAACAAAAAGTAGGCATACCTTGATATTATTTGCCTACGAAACGTTTCTTCGGAATCTTCCTACGGCGCGAAAAAGATGGAGCAAATAGCCCTAGTCGCCTTTTCTTGGTCCAAAGTAAGCAAAAAATATGCAGTGTGCTACTTTAATTGCTAATTGCTGTGTAGCCAATTGGTTTGAAAAAGGTTATGGAGAGACTGACATTGACCAAATAAATTCAAGCGAGACGTGGTTGCATTAACCCTTTGCGGCACAGTCTGGACACACCTAATAATTTCCTTCTGTACGCACAGAAAAATTTAATGAAAAAGGATTTATAGGATACTATAGGTTACTCTAAACCTTCTTTGTTAATAGTAGATGGCAGCTCAACACAAACCATTTCATATATTTTAGTCATGTTTAGTTTTTTAAGACCATCATTTTTCAAAGAAAGTTTCCAGATTTTTTTTAGTTTTAAATTTTTACCTTGAAATTTTGCCTAAAATCGAACGGCGAATCCTAGGTGTGCCCAGACCGGGCTCACCGATAATCTGGGACAACTGGGAGTCTGTATTATTTGTTTCTCCGCATCTCATTGGTCAGTTCATTGACAACAATGCTCGTACTCTTTTCGAGGTTCTATTCAATCAGTGTGCCCACTTTGGGATCACCCACAGAATTAAAAGATAAGTGCTATCTTCACAAAATTTTACTTGTGTACTCCTCTAGGGCTAATTAGACTGCCTAGCTTTTTTCTTTATCAAAATTCCAACTTTAAAAGGTAGTGTGCCGAAAAGCGTTAAGGGACAGCCTTTAAATTATAATTAGATCAAGAATTTAATACGAAAGTAAAATAGTTATAATAGGAAATAGATTAGAAACGGAAATGAGATTGGCGAAAAGAGAGTTTTCTGCTTTATATTTTTCACTTTTTTTCCTTGCTTTTTTACGAGGGGAGGATGAAGAAAGAAAAAAGATGGTAAGCAGCAGGGGGAAATGAGCGAGAAACAGGAAAGAGAAATTCTAACAAGTGTTCCCTTGATAGATTAGCAAGGTGTGTTGGAAAGGAAGTCAGAGACCACCAGGTTAAGGTGTTTATGATTCTCAAGATATAGATATAAAGAAAAATTTACAGAAAAAATATCGGCCTCGTCGAAAATAATTAACAGAATTGAATTATGTGGAGTATGACGGAAGCGAAAGTCGAGAACATATAAATGACCTGTGACACTGATGCAACCTTCTTTGCTGTGTTCTTATTGCGAAGTACCAAATTTAAAATCAACGCGATGAAGTACCAAATTTATACTATTTTATATAAAAATGAATAGGAACTCTCTTCCAGACTATTCTTCAATGAGTAATGGTAGAAAATAAAGCGCTAACTTTCAAATTCCAAGCTTAGCGACTAGGAATATCGGCTTCAGACTGTATGATTACGATGATTTGGGCGTTGTGCTCTTATCTACGAAGTATATAGAGACAATTATAGACGGTTATTTAGCTAGCGACTTAAAATATCAGCTTCTGACTATTATGATGTGCAATGATACGGGGGAGTGTTCCTTTTTACGAATAGTTATAAAGAGACTCTTCTGGACGGATATTTAGCGTGATGGAGAGGATGGTTACTGTAAAAGACTGTACGAGGAAATGTTAAGGACAGACTACATTAAATTTTTATTTTAGATTTGCCGGATCCTGGAGTCTGCTTATGTACTTTTCACCACCTCCTTGCATGTACTGATGAATATGTAAAACTAAATATTAATATGCAAATATTTATTAAAGGGGTTGACTTCAAGGTTAGGATTACTCCATTATTTGTATATTTATAGTGGGCTAGGTTATTAACGTAGAACTTATCAGAATTAATCATTTTCACAGGCATGGCTATACGTTTGTCTGTCTACAGCATTAGAATTCAAGAACTTTAAACTATTTCACCAAATCGAACCTTAGGTTAATTCTTATGGGTGTATTTGACTGTCAAATTGTTCATTTAGAGATAAGATTAAAATTTGTATTTTGTCAATTTTTGTATGTGATTTCTCGGAGCGCACAACATTTTCTTTAATACAGCAGTTGGCTTTGGAAATCTTAAAGCCTGAGATGAAGCGGTGAACTAAGATGTCACTAAACCAACAACATCATATCAAAATTATGAGCCTGCGCTCAAGTTCATTTTTGATATTTCACAAGACGCTAAGAGAGAACTTACTGCAAATTTCTCTAAACAACAACTGGCAGATTCTTGGTTTTGGTGTCATAGTAGCAGTAAGTTTGCTGCTTCCATCTTATAGAAAGCAAATCTGAACCAGTTTCAAATCTTCACAAAGAATACATTGAAAAATTTAATATTTTGAAAAGCAGAATACTTTAGCTGAAGTTGTTTAAAATTTTGCGTACTGGCATATTTGCTAGTGTTTAATAGGACTGAAAAGATCATTTAAATCTTTAAATAAACGCATTTAAATTTTCGTGGTAGTGCATTTTGTTATTAGAATATTAAAAGCAAGAAATGAACATTTGAAATTAAACATCTTGGTTGTAATAGTTCAGTTTAAATTCAAATATACCAAATTCTGGGATATTTAGGTTAACAAACTGTTTCCAAAAATATCTGATTGTACATAACTTTGATTCTTTAGTTTTATGTACTTTACCTTTTGAGTGCATATACAGCTATGTACAATACTTAGCATTTAAACTAATTTCAGACCCATAATTTTCTTCACGCTGAAGCTGCGATGAAGAATTAAATATTAAATCATTCTCAAAGACGTGATTTTTCGAAGCGATGTCGATAAGTTTTCATAGACTTTGTTCGCTGTCTTTTCTAAAATTTATCAGTATGTTCTTTTATAAGTTTTCATCTACAATGTATGAATAAAAAATAAGAAAATAGACAATTCTGACTGAAAATTATTGGACATATCCATAAGCAGTATGTTTCCTGCCCTAAACATGAAAACATCATAAATATTTATGGCTAAAAAATATATAATTCGCGTAACGAAAACGACAGCGTGGTATTTTTGGCTTTAATCATATCAGAATGTAAGAAACAAGTAGCAAGTGAAACGCTTACCAGACAAGAAGAGAGTTAAAAGATGAAGTAAAAAATTATTTAGCAAGTTTTTATTCATAAAGGAAAATTACCACTTTTCATACCAAAACTGAATTACAAAAAAATTAAATTAATGAACTTTTAAGCGTTCATTATAAGCTGTAATCACAGTATTTTTAGAAACAACGTCTTTCCAGCAGACGATTTTAAGAAAAAATTACTCGAGCCGGACTTAATCGAATTTCCTTTGCAGCGTTGTCAATAACAAGATCAAAAACTCAAAAAGTCGTCGCCGCACTTTCTATTAAAATGCCAGTTTTCAAGTTTCGAATATATCATTTGAGATCTGCAACCCTTTATTCGGAAGCGTAAATTAATTCATAGTTATCGTGACCGGAAAAGTTTTGGACATGTTCCACTTTTGTACATCTTTTTTTTTTTTTTTTTTTTTTTTTTTTTTTTTTTTTTTTTTGGTAAGTTTTGAAACATCCAGGACGAGATTTTATCAAGTTGCACACACACACAAAAAAAAAAAAAAAAAAAAAAAAAAAAAATTCATAGATAATATAGATTGTAATAATGTAAAAACATTCTTACCTAAGGCGAAATAAAGATCTGTTCGAACTAATAAGTGGATTTGGTCTGGAAACTCAAATATATGAAGAATTTTTTAAGAATATGAGCAATAAATGAAGAGCATATTGCATACAATTTCCTGTGAGAAAATTATTAAAACTACTACATTTCCATACATGCTTTCATGCTAGTAGTAATTAAGAAAAAATATCAAATACTAATTCCACTTAACGTAATAATCAAATTTTAAGCATATTTTAATTAAAATGTTTTATTTATTGTTTTCCTTCTGTATTATTTTTAAAGCTGTGGTTGTTTATATGTCTAAAAATAGTATGCCATTCAAATATATTGCTCTCATGGAAAGTTTTTTGCTTAAATCTAGTGAAAGGATTCTTAATTTAAACTCTGCAATTATTAAAGATTATGAAATATAACACCAGTATAAAAATTACAGTATTTCCAAGCATGGTTCACGAATTAGAAGTCATATTCAATTAAGCCTATGTAACGCAAAGGCATTTTTTTTTCTAAGCTGTGAATATCTTACGGAAAGTGGAAACACTCCAAATTTAAGATTACAATATTGCCTACCCAATTCCTGTTCTAGTTTCAACTTTGAGCTAGGTAAATTCGTAGGTAATACTGCATAATAACATAATAATATAAATAAGTAAACAAAAGAATAAGCACAATAATATTGTAGAGTTCCTCACTTTTGTAAAGGCTAAGTTGCTGTTGAACGTGAAGAATCTTAAGAACTAGTAAGCGAATAATCGCTTGAGTTCATGTGACAAGAAGCAACAAGATGGAAGGGTAAATAACCCTTTATTATTTAAATAAGATTTAACAGAACTCCGTCTTGGAGTGTACAATAAAAGCCAACACTTGGGCTTGAACTTAAGAGGCTAAGAAGTAAACTAAAACTAATCTAAACTAAGAGATATAGAAGCTATCAAGATTCTAACCGAGTTGGCCCCTTAACGCTAACTGACTGCGAAGCTATCAAGGGCCTGAGCACAGCCTAGCGTAATAACAGCTTTGAGAGAGAGTGGCCCAAAAAGCGAACGCGCGCTAATCAGAAACTCTAATTCTCTCTAACTCAGCAAGTAGAACTTCGCGGTTAAATACCGCTCCTCCTCATTATGTATTCAGACGTGATTCCAAACGTTCTGGCCGGAAGTAGTAAGTTGAAGTTAAGAATTTGATAGGAAAGGAACTTTAACTTAAAATTTAACTATTAATAAAATTAACATAATTCTTACAATATAAATAACAACTCTGAAGAAGGGTTAAAATACCCTTCTTCAGAGGTACTTCCTTTTACTTGAACTTAAGGAAGTCACAGACGGCCAGTCACAGAGACATATAAAAGAAAAGTAATTAAAAGAAGGAAATAAACATTTAGTTGCTCCAACTCAGATAAAAAAGATATTAGAAACATATCTCGCAGAAATTATCAGAGTTGTAGAAGAAACTTTAACCGACATTGAAAATAGCCAGACCGTGCAAGAAAATATATTGAGTAATGTTAGCTCTGCAAGATTTTGTTACTGGGAGAATTGTATGTAAGGAAAGCCTTTCTTTTCATCTTGCAAAATGAAGATTCCCTTGCGAATCATGCTCTTGCAAGTCAGTTCTATAAAAACGTGTGGAATATAGTGGAAATGGCGAAGAGTCATAGATATATATTTTATGAATAACGAGTCACATCAGCAAATCAAAAGCAGTAAAGAAAAACCACAGGACGTTTCAAACGCGGCAGTTTCTCAAGTGAAACTTTGTAGGGTTTTACTTTATTTTACTAACAGTTACTTTTATCTTTAAGACAGCTTTCCGTTACTTCATCCTTCTCTTACCTAAGCTTTCCTACCAGAATGAGTTTTCAGTTTCCTGCTTTATGCAAAATAGGAGAGAAACTACTATTTAAGCTGAGGTCCGAGGTGCTTCAATTAGAGAGCTAGAGCGAGAGCATGTTCTGCCTTTCGGCCACGTTGCTGCACGAGTTAAAATTTGTCAGTTTACGGCCGTGCTTATTACATGCATGTTAGTCTACGCCGGTGATTTTTACCTAAGGGCCAACTACGCGGTAACAACTCTATGCAGCTTAGGCTGTTTAATCTACTTATCTTTAGTTTTAATTTTACATTTTATATTTTAAGTTCAAGCCAAACGTATTGGCTTTCTGTACGCCCAAGACATGCCGTCTGTAACTATCTTGAGTTCAAGTAAAAAGTATTTTATATCTTCTTCAGGTTTGCTATTTAGGCATAAGAACTTAGGGAATGGTCGCTACACAGTTCTACTAGGTTCTAGCAGTTGAAGGGCTTTATTTCAGTTAAAACATTACAACTTTATAAAATTCATTTATGCATATTGTTTATTTGTAATTTTTTAAACAAATTCAATTGATTTTGCAATTTTTATTTGTGTTTTTTGATTACTGGGCTTTAGTGTTAAGAAACAGACTTCCATAAGTAATTTTTTCACAAAATTCACGACTGACCATAACTTTTTGAAAACATACTGGTTTTTAAAATAAAAAATTTTTGTGAATTTTTTTAAAAAACATACTGGTTTTTAAAATAAAAAAAGTTCTTAACTGATTAATGATAAATGAACAGTTTTGTTTTTTGACTGCTTGAAAAATATGAGCAGAGATTTTGCTTTTTATATAAACAGAAAATTGCATGTTAATGTTTTGCATTCATATTTAATTAATGGAGTCATACCCGGTCTAATTTTTAGCCAATGAATGCTTTTGGTGGTATTTTTAACTAAAAATATTCGAAACGTGTTTCGCTACCTGTGAATGATCGCCCTTGGAATCGATAGAGTTTTGTTCAAAATCTACGTCAAGCAAAGGTTGCTTGCTTTTTGCCTAATTTTAAATTTCCCATTGGCGTGTTTTCCTTCCATTTCATTTTTTGTTTTTTTGTTTGCAGCAAAATGTCTTATTATGCATGCAAAAACATTCCCCCTCTTCCCCAAATACCAATCTCACACTGGAAGCAAAAATCGTATGTTTAAATATTTATGTATTTTGGTCATATTTCATAACTGCTTCAGTAGTATAATAACTTAATTGACCTTTAATGTTTATCGCACTCCAGACAGTTACTGACATATTATGGTTCTGCAGTCAACTGACTGCATATTCCTTTAAATTCATCTTCTGGCCGCCTATTAATATAATATCGTGTTTCTTCATTAATAGAAAGATTCATCTTTAAAGCAAAACTAAACATACGACATCCTATGGTTCTAATTTTTCGTCTTGTATTGACATATATTTCATAATATTTCGTCTTGTATTGTTCTAATTTTTCGTCTTTTATTGAAACTTGTATTGACAAATTATAAAATAAAATTTCGATTAATTAATTATAAAGGAAGCGTTACTAAACAGAATAATATCCATTTGGATATAGTAAAATACCACTAGATGTTTTACTTTAATTTTTACTTCCTTAAAAGGAAGTATTGTAATCGCGAAAAGTTTCAGGCAGCATATTTCAACTAAATTATCCATTTTGACCGCTATCGAATGCAATTTAAAGATGCTTTTGCGTGACATCTGTACGTAAGGACAGAATTAAAGACTCTTTTCCCCCAAAAAAATTATAAAACTGCTTTAAACTGAATTCTGAAGAGAATTTTTTGTGGTGTCTGTACGTACGTATATATCTCGCATAACTCAAAAACGAGTAGCCTCAGAACGTTGAAATTTTGTATGTAGGGACTACTATAACATGTAGATGTGCACCTCGTATTTTGGTTACAATCGGCCGCACCAAACGTATATAAATATATTTATATATATATCTACTCTGTTATCCGGCTCAGTGATCTCAGTTTCTTTACTCTTATATGTTTGTAAACTGTGCATTTTTTGCTTTAAAAATGATTAAATTATGTTGTTCTCATCTTTTGGTTAAGGTTTTTATGCCTTTAGGAAATCTGCAAGAAATATTTGTAGAATTATCAATAATTTAAAAGCTGTTTAACTGCGCTTAAGCCTAATTTTTAAATAACATGGCGGACATGTTTGTTTACATTTGAAACAGCAGAATAGTAGATTTGTTGCCAATCAGGAGACTAAGCTTTACAACAACAAAGATATGCCTTCATTTATTATTGCGAATTACTAAATCATGCTTAATCCTTTCTGGAATTTTTTCGAGGAAATAAGTGTTTCAGATTTACTTCGTAATTTTTAATACAGATATTTTGAGTTTTTATGTGTTTTTGTCTTGTCGCGAAGTGAGAACTGAATTAATTGAATGAGAAATACTGAATCATCTGTGAAAAACTGTTCTTTTTTTGTTTTGTTTGTTTAATTTCTTTGATATATCGTTCTAGATTTATTATAGTATTTGAATACAACTTTGCAGGCATAATTAGATAATTCTTTGATATAAATTTTGTGCATTCCGAGTTATAATATGAATGAAATGTAACGTTGTTAAGGGAACCTAGCGTCAGAGTGTCGCTATGGTAAATATAGTGAATTTTAAAGAGTGTATTTATTCTATTGTGGTTTATGCGAAGTAGATTTAATTCAATCCAATAAGTTTAAATGAAATGCAAGAAAAAATGCGCATAATTTAATATTCCGTACAAGGAAGTCATGTAATGTACACATCAGATTTTTTTCTAATGCAATATCCTATTTCTTAAACTTTTCAGGCTAGAAATATGATATTCTAGTCGTAGGTAGGTTAATTTCTGCTTTTATTTCCGCGCGTTTAAACTTTTAATATGTTACTAATTAAGGCTGCTCTGATATTTCTAAATCCTTTTTAATTGAATTTTTGATGTGCTAAATTGCTTTTCTACTTAGCAAGACAGTTTTTTTTTTTTTTTTTTTTTTTTTTTTTTTTTTTTTTTTTGTGTGTGTGTGTGTGTGTGTGTGTGTGTGTGTCCTTTGTATAAGTTACATCTTCCTGTCACTTTTTTGGGGGAAAGGGGTCTAGGTTTGAATAAATCTAAGTCCTTGAAAAAAGTCTTACGAACAAAGACTAATATTGAATTTTTTTCTCAGTTTCCCTCTTATTATATTTATTTAATTTACGTGAATTTGAAAAAAGTGTAATTTTTGGAGATTAAATGTTTTTCTCCAATGCACTGAAGACATGTACAAGAAAAATTAGTGGTAAATCACTACTGAAACTAAAAGATAAAATTAAATTTTAATAAGCCATTAAATCAATTTAGTAAAGATACAATATATAAAATTTATTGTACTATAATTTTTGATACAGTAATATTTCCCTAAAGTCCCATAAAAAGCTTGAAACGTATACTTAAAAAAATTTGATGAGGCCAGCAGATAAAGTCACGCCAATTCCATATTTCAATTAACCCTGCTTTTAATATCCCAGCGATATTTAGGTATCAATTATAAAGTTGTTTTCTTCCTTCTTTCAGCATGCCTTCGTGATGTAACGGTAGCACACTCACGGTGTATTCGAGAGGTTCATGTTCGAGCTCGGCGAGGACATTTCAAATTTTTCATGTCCTGCTTCAAAAATACCTAATGTCTCTAAAAATGGCGCCCAGCCTGGTGGTGGACAAGTGGTGGACCCAAAGGTGGTAGACAGTAATTCGTCAACACCAGATATTGGCGACTAGGTCCTCTAATCCCCAACTGCCCTTTAAAAGGGGGAGTATATAAGGTACTTTCTTCCTCCTTCCAGCATCCCTTCGTGGTGTAACGGTAGCACACTCGCCGCATAATCAAGTCCCGGCGAAGACATTGCTCATTTGCAGACCTAATGGCTCTACACAGTAAACAATGATCATTCATCTTCAACAAGATGTTATGTTTTATGCAAGAATATATTGGGTTGATTGCCACAAGATTGCTATGGGCTTCATGTAAAATACCACTTTTAGTTGCCCAGTTTTACCCAAAATTTAATCAGCCCTTTATAATAATGCAAAAAGCTCAAATACGGACAACAGTAGTTTTCTGAAGATTAACAGAAGAGTTATTGTGAACGAAAAAAATCATTACGCACATACACACAGACAGATAGACATCACTGTAAAAAGATCAAAATCGTAGTGTGCTGATTTATTTCTTAATCACTGTAAATTCACTATCGAGTTTTTGAACTGAAAACATTATCTTATTTACCTATATGTATATAGGTTGTGAGGAAGCAATAAGAGCAAATAAATTGTTAAACGAAATTGGGATGCTTTCATTTATTGCAATGTATACCTATTACTTAAGAGTTGATTAAGCGTAAATTAAAAATTAAAACACGAAAATATAGATTTGCGAATAATTGTTCATTTAAACTTAAAATAATATTTACGGTACTTGTAAAATAAAAATTTTTAATCTATTACTTTTTTAATATCCACATACTTAATCTAATATTAATTTGAAGAAGTGAAACTTTATTTTATGCACAAAGGGTTTCATATTTCATATGTTTCTCTACAGGAGCACTGCTTATATATAGGAGTTATATTCTAAACGCAGAGGTTGCCTCTTGCTCAGCGAATGAATACAAAATTCTATTCGCATGAAAAGCAGATTTTTACTAACTTTCTCTGTTTTTTTTGTGTCATTTTCTTTATTCTGCCACTATCTGAATTCGGTATAATCCACTTACTAGAATAATGCTTTATGAAAAAGTCTCATGGAGGTTTTCTGGAGGGGAGGGTGAAAAGAGAGAGAGTGACATTCAATTTATGTTTTATTAAAAGCTGAGTTTCAGTTAAATATTGCCCTTTCTTCCCTTTCATTAACGTCAAATGTATTTATTCAGACCAGAAGGTTATGCAAATGTAAAGAATTCGCAGGATGCTTAAATACAAGTATATACTAACTGCAGTTCTCCGTGCTGTGAATCCAATACCCTGCAGTTTGTAATTAATTGTTTCCCACAGTGATCTAGCTGGCTGTTTTTGAAAGAACATCACTGTGCTCTTGCATCGAATCCCGCACCATTCGTCTTGTCTGCTAAGTAAATGCATATACGACTGCAATTTTGTTAAATCAAAATTAAATGCAGGCGTCTTGTTTTAAACTTAATGCATTTCTATAGATGTACATTTTACTACGCGAGGTCGCCTTGTTATTTTTGCGTTCCATGAGTTCGAGAATTTATAGTAATTGACGATAACACTTGATGAAGGCACAGCAGCCTTCAAGCTAGAACGCTTAAGACAGCTTCACGGCAGAGCACAAAAGTACAGCTCTCGACACGGTCGATCGCTCTCAAACTAGTCTCTGAACTCAAGACAGTACTACTGAATTCAAGATACTCATATTCCACGTACACGTAGGGTATATATAGCCTTAACTTACCTTCGAGAATATTCCGGGGAAAACCGCTAAGAGTTCGCTTTGGAATTTTCTCGCTCCGTCTGTTGGACATGGCCCGCCAAATGGGCGATTTCACGCTAAATCTGGCAATCCTGCCACTTTCTGGTAACCCTAACCTCGCTTTGTGGGGAAGCTATTTCCCCGCAGCTGGGCGATTTGCAACATTATTAAGCTTCTAATAGTTTCAAGTATCGACCTTTTAAATTTTACATTTTTTCTTTAGATAAATACAAGTAATGGTAAAAAAGAATGTCGTTAATATTAAACTGTGATTTCTATAAATCTGAATTTAGCCAACGCAAAAAATCGCTGATAGGTTGAAACGACTAACAGGCCGTCAAGTTAAAAATCATTAATGGAATCTAGTACTTAGTTGCAATACCGTAGCATTAAAATCAGTACAGAAAATGCATTGATGGCCTTTGTGATGTATAGTTTGAAGTATTCACTGAGTTTATCATACGTTATTTTTATGTTTATAACATGAGCTACAAGGACAGAAGAAAGTTCATTCACATTAGAAAGCAAAGCTGCCGTTGAGCATATTTTAGATGAGTTGAAGAAAATCCTGCAGCATCTTAACTCATATGTAACAACATACGTATAATCGTCAGTCCTTGACTACCATGATAATAGTATCTTATCCCATAATTACTAAACCTTCGTTCTTTTACTTCACACAAGTAGTGAACATAATTATGCTTGTTAGTTATAATAATAGATGTTATAAAAAGATTTTACTTTATTAACACTGCTTTTTCTGCTTCAAAATGACATTTTTCCTAGGAAAAAATATTTATGTCTGTGGTGATTATGGGTGATACAGCACTGTTAATGGCAATTTAGAATTAATGAGATCTAAATTTTAAAAATACACATCAGTTTTTTAAGGAGTATTTTGCTGCGGAGTAATACATCCTGAATCTAAAATTTTAAAATACGCTCTACTATTTCGACTAAAAATTTTTCCTAGCCGCCCCCCTGACGGTATAGTGGTTAAGGGAGCCTTCTGCGATACCAAAGGACCCGGGTTTGAATCCTGGGGAAGACATGGATGCCTGTGAATGTATAGTGTCTTTGCGACATGGGAGCATTCTAACCATATGGCAAGCCGAAAGTCCTCTCGTGTGGTTTGGTGGTAGGGGAGAGCGGTGAGCGATGACGTTTGTTTAGCTATGCTTAGATTATCCTTTATTATTTGAATAGCTCTCGAGATAATTAATCTTCATTATTTAATTATTTTCAGCATTGTTAATCCTAGCCAAACACTTTTAATAAGTTATAGAAAATTTTCAGAGTCTCAATCCATTCATAACCTTCGGGTCACCCCGCCAGATGCTCTCCTTCAAAAGCTGGGTTGGAAGTAGAAACCCAACCTCCTTTAGGTTCTGGCAACCATACTCCCATGAAATGCACGGCCAAGACAATAACAATAACAACGCATATTCCTCATACATAATCACCTTACAGCCGAGCCAACAAGATTAAATTTATTTTATTAGTATTATTTCAATTTTAGAAGATATTTGGGTACTCAAACCTCTGATCTGCGGATCAAAGCCGTCCGCGTTCAGAATTAGCCTTAAATTACCAATATACTAATTAGTACTTTTAAGAAGACAAAGAAACACATTTTGATGGATTTCAAATTCCTTAATTCGGTTTTTTTTTCTTCAGTGCCTAACCTACTACAAAAAGAGTTTCGGTTTACAATGATTTCACGAACTTAACAAAAAGCTGTACTAATTATAGTTGAGTGAAAACAATTGTACTTGCGTGTTGTTAAACCTTAAATCCGACGACTTTCTGTGATAATATTAAAAATAATAGTAACCTTATTTCCTTTGTTGATAGCTTTGAAGTACTAAAGCCCTGTGAGGTATTAAATGGAACGGTAATATTTTATAAGTTATTATTTTTACTTACTTAGCTATACTTAGATTATCCTCTTTTATTTGAATTGCTCTCGAGATAATTAATCTTCATTAATTAATTACTTTTAGCATTGTTAATCCTAGCGAAACACTTAATAAGTTTTAGAAATTTTTCAGGCTCTGAATCCTTTTATAAATGTTTGTGTTTGAAGTAGAGATAAGAGTATTCAATTAAAATCGCTAGATTTTTTTTTTTTTTTTTTCATTAGGAATTACAGCTTTAAGTTTAGTCAATTTCAATTGTCTTTATCATTTTTATAAATAGTGAATTATATAAAGAGTAATGGCGCAGATAGAATACTAGCGACCCGCTCTGGCTTCGCACGGGTATAAAATACAGTGGATGGGCAAAAATATGGAAACACCTTGTGAAATGCGTGTTTGAAAAGAAAGATTGATTTTAATGAAATATATAGGTGGCGCTGGCGTTTTTGACTACTGACTATACAACTTCGTAAATGTGCTAAACAGTTCAGTTGTTGTCGGAGTACTGTTATGTGAGGTTGTCATTGCATTATGTCAGAGTTAACAGACTTCGAACGTGGGCAAATTGTTGGAGCACGTATGGTAGGTGCTTCCGTAAGCAAGGTAGCCGAGGTGTTTAGTGTTTCAAGAGGTACTGTATCGAAGATTTATTCCGCATAGTTGAAAAGCGGAAAAACATCATCTGCTAAATCACAGCGCGGACGAAAGTGTGTCCTGAGTGATCGTGACAGACGATCATTAAGGGCAATTGTGACGAAAAATAAGAAGACCACAGCTGCAAAAGTTACTGCTGAAATGAATGTTGTGTTACCGAACCCTGTGAGTACCAAAACAATTAGAAGGCAGCTTCATAAACAGGGAATTGCTGGCCGTGCTGCAATTGAGAAGCCACTCATCAGTGATGCTAATGCCCGTAACAGGAAAAGGTGGTATTTAAGTCATAAAGCCTGGACTATAGAGCAGTGGAAGCGAGTAATATGGTATGAGAGGAATATGGTCTTCTTTCACATGGAAGCGAGTAATATGGTCTTCTTTCACATTGTTTCCCACTTCTGGCCGAGTTTACGTCTGGAGAACGCCATCTCAAGCCTATAATAAAGACTGCTTGTTGCCAAGAGTGAAACATGGCGGGGGTTCTGTTATGGTTTGGGCAGCCATAACGTAGTTCTCTGCTAGCCCCATGATAAATGTGTCAGGGCACATGACTGCCAAGACTTATGTGAACATTAAGGCCGATCAAGTTCATCCCATGGTACAAACTTTGTTCCCCGATGGTGAGGGTGTCTTCCAAGACGACAAAGCCCCTGTTTACACAGCTCACATTGTCTAGAACTGGTTTTCTGAGCACGAGGATGAGTTGTCCCATCTCCCCTGGCCACCACAGTCACCAGACCTGAATATTATCGAACCTTTGTGGTCTACATTGGAACGGAAAGTGCGTTCTCGTTATCCACCGCCAACATCGTTATCTGAACTTGCCACCGTTTTGCAGGAAGAATGGTATAATATTCTCTTGGCAAACACACAGGAACTGTATTTATCCATTCCGAGAAGACTGCAAGCTGTTTTGGATGCCAACGGGTTTCCTACACCATATTAAGCAAAGAAACATGTTTTCTAAAGGTTGTAGAGTTGCGCGCCTCCAACCTGCACGCAACAAAGTGGTGACCGCTGAAACTAGGAATTAGACAGAGTCTTGAGAAGGGTTTAAGTCCCTTTTTATTCAACTTTAGAAATTACAAATGCGTGCTCTTCACGCTCACAAACTACGCCGACCCGGCGGTAAAATAAAAATAAGAAACTAAAAGAGATACTACCAAGTCACTAACTACGAGGCTCTCTAAACGTAACTAACCTCACCGCGTTTTACAATACTTCAGCAAACTCTGAATATTACGTTGAAAGATTAACAATTTGCCTAGGCAAGCACACAGGCCGAAACGCGTGGTTCTTCAATTTCCGACTAACTACCTCCGCGCTCGTGAAGTAAGAAAAGCACACTTCGAACTCGTTTCCTTTCTGTTTAACTCAGAATACTTCCGCTGATAATTTGAATCCTTGCGCGTTCTACTAAAATTTTACATACTCTGGCATTGGCAGTTCCAGGGGAAAGTAAGGCTTGACAGGAAAGATAGTTTAAACTTAAAATAAATGTTAGTTAAAATAAATATAAACCCTAAATTTGCCGCTGCCAGAATTTGGAAAACTTGGAAGCAGGTCCTACAAACGACCTGTTGTAAAGTTTCTACAATTCTGAACTAACTTTTAAGAGCCTCGTTTACATAAAAAAATCTTATGTCACAAAAGGTATACTAAATTTCTGTTGATACTTATTTAAATCTCTCTTCTTACAGCAACCTTTCCTGGACTTCAGCAATCAATCTTGTTCTTTTCCTTCGAGCATCTGGAAGGAATAAGTATCAGTATCTTTCTAAATACATTATAATTTACACTTTCTTGCTACTGAATAAATTTTTGTTTTTAAACGATTTATTTTCCTTAGTTACTGCTTAATTTACATTCATTCAAGTATTCAAATATTAATTTAACTTTACTCTGGCTCTCCACCATGTGTGGTGTCAAACGGGAATATTCGTGTTTTAGTATAACAACACTTCCCCTAAACACAATGATTTGTTAGAATTCAACGACCAAATAGACACACCTTACTCAACATTCTACAACTCGATGAGCTACTTTAACATTCTTAAAATTCAAGTGTTGGTGGAGAACCCTACAAAACACATTCATTCAAATTTCACCCTCATTTATCTTTAGACATGCAGGCTTTCGCTCTAAAGCATGATTTTACCTACAGTTTAATACTTAAACTTGAATTCATTGCTTTTGAGCATTTACTTTTAGCATCTAAAATTTTATGCTTCTAGACTAAATTCTACTTTTACATAACATTCAAGTATTTACGTACATTTACAAAATTTTAATACATATGATTTTTACAATTTACCATAAAATTAATAAGAGAAATAAATTTTTACTTTACTCATTCTTCGCCGAGCTGACGGCACTGAAACTAAAATTCTTATTAATACAAGAATACGAAGTTATTTTTATCTTCGGCCAAATTTTGGCTTTAACATAACAGAATTAGTCTTTCGACCAACAGAAACTGCTTGTTCTTAGATTTTATACTGAAAGAAAATACTACTACTGCCTTATCTAAATAAGGTAAAACAAAACTAAGTGTCAACCGAGACACATTGACTTTCGTCAAAACATAGAACTTCGTATTTACGCATAACATTTTGGAACAAAAGAAAAATTTTATAGAAGATTTTAACTTATCTTTGAGTTTTCGATGATTGGAACTCCGTCATTCTTTTCTGGCAGAACTGCTTCGACGTTATAGGTTTCATGGACGTCAATCTTCTCCTTAATGACCTCCGAGTGTCGTCCACATTAATTTTTCGTTTTCGTCCTCTGCATGCTGGCCTCTTGGCGTAGTAGTCGTCGTGTTGCTGTCTTTTTCGTTTTTCCCCTGGACGGCTGGTCTTGGCGTCCTCCGGTCTGGAGTCATTCTTGAATTTCTTCTGTTGTTGCTGGTCTTTTCGTTCCTCCTGCTGTCTTTTTATTTTCCGGAACGGCGGCCTTGTTTGCACCTGCCTCTCTGGCCCTGGGAGCGTTCTCCTTGATGTATAATTTCTACTGCGATACGTTGTAGGTGGTGTTTTCCTCTTTACCAAAGTTTCTTTACGCGGTGGCTTTGCATTCTTGTTTTTCTTAAATGCTGGAGTCTGAAAGGTTTCGTTTTTTCTTTTCGGTACCGTCGCCTGGGTTGTAGAAGGGCTAGGTCTCTCTTCAGTTCTCTGCTTTTTGGGTGTTGGAACGGGTGACGTTATTTCTGGACCTTCTACATCTTTTACGCTTGAGTCCTGCAAGAAACTTTTAAGGATTTCAAAATCTTTTAAATTATAGTATTTTTTCACCTGGTCGGGACTTGCTTTACAGATTTCCCCTCTCTCGTTCTTAATCCTTTGATTACGAATCCTTTGATTTCCTGAATTACATAGGGGCCTTCAAATTTTGGAGCTAACTTTGCAGTAAAATTGTCTGGGGCACTTGATAAAGAAAATTTCCGCTTCAATACTTTATCCCCAACTTTAAAATCTGCTTCACGGCGTTTTCTATCGTAATATATTTTTTTCCTTTTTCTTGCCGTATCCGAGCTTTTAAGCGCCTGGTCAATAAGTTTTTGCACATCTTTCTGTTTAAATTATTGCTCTCTTTATAAATTATTATAAAGAATAATTTATGTAAAGGCGTAAATAACTTTCGGCCTAAAAATAATTCTGCTGGGGTTTTTCCCGTAGTATCGTGATTTGCCGTTCTTAAAGCGTAAGCTAATTCATTTATGTAGCCATCCCAGCGCTTGTGATGTGTACTAACGTAACTGCGAATTATTTTTACAATGTTTTTATTAACTCTTTCTGCTATGTTTGCCTGTGGTCTATACGGAACCATTTTGATATGGCGTATGCCAAGTCCATTGCATATGTTTTCAAATATTTCACTAATGAATTGTTTACCGTTATCGCTAATGACGTTATCGCTATCTATCGGTGCACCGTATTGTAAAATGTATCTGTGTAAGAATGCATCTGCGACTGTTTCGGCTGACGCGCGTTTAAGTGGAACAATTTCTGTCCATTTTGAAAAATGATCTACAATTACTAAAAGAAAACGATTTTTATTTAACTCGTTCTGGGGGAAAGGACCAAGAAGATCTATGCCTAAAATTTCATTCGGAAATGTAGCGCGAATGCTATTTAAGTACCCGGCCGGGCTGTAATTAATATCATTTATTAACTGACATTGATTGCAGGACCTGACATACGCAGTTACTATTTTGTATAATTGCGGGAAATATACCGCCTCGCGTACCCTTTTTAAAGTCTTTCTGACCCCTAAATGACCTTCTGTTTTCGCGTCGTGTAATTCCTTCAAAATGCTTAATCGAAGCGAGGCTGGGATGACTGGTTTGTACTCGAGATTTTCGTTTGTTGTTTTCGTATAAAATAATAACTTATCTATTATTTCATAGTTTTCTGCTCTATTTCTTATCGCATCGATATCTGTATGTTCAAAGCTTTCGGGGTCTTTCAAATATGCATACATACTTCCAAATTCAGGATCAGCTTTCAGTTCAGCGATAATTGTATCTCTAGAATCTAAAATTTTTGAAGTCAACACAGCACATTTAAGTTCATTACCTTCATCGTCCAGTTTTATACGAATTGTTTTCCTTACCCGGTTTATATTTTATTATTAGATTAAATTCTTCGAGTTTTAAAGCCCATCTTATTAACCTGGGCGTTAGGTTTTTTCCCGAGTAAAGTCTACCAACAGCCGCATGATCCGAAAAGTCTGTTACTGGCGCTTTGCCGAAATAAACTCGAAATTTGTGTACAGCTATTAATACGGCTAATGTTTCTCTCTCTGTAGCTGTATAATTCCTTTGTGTGTGATCCCACGTTTTACTAAAAAATGCCAGAGGATGGCTATTTTGCATAAGAACCGCACCCACCGCATAGTCCGACGCATCTGCTGCAATTTCCAGGTTTTCGTCCCCCTCCGGGAATTTCAAAACAGGGGCATTGATGAGCGCTTCTTTTAATCTTTCAAATGCGGTATTTGCTTCCGCTGTCCACGTAAATTTACTTTTCTTTCTTTTAATTACTAACAGTGTTTCAACAATATTAGCTAAATCTTTTATGAATGACCGATAATAAGAACATAACCCAAGGAAAGAAGAAAGTTTCTTGGCGGTGTTGGGCGGTGGGAAATTCTTGATTGCTTTTATTTTTGAATCTTGAGTTTCTATACCCTTTTGCGAAATTTTATAACCCAGATATTTAAGTTCTTTAGTTGCGAACTTGCATTTTGAGGCGTTAATTGTAAGACCGGCCTCTTTTAATAATTTAAACACTTCTTCTAGATCTTTAATATATTGTTCCAACGTACTACTCGTTATAATTATATCATCTAGATAGATTAAAGTCGATTTTCCTAGGACACGCTTTAGAACAATGTCCATAGCTCTCTGGAATGTTGATGGGGCCCCACACAACCCAAAGGGCATGCATAAAAATGCATAAGTGCCCGATTTTGTTATAAACGCGGTTTTATGTATGTCTTCGGGTCTCATAGCTATTTGATAGTAGCCAGACGTTAAGTCCAAAGTAGTCATATATCTAGTAGATTTAATGTTTCTAATAATTTCCTCTATAACCGGCAAAGGGTAAACTGGGAATTTAGTAATACTATTCAGTTTTCTGTAATCGATAGCAAACCTCCAAGCCCTTTTATCCGAAGGAGGAAACTCGTTCTTTTTCCTACATAGTACGACTGGACTCGCGTATTCACTATTTATGGGCGTGGTTATTTTGTTCTTTAACATTTCCTGAATATGTTCTTCGATGATTAGGTCTTTTCGTTTATCATAACGATACGGTTTAGTCCTACAAGGTTTTTCGCAGTTAACTGTATCTCCTGCGTAACTATTTGGCAGCTACCAGGCCTTTCTGAAAACAAGTTTGAAAAATTACTCACCACTTGCTGGATGGCTTGATTTTCATGGTCATTCAAATGGCTAAGGTCAACTTGCGGTTGTTCCACAGGTTCCACCAGCCCCTGGTCCATCTCCAGCACAATAGAACTGTCCTAAAAATTCAATTTGGCCCTCGCGGTCCTTAAAAACTCCATACCTAAAATAAGAGGATTTTGCAGATTCTTCACTACAAAAATTAATACTTTGAGGCTTTCCTCTTTTACCTGTATGTTTAATGATAATTTCCCGATGCAGTGATAGGTTTTTCCTTGCGCCGCTATAATTTCCGTGTTTTGGGTTTTAAATAATCGTAACCTATAAAAATTCTTTTTGAAGAATGTTTCACTCATAAAAATCCCTTCTGCTCCTGTATCGATGAGGGCTTCTACTGGTACATCGCCAGCCAGGACTTGTATAATTGGTAGATGTGAGTTCTTTACGATGACCGTATTTAAGTGTCTTTTTGAGGGTTTTTTTAAAACTTCCGGGGTCTGGACCCTCGCTTTCACAGGTCCCTCTACTCGTTTAAAGCTTTCCTTTCAACTTCTGCCTTCTCAGTACGCGGACGTTTGTTTTCGAATTTCCTTTTTGGGCCTTGACCTTCGAGGTTCGATGAGTTAGCTTGATAGCTCTTTCCCTCATAAAAGCGGTTTGCATTTCTGGTCTGCTCATTTGAAGATTTCCTTCGGATCCCTTGAGAATACGATGCCCCTCTAGCTTTTTCCGCAATTCTGCGATTTTAAAACTTCACCGCCAATTCGAAGAGCTCCTGCAATGTGCTTGGGTTTCTAATTTCGAAGTAGTCTTGAACAGCAGGTTATACAATAATATTCAATATTATTCAATATTATTCAATAAGATTATTTCAATAATCTCCGCGTCGGGTTTCTTCCCATACAGCATATCCGTCAGCTTAATTTTTCGTAGAATAAAGTCCGTCAACTCTTCTATATCCCGTTGATAGAAACTATATAGTTCGGCTTCTAGCCTTGCTCGATCTTTCACTATGGGGAAGGCCTTTAATAACGATTTTTTGAAATTTTCAAATGTATATCTCTGGCTTCCAAATTCCCCTAATAAAAATTTGCCTATATTCTTCCACCATAGCGCGGCCTGTCCTCTTAGTGCAGATGTGGCGATGGCAACTTTTTGTCTTTCAGGCACAGGGTAGAGCTGAAAGTGATTGTCGAGGTTTTCTAGAAATATCGCCACCGAATTTTTTCCGTCGAAATTGACGTCTGGACCAGGTATCCAAATCCTTCCAATTGGCTTGCCATTTCTTGTTGTTTTCCTGCGGCTTCCATCCGATTTTCGGCCATTTCAGTTCGACAAGTGTTCGGGCGCCAATGTAGAGTTGCGCGCCTCCAACCTGCACGCAACAAAGTGGTGACTGCTGAAACTGGGAATTAGACAGAATCTTGAGAAGGGTTTAAGTCCCTTTTTATTCAACTTTAGAAATTACAAATGCGTGCTCTTGACGCTCACAAACTACGCCGAACCGGCGGTAAAATAAAAATAAGAAACTAAAAGAGATACTACCAAGTCACTAACTACGAGGCTCTCTAAACGTAACTAACCTCACCGCGTTTTATAATACCGCTGATACTTCAGCAAACTCTGAATATTACGTTGAAAGATTAACAATTTGTCTAGACAAGCACACAGGACGAAACGCGTGGTTCTTCAATTTCCGACTAACTACCTTCGCGCTCGTGAAGTAAGAAAAGCACACTTCGAACTCGTTTCCTTTCTATTTAACGCAGAATACTTCCGCTGATAATTTGAATCCTTGCGCGTTCTACTAAAAATTTACATACTCTGGCATTGGCAGTTCCAGGGGAAAGTAAGGCTTGACAGGAAAGATAGTTTAAACTTAAAATAAATGTTAGTTAAAATAAATATAAACCCTACAAGGTGTTTCCATATTTTTGTCCAACCCCTGTATATAGCCTATGTCACTCACTGAAAAAATGATTAAAATCGATCCAGTAGTTTTGATTTATTCATTACTGCTCGTGGCCCGCACGCGTTAAATTTGGAGTAAAACAATTCCCCTTTCCCTATACCATGAAGATTTCCTTCTATCTTTGGAATATCTAAATTCATACACTACATTTTTACTTATTTACTTTTTACATTTTTACCTATTTATTTTATTTTTACAACAATTAATATATTACAGAATGTCTTTATATACAACGTTCACAGCTTTCTTGTCATTAGTGAATGCGTAGTACAGTGATTGCCTAACTGATACGCTGTCGCGCTGAAAGCACGTTTTTATTAAGTATATTGTTATTTTTCTCGCTAGAGAGCTCCGATAATAAACGCGTTCGATAGCTGCTAAATTCAAAGTGCTATAGGGAGAACCGCGCCTCCGACGCGCTATTTATAGGCACGCTCCCGCCGCCCCGGCCAACCGGTACCGCCGCAAACGCTACGTCCCGCAATTTTTAAATCTGCAGACCTTTTCAATATGTACAATACTTAGTACATTATTTTGATAAATCTCGTAGGGTTCAGCCTGCGTTTGCAATGTAAGCGGGAAAAAAATGTAATTATTTACGACATCACATTAGAACAAATTACTCAAAAATAACAGTATTTCTCCACTATTTAATGGATGTTATTATATATATAAACCTTCCTCTTCAATCACTCTATCTATTAAAAATAACCGCATCAAAATCCGTTGCGTAGTTTTAAAGATTTAAGCATACATAGGGATATAGGGATATTTAAGCATACATAGGGATATAGGGATATTTAAGCATACATAGGGATATAGGGATATTTAAGCATACATAGGGAGAAAGCGACTTTGTTTTATACTATGTAGTGATGATTTTTGAAATGTTTTTTATTTTAAACTGGGGAATTTCACGAAATTCAGAACCACGCTTGACGAACGTAAATTCAATATAGATCAAAGAAAATATTTTAATTTCACTAAATTCATTAGCTTTTTGCATAATTTACCTGAAACTGTTCGAAACAATATAAGATTCTGAAAATAAAATCCAAGGAAATATTTTTAAAAAGTCCGATTGGAACATTAGCGGCCATTAGATCTTTCCAATTCCTTTTTTAATTAACGAGACAATTCAGAAGGAAGCAGAGCGATTGAAATATCGCATTCTTTTCCGAGATTCCAGTCCTTTCTAAATTTACCGTGAACCACATCAACGCTTGCATTCAAAATTAATTCATACAACCTCGTGAAAAATGAAGGCTCTCTTTCGTCCAGTCATGATGGATCTTGGTCGCCATTACTCATCATTGTGAAGAGCGAATTAAGACTCACGTTCCGGTGCGACGTTGATTGAATGAGCTGGAGAGGAACACGGGCTCTTTATTCGAGACTGATGCCAAATTTTGGTATTAATCCTGCTAAACTCATTAAGACAGAAGAGTCATCATCGATTCGAAAGGAAGGAGCAGCAACATATTGATCAATTATTCGTTAGACTTTGGCGGGGAATGAGACTTTAAGTGCCTTGTTATTAATTGGAAACATCGAAAGGCAGTGGTAATGGAGACTGAGAGTTTATCAGAAATAAAACTCTTAATAACGTCTGCACATAAAATTGCAATTAAGGCAAATGAAAAATATCGGCAACATATATCATTGTTGATATACCTCTTCCTGTTTCATAAATTATCCTTCATCAACAACAGACGTATAAAGATATAACCTATTTAATCTCGATAAAAGTCAGTTAGTTTTCCAGTGTTAATACCCCTCACGTACTTTGCAATAATTAACCTACGGTCGTTTACAGCATCCACGCAAAATTAAGCACAAATCTGCTAAACCAATGTCCTTGAAAAATGAATGATAAATTTACATCAGAAAGAAAAAAAAAATCTGAAATGTTTCAGATTTTAAATTACGTCCAAAGGGGCGTTTTTAACATTTTGTGTGTTACCTTTCTTTATTAAATATCATGTTCCTCGCACTTAAACCATAAGATCCAGTGCAACAGCAATATCGCAAAATAGTTTTAAAACGAGCATATCTTTAGAATTTCCGATACAGAGACTCACGCGCTGGAGATAAAAATGTTTTTTCTGCACAACGTTGCCATTGCTCGCTTTGAAATCCTTGAGTTTGTTAATCAAAAATTCGTCAAAGTTTTAAAAAATAGGAAATCGATCATAAAACAAATTTCAAATTTGGTCTTCCACATGCTCATATTCGTTGGAGGATTACGTTATTCAAAATTCGATGACTCTATGTACCATTGTTTTATCACAATACGAGAAATATACATTAACATTTACATACATTAACAAATATACATACATAACAACCAAATAACATTTTGTGGCAACAGTTTGAAAAGTGAACCGACATTTATCCGTCCGACGCAAAATGCCAAAACGAAACTAATAGTCCTTCGGGATTCAAATCCCTTTGGACTAATAAAAAAATTGAATTGAAAAATGAATAATAAATTTACATCAGAAAGAAAGAAAAATCAAATTGAAAACTTCAGATTGCAGTTTAACACGTCGAAAGTTTTACCAACAAAGTTTTAATGATTAAAAAGTAATTTAAACTAAAAATACAATAATCATAAGATTAAAACTAAACTGGAATATGATCTTGGTATGCCAATTTCAGTTTAACTTATGAAGTTTGGTTTCCTTATCTATCATGAATTGGAACCAAACGCTAGTTGCACTGACAGCGAATTATCGCTAAGTCTAAATGATAACCACAGAGGCTTAGGTTTTAAAACAAACTTTTTTTAATTAAATCAGAACTGGAACATAAATGCACGTCTCATACTTGAACATAAATGCACGTCATATACTCATCCAGCCACTTGTGGCAAGGTAACTTAAAATAACAGTCAAATGGGAAATATTAATTTAAGTAAGCTAGTAGTCGAAGCCTACACAAATGAATTTAACGCGAAGTTGGCTCACAAACCTAACCAGCGTAGAAATTTAAATATAGGCAATTCTAATGCAAAGCCGAAGACTGCAATCTCATGTGAGCTAGCTAAATTAGTAAAGAGGCTTCGAAAGTCAGAACACGCTCTGAACTGAACTCCCGAAACCTTGCTTTAAATACTGTATCCTTTTACGTCTGGTATGGAAACGGAAATGAGAAGTGAAAGCAAAGATCCAAAACATAAAATAACCGGTTAGAGAAAAAATAATAGTAATAACTTCACAAACTCCTGAAACAGTTTTGAGCTGAATATTTCCAATAGGCCTATTAATTTAAAAATTAATCTCCAAGAAGTTAAAAAGCAGAATTACAACGGAAAGTTAAAAATACAGAACATAAAATCTTGCATTTAATATTAGCTCTTCAAAATGGCAAATTCAAGTGGAGTAAAAAAAGTTGCTATGATATTTCTTTGTAAATAAACGCACTTATTTAATACAGAAAGGCAAATATTCAAGAATAACTGTGCACTTATTTCATTGGTTTTTCTTGTGCATAAGACTTGAAACAAATACAAACATCGGTAAGATCATTAGTGGTACCAGCTGCCATATCGTTGGGCTTAAATGCTAATACCAGAGAAGGCACGGATTTTTGTAAATGTATAATTAATACTTGCGGCAGGGAGCATTTAAAATACCCTCGAGACGAAAGTCTTCGCAATAGACTGATGTAAGCGAAAATGGACCAAAGACTCGGAAAAATTACTGAAGCGGTAGTAGATTCTTGCGCTCTTCCTTTGCGATGTGGTCTATTTTAATTTTCCACTAATAGTGCGGCAGCCGATCTACTGGGCAGTTAGCATATTGGCCAGATAGCCGCGTTGACGTAATGAGATACATTCTGCAACAGAAGAAGAAGAAAAGTGCGGTCACGTGCTAACAACATCCGCATGAGCTGTGTTTACAATGGAGTCGAAAGCAGATATTCCGCTGAAAATAATTTATTTTTCGAATTTAGAAATTTATGACTACTGCCAGGAATTAAAAAATACGCTTAGAAATTATTTATCTTTCCTTGATGTCAACAAGAAGGGTCTTTTGTTATTCAAGGAAAACTATGTGAACAATATTCGTTTCAAAGTAATGCCGGATAGCACGGTACTTGTAACAAGCTGTGTGAAGGCCGAAATTGTGAAACATCTGTGCAATTTTCTGCAGAAAACGATGTAAGATTTATAAGTTTTTCTTGAGCATGATGCTTACCAGTATTAATAATGTTTACATTAAGAATATTATGTGTATATCAGTTAATTGAAAACTGTTCCCGAGACCTTGAATAACGTTTTCCAAAGTTTTAAATGTAAGTGTAATAATAGTATATTCATAGGTCATGAATAATTATTCTAAATTACTGGAATAGCCGAGTTCGTGAAAGATCTGTTTATCTGCAAGAACATAAATCCAAAGCCAATTTCCTCTTATTAATATAAATTAGTGTTAGAATATTTAGAATGTTAGAATAGTTAAAATATTTTATGCAGCTAAAACTTTACTAATTTCATCGGGATATGTTTTAATATTTTAGCTGTTGTAATCCGTTTTTAATGAATACACATAAATATCGGAATGTTAATTTTTTTAAATACTGTCCATTGTAGATATTAAGGATACCAACAGCTGTAATCAAGGAAATGAATATAAACAGAACAGAGCAAAAACCCCTACTGAAAATAAAATGAATTAACTACAAATACAGAACACACGGGGGGCTGTGCTGATGACGAGGATGGCAGCTAAAAATTACTCTAGCCTATCTGAGATATTACGTGCAATATTAACGCAGTCAACATATGCGTTTCAATGCATAGCGATTTTTCGAAATGTTTCGACCCATGCATAGATATGGTCCGCTACTGGCTGTCTAAGATGATGTGATGATGTTCTGGAGTCTCTCTGCAAACGAACACATAGTGGTCTGGATCTTCAGCCATTTCACATGAGCACCGGTCGTTTTCGTGTCATCTGAAGCGATGCAGGTAAGTCATGAAGGGACCGTGCCCTGTCAGAAACTGGGTAAAGTGAGGCGAGCCACTCCTAGAAGCCGACAGACGTTTGGGAAAAATTTGTAACCTCTTCTGCCAGTAGTCTCTGTCTCTGTCTCCATATGTTGCCAACGCTTCAATAATTCTCTCTCGAGCTCGGCTTTTAAGAACAAGCCCGGGAGAGGCACATCAAGTGAGCGAACGTGGGGATCAGTTGCTGCTCTTTTGGCTGTTGCGTCTACAATTTTATTACCCAGTATTCCGGTGTGAACAGGTACCTACTGGAGTTTGGGCATATAGTATTTTGGTGTGTAGGACGGAGATATGAAAACTCTTACTGCCACCCGTAAAGTACCTAAGACGTCGGCCGATGGCCAATCTTTCCTCCACGATAAATTCATTAAACTAATCTAGATTATCACTAATCTGGATCTAATCATTAAACTAATCTGGATTTGATTAATAGGAATAGAAATAACAGCACAAAACACCTCTTATGTATCAATGCTTCCCCTTTTGTGGAAATATGGAATTCGCAAACTAAAAAATAATAGACCTCAAAAATATTTTCTTTAAAGTATTGAATAAATTATCACTTAGATGGATGTCAAAACGTACAACCCCACACAAGATCTGAAAAAATGTTTCTGAAGTTACAATCTTCAATAATAAGAAAAAGATTTAGGAGTAGAGCTAGAATATTTTAACATCAATGGTGCCGCCTAACCGGGATGGAGGTTAGTGACTCTGACTGAGCGCCGCCTGAGATAACCACTGACCTCACTTTGTTGTAAAAGTCTTACAGTGTTAATAGTCATCCTGGCAGAAGGGAATATTTCCTCCGTGTAAAAATATAAATATAAATACTACATGGGCATACAAGGCCTGTGTACAAGCATAGATATGTTAATTACAAATATTGTCTTGTATAAGTTATGTTTGATAGTTACATAAAATCATGACAGTTATGTATACATTTAAACATTATCTGACTTCATATTTACAATACTTTTACTGAGATAATCAAAGTAAACTTGTAATTCATTTACACATTGACTGGATTTTCAATATCATTTAAACTGCTTTAGAATATTATTTTTATCAAGTGCATACAAACTGGATAGTAATATGCTTACGTTACAATAGTTTTGCTCTTACAGTCCTGTTACTATTCTACGGGGTGAGCTATTTTTCTAGTGTTGATTATCAGTTGTTGTAGTATTTTGAATTGCTATTAAAATTACGCTGCGAAGATACAATTCTCAAGGGAGAGGAAGAATTTCTTAGTACGTTGCTGCCTGATCGCCTCCTCTATTTTAGTTTTCGTCTGCTTGTTGACGCAGGTATTCTCCGCCCATTGCGGCCAGTTGAAGAGGAACCTACCGCACCACATTCACACAAATCTGATGCTCGTTTGGCGAATCTCTTAAGATAATGTGGGAAGGGACCATGGCCATTGTAGAATTGAGTTTGTGCTCCTCTGTACGTATTAATTGAGCATGTAATTTTCGGAAAGAACTTGTAGATTCTCCTCCCTGTGCTTTCCCTTTCCCATCTTTTCTGCCATTTTTGTAAAAGGCTATTGAGCGTGATTTTTTTAAATAGGACTGCGGAACACTTAAGTGACTCTGGCTGCAGTATAGAAGGGCTTGCATTCAAATCCCGGAGAAGCATGGATGTTTGGGTACTTACGTACTAACGCAACCAGGCCGAAATTCGCATAAACAGCCAAATTTGTGATTCTACTTACGGCAACCCTACGTGTATACGTAGTTTTGTAAAAAGAATTTATTTGTAAAAAGAAAAAATAACACTGGGCGTGTACTACCACAGCAATGGATTTTCGACGGAATTTGCCGAGAAAAGAAAGAGACTTTTTTGGTTACTGTACCTAACAGAAGCGCCGTTACCCTCATGGAAAAAATTTGCGAAAATATCAAGGAAGGAAGCATCATTTATTCGGATTGCTGGAAAGGATACAATACAAGTGAGTTCGAAAATGCTGGATTTCTGCATGGAACTTTTAATTACAAATATAACTTTGTGAATCCTAACACGGGCGTTCACACACAACATGTAGAGCGCATATGGGGCTCAGCCAAATGGCGCAACAAAAAACAGAGAGGAACAGCCCGTCATCATCTTGACTCATACCTTATCGAATTTATATGGGGCCAAGCTCAATCTGTTAATGGCGAAGACGGTTTTCAATCAGTGCTAAAAGCAATAGCCAAAAGATTTCCGCCGAAAAAATAATTCTGCAACTTACTCAAATTCGAAACCGGAAGGGTTTAATTGCTATTTTATATTTTAAAACAAAATAATATAAAAAACTGTATTAAAAATTATCTGTAATTAATAAATGTACATTTTCTTTCTATTCATACGTTTTTACTCAAACGTACAAATCGCGCCAACCTGGTTGCGATAATACGTAAGTACCGATGTTTGTAAATGTAGAAGGTCTGTGCGGCATGGGGGCACTCTAAATATGCGCCGAGTCGAAAGTCTTCTAGAGAGGTTGATGGTAGGGAAAGAGCGGTGGGAGACTCTTCGACACGTACCCCGGGGTGCTCTTCTTTGGAACTGAGAGAGGAACTGAGCAAAGTCGTACTGTCATTTGTATGGTGCCAGTGACAGGCCGCTTTGCCACGATGAATTTTGTAGGCTTATTCTGATATCAGACAAGCGAGATCAGTCACTACAACATCAGTGGTTGAGTACATAAATGAATTGATGCTTCTTTATATATTAGAACGGGCTAACTTTATAAATAAATGGACTTCTACTTCACGTAATGTAACTATGGGATAAAATTCCTTAGGTAATTTTTCAGAAACTTTAACCTTACTAAGACCTATAGCCATCATATATTTGATAGCAATAAATAAATTTTAACATGTCATTACAGCTATATTATTTTCTAATAGCATTTTACTGCGCACAGAAGTTTTTTACGTCTACTTTCAAACTATTTTAGTTATAATGAAAATGTTTCACTACTCAGAACGAAAATATCCACTTCGAACATTAACTTATAAGATATTTCTTCCGCCTTCTTAGCATGCCTTCGTAGTGTAGTGGTCTGAACGCTGGGCGCGTATTCAGAGGTTCGTGGTTCGATTCCCGGCCAGGGTGTTGATCATTTTTCAAGTTTCCTGCTTCCAAAAAAATACTTAATGTCTCTACAGTGGCGCCCGAACTAAAAGGGTGGTGGATAATGATTCACCATAATTCGGAGATGGAGGTATATATTTGGAGATGGGGTCCCCTAAATACCCAAGTCGCCCTTTAAAAGGGGAAGTATGTAAGGTATTTTTCCCGCTTTCTTGGCATGCCTTCGTCTTCGTAGTGTAGTGGTCAGCATGCTGGGTGTGTATTCCAGAGGTCATGGTTCGATTCCCGGGAAGGCATTGCGCATTTTTTCATCTCTCCTGCTTTAAAAAATAACCTAATGTCTGTACAAACTTATCAGTTTACAATTTAGAGTTTACAAAAAAGGCATCATCATTGGAAAACATTCCATAAATTCTGAAAAAGAATAAAAATAAAACGATTTACAGTTAAAAAAAAAAAGTTAAATAAAATGAAAAATCTATAAATTTCCGCAAGTTTACTATAACAGAGGGAAACTCCAAATCAAAACTGATCAAAAAAGAAATTATCTAAATGAAAGTTGTGAAATATTAGTATGGAAAAAAAGGCCGTTAAGTCTCATGAATTTTGGTTATTTGGCTACCTATTCAGTAATACCAAGAGAATGAAATCAACATCTGTTCTCTCCCTCCTGGCCTCCTATTCCTTACTAGAACTTAGGGAAGGCCTATAAATATACCATTTTGTTCAAAATATAGACTTCACTGTATCTTAAAAGCCAAAAACGTTTCCTCGTAAAGAAAACATCGCAGGGAGCGTAAGTCCAGAATGGCCTCCTTGACGAGTGCCATTACAGAAATAAATATCAACCTATTCTTTCTCCTCTCATAATAGCATATTACTTTCAAAATTACAGTTATAGGAACAAATCCTGATTAATGGGTATTTAACCGCATCTGTTACACCAGCAAATCGTCCACTTTCTATAAGCGAATAAATACGATGAAATAATTCCTAGCATTTTAGCTGACCGAATAAGAGAAACACAAACTTCGGCCGATTTTAAAGACTAAGTATCTTTTGCTAGCTTTAATGGAGACTTCGTGATTGCATACTACATTATATTTAAAAAATGAAATGTTATTATCTATTTTAGGAGGAAACTATTAATAAAAAAGATGAATCGGCAACTGAATTTCTAAAATTTGTTATCAAATAAAAAAAATCTGAAATCTTCCAGATTTTATATTTCGCCCAAAGAGGCGTTTTTTTTAACGTTCTGCTTGCTACCTTTATTTATTAAATGTCATTTTCTTCGCAGTTAAACCACATAAAATTCAATTCAACAGCAATATAAAAATAAATTTAAGAGCAGCCTATCTTTAAAATTTCCGATAGACAGTCTCTAGCACTGGAGATAAAGATGTTTTCTTTCCCTACAGTATTGCCATAGCTTGCTTTGGAATCGTTGAATTTGTTAATCAAAAATTCGTTTAAGTTTTACAAAATATGAAATAGATAATAAAACAAATCCGAAATTCAAAATTCGGGCTTCCACATGCCATGTTCGGGTGGAGGATTACGTTATTCAAAATTTAATTATTCTAGGTACCGTCGTTTTTACTTCCTTGCACGAAGTAAAAAGGAAGTTTTGTAATCGCGAAAAGTTTCAGGCAGCATATTTCAACGAAAATATCCATTTTGACAGTTATCGAATGCAATTTAACGATGTTCTTGCGTGATATCTGTACGTAAGGACAGAATAAAATACTATTTTCCTTCAAAAAAATTATAAAACTGCTTTAAAATTAATTCTGAAGAGAATTTTTCGTGGCGTCTGTACGAACGTGCGTACGTACGTACCTTCGTGCGTACGTACGTATCTCGCATAACTGAAAAACGAGTAGCCTCAGAACGTTGAAATTTTGTATATAGGACTGCTATAACATGTAGATGTGAACCTCGTATTTTGGTTGCAATCGGCCGCACCAAACGTATATAAATATATTTATATATATATCCACTCTATTACCCGGCTCAGTGATCTCAGTTTCTTTACTCTTATATGTGTGTAAATTGTACATATTTTTCTTTAAAAATGATTGAATTATATTGTTTTTATCTTCCGGTTAAGGATTTTATCTCCTTGGTAAATCTGTGTGCAATATTTTTAGAATTATCAGCAATTTTAAAGTTGTTTAATTGCCGCTAAGCCTGTTTTAATGGCGGCCATTGATGTTTACATTTGAAACAGGAGACTAGTGGATTTGTTGCCAATCTAGAGAAACTTAGCTTCGCAACAACAAAGATAACGCCTTCCTTTATTATTGCCAATTAAATCATGCTTAATTCTTTCTGGAATTTTTTCGAGGAAATAAGCGTTTGAGATTTACTTCGTAATTTTTAATATAGATATTTTGAGTTTTTATGTATTTTTGCCTCCTCGCGAAGTGAGAACTGAATTAATTGAATGAGAAATACACAATCGTCTGTGAAAAACTGTTTCTTTTTTGTTTTGTTTGCTTAATTTCTTTTATGCGTAGTTCTAACTTTATTATAGTATTTGAATAGAACATGTGGCAACGATTAGATAATTCTTTAAATGATATACATTTTGTGCATTCTTAGTTATAATATGAATGAAATATAATACTGTTAAGTAAATCTAGCGCCAGTGTGTCGCTATAATTAATAAAGTGAATTTTAAAGAATGCATTTATTCTATTGTGGTTTATGGCTGTCGGCGAAGTAGGTTTAATTCAATCTAATAAGTTTAAATAAAATGCAAGAAAAAATGCGTATAATTTAATATTCCGTACAAGAAAGTCATGTGGTGTACACATCAGATTTTTTCACAGTGCGAGAAACATACATATATTCAATGCAAATTCTTCACTATTTAATTTCTTTAACTATAATGCAGGCCGATAGTATTTGGTGGCAACAAATTAAAAAATGATTCGCCGTTTATAGTGAAACGACGCAAAACGCCGTTTAGAGACTAATAGCGCTTCTAGGCTAACGCTCCCTTAGGCTAATAAATTTTAATACTGTTTTTCTTATGAGTTTTGTGGAAAAATTTAAATGTCCAATTTTTATTTTTCCCCATTTTAAGAAACAATGCATTTAATAATTACATTTGCAACTATGTATTTTTAATCTCCAAATATTCTTTCCATTCGTAGCTCAATTACAGAATGAAAACTGATAATTTATAAATGTATCGTGCTTGCTTGTTGGTCTCTTAGGATATGGTAAAGCATATATAAATGATTTAAATCATTTTTACCGTAGCCAAACAGACAAACAAGCTTTTATAAATGATTTACCTGGCATAGCTGCAAAATTTATAACTTCATTCTTAACTTAATAAAGCTCTTTTTTGGATATCATACCAATGGCCTACATGTAGTTGGGATATTGACTTCAATATTTTATATTAATAAAATATCTGGTTGTCTAATTTTACCCATAGTGTGTTCAACTGTTTAAATGAATACAGGATACTTAAATACGGAAAATGGAAATTTTTAAATTTTTGTAAATTTGATTTAAAAGTTATTGTGGAGGAAACAATCATTACACATATGCACATAGACACCCAGAGAGATGTTATTGAAAAAAAAAAAAAAAAAACAGTCAAAACAGTGTTTTGGAGACGTAGTTCTTGCTTACTCACCGAAACCTCTCTCTTGAATTTTTGGATGGTCCTCCTTTACCTGTATATAAAAGACGGCGGGAAATAAAGATAAAAAACTCATTTCTAGAATCATTTCCTCAAGAGGGTGGTGAAGTGGCAAAAATTACATCCGCTGTTAATTAAAAAATAATAAAATTGCGCTAATTATTATAATTTTTAATATCTACCAAACTGTTACTAAATTACCAAAAGCTACAGCAAACCTCCTATGCATCTCTCTAGCCATATTCGGTTAAACTTTTCTATTTCTTAAACAACGGAACTAAAACGAATCGTTTTCATTCCTTAATGAAGCAGTTAATTAATTAGAAGCCATTCTTTGAAAGAATCGATGTGTTAGAAAAACTGCAATTTATATCGTAAAGAAATTGTTTGTCGAAAAAATATTAGGATTAATTAATTACACACATCGTGTTCAGTCATACAGAAGGCGCTATTTCTGTGTAATTACGAATTTTTTAAAGTGTTTAAAGCATTATTAATTGGCTCTTTTACTACCCCCTTTCGCTTCATTTTGTATTGAGCAAACATAGCATGTTATTACTGTAATAAAAAAATGATACATGAGTTCAAACAGAAGACTTCGAATTCTCTGCCATTCTTCTCCACCTCCTTCGACAGTTAAGGAACAAAGGAACAGTTTTTGTTTTATTTTTCAAAGCTTTTACTTTGCTTTAAATATCATTATTTCTGCTATTTATTCTTATTTTATCTAGGTGTAAAGAAGAGCAGTTTTGTCATATGTAAATTAATTTTTACCCGATCAATGAAACCATTTTCATGATAATGTTCCTTTACGTATGCTACGTGACATGACGAGAATGAAATGAGAGCGTAATTTGAAAAGATTAGTTTCTAGATGACGCCACAGGGCGCTGTTTCACAAACTTTTCTTGTCGCGGAACACTTTTTAAGTTCTAAAATTGTTAAGGTACCCGACCTCGCTCAAAAAGCCGATTTTGACTTAAAAATTTCAATTTTTTTATCATTATTATTTAACATTTTTAAAGGTCACATTAGCTATCAAAAACATCTTTCCTTTTCTCGATATTTTGATTAGAAGTGGAGATATACCAGTTTTTCTGACAGACGACAAACCAGAAGTTAATATCTTCCACACCGGAAGTTTAAAAGCAAAATTAAAGATGCAGCTTTCATACTTTTTACTTTCTTGTACGAAGTAAGGGAAGTATTGCAATCATGAAAAATTCTTGGTATCATATTTGTCATATTTATTATGAAAATATCCATTTAGACCGCCAACGAATGCAATTTAACGATGCTTTTGTGTGACATATGTACGTAAAGACCGAATAAAGAATTAGTTTACCCCAAAAAAATCATAAAACTGATTTTAAATTAACTCAGAAGATTTCTTTTTCCTGACGTACGTACGTATGGTATGTATACATATCGCATAACTCAAAAACGAGTAGCCTCAGAACGTTGACATGTTGTGTATAGGACTGCTATAATATGTAGCTGTTCACCTCCCTTTTTGATTGCAGTCAGCAGCACCAAAAGTATATAAATCTATATATATATAGATATAGATATATACACCCATTATATTACTCGGCTCAGTGAGCTCAGTTTTTTTTTTTTTTTTTTTTTTTTTTTTTTTTTTTAATTTTATTCTTATATGTTGGTAAATTGCGCCCTTTTTGCTTTAAAAATGATTGAATTATGTTATTCTTATCTTCCGGTTAAGATTTTTATTCCTGTAATTAATCTGCATGCAACAGTTGTAGAAGTATAAGCAATTTAAAAGTTGTTTAAGTGCGGCTAAGCCTAATTTCTGTTTACCATAGCAGCCATATTTGTTTACATTTGAAACTTAGCAGAATAGTCAATTCCGTTTCTGCGCCTTCAGTGTCTTTTTGCCGAGTGGGACCAAAATTAAACTCATTTTCGTGCACCGATAAATCTGGCTTGTTGCCTCCTGACCGAATTGCTTGTTTTTATGTAGAAACTCAAATTTTAAATATAATTTTTTATCGTTTTAACTGTATTTTAGTGTTTTATATTTTCTATATTTTTCAATTTTTAATGATGTTATGTTGAAGTTGTATATATTTTTGATAATTCGCGAACTTGAGAACAGAATTAATTGAATGAGAAATATATCTCTAACGAAATTTGAGGAAATAAGTGTTTCGTATTAGCTGCAAATATTATCGCCAGTCTCTCTCGGGCAGAGGAGAATGTTTACGAGTAGCGTTTGCACATTAAGTAAACGGCGCTGAATCGTCTGAGAAAAATTGTTTCTTATCTTTTACAAATTGTTTTAGATTTATTATAGTATTTGAATAAAATATGTGGCAACAATTAGATAATTCTTCAGATGATATAATTTTTGTGCATTAAATTATAAAATGAATGAGATGTAACACTGTTAAGTGAACCTAGCGCCAGAGTGTCGCTATGGTATATAAATATAGTGACTTTTAAAGAGTGCAATTATTCTATCGTAGTTTATGCGCTATCGATGAAGTAGATTTAATTCAATTCAATAAGTTTAAATGAAATGCAGAAAAAAAATGCGTATAATTTAATATTCCGCACAAGGAAGTCATGCGGTGTATACATCAGATTTTTTATGTTAGCTTTTAAATGATTTTAAGTATTTCAGTATGTCTGGAGAGTCTGGCAAAGTATTATTATTATTATATATTTTCTCATTTTCGTTTGACAACGTGAATAGTTGTGTATATATGTCATGTGACGTTAATCTGAAAACTTTATATGCGATTTTTGATTTATTTTCTTTATTTTTATGATTCATGTTCACAGCAACCATGATAACTCCATAAGTTCTTTCTAGAATAACATGAAAATTGGCACACAAAATCGGTACATTATTTTGCATGAATGTAGGGTTAAAGTTAAAAACTTGTAGAATTTAAATTGTATCATTTTTCCTTTAATAGTGCAAGTAACTTTTTAATTTTTAAGTGTTGACTAATATTTATTTGGCCATTTATTACTAATGAATCAACAACTTCCAATTATTCTGAAAAAATCAGCAGCACAGCCTTCACGCTATCAGGCTATATAGGCGAAGACAGCTTCACGGTAAAGTACAGCTTCCAACTCGGTCAATCGCTGAGCTAATCTGTGATCTCCAGACACTACTACTGAACTCAACATACTCTCTACTACTCAAGATACCCTCCTACGCTGCTACTCCGCGTGCAGGTCGGGTTTATATAGTGTTATGTAGAGAAATTATCTGATAGCGTTATAAAAAAATTAGGTGAATGATTTTATGATTTATGGAAATTTAAATTTTATTTTGATTCTTAATTATTTAATTTAAGGCTTTAATTTTGGGGAAAAACAGATGCTTCTGGAAATATTATTTAGTTTAAAAGAGTATTATTTATTTTCCTCTATTTTTAAATCTTGTACAAACTTTTATTCATTGTGAAAGAAGCAGGGAAAGGGAGGCAATTTTCGCCAAGTCATGATTTCGCGCGCTTTAGAATGTTCGAGAAAGAATTTTCATTGTTAGTTGACCTTAAGAGAGGAAAGTACGTGACGGAAAGGTCAAAGGTTGCTACTTGTCTTTCAATGTAAGTCATTCAGGTTTTTGGCGATTGAGGGTCCGGTTGTTGGCTAAGTGAAGAAGGGCGCGCATGCGCGATCACCCTTATTTCCGCATTCTGGAGTTGAAAACGAAGATTTTGCCATAATTAAGGGGGCGATAAGTGAAGCGATAGTGGGAGCCCGTTTGGTGAAGGACAAGAAGGAAATTTGAGTTGGACACACTCCTTTTTTGGCTGACTCTCTGACTGACTCGCTGATTTTCGGGCTTGCTGGACTTGTGGGCTTGCTGGACAAAATGTAATTACGACGAAAAAGGTTTTCCGGCGGGGAGCGGCAAATATGCTCCCCGGCCGCGTTTGGTTAAGAGGCGAGACACACTTACTCTTGACTCGCTTAGGCACTCACTGCTTGGATTCGCTGACTTTCGGGCTTGACGGACTTGTTGACGGAGACTGAGAAAAAAAAACTTGTGGGTGTTGCGAAGGAGAAAGGAAAAGATTTAGTCGGCATCGAGCAGTGCTTCCGGCGGGGAGCGGCAATTATGCTCCCCGGCCGCGGGTTTTCTCAAAAATACGAAAAAAAAACTGTTGAGCGAATAACAAAAAAATTAACAGAGACTTGGGTCTCTATCTGTATCGGCAAAAGTCAGGACGATGTCCTCTGAACTCCGACTTGAAAACAGAAGGAATTATGTCACCTTAGTCAACTGGAAGCCTGCGTTAGCCGTTCTCTAAAATGCCTAGCTTAATTGTCTACGTTTTCCTTGGTGGAGCTGAGAGTCTGGGCAGACAGCCGTGCGGTGTAAGCTGTTCTCTTGCTTCCAGTGGGAATAATTTTCTTCTATGGAAACCAGTAGCAGGCGTAAGATTTGACGGTAGAGCTGATGTAATTTATTGTCGTGCCGTTCGAGTCTCTGTCTTGCGGATTTGCCAAGTGACGTAAGGATAGAGCTAAGATATGAGCTCTCCTCCACTTCAAGATGTCCACTCAAGATAAGTATTATTTTTTTTGGTGTGTTGGAACTTTAGGCAAGTTTTTTCAAAAACGTCCTTAGCAGTAAAAACAACGTCGAATCTAAAATTTAACTCTCAGGCCATAAATTGTTTCCCTTCCCTTTCTTTTAAATCACCAGACAAACCTTAAGTTTTTTTTATGAATTTAAATGAACCGACTCTCAGATGAGGTTAAGATTTTTCTTATTGTGTTGTAATTGAATAAACTGATATTCAATCTGGAACCTCTTACAGTATGTTTTCTTTATATATTTAATATGAACTTTTCCTTTATATCTTGTGTATGTTTTATGTTTTCGATCCTCTCACGGCGCGGTCCCGGAATGCATTTTTTTCACAACGCAAAAATGCTGTACACGTTTCACTATACGATCACTCCCTTTAACGGCAAGTAGTTTCATATTTAACATTTAACAATATAGGAATTTCAGATATAACATGGTACCTAGAAGTAAAACTATTTAACCTTGGTGTCGAAACTTTTTAACATAACAATAGCTTCTGACCTGCCTTCGAGAACATTCTGGGGAAAACCGATCAGAATTAGTTCTAGAGTGTTCTCGCTCCGTCTGTTGGAATATCGCCAATTTTTGTCGCCAAATTGGCGATTTCGCCCCAAGACTGGCAGCCCTGCCTTTCATTGCCACATTATGGCAACCCTAAACCCCGCTTTGCGAGGAAGCTATCTTACCGCAGCTGGGCATTTCGTAACAATAAACCGTCTAATTGGTTTAACTCTACCCGGAACAGAGGTCCAGCGGAGACATTTTTCGGTGAGGTTTGAAAAAATACCACGTAGCCGCAAAATCGTTTCCGTAGCTAGGCAGCACTTCCAGTGGGGCTCTTTTTCTAGAAATCCTCCCGTTTAAAACAGTGCTACCAGAATCTCGTTTCTCAGCAAAGTCCCGTGTAGCAGGGACTGTCGCTAGAAGTGATAAAATCTTTACGGTGATACATGGACCGGACCAAAATTCTGCCAAACGGTCGCCAAATTTGGCAATTTTTGGCGACATCTCGCAACATTTGGTGACAAAATAAGTCGAAAAGACCGTTGCCAGCTTGGCGATATCTCGCCAAATTACCGAGATACCCATTCACTCAATGTTAAATGGACTGTCCCCTGTATTCTTACTTTTCCGGCTGAGCTTCTCTTTTTAGATTTTCCTCGTTGCATTACACAAAAAATACAACAATTTACATATAATCGCACTAAAATCGTCTATGTAAAAAATTCGTAACAATATTTTTAAATACACTAATAAATGCTCAGCTGTTTTAGCAGATATTAGTAATTGCATCAATATTTGAAAGCGATAATTTCTTAATACTCAGAATTCCTTAGCAAGGTCAGGTCAGATGAAGGTTCAAGCTTTCTGTTACATAAAACTCTCTTTTGTCAAAAATATCGATAGCAGTGAAAAGACAGATATTTGCACGACGAAGAAAACAGGACAAAAATCACTTCACTGTAGGAAAAACTCATAAAAGATGTAAGGCAGGAAAACTATAAACAAAAGAAATTGCCCTTCCTCTCGAAATTAAATCCACATCATAGTAAACTCTACAAAAATGAGAGTCCAAGCATGCATGCGACATGCGACGGAGGACGTGGGCACCACCCCTTTACCATATGGTTAATTGGTGTAGCGCCACGTCCACCAGTGTCAATATAAATATCAAGGACTCGGACGCTAGGTGCATTAGATTTCACTTATTGCGCCTGACTGGAGTAAGATAAAATATTCTACTATACAAGGTTATATGCATGCAGGGGTAGGCTATGGAAACAGTAAGATGATAATGCATAAAACAATTATATGTGGAGATATGCTGAAATATAACATACACAGATATCATAGATACATTAAACATATGTTACATAAAAATCAGTAACTAACATACTATTATACCTACATTAATCAAACATTACCTAAATATCAAGGACTGAGGCACTAGTTGCATTAAAATTTCACTTACTACTCCACACAGGGGCGCGTTAAAATATTCTATGGTACATAGTTATTTACATGCAGGGGTAAAACATGGAAAAAGTTACTTAACAATTATTAACACCCAATATCCTAAATACATTAAACTTTTGTTACGTAAACATTAATGACTTGGATACTATGTTTACATTGGACAGACATTGCATGGACATCACAGACTCAGACGCTGTGCATTAAGCTTCACTTATTGCGCTACACAGCCACATATTAAAGTATTCTATGGTACAAGGTTATATATGTGCAGGGGTAAGTAAGGCATAGAAAACAGTTAGATAATAGTCCATAAGAAAATCATATGTGGAGACATGCTGAATTATAAGATACAAACACAGATATCATAGATACATTACACATACATTACATGAAAACATCTTAGATACATTACACATACATTACACACGCGTTACATGAAAATTAATGTCTAAAATACTATATCTACATTAAAAAGGCGTAGCCTAAATATCAAAAAATGAAGGCACTGGTTGTATTAAATCTTCACTTAACTGCACCACACAGGGTCACGTTAAAATAATCTATGTACATAGTTATTTACATGTACGGATGAAACTTGTGGAGAGTTACATAACGATTATGGAAACAATATTATATAAACACTAAACATATGTTACATAAAAAATAGTGACTGAGATACTGTGTTTACATTAACCTGACATATATCAAAGACTCAGATGCTATTGCGCTACTCTGGAGCATGTTAAAATATTCCATGGTACATAGCCATGTACATGCAGGGGTAAAGCATGAAAAACAGTTACATATTAATGCATAATACAGTCATATGTAGAGACATGCTTAAATATAAAATACAAACACAGATATCATATATACATTACACATGCATTACATGAAAAATTCTTGAATATAAGGTAAACATTTACAGACCCACCTATCAATATATAAATCCCTTAAAAACGGCTTCTCAACAGAGCTTGTGGGCAGGTAAAGGTGACTGAAGAAAATGGGCAAGTAAAGGTCTGGAAGTGATATGCATTCATTGAAAGACTTAAATGGCTTTATCCTGCTCGAACTCCGATTGTACGCATTTCGCTTTATTTTATTCGCTTCGAAAATTTGCGTTTAGATAACTTTGTACATCCTGTTTTCTGTTTCCGTGGGTCTTCCTTGGTGCAATGTTCTATAGTTTCTTCATTTTCTGAGTTTAATAAGTATGTCATTTCATACTTAAATAAATAATACCTTTTGTCATTTCACAATTCTCAGAATAGTTTCTAATTTCTAATTTTTACCATTTCTTTTTACCATTATTCCATTTTCTACACTCATGTCCATAAATTAAGGATAATTCGGAGTCACGCGGAAATCGAACTCTAAAATAAATGTATCACCTGTAAAATCACTACACACATCTTCAAGAATCATATGCAAATTTCAGGAAGTAACCAGATGACACCGATGGTACGTCACAATGACGAGAGTGTAAGAGAGTGATATTTAAGGAATACAGGCAAAGAAGTAAAATTGTTCGCAGGCGCTTTATAAGCATTTCAGTGCAGTAACCAAATAGTTATGACACAAAGGACGCATTTGGATGATTTTTTACGTGGTAGAATTATCGGCCGTCTGGAATGTGGGCGTACCCAACTGGAAGTATCAGATGAACTTGGAACTGCCCAGAGTGTCATCTCCAGGCTTTGGCAACGATTTCAAGATGATGGTAATGTGAGTAGACGTTACAGCACAGGTCGCCCCAGACTTACAACGCCGAATAAGGACCGGTATTTGACAGTTATTGCCAAAAGAAACAGGCGGAGCACAGCCTCAGACCTGTCTCGTCAGCTCTCTTCAGCCACTTGTACGACAATTTCAAGCCAGACCGTGTAGAGACGCTTAGGGCAGATTGGTCTATATGCTCGTAGACCTGTCAGATGCGTTCCACTTACTGCAACTCACTGTCGCCTGCGGTTAGCCTGGAGTAGAGAGCATGCATTGTGGACACCGCAACAGTGGGCTTGTGTGATATTTTCCGACGAGTCCAGGTTTAGCTTGCAGTCTGATTCTCGCCGGACTTTCATATGGAGAGCTCCAGGTACCCGTTACCACCAAGAAAACATCACTGAACGACACCGTTACGGTGCTGCAGGAGTGCTCGTTTGGGTTGGAATTATTCTAGGTTCCAGAACTGACCTGAATGTTCAAATTGGAACCATGACAAGCCAAATCTATCGGGGCGTCATTCTGGAACAACATGTACGTTTGTTTCGGGGCGCACAATTTGTGTTTATGGATGACAACGCCCGTCCTCACCGTGCAAATATCGTAAGCGAATGCCTTCAACCGGAGGTTATCACCCGTATGGACTGGCCAGCATTCTCACCGGACTTGAATCCAGTAGAGCACGTGTGGGATATGCTTGGCCGACGAGTTGCAGCCTGTCAACCTCCTCCTACATGTCTACCGTAACTTCGGAAAGCATCGATAATTTCCTACTCAGTATGCCTAGGCGTTGTACGGACTGTATTGCATCGTCTGGGAGACATACAATGTATTAACAATCATACCAACCATGTAATAGTGGTTTTTTGTAAATAGGTTTTCTTTTTTTTTGTAATTTGCTCCAGGGAGAAAAAATAGCTAATTTTTTTAATAATATCAAACATATAGCATCTTTTTTTGCTCTATACCTTTTGTTTAATAAATAAGCTTTACAAATAAGTCAAATTTGTTTTGCTTCTAACTCTTCCTTTGCCTGATTTTGCATTATCCTTAATTTATGGACATGAGTGTAATTTTTATTTCTTTTTAACGTTTTTCCATTTTTTGATTTTTACCATTTCTTTTTTCCATTTTTACCATTTTTAAATATGTTTTATTTTTACCATCTTTTAAGGATAAGAAATGCACCTAAAAAGTAAAAAGCTGTTGATAAATATTGCTACTATTCGTGAGCAATATTCCAAAGGGGGCAATTTCCAACAGGATAACGCCGATCCCACGTTGCTGCTACCACCCAGAATGTCCTGTAGAGTGTCAAAATGTTGCCTTGGCTTACGAGATCACTTAATTTTTCTTCCCGTCGAATACGTACGGGACATGACTGGGCGACAAATTTAACGTCATCCACAATCAGCACGGACAGTTTCTGATTTGGTTGATCAAGAACAACAAGCATGGAACTCCATCACACAAAATGATATACAACACAATGCATAAGCGCTTAGATGCTTGCTTCAACGTCGTGGTGACTATAGAGGTTATTAATGTGCCACTATTTCCCATCTGTTCAAATATTTTAACCTGTGACCCTAAAACATTACTCAAACAAATATGGTGCCTAGACAAATAATTTGCCTCCATTTCATTCCCCTAAAGGGAGTTTTACTTGTTTTTGGAATTGTTGGAATTTGAAATTGATTGGCTTAAGTTTTACTTATTTCCCGCACTGTAATTTTGCATATATATAAACTGTAGAATAAAATTCTTTAAAATCAGCTTTGGAGGGAGATATGATGTCTAAACAAATGAAATGGAATCAGAGAAAGCAGCAAAATGTTGTGGTACAACACAATCTTCATCTTGCCCATCCACATTTGCGCTGCGCTACGCATTTGCTTCGGCTTCTGTTACCATGAGGAGGGTGTTCTTCCCCATTTTTGTCAAGTTTATGTTTATGCAGTATCATTCTCTCTGGGAGCATAAACTGTCGAGCTCTAAAAGACTGTATGACGAATGATCCCTGGGTTTTAGTTACAAAGAAAGTCAGAAGAAGGGTGTAAAGAACCTTTTATTCACTCACAGTTTGGGCTTACACAAAGCCAATACGCCTGACTTAACACAAAACAAGTAACGATGAACATAAAATAAAACTCAGCCTAACAACTCACAAGAAAATTTAACGCACATGAAGGCTGTGGCTCGTAGAAGTCGGCGGAAACTAGCTTAATAGCTAGCAGTACGCCACAGCAATCTAATCGCTAATAATTCAAAATACCAAA